>NC_056743.1:818975631-819575631 GCF_019279795.1 Protopterus annectens
GCCAAAAAAAAATCCCTTAGCTGACAGGTTCAGCGCAAACTTCCCCCACCAAAAGGGCAAATGTCTATTCCAGCAGAGTGCTGCCCCCCTGACATCTCAGATACTCAGGTAAGAGCTGCCCTCTCCAAAGCAAAAAACACAGCATTAATGGGACCAGACGGTGTCCCGGGCTGCGTCCTACATGAACTCAAAGAAGAGCTAAACCCAAACACAAAACTACTGTTCAGTCTCAGCCTTACTACAGGATATGTACCCAAAGAGTGACGTACAGCAACAGTGGTCCCTCTCCACAAAGGTGGTGCCTCAACGGATCCTGGAAACTATCGCCCCATAAGCCTGACTAGCTTGGTCTGCAAAGCTATGGAAAGGATCATCATGGACCTCATAAATAAAGATATTGGGGACCTACAGACACTGGATCCTACCCAGTTCGGCTTTAAGGGCAGATCCTGCCTCTTAAACCTGGTTGATTTCTTTGAAACACTCACCAAGGCCATTGACGAGGGGATGGTGGTCCACACAGCCTACCTGGACCTCGCAAAAGCATTCGATACAATACCCCACTCGGGCATTATAGATAGGCTCACCAGCTTAAATATAAACCCCTATGTCACTAGATGGGTTACAAACTGGCTCAAGGACAGAACCCACATGGTTAGAATTGCTGGAGCCATGTCAGACTCCACACCAGTTACAAGTGGCATCTCACAAGGCTCAGTCCTGGGACCTCTCTTGTTCGGTATATATTTCTTGGAGGTACAGGCCAACACGGAAGGACTGTAGCTGACCAAGTTCGCAGATGACTGCAAACTGGGTGCCATAATCGACTCTCCAGCCGACACAAGCATCCCCCAAAAGGGCCTCCTAGAAACAGACAGCTGGTGCCAGAGCCATGGCCTCAAGCTAAACGCCCAAAAGTGTATAGTCATCCCCTTTGGCAAAAACAAAGTGCCCACAAATTACCACATATGTGGTAATCCATTAAGTACAGAAGAAGTAATTAGGGACCTGGGGACCCAAGTTGATATCAATCTCTCATTTGACAGCCACGTGGCCAAAGTGGTTAGAAAAACATTTTATATAGCCCACCTAATCATGAAGGGATTCACATCTAGATCAGGGGAGGTCATCTTTACTCATCCCTTATCAGGCCCATAATTGAGTACAATGCCCCTTTTGGGATGTACCTTACCAGACACCTGCAGTAACTGGAAAGACCCCAAAAGTACCTCACCAAGAGGATCAAAGGGCTCAAACAGATGCCATATGCTGCCCGGTTAAAGAAACTCCAGCTCTACTCAGTGGCATACCGCATGCTCAGAGGCGATCTGTGCCTGACCTATAAAGCCATGTCCAACCCGGAATTAATGGACATGCTGCACCTCAGAAAATCCAAATCCCATCGAGCTACGTGCTCGAGAGACTTGAACCTCAGCACTGAAATAAATAGGACATGCTGGAGGGACAGATTCATAACCCAGAGACGCTGGAATAAAATCCCAGTCCAGGTTAGGCAGAGTCCCTCATTGACTCTCTTCAAGAGAAATCTTGATGAGTGGATGGGAGATCGTAGGTTTACCCCGGGTATCACTTCTGTGTCATTGTTAGAGGCACAGTATACTAACCTCGAAAAAGGGCATAGAAAAATTAATTTAAAATGGCTGGCTAGGCTTATAAATGCCCTAGGGCAGATAGCCTAGTATGAACCTATGATCTCGCTTTGTATTTTACAGACATACAAGGAACATGGATTACTGGAACCAGACAGGGTTCATGCTCATTCTACTTGTTCTATGGCTACTTCTGCTGCATTCTGGCCTAGAGTTTCCCTAGATGACATTTGTTCAGCAGCTACCTTTGCTTCCTCTCGCACTTTTATTACTCATTATAAGCTGGATATGGTGTCTAGAGGAAAGGCTTCCTTTGGCTCTGCAGTGCTCCTGAATATCCTTCCTTAAGAGCCTCCCAAGATTTTTGGTAGCTGGGGACTCTGTCTCACAGATTGATGATCAAATGAAGCTACTTCAGATAAAGAAGTTCTGTACTCACCATAACGTTCCATCTGAGTAGTTAGACTTCATTTGTCAGCAACCTTCCCTCCCTCCTTCCCCCTGACCTTGGTGATTTATGTCTGAGTTTTGAGCTCAGTGTCCTGGGTCTGGTGAGCCTAGTATATGTATTCTGGTCAGGTTTTTCTCAGTTAGGTTGTGTGTCATGCAGGCATACTCGATCTGAGGATTGGAAGGAGGCTGCAGTGCACTGTGGGTAAAGGGGAGGAGCTTGGAGCTCGGATCTATAGGTTTTTAAGCTGCCGGCTCGGATCTGTTTCGGATCCAAAACCCACAGGTTGCTGACAAATATAACTACTCAGATGGAATGTTATGGTGAGTACATAAGTTTTTTTTTTTTTTTTTTTTTTTTTACATCTTAATAAAATAGTGCTGTAAACTGTCTATCCATCACCTGCAGTGGATATAAAAAGTGTACACACCCTTGTTAAAATGCCATTTTTTTTGTGATATAAAAGAGACCACAAAAGATAATTTCAAAACTTTTCCCACCTTTAATGTGACCTACACCCTTTACAATTCAATTGAAAAACAAAAAATCTGTTATGGGAAAAAATATAAAAAATAAAAAGTGTACAATAAGTTGGTTGCATAAGTGTGCACACCCATAAACTAATACTTTGTTAAAGCACTTTTTGATTTAATTACAGCATTCAGTCTTATTGGGTACACACCTGCCATCAATTAAAGGGACTCTGATTAACCCCAAATAAAGTTCAGCTGTCCTAGTAGGATTTTCCTGACATTTACTTAGTTGCCTGCTACAGCAAAAGCCATGGTTTGCAGAAAGCTTACAAAGCATCAAAGGGATCTCATTGTTGAAAGGTATCAGTCAGGAGAAGGGTACAAAAAAAATTTCCACAGCATTGGATATACCAGGGAACACAGTGAAGACCATTATCAAAAAGTAGAGAAAATATGGGACAACAGTGACGTTGCAAAAAACTGGACGTCCCGCCAAAATTGATGCAAAGACTAGATGAAAATTGGTCAGGGAGGCTGCCAAAAGACCTACAGCAACACTGAAGGAGCTGCAGGAATTTCTGGCAAGTACTGGTTGTGTACTACATGTGTCAACAATCTCCTGTATTCTCCATATGTCTGGGCTATGGGGTAGGGTTGCAAGACAGAAGCCTTTTCTTACACACAAAAACATCCATGCCCGGCTGAAATTTGCAACATGTGGGGAAAATGTGTTATGGTCTGATGAAACCAAGGTTCAACATTTTGGCCACAATTCCAAAAGGTACGTTTGGCACAAAAACAACACTTCGCATCAACAAAAGAACACCATCCCCATGGTGAAACATGGTGGTGGCAGTATCATGCTTTGGGGTTGCTTTTCTTCAGCTGGAACTGGGGCTTTAGTCAAGGTGGAGGAAATTATGAACAGTTACAAATACCAGTCACTTTTGGCCCAAAACCTTCAGGCATCTGCTAGAAAGCTGAAGAGGAATTTCACCTTTCAGTACACCGATGACCCCAAGCATACATCCATATCAACAAAAGAATGGCTTCACCTGAAGAAAATTAAAGTTTTGGAATGGCCCAGCCAGAACCCAGACCTAAATCCAATGTCTGTGGGGTGACTTGAAGAGGGCTGTACACAAGAGATGCCCTCACAATCTGATAGATTTGCAGCACTTTTGCAAGGAAGAGTGGGTAAATATTGCCAAGTCAAGATGTGCCATGCTGATGGACTCCTACCCAAGATAACTGAATACCGTAATTAAATCAAAAGGTGCTTCAACGAAGTATTAGTTTAAGAATGTGCACACTTATGCAAGCAGCTTATGGTACGTTTCTTATTTTTTATATTTTTAACCTAACAAATTTGTTTGTTTTTCAATTGAATTGTACAGGTTATAAGTCACATTAAAGGTGGAAAAAGTTTTGAAATGATTTATTGTAGTCTTTTTTTTTTTTACATCACAAAATCCTGGCATTTTAACATGGGTGTGTACACTTTAATCCACTGTATACCTGCTTTATCAAGTACACTGTTGTAGTAGGGCATAGCTATTAGGCTGAGGATAAAATTCAGATGGCATGTCATCTCGTCGCAGAGAGCACACCTACCATAATACACGTCTAGATCTAGTTTAGTATTGCCTGTCCATTTGCTGACATCTTTGGAGTTTTGCAGGAAACAAGACAGGAGACCCTTGCATAAAACATTCAAAGATGGGAGAAAATATATAGTACAGACACACAGCTTCCAGCATAAACTGGACTGGAAAAACCAAGCACTGTGAGACAGCGATACTTACCTACACATCATTGTGACAACCTTATGTAAAAACATGAAAGTCAGTGTAGAAATCGTAGCTGTTTACTGTGAATTTCTGACACTACTAAAACAGTTTCTGTTATGATTAGACTGTGTGATATTAAACTGATAAGTTATTGATTTTATCTTAGCCAAATCCTTATAGTAATTTTTAATTTACACTTCAAAACAGGATGTGGAGGTATGCAATGAATATTTTAAATGGAAAAAAGAAAAGTGCTTGAATGTTTAGTACTGAGTAAGATGTAAATGAGTCACTTAAAATACATGTAGATGTTAAATCTTCTGTACAAGATATTTCTACTATATGTCTTAACTGTTTTGCTGGTATAAGTGTATACCTGTCTGTTTCTGAATAGTATGCATTTAAGAGATCAGCAAGCCTGAAGGTACTGAAGTTGCATGATTGGCTCAGGGAGATCTTGAACAATTTCCTCTTATGACCAAGTCTTAGCTTAGCTATAAAGCATAGCCCACTAGTCCAGCTTGTGCACTTATTGAAAGTTGGCTTCCATGTGCAAGAGCAGTAAGGTTTTTTTTTAAAATATCTTTACTTGCCTTTAACCTCAGACTTTGCCTTCTCTGCAGTCCCCAGTTGTCCTTCCAGTGTTCTCTGGCTTTTTTTCACCCCAAGTTTGCCTTTATGGAATGATACTGTGTGCAGAAACTGCCATGCAGTGTCTCATCATTGCCGACTGAGTGGTGCAAGAGTCAGGGGCAGACTGTAATAGATGTATGTCCCCCTCCAAGAGTGTGTATGTGCCTCTTACTGTAGGGCACCTGAACAGTCTTGCATGCCTATATGCTACTGAAGCATCTTACCTCTCCACTACTCCATTTAAACTGCATTCATGCTCAGGGGTTGCCCCTTACCTCAACCTAATTAAACTCCTTCATTATGAATGCCCAACATCAAGTTCCTAAAGAATTTTCTCTTATTGTTTAACATTTTAGTAGCCTGGCCTAGTAATTGGACAGTAGCCGTCAGTGGTACAGTGAAGGCATTATTTTGCAGTAGTGAAACAGCTAGTTCACAAGATTGAAGTACTTAACTATGTTGTTAAAAACTGTAGTAATTTAACTGCCAAATAGTTTTACATTTTAAAATATTGTTCATGGCTTTCAACATTTTATGTCCAGAATCAGAGACAAAGCCCAAAATAATAAGGGACAAAGGCTCCACAGGGACATTTTTCAATTTTGTACTGCTGACTTAAAAAGTTGACAGACTGAATTAACATACATTTTCTGAAGTAAAAGGAGTTGTCTGTAAGTCTGACTGTCTTCATAATAACTCTCAATTTTTCTCCAAGTTGCTGACTTTTACGAAGGGCAGAGCAACAATTTTCATCCCATTTATAGGATGTCTTTGAAAAGTCAAGGATGTTTGAGGTACACTACTGATTTGTAATCTGTCTTTTATAGGTAAATGCCCTTGATGGATACAACAGAACAGCATTGCATTATGCGGCAGAAAAGGATGAAGCCTGTGTTGAGATCCTTTTGGAATATGGAGCCAATCCAAATGCACTTGATGGTAATAAAGACACCCCGCTTCACTGGGCTGCTTTCAAAAACAATTTTGAGTGTGTCCGGACCCTGCTTGAAAATGGTGCAAGTGCCAATGCAGTCGATTACAATAATGACACACCCTTGAGCTGGGCAGCAATGAAAGGAAATCTGGAAAGTGTACGCATTCTGTTAGAGCATGGTGCTGAAGTTCGTGTCACCAATTTGAAGGGCCAGACACCAATTTCCCGGTTGGTTGCTTTGTTAGTGAGAGGACTAGGAACAGAGAAAGAAGAATCATGCTTGGAGTTACTTCACAGAGCTGCAGGCCACTTTGAATTAAGGAAAAATGGTATCATGCCCCGTGAAGTTGCTAGAGATCAACAATTATGTGCAAAGCTAACATTGATGTGCTCGTCTCCTGGAACCTTGAAGTCACTGTCTCGTTATTCAGTGCGTCACAGCCTTGGTGTCCAGTACCTGCCAGATGCTGTTAAGGAACTTCCACTGCCAGAATCTGTTAAAAACTATCTTCTACTTTTAGAGTAGTGTTGAAAACTCACCTGCATGAGCTACATTGTGGTGCAACATATCAGGGTTTTTTTTTTGTTTGCACTCTGTTACATTATCAAGATTTTTGCATTCATGTGTTTTGCATACAGATTGCAGCATTTTTCCTAAAGCTGTGTGAATCACGTTTAAATATGCAGGGACAGATGGAATAACATTCGCAGAGGTATACAAGTTAACTGAAGCACAGTAAGTGGATAGTTGAGGTAAATTAGCTTAGCAAAGCTTCCCACTTGAAGGACGGTTCACCTTCTTAGAAGTTTTAAGAATGTTTTAATTTGGCTAGCTCAGTACTTTAGGAGAATGACACTTCCCTGCAGCTATATTGGTGACTGAAGTTTAGCTATGTTGTATCAGGACGTGTAAGGACAAGTCAGGTATGAAGGTTAAATCACCAAGGATGGCTTTCTTTGTCTAGAGGCAGAGGCTTTGAAGATTAAGTTACATGCCATTCAACAGCAGTAGGACAAGGTATGAGTGGCATTTTTTCACATTTCTTTTATGCCATATTCAGTTCTACTGGGATGGAGGTGGCAGAAAATAGCTGTCCATTTGACACGCCTAAGATGTACTGAATTGAGGGCAGGTGCCCGACCGATTTCTGCATAAGTATTTGTGAGCATACACATCTATACGATAAATCAGTGATAGTGTGTGTTTTTTTATTGTGCTTTCTGCTGAGTCCTTAACCTTTCTTGACACAGGCCTGCAGTCTCACACCAGTTAGTCTGCTTTTACACAATGTATGGTTCCTGTTTCTATTACTTTGCATTTGGCAGAAGGAAACATTTAGCCTATGTAGTCTGCACTTTCATTCCTCCCTTTCCCATCTCTATTGTGCTGTTTCAAATGCCTCCATGGTTTCCCATTCCACCACCCATTCTTTTAGTTCATTTCACAGGTCTGCAGTCTTCTGCATGAAGAAGTACTTTTAAATCTGGGAATAATTAGTCCCTACCGTCTACTGCCTCTGCCCACTCACTTGTTGCTGTCCTTGTTCAGATGGACCGCTTCACATTTTCCCAGCATGTGTGACTTTGTGTTCTTTGTACTATTTCCATCTTGTACTTTTTTTTTGGTCTTTATTGAGACCTTAGCAGGTGTGTTAGTTAGCATTAAAATTTTGCCATAGTTTTTCCTGAGCTGTTTACCTATGTGATACCATCTTGAGTGAGAGAGCTGCTGGAAACTGGGTAGTGGGAACAGTAGGTAGTCATATGTTTAAATAGCTACAATATTTCCTCTTGTACAGAGTTTCAAATCTGTGTGTGCAGCATGCATTTGCCAAAGGACAACTTGGGTTCATTAATTATTTGAAGGGTGTCTCTGTTTTAAACAGTCTGCTGAGTGTAGAGACTACCCCACTCCCTGAGATGGGATAATAGGCCTCTCATTTATCTTCTATGTTTCCTTGTGAGTTTGCTTTCAGATCCAGTTCACCAGCGTAATAATTGGGAAGTGGATATCTACACCAGTAAATCAGTATTTTAATATTTATTCCAGCTTCAGAAAAGCACATTGTAAAGAAATGTGTTTATGGGTGCAATTTTCCTTTCCTGTTTTTCAACACCTTTATTAAATTATCACTTGAGATAGACACTTATAAATTAATAGAAAAGAAAAAAAATATTAACATTTTTTCCATTTATACATATAAAGTAATTTTTTTTTATAACAACTGACTTTTAGTCCAACATATTATTTACAGTGTTTCTTTTTAAGCCACCATGAGGTGTCCATCATACATTTATTCATGTATTTTTCAGCTAATGCATACAGAGCTTATTGCCTTATTTCAGTTATATGTTCAATGTCCTTTGCCAAAAAGGTCTGATTGGTTAAGTGGGGAAGATGAATCCCTGTTCTTGTGAAATGCTGCAGAATAGACCGAAGTTATCTGATAGATGTAGATGACCCTTAAAAATTTCCCCAGCTGCGGAATGCATGATGATCATCTGTATATTGCTACTAAAGTAGCCCACACTATATTTGGTATCCTACCAAGGCTAAGACCAGCTGGCCAACTTCCAGAGCTTTAGAGCACTTCCACACTACATAGCCACTGCTGTGTGCAAAGGAAGATGTCAAAAGTCAGTGGCTAGGGCAATAAATCTTTAAACCTTTTTTTGTCGCCGAAGAGAGCACTCCTGTGGACTTCGGGTGATTGACTGTCAAGTTGCGCTTTTACAATGCTCTACAGATAATATCCCTGTCTGAGATTAAAATACAAAAATTTGTACTGTAAGGCTGGACAAAAAATTCCTTCACATACTTGCCAGCAATAGGTTAAACACTGTGGTGCTCCTTTTATTAGTTCCAATGTCCACAGTAACAATCACTGTCACAAATAAAATGACAGATCTTTTTCTTTTCTTAGAAGGTAATACCCACTCTTCGTGGCTATGCTGTCCATTTGTGAAGCTCCTTTTCTAGCTAGGACATAGACTTGGGTCCCATTAAATCTGTTGACCAGTCCCTGATTTGCAAGAAGAAAAACTTGCCTTGGGAGGCGCTAGCTTTCACTCCAACTTTGTCTCAGCCTCCCATGGGTTACTCCTTTGTGGCCATCAGTTGCTCCTTTGACCACCTATCTTTTGCTTGTGGTCCCTCTGGTGTTTTCCCCAAGGAAGCCACCAAGGACTGCAGAGCAGACATGTCTTCTGCAACTGTTTAGTTACCCTTGTTGGGTAAGGGGATAACAACCCTTGCTGGTGTCAGGGAAGAGGTGGGGGGTGCTCTTCCATTAAGCCAGTCTAAAGAACTTTCTTCTTGGGAA
Organism: Protopterus annectens; assembly: GCF_019279795.1. Taxonomy (NCBI): domain Eukaryota; kingdom Metazoa; phylum Chordata; order Ceratodontiformes; family Protopteridae; genus Protopterus; species Protopterus annectens. The sequence continues at coordinate 818,984,846 of NC_056743.1, forward strand.
AAGGACCATCCTTTTAGCCCTGAAATAGAGGAATTAAAAAAAAAGACAGTTTCCCCTCCTAAAACCCATGAGGAAGATTGGTTAGGTTTTGCAAAGGGTTTATTTAGAGCCTTTCAGTCTTTTAATGCTGAGTCCTCTCATCCTTTTAAAAGGACATCAGTCTTGATTTGTAGTTTTGTGTTTCTAAAGTACAGCCAAACAATCCCCTTATGCTGTGCTGGTGAGGGTGAGGTCATTAAAAACACCCAAAACTGCATGTCCACAGGTAGTGAGGTTTAGCTTTATTGGCCTGAATGTACTCATAAAGACTTAAAAAGTCATGGATATTCAGAAGCCTTGTAGCTGAAACACTATATGTCCATAAGGAGTAATTTGCATATATCCCATGTGCCTCCATAACAGGAGGTTTAATGTATTATACAGTGAAAGCTATAGGTTGTCTGGGATTTTCTTATAGTTTTAACTGAATGGTTTGTCTGTGTGACCTTTTTACCCTCTCCTTTTAAGAGGGGAAGATTTTCCTGTGTCGGATACTGATTCCCATTTGGAGACAGAATTTAGACTGGAAATGTATTTTTCAGGTTTCCTTTTTTATAATGGAGAATCTGATTCTAAGGGAAGTTACTCCCTGAATTCTCCTGTTGAGAAGTTGACTTTTTCTGGACTATTACCAGAGTGATGGACTTGTTTCAGTGGGAACAAAAAGATACTTCGACTGGCTGCAGGTAAAGTTTCTTCAGTCTGCACCCTTTCCTCCTGTATTGGCAGCCATAGGGGAATGCCTTTTGTGGCAGCTTGTGATTTGACTGTCAACCACTCCAAGAAACTCGGGTAGGCTATATAGGGTCCACAGATGCGCACACATTACTTTTTGCTAACCCCAGGTTAGATCCTGCAGTAATTTCATAGTCCACATTATTTTCAGCGGAACTTATTACAACAGCTAACTGTATGCTTTCTTACAAGCTGGGAAAAGCCTTTGATAGGGTTGGGTAAAAAGTTTATTCTTTATCCACCTTTGCCTTCAGAATAGTAAATTGTCAGGCCGATATGTCTAAATTTCTGCTTGCTTCAGTGAATGTTTATAACATGACTGATGCTATATCCAGAGCAGTTGCTACTTCCTCTGTGATGAGATTTGTTTGATTGTAGTCTTAGAATTTGGCAGAGGATGTGAAAGCTGAAATTTTGAGTTCTCCTTTGGATGGAAGCATATTATTTGAACCATCTCTACTAAGGTCCTTAAAAGGTTTGATGAAAGGGGGAAGTTAATCCAGGGGATTAGCCAGATTTTTTCAACCTTTCTTTCGAAGAAAAAAAATTCCAGTTCAGGCTGCTTTTTCAAGAAACCAAACATTTTTTTTTCCAACAGGGCACTGGTAAGCAAAATTTCAAAAAGTAGTGTCAGGGAAGTTCAAGGAACAAAGGAGGGTCCTCCCAAAACCAAGGACAAGCTAAGAAAATGGGTTGACTATTTACCACCTTCTGTAGTTTTCCCTTCCTGGCAATCTTGTCTCAGAGTGTTGGTCTTCATATTGCCACTTAACATCAGACTGCTGGGTTCTGAGAATTGTTCAGAAAAGTTACAGCTGGCAGTGGAATTCCCTTCCATAGGGTTCCTCGATATCCACCAAATCAGACCTCATTGTTCTTTCCTATTCTACATCAGATGCTGTCTCAGGGAGTGATAGAATCTGCTGTCTGAGACGTAAGAGGGAAAAGGTTTTCTTTGCCACCAAGAATATCATTGAATATAGAAGGAACTTCGGGACATGTCCCGGACCTTTTTTTTAAACTTTCCCATCAAACTCTCAAATTTTAAAATGCTTTTTTTAGTCCCTTTTTCCCTCGCATTCTACTTTGCAATTTTCTAGTAAACCTTACATTTAAAGATACCCATCATCACATCACAACCGTGGAAATTTTGGACACATTTTTGGTTTTCTGTTTTGCCTTTTAGATTGTCTACAGCTTCAGGAGTATTTACAAAATGCCAGGCTCTTGTATCTGCCCAGTGCAGGTTGCAGGGCATTCACATTTTTTCGTATTTAGGTGATTGCCTGATATTTGCATTTTCCTTCACAGGTTGTCAAAAAATCTCTGATTTGGGTGATAACATCTTTCTCAGCCTGGGATGTCTGGTGCACAAAAATAAATCTCTCATTCTTTCCAACAAGAGAGTGTTTCTGGTATGTCTACTGGATATAACCCTAATGATTGTTTTGTTCTGTTTTCCTCAGGAGAAAGTGGGAAGTTAAAAGGAACAATTTCTGAGATATTCCCTAGCAGGTGCCTGAGTCTGGTTGGAAAATCTCAGAATCCTAGATTTCATGACCTTCACTGTTCCTATTAGTCCTTTAGCCAGACTTCACATGAGGAAAATCCAGTGGTGTGTCAAACTGGTTTGGAGTGTGCACCAGCATCCTACTTTCTTTTCAAATTCCAGTGTGAAAGTCCGTGAAAAAATAATCTGGTGGGTGAATCAGTTGTCTGTCAGCCCAAGTGTTCCTACCCCATACCAGTCCCTACTCAGTCTATAACCGCAGGCCCATGCTTCAGACTTTGTTTGGGGAGCTATTTTCAAGGAAGTGAAAATTCAGGGCCTCTGGAACAAGTATAAGTAAAAATGCATAAATGTCAAAGAAATGTTGCCTGTAATAAATGTTGTCAACTCTCTTGACCATCTTTGGACTCCACACCCTCTGCTAGTCATCACAGACAGTACTGTAGTGACATGGTACATAAACAGGAGGCACCAGGTCCTACCACCTTTGCAGACTAGTTGTGGCAGCCAGAGATTTAGCGATTCAGTTGTCTGTCCTTTTAGGCTACCTACACTGTGTCACAGTGAAGCATTTTGCAGACAAGCTAAGCAGGACCAGGATAGACCCTCACAAATGGATACTGAACTTGGGCATCTTCCAAGAGTTGGTCCATCAGTGGTGAGGACTCCAAGTAGATCTGTTGGCCTCCAATGACAATAGACAGTTAATTTCTGCTCAAAGACTCCTTGCAATCAGGCCTGGAAGATGGATGCTTTTTCATTCCCATGGATAAGAATGTTCCTGTATACCTTTTCCTATGATAACCAGGGTCCTTCTACGGATTAAGAAGGACTCCCAAAAAATAATTGTGGTGACCCCTTTTCGTATAGGCAGCAGTGATTGTTCCTTTTGAAAAAGGCCAAAGACAATTACCAGAGACATCCTCACAGAATGGATTTGCTCATGGAAGTCAGGGATTGTGTGATATACCCTACCCATCAAATTCTTCACTTGACTGCTTGAATGATGGAATGTTTAATTCCTTTTAGACACCATTTTATGAGTATGTAGCAGGTATTAAAGAGGTAAAGAAACCTAATAGAAAATTATATATGGATAAGTGGTAGAGATTTTCTAATTGGTGCCAATCCAAAAACCAGGACCCTTTAAAGGCCCAAATGCCTCTGATTCTACAGTATTTGTGTAGGTTATTGATCTTTGTGTTTCACTGTTGCAGTCATCACACTTGGGTTATCCTGTCGGGGGTAGCCCTCAGTCGACCCGAATACCAGAGGCTTAGTATTTCTGTGTCGGTTGCTGTCACTTCAAGACTTGCGTAAGGTCATCAGGGGTATAAAAACAGGCAGCTGACGCCATTACATCAGTTTTTCTTGAGGAGGAGCCTGAAGCTGAAGCAGTTCGCACGAGTGCCAGTCGGCTGCTACCTGAGTTTTCGTTTCCGAAACTGAAACATCCTGAAGTTTTCTAAAGCTAAGTACCCTATTGGGGATCCTTTTTTCTTGCTCTAACCGATGTCAGAAAAAGTTAACAATTGTCTCACCTGTGGAAAGCAAATCCACACCAAGATTTCCATTCTTACTGCGTCACCTGTTTAGGCCTAGACATACCTCGTTGTCAGTTTTGTGCTTTGTTCAGTGCCCAAACTATTCGTCGTCTGGCCCTTATTGTAGCTAAATACTTTAGTTCTTGATCTCGATATTCCGAAATGGCTTCGGTAAGCCATCAGACTACAGATCTCATGAAAAAACGTACAGATAAATGCAGAGACAGACCGCATAAGTCCAAAACTGCCGATGACGCTTCCGTTAGCTAGTCGCCAGTTTGCCAGTACTCAGTGAGGTACTTTTGCAGCCCCTGATGCCTGCTTTGATAGATTTGCAGGCCACTACTAAGACCCATGCGGAGTCTGGTATGCCGCAAGATTCCTCTTTGACTACGGAACCTGCGGATGTTTCTACCTTGGATGGGTCCGGAGCCGCTGTGCAGACACCAGCTTCTGAGGAAGTTCTTCGCATTACCGATATTCAACACAAACTGACGACTTCTTTCGCGTCTTCAGTTCTTTCTAAAATGACAGTTTCTAAGGCCAAGAGTACGAGCTACGCCTAAAAAAAACGACAACCCAAACTCAAGCGCCTGCTTCTTTGCTACAGTCTCAGATGCTTAAAATGGCAGAAGACCTGATCATGCTGATTAGGGGAAACCAGCCTTCCCCCTGCTAAAATAAAAAGACTTGTCCCCACAAGCTTTATCTGACCAAGAGTCCAACGACTCTGAGATTTCTGAATATGAAGACATTCCCTTATCTGCCTATGAGGATTCAGAAGCAGAGGAATCCATTCCTTCTGCCTCCCCTCCAGAGGATTTTTCTTTTGGTGAAACCCTACATACTTTGAGAGAGCATTTCCTCTGGGAATGCCAGGATTTTCCTTAGTCCAAAGAGAGACTCAGGGAATTTTTAGATTTACCACAGCACAGACCCTTAGCTATCCCTCCTGTTCTGGATGTTGTGGATGATGTCTTTATGGAATCCAGTCTAACTCCTGATACTTTACCCCCTACTCCAAGGAAACCAGACAGGTACTACAGAGTCCCTGACTCACAAATTTCCCTTCAAAAGTCCTACTACTGACCCAGAGGTCATCTCCCAAGGACCTAAAGGAATAAAAGCAACTACAGCTAAGAATCCCACCCCTTCGGACAGGAATTCTTGAGCTTTAGACAGATGGGGTAAAAAAGCATACACCTCTGCAACCCTCGCCATTAGAGCACTGAATTGTCAGTTCCACATGCTGAAATTCTAGCAACATACTATGGAACCTGTTAAGCAAAAATTATCTAGCTTTCCTGATTGTGCAGAAAATAAAGAATTACAGGAACTTATATATTCAGCAAGCCAAGTCAGCAAGCATACTCTGCAATGTGGGTTTGATGCCCTAGAAGCATCTTGCAGGGCAGCAGTCACAGGTTATGTACTTAGAAGGCATGCCTGGCTTAAGGAGCAGACCTTGCCAGACCATGTCAAATCAAAATTATTGGACGCTACTCTGAACTAGGACAATCTGTTCAGCACCAAAGCAGAAGAGGTTTTAAAAAAATATATGTAGACCAAACCAATGACTAAAGGTCTAACTGTGCCAAATAAATGTATAAAGAAAACAACAAAGCACAGTACAACCACCACAGCAAGCAGCATAAAAATTCAAGGAGACTACATAAGACTGTATTTATTAAATACAGTCTTAGTCTCCTTGAATTTTTATGCTGCTTGCTGTGGTGGTTGTACTGTGCTTTGTTGTTTGCTTTGTTTTAAAAAATATGGAAGAAAAGGCTAAGTCTATGCAGACAGTCAAAGTTGTTTTGCAAGTGCAGCCTCCAAGATTTCGTAGGCATTGCCCCTCAAAACATTGGTCCTGTCCAGCCCCCTCAAGGCCATCTCAAACTAGACCCAGGGGAGACAGACCCCCCCCCCCCAGATTAGTCTCAAGGTATGCAGATATCTAAGTAATGGAGTACCTCCACCTCTAAAACAGGGAGTGCTAAGCGACCCCCTTACGGAAAGAATTCACAATGACTTCTCAACTCCACTCCTCACCTCTGCCCAATTGCTCGTGCCCCTAGGAGGAAAACTTGCCCACCATGCAAAAAAATAGACCTCCATCACCAGCGATCAATGGGTCCTCAACATAGTATCCCAGGGGTACAAATTTTATTTCCACACACTGCCAACCCCAAAAGGGTTCCCAGACCTTCCTCCACTCCAGTGGGCAGAAGCACAAAACCAAGTTCAGACCCTGCTCTCCATAAGGGCAATTCAGCCTGTTCCTGCAGAACAGATAGGCCAAGGTTTTTATTCCAGACTTTTCCTGGTACCCAGAAAAGAGGGCATCTGGCACCCAATCTTAGCTCTAGCCATTCTAAACACCTTCCTGGTGTTACCAAATTTCAGAATGCTCACCCTACAGCAGCTTCTCCCTATGCTGTCCAAAGATGCCTGGTTAACCACCCTAGACCTAAAGGAAGCCTATCTGCACATCCCTATCAGTGACTCCTGCAGGAAATATTTACGTTTCTAGACAGGATCTGTGCATTATCAGTTTTCTGCACTTTCCTTTGGCTTATCTACTGCTCCCAGAGTTTTCACAAAATGCCTGGCTGCAGCCATTGCCTACTGCAGAGAGAGAAATATTCAAGTATACCCTTTCTTGGACATTTGCCTGATTCAGGTAGACAGGAAAAGCTGTTGCAGCAGCTGACATTTGTAAAGGACCTTCTAACCTCCCTGGGTACACTATCAACGAAAAGAAATCCAAACTAGTCCCCAGTCAAACAATTGTATTCCTTGGAGCAAGCTTGGACACAGCATCCCAGATGGCATTCCTTACTCCAGAAAAACAAGCCTATCTGACAAGCTACTTCGCTCAAATGGCCACCAGAACCCAGCTATCTGCAAGGAAAATCCTGCAGGCTCGAGGGTTTGTGGCCTACTGCATTCTAGTAATTCCATATGCCAGACTGCATATGAGAAAACTGCCAACATTCTCAGGACCTGGAAGCTATCATATCTATAACAACTTGTCTCGGGACAAGAGTTTCTTTGGATGGCAGCAGCATGCAACCACAACAAGGAACTTCCCTTTACACAACCCCACGCTGCCCAGACTCTAACCACAGATGCATCAGACTATGCCTGGGGTGCACATCTGGACGGCAGGTGCATTCAGAGCCACTGGAGCCCAAACCAAATTCATCTGCACATCAGCCAAAAAGAGATGCTAGCTGTTCAGCACGCTCTGACAGCTTTCAGATCCCTACTCTCACTGGGGCTCCTTCTAATAAAATCCGACAACACCACAGTGATGTGGTACATTAACAAGCAGGGGGGAACCCACTCTGCAGGCTAGCCATGACCCTGTGGAACACGGCCTCAGCTATGCATATTCGCCTGCAAGCTCAATTCCTGCCAGGCAAACAAAACTCTCTGGCAGACAACTTAAGCAGAAATCTCCTAGACCCACATGAGTGGCAATTAGACCACAACACCTTCAGCCTTCTGACCCAGAAATGGGGTACCCTGAAGGTGGACCTATTTGCCTCCCCCTACAATCACCAGCTCAGCAAATTCTGCACCAGGGTACCTCACAGCAAGGCCTGGAAAGTGGATGCCCTAGCCTTCCATTGGGCAAACCTCTCAATTTGTGCATTTCCCCCTCTGCCTCTTCTTACAAGAGTACTACTCAAGATAAGGCAGGAAAGACCAAGGGCAGTCCTGATTGCCCCAGACTGGCCACGCCACCGTGGCACCTACCCCAGATTCCAAACCTCCTCACTCATCAGGAGAGAAGGATCTTGCATTTGCAATTGCAAACCCTGAACCTTGCAGCCTGGCTTATTCCTCAAATTCTCCTCCAGTGGCCAGCCTAAGCAAGCAGGTACTGGATGTCATTCGTGAAGCCAGAAGACCCAGTACAAGGAAATCCTATGCTGATCAGTGGAAAAGGTGTTGTTCCTGGATTCACTCTGAGTGGATACAGCACAGCCCTCCTTACCTCATCCTGGATTACCTAGCAGACCTACTCCACAGAGGCCTTTCCTTCTCTTCCATTAAGATCCATGCCTCTGCCATCTCTGCTCATTACAGCACTGAGCCACCTCTCTTCTCTCACTCTCTCATCAAACAGTTCCTGAGAGGGGTTAACAACTTAAGGCCACCAAGAAGAGCCCCAACCCCTGCTCGGGATTTCACTTTTGTGTTGGAAAATCTCACGCTACACCCTTTGAGCCTGCAGCGTCAGCAGAGTTAAAATTCCTCTCTTGGAAAACAGCCTTGCTTCTGGCCATCACTTCAGCTAGAAGACTGTCTGAGCCACAAGCACTTATGGCTATGGAACCCTTCATTATTTTACATGCTGACAGGGTCTCCCTCAGGACTAACTGTACTTTTATGCCTAAAGTGGGGTGTCTAGTGTGGCTCTCAACCAATCTATCCATTTGCCCACCTTTTTCCCTAATCCTCAAAATAAGGGGGAAAGGATCCTGCACTCTTTAGACATGCACAGACAGCTCAGATTCTACCTTGATAGGACTAAGCCCTTTAGGAAATCTGACCAGTTACTAGTCAGCTTTGCACCAGGGCCAGAGGGCAAGGCCATATCAAAACAAACCATCTCCAAATGGATAGCCCACTGTATCCATTTCTGCCCCAAACAACATGGGAAACCACACCCTCTGGGGGTCAGAACGCATTCCACTAGGGCAATTTCAACCTTTCTCAGAGGAGTCCTTACCATGGACATTCTGGAAGCTGCTACTTGGAGTTCTGTTCATACCTTCACCAAGCATTACCACCTGCCTATATTTTCCAAATCCAATGCGGGCTTTGCAACAGCAGTCCTGCAGGACATACTAGCCAGCCCCAACTCTTCTTGACTACCTCCACCCATTCTTCAACTTTGGGAATCAACCAAAGTGTGATGAATGCAACAGTGAAACACGAAGAACATAGTACAGTTGTGTACACTGCAACAGCGAAACAGGAAGAACATCGTACAGATGTTCTTTGTGTTTCACTGTTATAGTCATCACATTTGGGTTATCTGCTTGAAGTAACCCTCGGTCGGCCTGATTAACAAAGTCTCAGGTCCTGCGTTATGCTGTCTCTTCTTCTGTGATGTCAGGGGTATAAAACATGCAGCCGACGCCATTACATCAGTCTTTCTTGCCGTGCGGTGCCCGAAGCAGAAGCAGTTTGCAAGTGCCAGTCGGCCGACTCCTGAAATTTTTGTTTTCGAGTTTCAGAACCAAAGTTTTCAACTAAAAGCTAAGTACCCCATTGGGGAAACTTTTTCTTGCTCTTAACCGATGTCAGTAAAAATAAATAATTGCATTACTTGTGGAAAGCAAATGCCTCATAAAGATTTTCATTCGTACTGTATTCCTTGCCTAGGCCCTGACGACAACGTACCTCACTGTCCGTTTTGTGCCTTATTTAAACCACGAACTGTCATCGGTATATTTACCCTTCTAAATATTTTGGTGCTTGGTTCAATTATCTTTGTCTTTGGTCAGCCATCCGACTACCGACTTTTCAAAAAAATGCAAAGATAAAGACAGAGACAGGCTGCCTTGGTCCAAAGCTGCCAACGACACTTCTAAGCCAGTCGCCATTTCTCTGGTACTCTGTGAGGTGCTTTTGCAGCCCCTGATACCCGGTACTTGTGATTCGCAGGCCTCTACTGAGACCCATTCGGGTCTGGTATGCCGCGAGATGCTTCAACTGTGGAACCTGCGGATGTCGCTACCTTGGATGTGTCCGGAGCCGCTGTGCAGGCACCGGTTTCTGGGGTGTATTCAGGCCCACTGACTTGTGGATTAAACTGACGCCATCTTCTTCTTCAAGGCCTAAATCTCGAACTATGCCTAGTAAACTGATGGCCCAGACTGCATGGTCAGGCCTCTATGCCTAAAAAATAAATAAGAATGGCTGAAGACCTTATTACTTTAATCAGGGGAAGCCAGCCTTCCCCCTCTAAGAGACCTAGGACTGAGTTTGTTTGATACTTCTGACCAGGATTCTGAATTTTCTGTTTCCCCTGATGACCAGGATTTAACCTTATCTACCTATGAGGATTCTGATGCTAAGGACTCTATTCCCTCTGCCCCCAACCCCCCCCCCCGTGGATTTCTCTTTAGGTGAAACCTTGCATACTCTCAGGGAGCATTTTCATTGGGATAGTCAGGATTTCTCTGAGTCTAAAAAGAGGCTTAGGGATTTTTTTACTCCTGCCCCAGCACAGGCCTTTAGCCATACCTCCTGTACTTGACATAGTTGATGATGCATTTGCAGAATCTAGCTTGGCCCCTGACCCTTTACGTCCTGCTTCCAGAAAGCATGATAGATATTACAGGGTCCCTGACTCTCACAAGTTCCTTTTTAGAAATCCTACTGCGGATCCTGAGACCATTTCACAGGGGCCAAAGGGCATTAAAGCTGCTACTGACAAAAATCCTACCCCCTCTGATAGAGATCCAGGGCACTGGATAGATGGAGTAAGAAGGTATACACTTCTGCAACTCTGGACATTAGGGCCTTAAACTGCCAGTTACATATGTTAAAGTATCAGCAGCATATTATTAGACTGCTTAAACAAAAAATGATGTTGATTTCTGATTGTGCTAAAAATAAGGATTTACAGGATTTACTGCATTCAGCTGAACAAGTTGGAAAACATACTTTGTAATGTGGTTTTGATTCTATAGAGGCATCTTGCAGGGCTGCTGTAACTGGGTCTGTACTTAGAAGAAATGCTTGGCTTAAGGAGCAATCCCTTCCGGATCATGTTAAAGCAAAATTATTGGATGCTCCCTTAAACCAGGACCGCCTGTTTCGCAATAAGGCAGAAGAAGTTCTTAAAAAGATGGAAGAAAAAGCTAAATGTATGCAAACTGTAAAATATTTTTTACAAGTACAACCTCCAAGATTTAGTAAGCATTGGCCTTCCAAGAATTGGTCCTTTCCTGCCACTTCCAGACCTTCTCAGTCCAAACCCAGATCCAGCAGAGCTCCCAGGCTACACACAGGACTAAGCAGTGGGGGGGGGCTCTACTTCCAAATCTGGGAGTAGTAATGCTCCCCCTGTGGTAAACTGTCTCAATTTCTTCTTTTTAAAACTACCAAGCACTTAACTGACTTCCCCTTTGGGGGGAAAGATTGCTCTTCATGCAAAGAACTGGGAACTCATTACCCAGGACAAATGCGGTTTAAATATAGTGTCTCATGGATACAGATTTCACTTCCACACGTTGCCAACACCAAGCGGGTGGCCAGATCTACCTCCAAAGAAGTGGGCAGAGGCCCAAAGGCAAGTACTCTCTCTCTTAAGCATGGGGGCTATTCAGTTGGTACCAGAAGAGGAAAAGGGACAGGATTTCTACTCAAGACTTTTCCTGGTACCCAGAAAAGACAATTCATGGTCCCCTATCCTGGACCTGTCTACTCTAAACACCTTTTTGGTGATTCCAAAAGTCAAGATGATGACTCTTCACCAGTTGCTTCCTATGCTAGGCAAAGATGCCTGCTTGGCAACACTAGATTTAAAAGAAGCATACCTGCACACCCCAATCAGGGAATCTTGCAGAAGATACCTAAGCTTCAAAGCAGGCTACACGCACTGTCAGTTCTCTGCACTGTCCTTTGGCTTATCTACTGCGCCCAGGGTATTCACAAAGTGCCTAGCTCCAGTTATTGCATTTTGCAGGCAAAGAAATATTCAAATATACCCATACCTGGACGTTTGTCTAATTCAGGCAGAAATCCAGGAAATACTTTTGAATCATCTGGCCTTTGTAAAAAGGGTACTATCTTGTCTGGGGTACACCATAAACAAAAAGAAATCACACCTGGTACCCTGTCAACAAATTATATTCCTGGGAGCAAGCTTGAATACATCTTCCCAGATGGCTGTCCTCATGCCAGAGAAACAAATTCATTTGGCAACCTACTTCAAACAAGTGGCCAGAAAAACCCTGCTATCTGCAAGGTAAATACTGCAAGCCTTGGGGTTCATGGCCTCCTGCATTCTTCTAATTCCATATGCAAGACTGCATATGAGCAAACTACAGTGGTCTTCAAAAAGCCTATGGTGTCAACATTCTCAAGATCTAGAAGCAATGATTCCTGTCATACCTTGTCTATGCCTAGAGTTCCTTTGGTGGGCAGAGGCCTGCCACCAAAGCAAGGGACTACCATTCATACTACCCCCTGCCGCCCAAACCCTAACAGACGCATCAGATTATGCATGGGGGGCTCACCTGGCAGGGAAGTGCATTCAGGGCAAATGGAACCCTAGTCAAATGCACCTGCATAAAAGCCAAAAAGAAATGTTAGCTCTACAGAATGCTCTGACAGCCTTCAAGGACCACATTCTTCCAGGACAACTAATGGTAAAAAGATGGACAACACCACTGTTATGCGGTACATAAACAAGCAGGGGAGTACACATTCTTACCCCCTTTGCAGACTAGCCATGGCATTGTGGAACACAGCCTTGAGCTACCAAGTGCATCTACAAGCTCAGTTCCTGCCAGAGAAATTAAATACACTGGCAGATGGACTAAGCAGAAAACTCATGGACCCACGCGAGAGGAAACTGGAACCAGTGATTTTCAACATGTTGACAAGCAAATGGGGGAGCCCAGAGATAGACCTGATGTTGTTCGTGTTTCACTGTTGCAGTCATTACATTTGGGTAATCTGCTGGCAGGTTGTCCTCAGTCGGCCTGATTAACAAAGTCTTCGGTCCTGAGTCAGTTGCTGTCCCTTCTTCCATGACGTCAGGTCGTCAGGGGTATAAAATATGCAGCCGACACCCTTACATCAGTCTTACTTGCTGTGCGGTGCCCGAAGCAGTAGTAGTTCGCAAGTGCCGGTCGGCCGTCTCCTAAAATATTCATTTTCAAGTTTCAGAACCGAAGTCTTCAACTAAAAGCTAAGTACCCCGTTGGGGAAACTTTTTCTTGCTCCTTATCGATGACAGTAAAAGTTAATAATTGTATTACTTGTGGAAAGCAAATACCTCATAAGGATTTTCAATTATACTGTATTTCTTGCCTAGGCCCTGACCACGATGTACCTTGCTGTCAATTTTGTGCTTTATTTAATCAGCGCACTATCTGTTGTCGGTACTTTTTTGCTTCTAAATATTTCGGTTCACAGTTTAATTATCCAGAAATGACGTGGGTTAGCCATTCGTCTACCGGAATACTGAAAAAATGCAAAGAAAAAGACAGACAGGCCGTTGAGGTCCAAAACAGCTGACGAGGCTTCTCTTAAGCCAGTCGCCAGTTCGCCGGTACTCAGTGAGGCGCTTTCGCAGCCCCTGATACCTGCTACTTCTGATTCGCAGGCCTCTATGGAGACCCATTCGGAGTCCAGTATGCCGTGAGATACTTCAGCTATGGAACCCACGGATGTCTCTACCTTGATTGGGTCCAGAGCCACTGTGCAGGCACCGGCTTCTGAGGCTGTATTCAGGCCTACTGACTTGCATATTAAACAGACTCCACCTTCAATACTAAGGCCTAAATCTCGATCTATGTCTAAAAAACCGACGCCCAGGCCCCTATGCCTAAAAAACAAATGATCAAAATGGCTGAAGATTTAATTACTCTAATCAGGGGTAGTCAGACCCCCCCCCCCTTCTAAGAGGCCTAGGGCTGAACTTGACTATGAATCTTCTGAACAGGACTCTGTTTCTTCTGACTCTTCTAATGACCTGGATTTGTCCATACCTAATTATGAGGACTCTGATGCAGAGGATTCCATTCCGTCTGCTTCTCCCCCTGAAGATTTTTCTTTTGGGGAAACTCTGCATACCTTAAGGGAGCATTTCCACTGGAAAAGTCGTGATTTTTCTGAATCCAAAAAGAGGCTTAGGTATTTCTTTCTTCTTCCTCAGCATAGGCCTTTGACTATACCTCTTGTACTAGACATTGCTGATGATGTGTTTTTGGAATCCAGTATGGCCGCCGATTCCTTGCCTCCGGCCCCTGGCAAACCAGACAAGTACTACAGGGTTCCTGAGTCTCACAAATTCCTTTTCAAAAATCCTGTTGCGGACCCTAAAACCATTTCTCAGGGGCCCAAGGGCATTAAGGCTTCTACTGCTAAAAATCCTACCCCTTCTGATAGAGACTCCAGGGCGCTGGATAGATGGGGTAAAAAGGTTTATACTTCTGCAACATTGGCAATCAGAGCTTTAAACTGTCAATTCCATATGCTAAAATGTCAACAACATATCAAGGGACTGCTTAAACAGAAAATGATGTTGATTTCTGACTGTGTAGAAAGTAAAGATTTACAGGATTTATTGCATTCAGCCGAACAAGTTGGAAAACATACTTTGCAATGTGTTTTGATTCTTTACAGGTCTCTTGCAGGGCTGTTGTTACTGAGTCTATGCTTAGAAGGCATGCTTGGCTTAAGGAGCAATCTCTGCCTGACCATGTTAAAGCAAATCTGTTGGATGCTCCTTTGCAGCAGGACCGCCTGGCAATAAGGCTGAAGAAGTTCTAAAAAAGATGGAAGATAAAGCTAAATCTATGCAAACTGTGAAAGACTTCTTACAAGTACAACCTCCTAGATTTAGTAGGCACTGGCCTACTAAGAACTGGTCCTTTCCAGCTCCTTCCAGAGCCACTCAAGTCAAACCCAGACATTCCAAAAGTACCAGTTTTCAGTCCCAAGGGACTTTCAGAACTAAGCAATGGGGTGTTTCCACTTCCAAATCTGGAAATAACAAGACTCCACCCTATGGTAAACCGTGTCAATGACTTTCCTTTAAATTTACCAAGCACTTAACTTTTAGCCGCCCCTTTGGGGGGGGAAACTGGCCCTTCATGCAAAAAACTGGCAACTTATAACCCAGGTCAAATGGGTTTTAAATATAGTGTCCCAGGGATACAGATTTTATTTCCATACCTTGCCAACTCCAAACGGGTGGCCAGACCATCCCCCAAATCAGTGGGCAGAGACTCAGAATCAAGTACTTTCCCTCCTAAACATGGGGGCTATTCAACTAGTACAAGAAGAGGGGAAAAAAAAAGGTTTCTATTCCAAACTTTTCCTGGTACCCTGAAAAGACAAATCATGGCGTCGAATTCTGGACCCGTCTACTCTCATCACCTTTCTGGACATTCTAAAATTCAAGATGCTCACTCTTCACCAGTTACTTCCTATGCTAGGCAAGGATGCCTGGTTGGCAACCTTAGATTTAAAAGAGGCTTACCTGCATATCCCAATCAGGGAATCTTGCAGAAGGTACCTATGCTTCAAAGCAGGCTACTTGCATCATCAGTTCTCTGCACTGCCCTCTGACTTGTCTACTGCACCCAGGGTATTTACAAAGTGCCTGGCTCCAGTAATTACATTTTGCAGGCAAAGAAATATTCAGATATATCCATACCTGGATGATTGTCTAATTCAGGCAGAAAACTAGGCCATTCTTCTAAAACATCTGACGTTTTTAAAAAGGGTTATAACTTGTCTAGGGTACACCATAAACGAAAAGAAATCACAACTGGTACCCTCTCAAAAAATTACATTCCTGGGTACAAGCTTGAATACAACTGCCCAGATGGCTTTCCTTATGCCAGAAAAGTAAATTCATTTGGTGACTTACTTCAAACAGGTGGCCACAAAAACCCTGCTATCTGCAAGACAAATACTGCAAGCCTTGGGGTTCTTGGCCTCCTGCATTCTTCTAATTCCATATGCAAGACTGCATATGAGGAAACTTCAGTGGTACTTAAAAAGTTTATGGAGTCAACATTGTCACAGCCTGGAAACAATGATTCCTATCATACCTTACCTGTGCCTAGAGTTCCTATGGTGGGCAGAGGCCTGCCACCAAAACAAGGGACTGCCATTCACACCACCCCCTGCTGCCCAAACCCTAACGACAGACGCATCAGACTATGCATGGGGGGCTCATCTGGTAGGGAAGTGCATTCAGGGCAAATGGAGCCCAAATCAAATGCACCTTCATATAAATCAAAAAGAAATGCTAGTTGTACAGAATGCACTGACAGCCTTCAAGCACTACCTTCAACCAGGACAACTAATGGTAAAGACAGACAAAACCACGGTTATGTGGTACCTAAACAAGCGGGGGGGGGCACACATTCCTACCCCCTCTGCAGACTAGCCATGGCATTGTGGAACACGGCCTTGAGCTACCAAGTACAACTACAAGCTCAATTCCTGCCAGGAAAGCTGAATATTCTGGCAGATGAACTAAGCAGAAATCTCATGGACCCACATGAATGGAAACTGGAACCACGGATTTTCAACATGGTGACACGCAAATGGGGGAGCCCAGACATGGATCTTTTTGCCTTACCCCAGAACTACCAGTTGGACAACTTTTGCACAAGAACACCTCACAAAAAAGCCTGGAAAGTGGATGCTCTGTCCTTCAGTTGGAAAAATCTATCAGTCTATGCCTTTCCCCTTCTGCCTCTGCTCTCCAAAGTTCTACTGAAAGTCAAACAGGACAATCAAACATGATTTTGATTGCTCCAGACTGGCCTCGCCAACACTGGTATCCACTCCTGTGCAGTGCGTCACAAATTTCTCCATGGCACCTGACTCAGACACCTTCCTTACGGTCTCAGCAGGAGAACCAAATTCTGCACCCTTAGCTCCAAACATTGAATCTTGCAGCTTGGCTAATCATTTAAATTCCCCCTTAGCACCCCTCAGCAAACCTGTGATGGATGTCATTTTGGAGGCGAGAAGACCTAGTACTAGAAAATCTTATGCAGACAAATGGAAAAGATTCTGTGCCTGGAATCAATCTCGAGGGATGAGCACAGCAGCGTCCAGTTTACCTCAGATTTTGTAATACTTAACTGAGATGCTTCACAAGGGCCTGTATTTTTCTTCCATAAAAATCCATGCCTCAGCCATTTCAGCTCATTACAACACAGAACCCCCCCCCCCTTCTCTCATCCTCTGCTAAAGCAGCATCTCAGAGGGGCCAAAAACTTGAGACCACCCAGGAGAGCTCCAACCCCTGCCTGGGATCTTAACTTTGTATTGGAGAAACTCACTCTACCTCCTTTTGAGCCAGCTGCTACTGCAGACTTAAATTTTCTTTCCTGGAAAACAGCCTTCCTTTTAGCAATCACTTCAGCCAGAAGGCTATCTGAATTACAGGCCCTTATGGCAGTGGAGCCTTTCATCATCTTTCATGTGGGACAGGGTGTCACTCAGGACAAATCCAGCCTTCATGCCCAAGGTGGTATCCAGTGTTGCTCGTAATCAGTCCATTCATTTGCCAACTTTCTTTCCCAATCCACAGAACAAGGGGAGCAGATTCTGCATTCATTGAATGTACACAGACAACTTGGGACTAAACCTCGAAGAAAATCTGAACAACTGCTGGTAGCATTTGCTGCAGGGGCAGAGGGGAAGGCTATTTCAAAACAAACCATTTCTAAATGGATAAGCTATTGCATTAATTTCTGCATAAGCACCATGGAAAACCTATCCCCCAGGGCATCAGACCTCATTCCACCAGGGCTGCATCTACTTCTACAGCCTTTCTCAGAGGTGTTCCTACCAGGGATATTCTCGATGCTACTACCTGGAGTTCAGTTCATACTTTCACCAAGCATTATCACTTACCAATTTTCTCTAAATCCAGAGCTGGCTTTGCCACTGCTGTTTTGCAAGTTCTTATAGCTGGTCCTAATGCTGTATAAATCCATCCTCCCAACCATAGCTTTGGGAATCTTCCCAAATGTAATAACTGCAACAGTGAAACACGAAGAACATAGTACAGTTATGTACACTTACCATAAATGCAGATGTTCGAGTGTATTCACTGTTGCAATCCTGGTTACCCTCCCTCCAGCCCCCTGTTTTTCTCTTACTATACCTCTACTTTCCTTTACTTAAAAGCCTTTTTGGTGTATTTGCTTTTGTTTGGAGGTATATTTTTGTTTTTTTAATTACTTATATATTTGGCACACCATTTGGCCCCCACCTGACATCTGGGGCAAGAAAAACTGATGTAATGGCATCGGCTGCATGTTTTATACCCCTGATGACCTGACGTCTTGGAAGAAGGGACAGCAACTGACACATGACCCAAGACTTTGTTAATCAGGCTGACTGAGGGCAACCTGCCAGCAGATTACCCAAATGTAATGACTGCAACAGTGAATACACTCGAACATCTACATTTATGGTAAGTGTACACAACTGTACTTTTGCCTCCCCCCAGAACTATCAACTGGACAAATTTTGCACAAGGACTCCCCACCAGCAAACTTGGAAAGTGGATGCTCTGTCCTTCAGCTGGAAAAGCCTATCAGTTTATACCTTCCCTCCTCTGCCTCTGATCTCCATAGCACAACTAAAGATCAAACAGGACAAACAAAGGATGATTTTGATTGCACCAGACTGGCCACGCTAACACTGGTACCCCCTCTTGCACAGTGTGTCACAGTTGGCCCCATGGCACCTGCCTCAGACTCCTTCCCTGTTGTCTCAGCAGGAGAATCAGATTCTGCACCCTCAGCTTCAAACACTGAGCCTAGCAGCCTGGCTAATTATCTAATTTCTCCTTTACCATCCCTCAGTAAACTAGTGATGGATATCATTTTAGAGGCAAGGCGGCCTAGTAGTAGAAAATCTTATGCTGAAAAATAGAAAAGATTCTGTGCCTGGAACCAGTCTCAAGGGATGAGCACAGCAGCGCCCAGTTTACCTCAGATTTTACAATACTTAACTGAGATGCTTCACAAGGGCCTGTCTTTTTCCTCCATCAAAATTCACGCCTCAGCCATTTCAGCTCATTATAGCACAGAACCTCCTCTTTTCTCTCATCCACTGCTCAAGCAGTTCCTCAGAGGGGCCAAAAAATTTAAGACCACCCAGGAGAGCTCCAACCCCAGCCTGGGACCTTAACTTTGTCTTGGATAAACTCACCCTCCCCCCTTTCGAGCCAGCTGCTACTGCAGATTTAAAATTTCTTTCTTGGAAAACAGCTTTCCTTTTAGCTATCACTTCAGCAAGAAGGGTATCTGAATTACAGGCCCTTATGGCAGTGGAGCCTTTCATCATTTTTTATGTGGACAGGGTGTCACTCAGAACCAATCCATCCTTCATGCCCAAGGTGGTATCCAGTGTGGCTCTTATTCAGTCTGTTCATTTACCAACCTTCTTTCCTAATCCATAGAACAAAGGGGAATGGATACTGTACTCCTTAGATGTGCAGAGACAACTTAGATCCTACTTGGACAAGACTAAACCTCAAAGGAAATCTGAACACCTGCTGGTGGTATTTGTTGCAGGGGCAGAGGAGAAGGCTATTTCTAAGCAAACCATTTCTAAATGGATAGGCCATTGCATTCATTTCTGCTATAAACACCATGGAAAATCTATCCCACAGGGAATCAGACGCCACTCAACCTGGGTTGCATCTACCTCTACAGCCTTTCTCAGAGGCGTCCCTACCAGGGACATTCTAGAAGCTGCTACCTGGAGTTCTGTACATACTTTCACCACGCATTATCATTTGCCAATTTTCTCTAAATCCAGAGCTGGCTTTGCCACTGCAGTCTTGCAGGGCCTAATGCTATCTAAATTCCTCCTTCCAACCTTAGCTTTGGGAATCTACCCAAATGTAATGACTACAACAGTGAAACACGAAGAACATAGTACAGTTGTGTACACTTACCATAAATGTAGATGTTCGAGTGTATTCACTGTTGCAGTCCTGGTTACCCTCCCTCCAGCCCCCTAACTTCTTTGGCTATACCTCTGCTTTCCTTTACTATGCTTAAAAGATTTTTGGTGTATTTGCTTTTTTGTTGGAGGTATATCCTTGTATATTTATATATATTTAATTGCTTCCCATTAGGGGGGGCATCTGACATCTGGGGCAAGAAAAACTGATGTAATGGTGTCGGCTGCATGTTTTTATACCCCTGACGTCATGGAAGAAGAGACAGCAACCGACGTAGGACCCAAGACTTTGTTAATCAGGCCGACTGAGGGCTACTGCAAGCAGATAACACAAATGTGATGACTGCAATAGTGAATACACTCGAACATCTACATTTATGGTAAGTGTACACAACTGTACTTTGTGTACACTTACCATAAATGTAGATGTTCGAGTGTATTCACTGTTGCAGTCCTGGTTTCCCTCCCTCCAACCCCCTTGTCTCTCTCTTTCTCTTATTCACTCCTTATAGGGCTATTGATATTTCCTTTTTACTGGTGGTGTTTTTCCACCATAACTTAGCTCCCTCTTTGGTGGCTCCTGACATTTGGGGCACGAAAAACTGATGTAATGGCATTGGCTGTCTGTTTTTATACCCCTGACGACCTGACGCCAGTCCTGAAGTGACAACAACTGACGCAGAAATGCTAAGCCTCTGGTATTCAGGCTGACTGGGGGCTACCCCTGGCAGGATAACCTAAGTGTGATGACTGCACCAGTGAATACACTCAGACATCTACAGTTATGGTAAGTGTACACAACTGTACTTTCTCTGGACTTTCTTGCTATTTTATTAAGATTTAACTTGTATCCATATCAGCTAGTTTACCCTTAGAACCCCTTTCTACCCTAGGTCAAGAGAAACGGTTTTTGAAGGGAGGAGGGTTGCATATCTGTCCACCTGTTAGACCGGTGATGTCTCCGTGGGAATTTTAATTTTGTTTCTTTTAAACCAGGGCATGTGGTTGAGTTAAAGTTCTTATCTTGGAAAACAGTGTTGATTGCTCTGACTTCTGCAATAGATGTGTAAGAGATACAAACTTTAATGGTGAGTTACTTTGAGAAAAAAATCCTTCCTTTGTGGCAGAGGTTGTTTCAGAGTTTACATTGAGCCAGGCCATTCATCTTGCTGTTTTATTTCTGGAGCCTAAAAATGAGGGGGTGAGATTTCTACATGCTGTTATTGGCCATAGGCAACTCCGTTACTGCACTGATTAGAACTAAAACCTTCAGGATTGCTGATTTATCTGTTAATTTCTTATAAAGGTTTAAAAAAAAAAATTAGTAGTACAGGCAGTTTCAAAACCATTTCTAAATGGTTGTCATTGGCTATTGCCTTCTCTTTTCCAGGCAAGGTCTGGCATACTTCCTCCCACCCTTTTCCAGTGTCAGGGAAACAGTGGTGTAAAGCAGAGGTTTGACCAACTTCAGATCGATCTTGCCACAGTGCTTTGGGCAAATCAGTTGAATTGTTCATCTTTTATGTTGTGCTGAAGTCAGAGTTACAGATAATTAACCCCATTGAGGATCCTAGTTATTTTTTGGTATCACTGATTTTAGATGTCTGTTTATAAGGTCAGTAATTTCTTAAAGTGTAGGAAGCTGATCTCACCCAGGGATTTCCGTAACTTTTCTCTTTTCTGCCTGGGTCCAGAGCAGAATGTACCCAACAAGTCCCCAGTGTGCCTGTTTTAAGGGTTAAGCTCTAGCCTGAATTCCCTCAACATAGGTATCTTTCAGCTCTAATGTCACCATAAGTGCCCTATGTGATTATTTGTACTTTCAAACATGCCATTTCATCTCCTGGTCCATCTTCCCCAAAAAGGAAACACGTGAAGGGGAGGATGGTTCAGGTGGCTATGTTTGAGTCTGAACAAGGGTTGAGGCTCTCAGTACAGATGAAGTGCTTTTTCATTCCCCATACTCTGTATTTGATTTGACCAAGGCCTGTGGCTTAGCCCCTCAGGAGGCTGCCATGACATTCGTCTCTGGTAAGTCCTCATGAGCAGAGACTTTTGTCATCTTTGGTAGGCCCTAGCCTTCAACATTTAAGTTTCAATTTCTAAAGGGGATGGTGATAAGTTGAAGGGGCTTGTATAGATGTCATGGTTGCTGCCTGCATGCATCACTATAGTACACCGCACCACACCCCCAACCATAGAACCAAGACACTGAAGCACAAGTGGTCACTGCTCAGGTTACCCCAGTCACTACTGATTGATTCTCAGCCTATACCTAGGATCTTTTCAGGCTGAATCAGGATTTCATGAAATTTATGAAACCAGGCAGTTGGCCTGTCAAAAAGATTCTGCCTCAGAGATCCCCTGTATAAAAAGGAATATGGAGTTTTCTCCCTAGAGGGACTTGCAGATGTCATAGAAATTCAGATATCACTATATCTTAAGACCATTCACGTTTTGCCAGTGCCTACCCTAATGTTGCACCTCCTTCCGGTACGGCCATGCCAGCCTATCTCAAAATAAATTTGTGGCCACCCATCCAGTCATCTAAATTATGTTTTAAAGGAAGATATTGGGTTGTGTTGCTTAATATACAGAGGAAGTTCATTTCAGAAGTTTGGGAGTTGCTGAGTTAGAAACCTAGTCTTACACTTTTTTATCAGTTGGTGAAGATTTGGGTTCCTGGTTCTAGTATTTGTGTGGTCATATTGGACTTAAAGATGCAGGAGATCCAGGACAACTGGGTCTTTAATGGTGCTGCCAATGACACCGGCATCTTCCCTCAAAAGTTTAGACACTTTAAAAGAAGCCCATAACACACTGTATAAAGGAATAAAGAGTCCAGCCCCTCTTGGTAGCTCATTTTGTTATGCTTGTGATCTTTTTGGTTAGGAACCTATGGGGTCTTTCTAACTGATCTGTTTAGTGCGCTATATCTCAGTGGGGATGTTGTACTTGATTAGTGTGATCAGTGCTGAGCGAGTGATTACCTCTTTAGACCTTGATATTCATTTGGCAATTAGCTGTACTAAATAAAAGGATTTCTTGGCAGTCACTATCTCATGATGATCAAAAGCTAGAATTAGAGTTGCCAACACAAGTTCTTAGGTCCTTGATTATATTTTTGTAGTGGTGTGCTGTCTGTGCAGTGTGATAGATGGGGTTCTCTACAAAAAATGTTGACTCTACACTTTTTAGCGTTTAGTAAACCAAGAGTTTACTAGGAAGAGTGCATTCTTCCTCAAACTCTCAACCAAGCTCCTCCCAAATGTTGCCCCTTCTTTTCCTGTTGTAAAATAGGAGGCAGGCTGGCCTTCTTTGCCAGTTAGTGGGAAGCCATTACCTAGGACAAGTGGGTCTTGGAGGTCATAAGAGGGGGATAAAGTCCACAGTTTCAAAAGAGGCCAGTATTCTGGGACACAGAGAGACCAAGTGTACATATTGTGCCCTAAAGTGGAGAAAGTATCTTTGAGCAGGGTGACATAAAGAATGTACTAGGAAAAAAAAAAAAGAACAGGATTTTCCTTAAGGTTGTTTCTAGTATCTGCCTATAGTCAGAGTGTTTATTGCACTTAAAGTAACATGGTTAATTCTGTATTTTGCTACATCTCATGTAATGCCAAGGTTGGCTGTTTCATTGCATTTTGTACCTAGAGAAAGTCATGGTTCACTGATATTTACAGTGTTCTGTAAAGGCAGTGAACATTAGGGGTCATTACTACCTGACCTCATGATCAACTCTTGCATTTTACGAGCAGAGACATTTAAATTGCATATGTTGTCTTTGAGTCTCATCTTCATCTGACTTCATTTATCAAGAATGTTAATGCAGTAAAGTGTTAAAGTAATACTTTTTTAGAGCACCCTGTCAGGTTTGAATTGTTATTTTTACATCTAGCACAACTCCAGCTGATTTAAAGATGTCTTTTGGCTTTTCCAGTTAGGGGTTGCCACAGTGGAACTCTGGTCCGCTAATGATTGACAGAGAATTTTTATGGTGCTGAGTTGCCAGCTGAATTAAAAGATGCCTTACTGAAATCTGGGTTTCAATTCTGCTGAAGTCTGGCATTTTGTTCTGTGCTGTTTTCATTGGAATTGTCTCACTTTGTAGACTGCACATCTGTTCCACATGGTTTGAATTATATTACATTCATCATGCTCTCTTAGTTTACTGATATAGTGTTGTAACTTTTTTTCTCATGTGTGTGAACTATAACAGTAGATCCATGATACTACACTTAAATTAGTTTTGTATGGACAGTGTTTTATCTTCTGTTAACTTCAATTTGTTTTGTATGGACAGTGTTTTATCCTCTGGAATGTACTTTAGACAGCAGACTTAGATACCCTGTCTGAGTGGTCCAACAAATTGGAACCAGGCAAACCTTTTCTAGGGTAATTATTTGGAAGTTATACTTGTATCACTCTTCTGTGCAGTGAAGAAGACAGCAGGTTACGTTTCTTTAACATCTGTTTCCTTGTCACTGATGCAGTTTATAGCAGATTTTGAAGAGTGAAAAAAATGTTAATGGAGTAAAACCATTGGACAGTAGTTCCTTTTCAGGGGTGGCTGGGAGCAGTGTCAGATTAAATGACTTGATGGAAGTCACACAGGAACATGAGGTCTTTGGGCTTCAAATCCAGTACCTTTACAAGCCCCAGGTCTAGCAGTGCAAAGTCTTAAATCTCTGTGCCAGTGAAGGTAGTATTCAGATTGAAACTTGCTGTTAGAGGTAAATGTTACTCCTAGACAGCCTTAAAAACATAGTCCATCAGGATAAAGGCCAGGACATCAGAAAGTGTCACAGTTAGACTTTTGCTTATGATTATATCCTTATTAAAGCTTAACCATATAGTTCATCATAACAATAGTGTCTCTAGAGACATTGCCATAGTATTTGTAAACCTCATATGTTTAGTAATTTTCTTCCCTTATGAACACTTTAAGTATTTCAGTCTGTTTGTTCTATGCCATAAAAGGGGTCAAGCTCTGAGGACCAGCCAACTGAGATTTGATTAGTTACCCAGGTACTAGAGGATCTAACTGTAGAAAGAGGAATAATGATGTAGAACCTGTTTGAGTGCCCCTGGAGCAGGTTTAGGGGGAATATGACCAGGGATATGAATTCTGTCTGAAGTCTGTTATAAAGATTGAAGAAAATGGATGGTAGGGTCTGTCTTCCAGCGAGTTGGGAGCTTTGAGTGTAGATAGCACTATTTTCATAAGCAGATGACAAGCCCCTTGCAGTGCCTTATTAAATTCACCCTTTGAAACAATGTGGGCTGAACAGGGTAACTGTAGGGTAAGCATAACAAAAATCACCTGATGACTGCCTGGATAACAGCAGTCAGCCCTTTCCCACTAAGGGAGGAAATATGCAGAGTCACTCTGTTTAGCTGGATCAGGGCTGTCCAACCTTAGGTAATCCGAGGGCTGCATTTAAAAAAAAAAAAAAAAAAAAAGATATATCAGAGGGCTGCATACACAATAGTAAATACAGTACATATATTAAAATTACCTGGGGAGTCCTACCTTTAGGTTTAGCAAGCACTTTGACAATGTCATAAGGAGGAGATGTCAGGGTGCATATAAAACTTTTTATTGAAACAGTAGACAAGATGCTTTAATTTTTATAGAAGAAATATCTTTCCATTGAGGGCCAGTTTTCTAGCTGTAGTAAATAAAACCTGCTGGCATTTAACCCTCATAACTCAGCAGTATCAGTTTCTGCATGCTGACTATTCTCAGCAGCCTCTGTGCAGCCTTAAGTCAATTCTTCACAGGTCTGAACCACTGGAAATTGGTAGATAGCAATGCACAACAAATTAGTCATTTTTAGAAATTGTGTCTGCTCTGGAGTGCTTATCACACCTCTGTTTAAAGTTATGACCAAATCCTGTTTCCAGCATATCTCTCAACATCATTTTACTGAGAGCTCTGTAGTAGTTCAGCTTTGTTTACTAAAGTAGCTATGTCATTGTCGATACTTGTAGTTGCCAGTCACAGTAAATATGCAAGAGAATTATCTGTCAATGAACATCTGTGCTTTGATTTAATGAATTTCATAGTTGAGAAAGTGCTTTCACAAAGATGTGTGCTCCCAAGCATTGAGCACATCCTGAGTCCAAACTTTCTCAATTTTGTGTATCTCTGTTGGTATTAATTTTAAAAAAAATATCTCCTTTTTCACTTCTGTTGGTATAAAAAGTATCTGACTGTAAATTGCACAATTCAAGTTGAAGGTCAGATCTTACATTTTCAATGGTGACAGTCAAGGATGGACTAAAAATTTAAATATCTTCAAGTTCCTTAAAATCACCAAATTGATTAAAAAAATCCTCAATAATCATATCAATATGCTGTATATGAGCTGAAAATATTTCCTCAAAATTCTTCATTTCTTCAAAATGTTATTTGCAATTCAGAAAGAAAGTAAAAATATTATTAGCCAATGTCGATTTAAAAAGCTTCAATTTATTTTTAAAACCATTCAAATGATCACATAAGTTAGCAATATTCTCTTTGCCCTGCAGTTTTAAGTTTAGCTCATTCAAATTGTTGGTCATATCTGTTATAAATGCAAGATCTGATAAAAAAAAATATGGGATCTTGCATTTGATTTTCAAGTTCTGTTGTGTCAGACTTCACATTGTTTTTAAGAAATATGGATATTTCTTTCCGAATGGCAAAAAAGCATTCCAGACATTTTCCAGCACTCATCAGTGAATATCAGAATGAAGGAGCAAATCCCCATATACAGCATCCATTTCACTCAAGAAATCACAAAACTTATGATGACTTTGAGATCTATTACCTCCTGGTATAATATTAGTTATTTTTACAGCTACTTTCAGGGCTTTGGCTTGACGTAGAAATTTTCCAGAGTGCTTCTTGGTGAATTATGCAATGAATTGTTGGGCAAGTAATATTATTTTGTTTCAATAGCCCACAAAAGTCACTTACAATCTCCATCATAGCTTTGGCCCAATCTGTTGCAATGCAGGAACATTTATCAGATCTTCCATATTTCATAACAGACTTTTGAACTGCTTCAAAAATGTCAGTACCTTTAGTAGTCCCATGTAAATATACAAGACTAAGGAGTTCTTCATTAATATTAAAATCCTCTTGAATAGTTCAAACAAAAATTAACAGTTGACTTACAGCTGCATGATCAGTGCTTTCATCCAGACACAATGAAAAGTACTCACATTTTGCTATTAAATCACATAGCTTTTTGCAACATATTGATACATGTGTTGTACATGTCTTGCAATGGTCTGTTGAGGTAATGCTACTGTTTCAAACTTCACAGCTAATTTCGGCTCATTAAATTGTTTTGCAATTTCAACTGCACATCTCTTCACTATCACACCATCACTAAAAGGCTTTTTTTGCTTTCGCTAACTCCAATGATATTTTGTACGAAGCAGCAAGGCTAGAACTTTGTTCAGTGCTAAGTTTTGCAAAAAAAAAAACTGGTTTGCTGCATGAGTTTCCTCTTATATTCTGCAATAATGGTGCGTCTTGATTCTCCACTATACATATAAAATGTTTTACTGTGTAGTGTCGTTTCACATTATAATCTTTAGGCACTGACAAAACTTGCATAATGCAAAAAGACATTGAATTTTATTCCTGTTTGTAATCAAATAGTCCAATTCCCATCAGCTTTGATACACTTGCTTTTCATTTTCAATTTTTCTTTTCTTGTTAGGCCTTTTTCTTTGAGGATAAGTGGCAGTAAACACAGCCTCAGTATGCTGAACAAGCCAATAACACTAATTGCACAGAAATGTGACCACAAGACTCAGCCTGGAACAGTGTACAAAACTTCTTAGCAAAAACTTTTCATGCACTGGACATCTTTCTTCAGTCTCTAATCTAACTCTAATACAGTGAGTATGGAAAGTAATGCTGTCTTAAATTCAACAATGTTCAGATACTGACAAAATAATAAGGCAAACTCCAAGTACAAACGGTTCAACTTTAAGAAGCATAATCGGATCTCCCTGCCTTAATGAACAACCCCTTTTTGCAGAGCTGGGTCAGATAAGTTGTTAGGATAGTAACACACAGTAAAATATTCCAAACTTTAAACTTTCCTAAAGTGGAAAGTAATAGAACATCAGTAAATGCCAAAAATCATGGAGCTGTCCTTCTCAACTTTAAGTAAACTTCCTACCATTTAATTTAGTTTTTTTATCCATCTTCCCTAATGTAACAAATGGGAGAAATTATCTACCAACATACTTCTCTACAGACATTATTATTCATTTGTTGGCATATATATACATTGAACAGTCATTGACTGGCTTTGAAGCTTTTTAATTATCAACTATCTTAGCATTCCTTCTTCCAGAACTATTGCATTCTACCACAGCAGAATGTATGCATATCAACCAAGCACCTAAACAAGTTGGGGTACAAAATTACTGCTTCAGTGTCAACTTTATTCTCTGTCTAGCAGCCTTCCTAGTCACAAATTGTCCTTATTTGCCCACTTGTAAAAACTCTGTGCCTAAGTTGGTGAATGCCTTCTCCTTTCTTCATGTGCCCAGCAAGCTCAAACACAGCCCCTTTTATCACCATACTATCAGCTCATCACTGAATAACATCATATCTTTGCTGCTCCAGCCAAGGCTTCCCTTCTTGCTGTCCTACTGTGCCATATTTAGTTCACCTTCTCTTCAATGCCAGTGCCTCACTGTCCATTTTATTCTTTTTCTTTTCAGATTTTTAGTCATAGCAGACATCCTTGGAACTTTTTTTAAGTTTGCATGTGATTCTGGGCTACCCCCCTTCCCAGTGCCATGGCTTGGGAATCTAGCCTCACTGTCGGAAAAGTGGTGAATTATACTTAATGACCATAATTAGGACTTAGATTTCTTTCCCTTCAGGAAATGTATATTGATTCACACTCTGTTATTCTATTAATGTCTTTAGTTAATATAGAATTACAAGTAATATTAAAAAAAAAAAAAAAAGTGCCTCTAAATGTCCTTATGTTTTTCTGGATTTCTCCATGATTCTGCTTACATTTGTCCCTGACTGGTTGAGAGGTATGCCAACAGAGCAAACGTTTGCATAGCAACAAGTGTGCACATGGTTTTCTTTTACACTCAGCAACAGGCACAACATTATTACTCAAATAACACTGCCAAATACATTTTGGAGTGGGATTGGATTTGACACTTATACACAGTACTTTACAAATTTACATACAGTACTGTTAAATTAAGCATGCCATTCTCAAATACATTACCCTTTTCTGTACAACATATCAGTGGACAGGAATTGGCTGACAAAAGTACTTCATGCAGTACTTGACCTGCATAGAGAGAACTGCAGTAGCTTTGTAAGCAGGGAATGCAATGGATCTATTTCTGACCGTAGTACTGACAACATACTTACACTTTATATTATGCAGCTGTAGTACTGCTAAAGCTTGTGCGTTTCCTACTTCATAATAAAGTTTACAGTGGGCTGCCAGGACTGTCGTCCGAAATAGACAAACATAAAGTCCCATCTTATATTCTACTTGGCATGCAGTAACATCGACCCCCTTCAATCAGGTTTGTCCATGTATGCACAAACATCAGAAATGAAACATTTCCCCTAACAACCCTCTCAGTAGTCTGTCCATATATACACAAGCACCAAAAATGAAACATTTCCCGTAACAACCCTCTCATAAGTCTGTCCATGTATGCATAAGCACTAGAAAATGACATCAAAATGAATCATTTTCTCCAAGGTTCTCAATTACTTTTCCATGTATGAACAAGCACAAAAATAAAGCCTTTTCCCCAACAACTTCAGTAGTGTGTTTGTATGCATAGTAAGCATCAAATAACATCAAAATTAATAATTTCCTCCAAGGATCCCTTGTGTACTTTGTCCATGTATACACAAGCACAAAAATTAAACATTTTCTCCAACGACCCTTTCATTACTTTTTGTAAACACAAGCAATAACATGAACATTTTCTCCAATGACCCCTTCAGTTAGGTTTGTCCATGTATGCACAAGCACCAAAAATGAAACATTTTCCCTAACAACCCTCTCATAAGTCTGTCCATGTATGCATAAGCACTAGAAAATGACATCAAAATGAATAATTTTCTCCAAGGTTCCCTTAATTTTCCATACATGAACAAGCACAAAAATAAAGCATTTTCCCCAACTACTTCTTCAGCAGTGTGTTTGTATGCATAGTAAGCACCAAATAACATCAAAATGAATCATTCCCCCAAGGATCCCGTGTATACTTTGTCCATGTATACACAAGCACAAAAAATAAACATTTTCTCCAACGACCCCTTCATTACTTTATGTAAACACAAGCAATAACATGAACATTTTCTCCAATGACCCCTTCAGTTAGGTTTGTCCATGTATGCACAAGCACCAAAAATGAAACATTTCACCTAACAACCCTCTCAGTAGTCTGTCCATGTATGCACAAGCCCCACCAAATGAAACATTTCCCCCAATAACCCTCATAAGTCTGTCCATGTATTCATAAGCGCCAGCAAATGACATCAAAATGAATCATTTCCCCCAAGGTTCCCTTAATTACTTTTCCATGTATGCACAAGCATAAAAATAAAGCATTTTCCCCAATGACTTTTTCAGTACAAGTAAAAACAAAATTACATAAAAATGAATACTTTCCCCCAAGGATCCCGTATGTACTTTGTCCATGTATAGTCTGCACAAACTCAAAAATTAAACATTTTCCCAAATGATCCCTTCAGTACTTTTCTATGTATGCACAAGCACTGAAATGAAAAAAGTTTTTTTCCCCAATGCCCACATGTTAAGTTGTCAATCTCGCCTTCATTCCTGCTGGATGGGTTCGGAGCCGAGCTCGGCCAATACTAAAGCTCGAGAGCTTATTCCACCGGCTCGAGGCTCCCCTATATCCCACAATGCTAGGCGGTAACTACTCAGATCTTGTTTGCCACTTAGTTGACGAGGTGCTTTCTTCTACCGGCTCTGGCAGGTTAGTGAGTTTTTCTTGTCAAAAACTTCAAATTTCTACCCCTATCCTTTCTATTTAGTTTAGTTTTTAATATAGAGCATCCCTTTAGTTTAAATCGGGTCTCCCTTGTGTTTGTATTCCCTTTTAACTTTTAGGCCTTTGGCCCACTCCCTTTTTTTCCCCTGTCCTTTCAGTGTGACTGGATTTTCATTTGGTTAAAAGGTGTCTGTGTTACATACAGTCTATTTAGGATGTCTAAAGACTCCAAGGGCTCAGGCTTCAAGAAGTGTGATTAGTGCTGTCAGAAAATGTCTCTGACAGACGGTCACACTTCTTGTGTCTATTGCCTGGGACCTTTGCACCTGCAGGACTCATGTGCTGTTTGCCATGCATTCAGCCTTAGAGTCCTGCAGGAACGCAAAAACAAACTCATACTTCGAGGCTTGTTAAAGCCTGAAGGCCCCTCGACCCAGTCTGCATCGGGGAAGCCTTCAAAGACTTCTAGGCCATTGGCTGCAGCTACAGAGCCGTCTGCTGGGAGCATTAAGGCTGCTTCGACATCGGCTCCGGCTGGAGTCGATGTTTCGAAGTCTCAAACCGTTACCTCGGCTCTGGCCGGAGCCGAGGTTGTTAAGACTCAGTTGTCTCCGATAGTCTTATCGGAGCCACCTTCAAAGAAGAGGTCAAGGTCCCCTTCCATCGGCTCCATCCACTCAGCTCTGGGATCCCCTCTTCTGTCGAAGCGGAGCCATAGGTCTCATTCCTCTCGGTCCTCCAGGCTGTCCGACCATGACTTACAAAGGGTGATGAGTAGACTTCTCAAGTCTGAGGCACTGGCCCAAATGCTGCATAGCCCTACTCAACAGTCAGCGGCTATTCCCATCCCTGCTTCTATTCCTCCTCCGACTCTTTTGAGTTCGGAGCAGTGGCTGTCGGTGCGTTGGAGCCGATACCTTCCCTTTCGGCTCCATCTGCTCCGATTTCCTCCTTGGAGGGATCTCGGCGCTGAACTTCCCTCGTCGGCTCCGAGGGGGCGAGTGGCATCGGACTCTTGTCTGGCCCCGTTCTCCCTCTCGGAGCGTCGGCGCTGGTGAGTTTGGCTCCGACATCGGCCTCGGAGCCGTCCATGTCAGTGCCGGGGGGGTCCTTGTCTCCTCGGAGCGGGGACCTTCGGCCTTGGCTGATAGGGGCGCCTTCGAGGTCATGCGGAGCGTGTTAGACCCAGTGTCTACCCCACAGTCGGCTCCGTCAGCTACTCCCTCTTCAGTGCCTGCGGTGGTTAATACCCACCCCCTTGTAACAGACCGTAGAGAGCCAGCTCCTCAGGTTTCCCCATTGGGAATATCCTCCTCTTCCGAGGCCTCTCCTGATCCGGTAGGAGAACCCCCTTGGAAGAGACAGTGCAAGAGGAAGCACATTGACTCCCCTGAGTCTATCACCTCTGACACCGACTTGGAGAAATCTGAAGGATGTCCTTCAAGGATGCATCTGCAGTCCTAACAAATGGGTTGTCCTGGCCTCAGGCAGCCCTTCGGTCGGCCGGATTCCAAAGTCTGGGTCTGGCCTCGGCTGGTGTCGCACTTCACCCGACGTCATAGCTGCAGTTCTTCGGGTATAAAGGCATCAGCCGACGCCATTTTCCTCAGTCTTTCTTGCCGCGTGGCGCCCAAAGCAGAAGCTGTTTGCAAGTGCCGGTTGGTCAGATCCAGAGAGTACTACTACCGAAGACTTCTAAAAAGCTAAGTACCCCGTTGGGGACTCTTTCTTACCTCAGCCGATGTCAGAAAAAGTGAATAACTGTAACTTGTGGGAAACAAATACCTCATAAAGACTTCCACTCTTACTGCCTACCTTGTTTAGGCCCAGACCACGACGTAGCAGCTTGTTTAGCCTGTGCTTCCTTCAACCGACGGATGCTTAGACATCGGTCGGAGTTTGCAGAGGAGTTTTTCGGCTCCGCTTTTGCTTATATCATGCCGTCGAGACTCCGTCTTCACATTTAGCTAAAAAGCGTAAGGAAAAGGACCGACATTCGCGGTCCGCGGTTTCGGCCGAAACCGTGGTTAAGCCAACCGCGAGCGTCTCGGTTTCGGCTGAAACCGAGTCTGCGGTTCTTCCTTCGGCCGAAAGCATGCCTCCTACTACCGAGGCCTCTTCCAGCATGGCTGAATCTGCTACTGAAATTCCACCTGCTCTTACAGTTTCTCAGGATTTATCAGATACTATTCCCCTAGATGTATCTACTCCTGCACGTGGAGCTGCTAGGCCCCCTGCATCCATGTCAATTAAGGCCTTTGCCAGGGCTAAAGCAGCTAAAACTCCCAAGGCCTTGCCTACTAAAGCCCCCTCTCACAGGCCTAGCTCTAGTACTCAAATGCTTAGTCTAGCAGAGGATCTCATTTCTTTGATCAGGGGTTCCCAGTCTCACCCTGATAGGGGCCCTCAACCCCCTCCAGAGAAGAGACCTAGAGCAGAACCCCCTGAGCCAGTTTCTACTGTTTACTCCTAGGATGAATCAGAAAATACAAACCCCCCTGAGGGCCCTTATTCTCCATATGAGGACTCTGATGCAGAGGACTCCATTCCTTCTGCCTCTCCTCCTGAGGAATTTTCTTTTGGGGAAACCTTGCATGCTCTGAGGGAACAATTTCAATGGCAGGGCCAGGATTTCTCAGACTCTAGGAAAAGGCTTAGGACTTTTTTGCATTTGCCACAGCATAGGCCTTTAGCCATTCCTCCAGTACTTACAGTTGTGGATGATGCATTTAATGATGCTTGTACTGCTCCAGATTCACTCCCTCCGGCCCCTGCTAAGCCTGACAGATACTACAGGGTTCCGGACACACATAATCACTTGTATAAGGCTCCTTTTGCAGATCCTGAAACTATTTCACAGGGCCCCAAGGCTGTAGCAGCTACCTCTGCCAAAAACCCACTACCCTCTGAAAGGGAATCTAGGGCCTTGGAGAGATGGGGTAAAAAAGTTTATACTTCTGCTACTCTTTTGGCTAGGGCCTTAAACTGTCAATTCCACATGATTCAGTATCAGGAATTTATTTTAGATCAGTTATCTAAAAAGCTGTCCTCACCTGATCCTTTAGACAGAAAGTCACTTCAGGAAATGGTACATAACATACAGCAGGTCAGTAATCATTCCTTAAAATGCGGCTATGATGCACTGGAGGCCTCCTTTAGATCAGCTATGACTGGTACAGTGATCAGAAGGCATGCATGGTTAAAAGAGCAGTCCTTACCAGACCATGTAAAATCAAAGCTCATAGATGCTCCCATGGATAAACACAATTTGTTTGGCTCTCCTGCACAGCAAGTGATGAAGAAGGTGGAAGAGAAAGCAAAATCTATCCAGACAGTCAAGGATTTCTTACAGGTCCAGCCTCCAAGGTTTAGCAGGAACTGGCCTTCCAAGAATTGGTCCTTTCCAGACACCAACAGAGCACAGAGAGGCAGGAATAGGCACACAAGAGGCAGAGGTCAATCCAGAGGTGCCTACAGGGGATGTCAGTGGCAGCCTAACAACCAGCGAAGTACTGCTGCAGACCCAGCCACTACCACTTCCACAGGACAATCACAGTGACTTGGCTCTGAAGCCTACCAGGGAACAACTAGAAGCACCCTTAGGCGGAAAGCTATCCTTATTTTCCGTAAACTGGCATTGCATTACAGGAGACAAATGGATTTTACAGACAATAGACAAAGGTTACAGGTTTCACTTCCATACTCTACCAAGGAAGAGAGGAATGCCAAACCTACCTCCAAATCAAATGGCAAACGCTCTAGAACAAATAGACAACTTAAAAAGGATGAGAGCTATAGAAAAGGTACCCTCTATGGAACAAGGGCAAGGATTTTACTCCAGACTTTTCCTGGTGCCAAGGAAGGAAAATCAATGGAGACCTATTCTAGACCTGTCCGCTCTGAACACATACCTCATTGTCCCAAAATTCAAAATGCTGACTCTACAGCAGCTTCTTCCCATGCTGGGCAAGGAGTCTTGGCTGGTAACTCTAGATCTCAAGGAGGCATACCTGCACGTCCCCATACGACCAAATTGCAGAAGATACCTCAGATTTCTTGCAGGATCAGAGCATTATCAATTCTCAGCATTGCCTTTGGCTTATCTACTGCCCAGAGTATTCACGAAATGCCTGGCATCAGTAATTGCTCATTGCAGGCTTCAGGGAATTCAAATTTACCCTTACCTGGACGATTGCCTGTTACAAGCGGACAACTTAACAAAAGACTTGAAAAGGGTCATTCATCTACTGCAAGCCTTGGGATACACAGTCAATATAAAAAAGTCAAGGCTGTTGCCATCCCAAAGGATAACCTTCTTGGGTGCAGAACTGGACACATCAAATCAAATGGCATCCCTCACAGCAGAAAAACAAAAGCACCTTCCACTCTACTTCATGACATTAACAACGCAGAACCAGCTTACAGCAAGGAAAGTCCTGCAAGCCCTGGGTTACATGGCATCCTGCATAATATTGATCCCACATGCCAGACTGCATATGAGGAAGTTGCAATGGTACCTCAGGAATTTATGGTCTCAGCACAAGCACAGCCTAGAAACCCAAATTCCAA
Source organism: Protopterus annectens (assembly GCF_019279795.1). NCBI lineage: Eukaryota > Metazoa > Chordata > Ceratodontiformes > Protopteridae > Protopterus > Protopterus annectens. Next base: position 819,019,979 of record NC_056743.1, read on the forward strand.
TAATCCCATGCCTGAAGCAAGAATTCCGATGGTGGGCTCAGGCCTGTCAATTGAATAAAGGACTGCCCTTCCACAGCCCTCACCCAAGCCAGACTATCACCACAGACGCCTCAGACCTCGGTTGGGGCGCACACATGCTGGACAAGTGCATACAAGGCTTATGGACTCAAGACCAGCTAAACCTGCACATAAACCAAAAAGAGATGCTGGCAGTAAAACTGGCAATTCAAGCATTCAGACCGTTTCTCCAACAGGGACAATTGCTGATAAGGACGGACAACACCACAGTTATGTGGTATATCAACAAACAGGGAGGCACACATTCATATCCTCTATGCCGGATGGAAATGGATCTCTGGAATGTGGCCCTAAGCCTAAACATACAGCTCAAGGCAATATTTGTGCCAGGAAAACAAAACATACTAGCAGACATCTTAAGCAGAACTACCACGGATGCCCACGAATGGATGCTGCATCCAGACATCTTCAAATCCATCACAAGGAAATGGGGACTACCAGAAATAGACTTATTCGCATCCCCACACAATCACCAATTGAAAAAATTCTGCACAAGGACATACCACCCACTGGCTTGGAAGGTGGACTCCCTATCTTTCAGTTGGAAAAACCTGACAGCATATGCATTCCCTCCTCTTCCTTTGATGCACAAGGTGCTATTGAAGATCAAAGAAGACCAGTCAAGGATCATCCTGATAGCTCCAGACTGGCCGAGACAGCACTGGTACCCACTACTGAGGAGTATGTCTCGGGAACTCGCATGGCCTCTACCCCTGGTTCCTTTACTGCTAACACAGAACAACTTCAAAACCTTGCATCCAAACCTGAAAACACTACAGCTAGCTGCTTGGAGCATTGCATAAGACAAAATAACCCAGATTTATCTCAAAGGGTTAAAGACATTATCTTGGAAGCTCGCAGACCCTCAACAAGGAAAACTTACTCAGCGAAATGGAAAAGATTTCTCTTTTGGAGTGCAGCAAAAGGGCAAAATGTAGCACTGGTAAACATAGCTAACATCCTGGAATACTTAGCAGAGCTTTTCCACAATGGCCTGTCTTACTCTTCCATTAAGATTCATGCGTCAGCTATTTCAGCAGAATACAACATGGATCCTCCAGTCTTCTCTCATCCTCTATTCAGGCAGTTTCTGAGAGGAATAAAAAATGTAAAGCCACCAAGGAAGCCACCATTGCCTAGATGGGACTTGAACTTTGTGCTTGAAAAATTGACACTTCCCCCTTTTGAACCAGCAGCAACAGCAGAATTACAGTACTTATCATGGAAAACTGCTTTCCTGCTTGCAATCACTTCAGCAAGAAGGGTTTCTGAACTACAGGCATTAATGGCAGTGCAACCCTTCCTTATCTTCCATCAGGATAAAGTGTCCATGAGAACTAGTCCTACCTTTATGCCAAAGGTGGTCTCCAGGGTATCTTTAAACCAAGCAATCCACCTACCTACATTCTTCCCAAACCCACAGAACAGGGGAGAAAGACTACTGCATACCTTGGATGTGCATAGGCAATTGCGCTACTACCTGGACAGAACCAAGAACAATAGAAAAACTGACCAGCTTCTGTTAGCATATGCTACAGGAATGGAAGGAAAAGCAATTTCAAAACAGACAATTTCTAAATGGATAGGAAATTGCATTAGATTTTGTTATTCTTATCATGGAAAGGCAACTCCAGAAAATATCAGACCTCACTCCACAAGGGCTACAGCCACTACTACAGCTTTTTTACGAGGAGTGGCTACAAAAGACATTTTAGAGGCTGCTACTTGGAGCTCCGTGCATACATTTGACAAGCATTATAATCTACCCTTATACTCCAGATCCCGAGCAGGTTTTGCCACTGCTGTGTTGCAAGGGATCTTAACTACACCATAATCTTGTTAGGGCCTCCACCCCCAGTTTGGCTATGGTATTCTACCCATTTGTTAGGACTGCAGATGCATCCTTGAAGGACATAGTACAGTTTTGTACCTACCATAAATGTAGATGTCCGAGAGGTATGCATCTGCAGTCAGGATTACCCACCCTCCTTCCTCTCTGTGGTACTCCTGGGGTATTTGCCCATCTTGTAGCTAGCTGGGGGAATCTATTATGGTGTATTTGTTTGTATATATATGTACATACATGTTTATTTCTATTTGCTCTCTGTTGTTTGGAAACATTTGCATTTATCCAAATTTAGCCTTCCTAGAGGGCATCTGGGGCAAGAAACACTGAGGAAAATGGCGTCGGCTGATGCCTTTATACCCGAAGAACTGCAGCTATGACGTCGGGTGAAGTGCGACACCAGCCGAGGCCAGACCCAGACTTTGGAATCCGGCCGACCTAAGGGCTGCCTGAGGCCAGGACAACCCATTTGTTAGGACTGCAGATGCATACCTCTTGGACATCTACATTTATGGTAGGTACAAAACTGTACTTTCCCCTCGGTCCACCTCTGAGGATGTCTCTTTTGCTGACATCCTTGAAATCCTTAAACAGAGGGGGAACTGGCCCACCCTTAACCCTTCAGAGGACGAGTCGGTTTACCTTGAGGCATTTGGCTCTCGCCCTTCCACCTCCTGGGTGTCTCCTCCCTTTGACCCCCTCATGGAAGTGGTGGCAAGAAAGGCTTGGACGGCCCCTGATTCAGTGGAACCTACCCCAAGGAGGCCATCAAAATTTATTACTGCCCCAAAAGAGAAACAGTTCCTATCCAAAGGTGTCTCTGTTGATGCCATGGTGGTGGCCGCAGCCACTAAGGAGGAGTTAGCCGATCCTTCGGTACCTGTCCATCCTCCTAATAAGGAGTCTAGGACCATGGACAGGTATGGTAAGTGGATGTTTTCCTCAGCGACATTTGCTATGCGGTCGCTGAACTACTTGTGTCACTTCACCCGTCTTCAGAGGGATTTACTCAAGGATATGGGTGAGGCCATGCAGGATCCAACAGCTGAGGGTTTCCAAGACAAAATGAACTCCCAGTTGACAACCCTGAATTCAATTGTCAACTCCTCCATGCGGCTTATCTCATATGCGGCTGATGGGGTGAGTAGGGCCGCAGGCACAGGTGTAGCTTTAGGACGTCACGCCTGGATGTGGCTTTGCAATTTTGCGGACCCATTCAAGGCGTCCTTCACCAATTACCCCTTTGATGGCTCAACGTTGTTTGGACCTCAGGTGAAGGATACACTGACTAGGTGCAAGCAGGAAGGTAAGACTCTCTCTGCCGTGGGAGTCCGTTTTTCTACCCCTTCTAGACCTTATCCCAAAGGTCGGGAGGGGGGGAATGTTGTTCCGCAAACCACAGGGAGTTTCATCTGACGCACAAAGTTGATTCCCCTCTAGAGGCAGAGGGGGGAATAACAATAGACGCCGCCCTAGGGGCAGAGGTGGTCCACAAAACCAGGGTACCAGAGAAACTTTCTCTGATAAACCCTTTCAGCATCCCTGAGGAGCTGCCCGGCTGTCCACCTTCGGAGGCAGTCTGGGGAAGATTATCACTGTACCCAAAAGCCTGGCTTTCCCTCACTCAAGACAAATGGGTACAGTCGATCATATCAGAGGGTTACAAAATCTCCTTTATTCACATCCCATCCCAACCCAAAGGATCCCTTCCAGACGTTCCACCCAGTCTAAGGGAACAAGCAGCATTAGAAATATCGAAGCTGCTGTCAAAAAGAGCTATCCAACCAGTTCCAGCAGACCAGCAAGGATCCAGAATCTACTCCAAATTCTTTTTGGTACCAAAAAAAACAGGGGACTGGAGACCAATACTGGATCTCAGCAAGCTAAACAATTATGTCAAAAAAAACAAAATTCCGGATGGTCACTCTACAGTCCATACTACCCTTCTTGGGTCAGGACAATTGGATGTGCTCGATAGACCTTCAGGATGCGTACTACCATATCAAAATGCACAGACGCTCCAGGAGGCTTCTCCGCTTCAGGCTGGGAGCCAGTCACTACCAGTTCAGAGCCCTGCCCTTTGGTCTCACTACAGCCCCCGAGTGTTTACCAAATGTATGGCAGTGGTCGCGGCTCACTTGAGACATTAAGGATTCCAGGTGTTTCCATATTTGGACGACTGGCTCCTTACCACCACCACCAGACATCAACAGCTTCTATCCAGAGACTTCACCATCCAAACTTGCCAAGCTCTAGGCATTTCAATAAATTTCGAAAAATCTGCCTTGTCGCCTTGTCAATCTATTACCTTTATAGGCGCCACCTTAGACACAGTTCATCTTTCCGCCAGACTAACAGAGCAAAGAGTATTAGATATCCGCAAACAAGTTTGCCTTCTACTTCAATGCAACAAGATCAAAGCCAGGGTAGTCTTGAAGGTATTAGGACTCATGGCAGCTACTATTACACTTCTCCCCTTAGCTCGTTTTCACATGCGGATCCTCCAGTGGATGCTGTTTTCTCAATGGTCCTTCCAACAGCTCCCGATGTCTCACATCACCCTACTAACTCAATCATGCAAGAATCACCTGTCTTGGTGGATCACATCACCTCAAGTTCTCCATGGCAGACCCTTCATTCCTCCCCCCCAATCGCCACGGTGACGACAGACGCCTCCCTGATCGGGTGGGGGGGCATTATCAGGGCAGGACAGTCCAGGGCACGTGGCAATCTTTCGAGTGCCACTTGCACATAAATGTCTTAGAGATGAGAGCAGTGCTTTTAGCGTTGCAAGCCCTTCAGGACTCTCTTCCCACAGGGATTATTGCAATTCAGACGGACAACATGTCCATAGTGTGGTACATCAACAAACAGGGCGGAACCAAGTCCTACCCCTTATGTCGAGAGGCACTCAGACTTTGGCAGTGGGCGAGTTCTTCTCAGCATTTTCTGATAGCAACGCACATTCCCGGGAAGTCCAATGTGATTGCGGACAAGTTGAGCAGGGCTATTCTCATGCCTCATGAGTGGTCTCTAAAAAATCAGTGCTGGAAGAAGTCTTTCAAAGATGGGGCTGGCCTTGCTGCGATCTTTTTGCTACTCCCCAAAACTGCAAGTGTCATGACTTCTTCACCCTCTTCCCTTTACCAGGCCAACCCACCAGAGATGCTCTAGTCCACGATTGGCCCTGGGGACTTCTGTATGCTTTCCCCCCCTTTCCACTGATCTCTCAATTAATTCAGAAAGCTATTGCCTCGAGAGTCACCATGATCCTCATTGCCCCTTACTGGCCTCGACAGATATGGTTTCCGTTCCTCCATCATTACCTATTGGAGCAGCCTTGGCATCTGGACCCAGTGCCAGATCTTTTGACCCACCAGTCGGGCCAGCTGCACCACTCCCTCCAATCTCTCAACCTCACAGCATGGTTTCTCCGATTCCTACCCTAGCTAGGCTTCCCTTAATCTCTCATTCGGTCCATAACATCCTGATAGCCTCTCACAAATCTTCTACCAGAAGGATTTACAATAGTAAGTGGAAACGTTTTTCCTTCTGGGCAGCATCAAAAAATATAGACCCCTTCACTGCACCTATCCAGTCTATCCCAGACTTCCTGGCAGAGCTCTTTCATTTCGGCTCTTCCTCATCTACCATTAGAGTACAACTAGCTGCTATATCTAACTTTCATGTAGGTGTCTCGGACTCCAGTATCATGTCCCATAAACTCTGCAAAGCCTTTTTAAGAGGTGTCTTTTTGCTCAAGCCCCCAATCAAAGATCCCCCACCTCAATGGGACTTGAATTTGGTCCTAGCACCCTTGATTCCCCCCCCCCTTCGAACCTGTGGCTTCATGCCCTCTTAAGTTGCTCTCATGGAAAACACTTTTTTTAGTAGCCATAACATCAGCTAGAAGGGTATCTGAACTTCATGCTCTTTGCAGTCGTCCTCCTTACTTAGTTTTCCATAAAGACAGGGTGTCCCTCCGGACTAATCCGTCCTTCTTGCCTAAGGTTTCCTCTGAGGAAAACCTAAACCAGACGATTGATCTCCCCATCTTCTTCCTTGACTATTCCAACAGGTCGGAACAAAAGTTACATTTTCTAGATGTTCTTCGCCAACTTAGATATTATTTAGACAGGACTAAACAGTTCAGGAAATCTGATCAGCTCTTCCTGTCTTATGCGGAAGGGAAATTGGGCCTTCCAGTTACAAAAGTGTCCCTTTCAAGATGGCTTACCTCAATAATTACCTTCATCTATGAAATCAGACATCAAAAACTGCCTTCAAGACCTAGAGCTCATTCAACTAGGGCATTAGCTACATCTGTAGCTTTTCAGGACAGGCTACCAATAGATTCCATTTGTGCAGCAGCCACATGGGCTTCTCCTCATACCTTTATCTTGCATTACAAATTGGATATGGCCTCCAGAAACTGTGCCAACTTTGGTTCCACTGTTCTCAAGAGTCTGTTCCGATAGGCCACCCGGGGTAAGGTGCTAGGGACGCGGTCCCATCCAGCAAGAATGAAGGCAAGATTGACAACTTAACATTAAGAAGTTATGTACCTACCATAACGTTCCATGTTAGTTGTCTTCTTCTCGCCTTCTTTCTTGCGTCCCACCCTCCTAGCCTGGACAGACCGATAGGAATTTTTGGGATCTTCCATTGGGGTTTTCCTTCCCACATGTTCTACCACCTCTATTCTCCCTTTTATGTTTGTGGTAGCTTACCTACAGGTTTATATATAGAGGTGGGTTCCTTTTCTCTCTTCTCCATTCTATGGAGACCAGAACTGCTTGGTTTTACCTATTAAACGAGATCCGAGTAGTTACCACCTAGCATTGTGGGATATAGGGGAGCCTCGAGCCGGTGGAATAAGCTCTTGAGCTTTAGTATTGGCCGAGTCGGAGCCGAGGATCGGCTCTGAACCCATCCAGTAAGAAAGAAGGCGAGAAGAAGACAACTAACATGGAACGTTATGGTAGGTACATAACTTCTTATTCACACTGGCTGCCTTAGAGTCAGACCCAATGCCTTTCCCACCAGTTACCAAAGTCCAAAAAAAAAGCAAAAAAAAAAAACAGAAGATAAAATTGATAAATAAAATATTGGCTGCAACTGCCTGCAGTAAGACAGACATTACATTAATATATTTAATTAACATACCACCACCAGGGCACTGACAGCAATGGACTTGGACTTCAATTCACAAACTCTTGACTTATAAAGTTAAATTATTAAACAACCAAACAAAAAAGTTCAGTTCCCTCCTAAATCAGTCGAGACTAAAGTGAGTGAAGGAGGTCTGGATTATATATCAGAAAAAGCGCGGGAGCCCAGCAACAGCTTTTAACTGGCATTTTTTTTTTTTTTTTTTACACATGTGACCTGCCACTGAACCTGGCCTGACCAGACTGAACTATTAAGTTAGTCAGGCAGAGGGGAGGCAGACCAATTGCAGCTATTTACCATTTCCTTCACTGTACTGCGATGTGTAATCTCATCTCGATGTATATAACTTTCACAGTGGACTTCCTGTTTCAGCCTGGGATGGGATTGCTGTCTGGTTAGTGATTTACTTGTCTTTGTGCATTGTGCTTGCTTGATGATTTTCCAAGTCTTATGCACTTAGGCAAATAAGACTAGGAAAATCATCAAGCAAGCACAATGCATATGATGGGAAGTCGATCTCGGAGTGTATCACCGGAGATTGTAAAATGCAAGTTTCCCACTCCCAGTGCCCGAGTCCCAGAATTTGAAGTTGAATAGAACTCCAGCCCCCACACAAGTGTCAGTCAAGGAAGCCAGCAGGCTGGCAGCAGCAGAGCCAGAGCGCAACATTTTTTCCCTCGTGTTTTTTTTTTTTTGTGTGTTTACACGAACCACCAAGAGGAATTCCACCAACTTAAAAACAAATAACACAAAACCAAAGTGAAACGAAGAAGCTCACGACCATACAAGCCGACCACTTTATTAACTTACAGATATATGATAAGTTAATAAAGTGGTTGACTTGTATGGTTGTGAGCTTCTCCGTTTCGCTTAGATTTTGTGTAATTATTATTTGTGCTCAACTGCCAACTAGGGAGGAGCACTGATCACCGACACAGACGGACACAGACTTCTGTCTGGTTAATCCAGCTCCTTTTTAGAAGATGAGGGAATATCAAATATTTTGGTTCGCGGGCCGCAGAGAACTGCACTGTGGGCCATGTTTTGGACAGCCCTGACTGCTAGATAATCAGCAACTATCCTTACCTATTACCAGGTTAAAGTCGCATGCAGGTATTTCTAAATCTGTGTCTTTAGCTCAACCTGAAAATGAAAAAGTGTCTGCCAGTCTCTTCTTTACCAAACCAATAATGTATCAAAATTCCGAGTTCATTTTTCTAACTTATATGCAAGTTTCTGTCATCAAAAATTTGAGCAGCATTGTGTTGAGAGACCACATTCTGAGCCACCAGTTGTTGCAGTCAGATAACAGAATACAAATATACAACATAGAATCACTTTTACCAAACAGCTTTACTTTAAGACCTTCTAAGTTACCTCTAAATTACTGAACATAAACCAATATAAACTGAAAATGTACCAGCAAAAGATTCTCTCATCCTCTTTTCCAGTCAGTCTCCACCTGTTCACTCCTCCTCATTCCACAGGGCTGTGAGGTCTCGGAGAGAGAAACAAAATGTTAAAGGTCCAGACTTACTTTTACATTTAAAGTAATTGCCCCAGAGACTAGCCCAAGTCTAACTTCACATATACGTGTTCTATAGCCTAAATCAGCACATTTCTCCAAAGCATTTAGTTGTTGTCACTTACTTTTTAGCTTTACCTTGTAGAATGTTGTTGGACTGGTTCATACTAACTGATGATATTGTTGTCCTATCTTGCCTTCATTCTTACAATGATGGGTTCAGAGCCGATTCTTGGCTCCGACTCTGCCAAATACTTAGCTGAAGATCTCAAACTTGGCTTGTGTCAAGAAGGTATCCCACAATGCAGTGGTTTAATTCCCCAGATCTCGTTTGCCACTTTACGAGGTTGGATGTGCTCATCTTGGCCGTGGCTAAGTTGTGAAATTTTTTTCTATATTACTTGTCAAAACTTAAAATTTTTGCGTATATTTAGCTCTATCACTAATAGATTTAATTCATTGGTGTCTCTTTGCTGTTTTTAGTTGAACAGAGACAGTTTTTCTCCCTTCAGCACGGCTTTTGTCGTTGCTTTATAGGCCTTTTGGTATCCCTGTAGTGGTGGTTGTTAGTTGTGTGTGTGTGTGTGTCTTCATAGCTAGTTTAAGTTAGAGAGCTATACGCCCATTTTAAGTTAGAGCGCTTGTACTGTTTAATCATTTTTTGTGTGGAAATCAGAACAGTTTGAGTTAGAGGTTCTAATTTTCTTTCCCTGGTCATTCCTCCTTGTATTGTCCTTTAGTAACCTGTAGCATATTAGTCTTAGATATATCTTTATTTGTGTTTTTGATATAGCCTCTAGGCTTCCCCTTTTTTGTGAAAATGTCTAAAGAACAAAAAGAGAGAGAACACACGCCTTTGGGCTTCAAAAAATGTCAGAAGTGGTCGCAAAAGATGTCCATCACTGATGGACATATTTGTGTCTGTTGTCTTGGTGCTATTCATCTCCAAGAGGACTGCACCTTCTGTCATTCATTTAGTGCCAGAGTTCTTCAGGAAAGAAGAAACTAGTTGATTCTAAAAGGGCTTTTAAAACCTTCCTTTGAAGAAGCTATTGATAGCTCTTCCTCTCCTTCACTAAAAAAGGAAAAATCGCACAAGAGACTATCTCCAGCTACATCGGCTCATATGGAGCCACCAGTCAAACTCCCTAAAATGTTTAAGGCCACTACTTCCTCAGCTCCACAGACCTCGGAGCCGTCGGAAGTTCTTTTAGTTGACAGGCCTGGCTCTTCGGCTCCAAAGCCTTCGGAGCCACAAGAAACCTCCACTCGGAGCTGGTCCATTGAAATTTGCCAGTTTCTCCAACCTTGAGATAGCCAATCCTCCATAGGTCTCGATCGCCTTCCTTATCTTCCAGTTCTACAAGAAGTTTATCAGATGAGGATCTGGAATGGGTGGTGCATAGACTCCTCAAGTTGTTGGTTCTGACTAAATTATTCTTGGCTCTACCCATTTGGTTTTGGAGACCACTGTGTTCCTCCTCCAAGCCAAGCTGGTCCTTCGGAGCCGGAGTGCTCGGTACCACTTACTGTGGAACTGTCTGTTCCAGGACCCCCTTTGGTCTTCATGGAGTTGACATCTGCTCCGACTCTCTGTGCCGTCCAGTGAGTCTGGGAGCCAGGGTTCCCTGGGGGATTCTCGGCCTCTATCTTCAGTGCCGAGCTTACCCCTCGGGGAGTCTGCTGGAGTTAGCTTGGCTTCTATATCGGCCTCAGGTCCAATCTCATTGGCTTCGTTGCCTTCCTCTGTCTCCTCGGAGCCAGGGGAGTCTTTGAAGCCGGCGAAATCCACCTTTGAGCTGATGAGGAGTGTGTTGGCTATCCATTCAGCACCACAGAAGGATATTAGTACTCGTCCCCCCAAGGCACTGGCTACTGTCTCAGCACCACAGATTCCTCAAGACAGCAGAGACCCAGAGCCTCAGGATCCCCCATTGGGTGAACCCCTCTCATCCGAGGCCTCCCCAGAATATCCTTCTGAGGAGCCACCTCAGAAGAGAACCTGCAAGAGGAAGCATGTTGACTCCCCAGATGAGTCCATCACTTCAGACACTAACCTCGATGAGTCAGAAGGGTCCCCACGGTCGTCCTCTGATGATATCTCATTTGCAGATATTCTAGAGATCCTCAAGCAAAGAGGCGGCTGGCAGACCAGCACCCCTTCTGATGAGGAATCTGTGTACCTGAAGGCTTTCGGGTCTCAACCTTCAGCCTCCTGGGTGTCTCCACCTTTCGATGAACTAATGGACCTGGTTAGTCGAAAGGCGTGAGGAGTCACCCGACACTATGGAACCAGTCGCTTGGTGGCCAAACAAATTTTTGTCAGCTCGTTTGGGCAAAGCATTTTTAACAAAGGGAGTACCTGTAGATGCTATGGTGGTGGAAGCAGCCACCAAGATGCAACTTGCAGAGACTTCCTCATCTGTGCATCCTCCGACTAAAGATTCTAGAAAGATGGACAGATACTGGAAGTGTATCTTTTCCTCAGCAATCTTTTCTCTGCGATCACTGATCTACTTTATCCCATTTTACTTGGCTGCAAAGAGATCTTCTGAAAGAGCTAGGAGGTACTCTACAAGGTTCAGTAGCTGTGGGGGTGAATGATAAGTTCTCCTCCCAGCTGCCTACCTTAAATTCCATTATCAACTCCTCCATGCGGCTCATATCATACACAGCAGATGGAGCGAGCAGGGCAGCGGGTTCCGGAGTTTCCTTTAGGAGACACTCCTGGATGTGCTTGTGTAATTTTGCAGAGCCCTTTAAGTCCACCTTTACTAATGCCCATTTTTGATGGTTCCTCACTCTTTGGACCCAAAGTAAAAGATGATCTAACCCGATGCGAGCAGGAAGGAAAAACTCTCTCTGCCATTGGAGTACGTTTTTCCATACCTTCAAGACCTTATCCCAAAGGTCAGAAGAGCAGAAAGATGTGGTTCAAAAGATCCCAGAGATTTTTCCAAGACGCATGGGGTGATACCTTCCCCAGGGGCAGAGGGGTAGATAATAATGGTAGATGCCACCCCAGAGGCAGAAGAGGTCTGCAAAACCAGGGTGACCATGATTCCTTTTGCAGACGCCCTTATCAGCGTTCCTGAAAGGAGGCCCAACTACTCTAATCTGGAGGCAGTCGGACGTTTATCGATTTACCCAGAAGCCTGGCAAAATATCACAAACGACAAATGGGTACTAAACATAATATCGAGAGGATATGCCATCCCTTCTTCCAAACCTGTCCCAAAGACCAAAACACTTCCGGATGTTCCACTCAATCTAAGGGAACAAGCAACTATAGAGGTTGAAAAGTTGCTCCAAAAAAGAGTCATCCAAGAAGTCCCCACAGACCAAATAGGATTTGGAACTTACTCAAGATTCTTTTTAGTGCCAAAAAGAACAGGGGACTGGAGGCCCATATTTGACCTAAGCAAGTTAAACGAATCTGTCAAGAAGTAAAAGGTCCGAATGGTGACACTGCAGTCTGTACTTCCCTTTTTAGGAAAAGACAATTGGATGTGCTCGATAGACCTTCAAGATGCTTACTACCACATAAAAATGGACAGGACATCAAGAAGGTACCTACGCTTCTGGCTGGGAGCCAGCCATTACCAGTTCAGAGCTCTGCCCTTTGGTCTTACTACAGCCCTCAGAGTGTTCACCAAATGTATGGCAGTAGTCACGGCTCACCTGAGGTGTCTAGGATTCTGTGTGTTTCCCTATCTAGACGACTGGCTCCTATCTGCCACCACCAAGCATCTACTCCTACAAGCAAGGGATCTAACCTTGGATATCTGCAATCAGTTGGGCATTACAGTAAATTTTCAAAAATCTGCCTTGTTGCCCTGTCAACATATTACATTCATAAGTTCAGATTTAGACACTTCGATGGTAGCATGTCTTCCAAAAGAAAGACTCATAGCTCTGACAGCAAGTACTTCACATCCTTCCCATGGACAAAGTGAAAGCAAAAGTATTTCTATGCCTATTAGGAACAAGGACCTCTACGGTTACAGTAGTTCCTCTTGCCAGAATGCACATGAGGATTCAATGGCTATTATTTTCCCAGTGGTCACTTCAAGAGCTCCCAATTTCTCATCTGATCAGAATAATGGAATCTTGCAAGAACGACTTGAGATGGTGGATACATCACTCATGTGACAATAGGCAGACCCTTTGTTCCACTTCAGCCAATAGCTACAGTGACCATGGACGCTTCCCAGACAGGTGGGGGGCATTATCTGGGCAGAACAGTCCAAGGTACATGACAAGATCACAAGGCTCACTTGCATATAAATGTTCTAGAAATGAGAGCAGTGCTTCTTGCATTGCAAACACGTCAAGACTCCCTCCCTCTAGGGACTATCGCGATCCAGTCAGAAAATATGTTTGTGGTTTGGTACATAAGCAAGCAGGGGAGAACAAGATCCTACCCCCTGTATCGAGAAGCCTTAAGAGTATGGCAATGGGCAGTTTCTTTCCAGCACTTTCTAATCGCATTGCACATTCTGGGGAAGTCCAACGTGATAGCGAACAACTCAGAAAAAAATGCAAAGTAACCACTAATGAACAAAAAATGGCGCACACGGTGCTGGAGCACAGCCGATGCAGTAAAAACAAGGATGATATCACCAGTAGATTCAAATTACAAAATGTATTCCACACAAAGTATATGCACAAGCTTTCGTCTCTGCTCAGTCAGGAACTTCTTCAAAGTAATTTGGTTAGTAAAACACACTTCATTTAAATACTAAATAGGCAGTCAGTAAAACGCATGTCATTTAAATATTAAATAGGCATACAATCAATCCTAAAAACCACGACCCCCCCCCTTTTTTTTTACTACAGTGCTAGTAAAATATATCTTAATAAACATCATCACATCTCCAAAATACAATACAGTCCCTAAAACTATTTAAATTTTATTTTTAAAATATAATACACTTAAAACATTTCTCAGTAATTTTCATCTTTCCAGAGCTTTTAGTTTTAAAAAAAAACATGCAAGTGAGAAACTGCCATTTAATCCTGGCCATTGCAGGGAAGTCATCCTTAATTGCCATAGGGCTTCTTGTTTTTCTAATATTAATGCCCATGGCCCACCCCTTATATCTGGTTTTATTGTCTCCAAAATACCAAATTTAAAAGTATGGTCAGGATATTCAATGTTATGTCTGGCTAAGGCATTTGTTTCTTTCTTGTTCTTTATATCTCTTACATGTTCGTAAATTCTACTTTTTAATTTCCGCTCTGTTTTGCCTATATAAAAACGAGGGCATTTTGTGCAAACTGTGCAATATACTACTTTCTGTGTTGTGCATGTGCCTTTACTGGTAATCTTCACTATGATATTGTTGATGTTAAATGAACTACCCTCATAGATGTAACAACAATAAATGCAGGTCCCACATTTTTTCATGTAGCCACTTTGTTGATTCACATTTGTATTTTCTAAAACATTTTTTATAGTTCTGTCTTTTTTATATACAACAGTAGGTAGTTCACCTACTATATTTCTGGTGTCCCTATTATTAGTTAACACCACCCAATTTTTAAATAGGATGTCAGCTACATTCTTACTACTTTTATTAAAAATTGTGATGAATGCACTATTGAATTTCTTCTCCTCAGATGTCTCAGTATTTTGACCTATTTCTTGAGTCTGTGATTGTATACTTACGCTAGTTATGACCTCCATGTCATTCCCTTCTATTTCTTCATGTTGTTTTTGATCTAGTAATGGCTTAAAATGTCCCCTCTCTCTTTTACTTACCCACTTCTAACATCATGCCATTTATTAGTGAATTGGGATATCCCCTCTTCTGAAACATATCTTTCAGGCGATCACATTCATCTAGGAAACTTTCAAATTCAGATACCATTTGTGCAGCCCTTACATACTGACCTTTTAATACAGCTTTTTTTTGCTTAAATGGATGAGAGCAAAGCTGTTTGAATATGTTGGTTTTCAATAAACTTCAGCTTTAAACACCTTGGATACTCTATTTTTTAATAGCCTCACATCTAGGTATGGTATTTCATCAACTCCAACCGTGTGAATCTAAGAAAAGGGGTACACCCATTCAAATATTCTAAAAACTCAGGAATAGTCTCACCTGGCCCCTCCCAGTACATAAAAATATCATCCAAAATTCTTGTATAACATATACACTGGGAGAAATAATTTGAATTAAATAAATATTTTTTCTCCCACTGTAACATTGTTAGCATATGTCCCACCACAAGCTGAACCCATTGAGATGCTTTCCGTTTGCAAATAGTACACTCCATAAAATAGAATAAAGTTGTTATGCAAAACAATACTTAATAGATGTTCAAAATTATTAATTTTTAGCTGTGGTACATTCTTTTCCAAAAGATACAAAACCATTCTACCCCTATCTCATGGGGTGTAACAGTGTACAGGTCATTCACATCTATAGTAATAAAATAACCACCTTCACTATAGTCTAATTGATTTATTCTTTGTAGAAAATCCCATGAGTCTCTACAGATACCTTTCTCTTTAGATACAAACTTCTTTAATCTGGTGTCTAAGTGCTTTGCTATAGGTTGTATGGCAGAACCACGGGCGTCTACAATGGGTCTCATTGGGGAGGTCATGTAGATCTTTATGCAGTTTAGGTAAACCAAATCTACAAGAGACTTTTGGGTGGGAAACAAAAATGTAATTCAGTTCTTCTGTAGAAATGCTTCCCCTCTATAAAGAGGTCATTAATTTCATTTTTTATTTTTTTCAATGCCCCATTAAATTCATTTAGTTGTTGTGTCTTTCGGCTTTTCCCGGTTAGGGGTCGCTACAGCAGAAGTCCGGTCTGCTAATGATTGGCAGTAGATTTTTACATGCTGAGTTGCCAGCCCTGACGCACAACGTTAAATGACGGTACGCCCATTCACACATGTCTCCACACAGAAGACACTTTAGCTGAGAATCGAACAGGACAACGTCTTATTGTGAGGCGACACCGCTACCGCAGCACCACCACCACCACATTAAATTCATTTAGTGATGCCCTTTTATAGAAGCACCCTTCAAGTATATTTTTCATTTTTATGTTGCACAATTCCATGCTCACGATAGCAACCCCACCTCCCTTGTGTGGTTTCATAACCCTTATCGCTTTATTTCTTTGAATAGACCTTAATAACTCATTTTTATCTCTAGACAAATTCTGGCCTACATCCATAGAATTCAGGGTATTTAAACTACGTAGATCAATCTCACAGAGATGTTCGAATAACTGTAGGGAGGGGTGTATGGGAGGGTTATAAGTACTCGATACATACAGGGGGTTCCCTTTATAACTGACATTCTGAAACAACATATTTAAATTCAATTTTCTAACAGAGTTTCAGGTCTACCAGTGTTTGACTAATATTCAACTTTTGTTCAGGTACAAAAGATAGAGATGAGATAAAGTTTATTTATTGTTTAAGATATATTTTACTAGCAGTGTAGTAAAAAAAAGGGGGGGGTGTGGTTTTTAGGATTGATTGTATGCTTATTTCGTATTTAAATGAAGTGTGTTTTACTGTCTGCCTATTTAGTATTTAAATTAAGTGTGTTTTACTAACTGAATTACTTTGAAGAAGTTCCTGACTAAGCAGGGACGAAAGCTTGTGCATATACTTTGTGTGGAATACTTTGTGTGGAATAAATTGTTTGTACTTTGAATCTACTGGTGATATCATCCTTATTTTACTGCATCAGCTGCTCTCCAGCTCCGTGTGTGATAGCGGACAAGCTGAGCAGAGCAATCCTAATGCCTCAAGTGGTTTCTCAATTACAGTGTAGTGGAAATGATTTTCAAGACATGGAGACAGCCTTGCTGCTATCTCTTTGCCACTCTTATGAATGCCAAGTGCAGCAACTACTTTACCCTATTCCCCCTCTAAGGGAGACACTGAGAGATGCTCTTGCTCACGATTGGCACTCGGGACTTCTATATGCTTTTCCACCATTTCCTCTCATATCCAGAGTAATTCATAAAGCTCAAAGCTTGGGAAGCAGGATAATTCTCATTGCCCCTTACTGGCCTCGCCAAGTTTGGTTCCCCTTCCTGTGGCCCCACCTTCAGGAGAAGCCTTGGATTCTGGACCCAGTGCCAAATCTGCTGAGTCATATGTTGGGGGAGCTTCATCCATCTCTCCACACCCTAAAACTGAAAGCTTGGCTGCTCCACTTCCCAGTTTAGTCAGACTTCACAATTTCACTCCCATTAGACATATCTTAATGTCCTCCCATAAAGCTTCCACTAGAAAGCTTTATTCTAGTAAATGGAAGAGGTTTTCCCTGTGGGCTCAAGATAAGAACATTGATCCTTTCTCTGCACCTATTCACTCTATTTTGGAATTTTTGGCGGAACTGTTTCAACAAGGCTCAGCTGCAGCGACCATCAAAGTTCAACTTGCTGTAATTTCAAATTTTTATATTGGTGATACTTCTTCAAACTTAATGTCACACAGGTTGTGTAGAGCCTTCTTAAAAGGTGCTTCCTTATTAAGACCTCCCTTTAAGGAACCCTTTCTCTCTGGGATCTAAATTTTGTCTCATCTCACTCTACCTCCCTTCGAGCCTTCTTCGTCTTCAGACCTCAAATTCCTTTCATGGAAGACCCTGTTTCTAGTAGCTATAACTTCTGCCAGAAGGGTGTCAGAACTGCAAGGCTCTTTCCATTAAACCACCATATTTGATTTTTCTTAAGGATAGGGTATCCTTACATACTAACACTTCCTTTTTACCAAAAGTTGTCTCTCCAAACAATATAAATCAGTCCATAGAACGTCCAGTATTTTTTCCTCAACACAGCAACAAGGCAGTGTACAAATTACACCAACTGGATGTTCACAGACAACTTAGATTCTATTTGCATAGAACCAAAGACTTCGGAAAATCTGACCAATTATTTGTATCCTTTTCCAATGCAAAAAAAGGATCCCAAGTTTCAAAACCTACTCTTTCTAATTGGCTTTCAAATTGTATTACATTTATCTATAAGTCAAATCACAAGGAATTACCTTTCAAAGTAAAGGCTCATTCCACTAAAGCATTGACTACTTCATCTGCTTTTCAAGCCAGAATTCCCATAGATAATATTTGTGCAGCAGCTACTTGGTCTACTCCACATACTTTTATTATTCATGACAAAGTGGATTTGGCCTCCAGGGACAGGGCATCCTTTGGTTCCACGGTGCTTAAAGGGGTACTCCCATGAGCCACCCAAGAAAACGGTGTTAGTGACGCTGTCCCATCATTGTAAGAATGAAAGCAAGATAGGACAACATAACATAAAAAAGTTATATACTCACCATAACGTTCCATGTTTGTTGTCCATCTTGCCGTTCATTCTTACGAACCGTCCCTCCTTCCCCCTGCCAAAGACTTCTTGTGGACCTAGCTGATTTCCACTACCTCAGAGGTTTTTTTTGTCTCAGCTTGTTTCTCCTTCTGGTACATTTGCTATGGACCTAGACACTTGTTTATATGTA
The DNA here is from genome assembly GCF_019279795.1 of Protopterus annectens. Classification (NCBI taxonomy): domain Eukaryota; kingdom Metazoa; phylum Chordata; order Ceratodontiformes; family Protopteridae; genus Protopterus; species Protopterus annectens. Next base: position 819,038,101 of record NC_056743.1, read on the forward strand.
TATGTTTGTACATATGTATATAGTGTATATATTCATTATTAGCAGCAAACAGGATCTGGGGAATTACACCACTGCATTGTGGGATACCTTCTTGCCACTAGCCAAGTTTGAGATCTTTAGCTAAATATTCGGCCGAGACGGAGACTAGGATCAGCTCCAAACCCATCATTGTAAGAACGAACAGCGAGCTGGACAACAACCATGGAACGTTAAGGTGAGTACATAACATCTTTCTTACTGAAGTGGCCATTAGTGATTTTTATGCCGCTTAATTCCTTTTATATTTGTAGTGTCATTCCTTTCTACAACAGGAGACGTCTGTTAGCCAGTGCAGTGGTATAGAAGAATAAAGCCCTGACCAGACCAGGCAACCCTTGTTCAATTAACGGCTGGGATGTCTGAAGTGCTGGCACCTGGGTAGGGAAGGAGGGGCATGTACTCAGAGCACATTTCTCAGTTCTCTTTCCCCAGTAGAGTCTGGGGAAACAACAGTGAAGTGGTGCCTGGGGGAGGGTGGGAACATCTTGCTGATATTATCCACTTGTGGAATTGAGGGATGATCTAATGCTGACACCTGTTGCATGCCTGCAGTTAGGGTTGTACAGGGCAAGTGCAGGAATGGGTTAAAAATCCCACAGTACCCATGGGATGCTGTCATAGGATACATTTATCTCCTCGCCAACCACAGCCCTAATCAGAGTAAATCTGAAAAAGAGAAGAGGGAGTAGGCAGACACCAGTAATCGGAGAAAGACACTGTGATCACCTGGTGGTCATTTGTGTGGGAGAAGTCAAAAAGCTTAAAAAATGAGGAGGCCTCTCTTTTGTTTAACAAAATGTCTTATGATGAGAAGGCAGTGGGGCTAGAGCCTGCTACAAAATAATGGGAGAAATAATTTGTGGGCGGTCATCCTGTCAAGGACTGGCTCTGTGACTTTCATCTACTACTTCCTGAAATGGACCTCATCTCCTGTCTAATTTTAAATTGGTATAAATCAATTGTGAAGGATCTGTTAGTTAATATTTTTCTATTGCATTTCTCACTGTGCCAGAATGGGCTGGTGTGCTGTATTTCACTGCTTCTACTTTTCAAATATTTCCAGATTAGTTTATATAGTGCCATATTTTATTTTTCTTTAATTTTGGTTGCACTGTTATGGGTGGCAGATTTTCAAAATGACCTGACTCAGCAAAGCAAATTAATGCTGTACAGACATCCAGCAGCCGCACTGATAATTTTTACAGATAAGGAGATTTGTTGGTTATCACAAAAAAAAAAATGAAATGAAAGATGCCAGCTTATACAGTATTTTTATCTGTTCATAGATGCCGAGTTGATATGCTGTTAAAGTGATAAGTAATTTGATGACTTAGGTGAAATGCCATCTTGGAACTATATATGGCTAGATCCCCTTAGGGGGTTATTTTTTGGGTGAAAAGCCAAATTTGTTTCTCCTTATCTGGAAAGTAGCACTAAGGAGATGTGCTGCATAAAAAGCACTTTACTGAAATGTACTTTTCAGTGAAAGGGATCACTGTGCTCTGAATTTGCCATTACCTTGAATTGCAGCGACTTTGAAGTCTTGAGGTTGCTTACGTTAAGGTTAGGGGTACAGGAGGTAAAGTAAGGGTTTGCTCTTACCCTGTGTTGCAGTAACCTTGAAGCGGATTACTTTAACTTCAAAAATGCAGCTGGTAAAAGGCTTGGATGGGAAATGTGCGTGCATGGTGATAGTGGTGGGGCTTGCCCCTCCCAGAAGAAAAATGCATTTTTAAAAACCATGTTCATCTGTGTTTTGCAAGGGACATGGTGTTCTTATTAAACTGTTTCAGTACTCTGATCTGGAGTTCTTGTTTGTCTTGCTTCCTTTGTTCCATATAAACTGGGAGCATCAAGGTATTAACACTGTCCAAATGTTGTGAAAGCAAATCAAATGATTTACATAATAAGCCTTTACTGCAAGCTGTGTAGGAAAATACATCTCAAAATAGAGAGAACATCTTAAGGTAAAATGGAAAAAAAAAAAGATTGCACACACACACTCACAAGAATGTGTACAGAAACATTAATTTATAATGGTATGGTAGTGCTAGTATAGAAATCTGTAAAATACATGGATCATTACATACCACATGCATAAATAAACAGGTTAATGTTAACATCATGGGTTAAAGGGGGAGAGCATCTGGAATTTGTAGAGCTTCATATTTCTTACCTAAGCAAACAGTTTATTAAACTTATGATAGATGCCATAACATTTTTCAGATAGCATACATGGTACGCTGTGTTCATTGACCTGTACCTCCAGCATGCACATTAAGTAATGGAAGTTTAATCTTCAGTACAGATTGAAATATATGATGTGTAAATCACAGACCATTTTCTTTTTGCAGAAGTGTGGTCCCAGTAATCGGAGACAAAGTGCCTAAAGGTTAGAAGCCTTAGAGCGTCTGACACCAGAATTAATATGTAAATAAATTTAGAAGTCTTGGCAACCAGCTCAGGTTCATATAGGTATGCAAGTTTCCATAGGAGTGTCTTGATTTATATAATCAGTTTGTCAAGAGGGACAGAAGGTTTAAGAAGTAATGCATTTTAGATTAAAATTACAGCAGTACATTTTGACTGACTAAAGGAATGTAGGAAAAATACTAGACAAGTTAACATGGACACCATAAGACATCTAGTCATATACACCTTTAATAGTTGCACTTTAAATTTGTTGTTGCCATTTTCAAGCTGTTAATGATGCTTACCTCTCAAGCTGAGGAGGGATTCTGAGACTTATTCCAAGATCATTTCAGGGAAAACAACATTGTCAGAGATAGTGATGAAATACTGTGGCAAAGTCAGCACTGAATTTGTCTGCTAACATCATGGCTATATCTTTGCAATCTGAATGTATGATAATGATATGGAGAAGCTCAGTGCATTGTTGGACAGTATTTAATTTCCTGACATAACCAAAGGAAGATTTAGTTTCCTGTGGTATAAGTAGTGATTTTTAGCTCATGCTTTGCTTCACATTTTCTAATAGTGCCCTTTAAGTTCTGTGACATGTTTTATTGTGCTTATGAAGGGGGGAGATAGGAAGTTTTTATAACTTTTCATTATTTTCCTTCTTTTGTTGTATTGTGTTAATACAGGAGTTTCACCAGGGGTTTATCATTAATTTGCCATTTTATATCTGTTCCCTCTTAGATCCATTTGTGTGAGATTGTTGGAAATTTTGCACAGGTACCCCAAGAACTGCAGTAGGATTGCTTTAGAGTCCCAAAAGACAATGTAGTTTGGTGCTGGTTTGTTATCAGTAGGTCTGACAGAGGTGACTGATTTGTGGTCAAATTTAACTAAGGAATAGGGGTTACAGGTGTGGGGCTAGATTGGTAAGAAACAAATCAAGGAAATTAGATCTTGTAGTGGGTAGTTTTTACAGTTTTCTCCATCGCATTGATATTAGAGGGTAATAAATGAGCCTGAGTATACCAGTCAGTGCTCAGGTAGCAGAAGTCCAAGCTCCAGCAAAGTTCCACTACATGATTTATATTTAAAACTCTGCAGCAGGTAATGGTAACGTGTGACAGGATTCTGAGAAAAAAAAACACAAGTTATGTCACAGTTTCAGGTTTGAAACTCATTAATGAAAGTAACCAATCTAGCTGTGCAATCAACCGGCTTTGCTTTCCTGTTAAGGGACAACTACTTCCACATTTTTCCCTTCATAACGTAGTTCTTTTCCTTTCTTTTAATCCAAAGTTTACAATAAAAAGAAGGCATAGTTTAAGCATTAATCTCTGTTTCTTGTCTGTGTATTTTTTTTTTTTGCACAGCATTTTGGGTTCTGTGACATGTCACACAAATATTTCTTTTGGGTGTTATGTTACACTGTCTTTTGCATTATGTAAGTCATTTTTGAGGCAAAGCATTGAATTGGTTCGAGAAAAGTACAGTTGTGTACACTTACCATAAATGCAGATGTTCGAGTGTATTCACTGTTGCAGTCATTACACTTGGGTTATCCTGCTGGCAGGCTACCCTCAGTCGGTCTGAATTCCAAAGTCTAGGTCCGGCGTCGGTTGCTATCGCCTCTTCCCTGACGTCAGTGCGACAGGGGTATAAAAGATGCAGCCAATGCCATTTTCTTCAGTTTTTCTTGCCCCAAATGTCAGGTGCCCCCCAAAAGGGTAGGCTAAAAGTATGCCAATAAAACATGCATGCACCAGAATATATATATATATATATATATATATATATATATATATATATAATACCTTCATCTACAAGCAAGTACACCACATAGGTAGTATAGGTTAGAGAAGAGCAGATAAGTTGCAGCAAAGATATGGGGGATGGTGGGTAACCTGCACTGCAACAGTGAATACACTCGAACATCTACATTTATGGTAAGTGCACACAACTGTACTAAGTTCTTCTTGTTTCATTGTTGCAGTCATTACACTTGGGTTGAATACCAAAGCTAAGGTTGGGAGGCTGGAGCTAAATAGCATTAGGAGCGGCTATGAGGCCCTGCAGAACTACAGTGGCAAAGCCTGCCCTGGATTTAGAGTAGAGTGGTAAATGATAGTGCTTTGCAAAGGTGTGCACTGAACTCCAGGTAGCAGCCTCTAAAATGTCTTTGGTTGGTACTCCCCTGAGGAAGGCTGCTGCTCTGGTTGAATGTGGCCTAATGCCCTTAGGTACTGGCTTGCCATGTTGTGAATAACAGAAATGAATGCAGTGGCCTATCCACTTTGAAATAGTCTGCTTTGAGATAGCCTTTCCTTGTGATCCTTGCAGCATATGCCAATAGTAGTTGCTCTTTCTGAAAGCTTTGATTCTGTTCAAGTAAAAGTGTAGCTGTCTGTGTATGTCCAAAGAATACAGAATTCTCTCCCCCTTATTCTGTGGGTTTGGATAAAAAGTGGGCAGATGAATAGTTTGGTTAAGGGCCACATTGGACACTACCTTAGGCATAAATGTCGGGTTTGTCCTCAGAGAAACCCAGTCTGCATAAAAAATGATAAAAGGTTCCACAGCCATGAGTGCCTGTAGCTCTGAGACTTGTTTTGCAGAGGTTATTGCTAGGAGCAGAGCTGTTTTCCAAGATAAAAACTTTATATCAGCTGTAGCGGCTGGCTCAGAAGGAGGCAGGGTGAGTTTTTCCAAAACATAATTGAGGTCCCATTCAGGTATTGGTGATCTCCTTGGAGGCCTTACGTTTTTGGCTCCTCTGAGGTACTGCCTTAAAAAGGGATGAGAAAAGATTGGTGGCTCTGTATTGTAATGAGCCAAAATGGCAGAGGCATGAATTTTAATTGATGAAAAAGATAGGCCTTTGTCCAGCATCTCAGTTAAGTATTGCAAAATCTGAAGAATATTTGGTACAGCTGTGTCAATTCCTTGTGCCTGGTTCCAAGCACAGAATCTCTTCCATTTTCCAGCCTAAGATTTTCTGGTACTAGGCCTTCTGGCCTCCAAAATGACATCCATTACAGCTTTAGTGAGAGGCGCATTTTGTGTCACTATATTATCTGCCATGCTGCCAGATTTAAGGTCTTTAATTGGCTGTGCAGGATCTGATTGTTTTGTTGGGATAGTAGATGAGGTATTTGAGGCAAGGTCCAAGCAGGGCATTGAGACAAGCTCCTTAGGATTGGGTACCAGTGCTGGCGGGGCCAGTCTGGGGAAATCAGTACCATCTTTGGCTCCTCTTGTCTGACCTTTAGGAGTACCTTGGGGAGGAGAGGCAGTGGAGGGAAGTCATATACTGCTACGCTTTTCCAGCTGAAAGAGAGGGCGTCCACTTTCCATGCTTGTCTGTGATAAGTCCTTGTGCAGAATCTTTTTAGTTGGTAGTTGTGAGGAGAGGCAAATAGATCTATATCCGGGCATCCCCATTTCCTTGTTATCATGCTGAAGACTTGTGGATCCAATTTCCACTCGTGGGGATCCATGAGGTTTCTGCTTAGTTCGTCTGCCAGAGTATTTATCTTTCCTGGCAGGAATTGTGCCTGCAGATGTACTTGTTAAGACAATGCTGTGTCCCACAGAGTCATGGCTAGTCTGCAAAGGGGGTAAGAATGAGTGCCTTCCTGCTTGTTTATATACCACATGACTGTGGTGTTGTCTCTGTCTTTATCAGTAGCTGTCCCGGAAGAAGTAGGTCTTTGAAGGCTGTCAGGGCATTCTGAACAGCTAACATCTCTTTTTGATTGATATGTAGATGCATTTGGTTTGCGGACCATGTGCCTTGAATACATCTTCCTGCCATGTGGGCCCCCCAGGCATAATCTGATGCATCCGTTGTTAGTCTGCCTGGCTGGGGGTAAAGTGAATGGCTGTCCCTTGTTCTGGTGACAAGCCTTCGCCCACCAACGAAACTCCTGTTGCAGGCAGGGAATGAGGGAAATTATTGTTTCCAGGCTGTGGCAATGTTGAGTTCAAACACTTTTTAGATACCATTAAAGTTTCCTCATATGCAGTCTGGCATATGGAATTAGTAGAATGCAGGATGCCATGAAGCCCAAAGCCTGCAGAATTTTTCTTGCAGATAACTGGGCCTTTGTTGCCAACAGGTTGAAATAGGTAGTCAGTTGCCTTTGTCTGGCGTGAGATAAGCCATCTGGGCAGTTGCATTTAAGCTTGCACCCAGGAATATTCTCTCTCGAGAGGGTACTAGTTTTGATTTCTTTTCGTTGACTGCGTACCCTAGGCCTGTTAGAAATCTCTTTACAAACGCCAGATGCTGTAGTAGAATGTCCTTGCTCTCTGCTTGAATGAGGCAGTCGTCCAAGTAAGGATACATTTGTATTCCTCTTTGTCTGCAGAATGCAATTATTGGTGCCAGGCACTTTGTGAAGACTCTGGGCGCAGTATATAAGCCAAAGGGCAGTGCAGAGAATTGGTAGTGCATTGAGCCAACTTTGAATCTGAGGTATCTTCTGCATGTTTGTCTGATTGGGACATGCAGGTATGCCTCTCTTAGGTCTAAAGTCACCAGCCAAGCCTTCTTGCCCAGCATGAGCAGAAGTTGCTGTAGAGTCAACATTTTGAATTTTGGTATATCCAGAAATGTGTTTAGAATAGATAGGTCCAGTATTGGTCTCCAGGTCTTGTCTTTTCTTGGTACCAAGAACAGTCTTGAATAAAATCCTTGCCCCTGCTGTTGCTCTGGTATTTGTTGAATGGCCCTTATGTCCGTTGAAGGATGAGACTTGCTTTTGTGCCTCTGCCCATTGATGTTTTGGCAGGTCTGGCCAACCGTTTGTCCTTGGCAGGGTATGGAAGTGAAACTTGTAGCCTTGTGACACTATGTCTAGGACCCATTTGTCCTGGGTTATGTGCCAGTTTTGAGAAAAAAGTGCTAGTTTTCCCCCTAAAGGTGCTGCCAGAAGATAAGTGCTTGGTGCAGGAAGGGGGAAGTCATTGGGACTGTTTCCTGTATGGTTGTGATTTGTCTTCTCCACTTTTGGAGGTAGAAGCACCCCATTGTTTAGACCTGTATGAACCTTGGGGCTGGGATCTGCCTCTTGGGCGTCTGTATCTGCCCCTTTGTGGTCTGTCTGACACCAGTTCTTTGTAGGCCAGTGTCTGCTAAATCTTGGAGGCTGAACCTGTAAACCATTTGCATAGATTTAGCTTTGTCCTCCATTTTCTTTAACACCAAACAAAGTATGCTGTAATGGGGCATCTAATAATTTTGTTTTGACATGATCAGGCAGACTTTGTTCCTTTAACCAAGCATGCCTCCTGATGACAGAACCCGTAACAGCGGCTCTGCTGGAGGCCTCCAAAGAATCAAAACCACATTGCAAAGTATGCTTTCCAACTTGTTCAGCTGCATGCAATAAATCCTGCATTTCTTTGTTTTCTGCACATTCAGAATTTGTCAACATTTTCTGTTTAAGCAGTGTCATAATATATCGCTGATATTTGAGCATATGAAACTGACAATTTGAAGCCCTTATAGCCAAGGTGGCGGAAGTGTAAATCTTTTTTCCCCATCTGTCCAATGCCCTAGAATCCCTGTCAGAGGGGGTAGGGTTTTTTGCAGCGGAAGCCTTGACCACTTTGGGACCCAGAGAGATGGTTTCTGGGTCAGCAGCGGGGTTTTTGAAAAGGAATTTATGAGAGTCAGGGACCCTGTAGTACCTGTCCGGCTTAACAGGGGCTGGAGGTACGGAGTCAGGGGTCAGACTGGACTCTGAAAATACATCATCAGCAATGTCTAACACAGGTGGAATAGCTAGGGGGCTGTGTTGTGGTAGTAAAAGGAAGTCTCTGAGCCTTTTCTTAGATTCTGAAAAATCTTGGCTCTCCCAGTGGAAGTGCTCCCTCATGGTATGCAGGGTTTCCTCAAAAGAGTAATCCTCAGGAGGAGAGGCTGAAGGGATAGATTCTTCAGCATCAGACTCCTCATAGGGAGGAAGAGAGTATTCCTGATCAGAAGAGGAATCGGATGAAATGGAAACCTGATCTAAAGATTCATATTCTGTGTCTTGCCTAGGCCTTTTATCAGGTGGGGGATGGGAACCTCTGATCAAAGTAATTAAGTCTTCGGCCATTTTGAGCATCTGTTTTTTGGGAATGGAGGCCTGTCCACGAGGCTGTTGTACTTGTTTCTTTGTCCTTAAGGGTGCTTTAGTCTTTGCCTTTGAGGCTAAAGTCGTTTTAATGTATAATTGAGTTGGTCTGAAAACACCCTCAGAAGCCGATGCCTGCTCAGCGGCTCTGGACCCATCTGAGGGAATAGTCTCCGAAGGTCCAATACCTTGACCTTCCAGTGGCCTAGGCGACTCCACGTGGGAGTTGGTAGCGGCCTGCGGGTCTGAAGTAGCGGGCGTCAGGGGCTGTGAATGTGCCTCACTGAGAACCGGTGACTGGCTTAGAAGAAGCCTCGTCGTCGGTTTTGGACCTTGGATGCCTGTCCTTTTCTTTTTCTTTGCGTTTCTTGTGAATTCCGGTAGTCGGATGGCTATCCTATGACATGGTATAATTAAATCTTCTGCCAAAATAGTGTAATGCAAAATCGTACCGACGCTTAATAGTGCGTTGGTTAAATCTAGCACAAAACTGACAACTAGCAACGTTGTGGTCAGGGCCTAGGCAAGGAATACAGTAAGAATTAAAATCCTTATGAGGTATTTGCTTCCCACAAGAAATACAATTATTAACTTTCTGACATTGTTCTGGAGCAAGAAAAAAGTTTCCCCAATGGGGTACTTAGCTTTTTATGAAGACTTCGGATCTGAAATTCGAACACTAAAATCTCAGGAGTCGGCCGGCCGGCACTTGCGAACTGCATATGCTTCAGGCACTGCACGGCAAGAAAGACTGAAGAAAATGGCATTGGCTGCATCTTTTATACCCCTGGCGCACTGACGTCAGGGAAGAGGCAACAGCAACCAATGCCAGACCTAGACTTTGGAATTCAGGCCGACTGAGGGTAGCCTGCCAGCAGGATAACCCAAGTGTAATGACTGCAACAGTGAAACACGAAGAGCATCAAAGGAATTAGGACACTGATTTAGCTGCAGTAATGTAGCTGGTCAGTAAATGTCTTAATGCTATGTCCAGACTGTTGCATCGTTTTTTTTTTTTTTTAATTTTTAACCAGAGATTACTAATTCCTCTCCTCACCCAGAAAGTGTGGAACTTCTGTTCTGAACTTGAACAGAATTAACATTACTTGCTATTTTAAATTTAACATTCAGAAGTGCATTAAAGTGTTGGTCAGAAGGTAACTACTGATAGCAGAGTCACTGAAAAAGATAAGTGACGCACTTCCAATGACTGTCAGAGAAAGCAGGAAATCAGAGATTCATAGTTATTAGGCAGACAGTCCACTAAACCACTGAGAAGCCTAGCCCAGTTAACCAATAGTCTCACAGCATGGAGGCTGAGGGAATCAAACCCTGGACTACTGGAATCCGGTTACTAACAACTGATGGCCTTAATTTTGTTTACTGCCAGAATTATGTCAGAACTTCAAAATTTCCACTGTACATGAATGAAGAAGCATAACCACAGATTTTTTTTCACCTTTATGGTGTAATTTTTGATGGTAAAAGAAGCCTTGGCTAAAAGGAGGCCCATATAAATGGTTTGCCTTTTGAATGTAATTGTGTTACAAAGTGCAATGTGTAGTATAAGAAGCCTTGGCTAAAAAAAATCTCATCAGCATGGTTGTTTTGAGGCATCACAAATTAGAAGAAAGAGCATTCAAACTACAACAGTGACACAGGAAAGTATAAGCACTTCAGGTTTCACCCAAGCATGCTGAAAAACACTCTTGGAAGTTCTTTATTCAAGTGGCTGTTGAAGACCTGCCATAAGATGTTACCTCAGACAGTGTGCTTTGTGTAGTGGTACATAACCCACCATGTGCTAAACAATTATGAATAGCCCATAGAAGTGGTATTGCTTAAGACAAAAAACATTTGTAAATGTAGCACATTACTGTATCTTGATACACTTGTTTTATACAGCTTATGTAATGATTTATGATGTAGCTGTTTCCTGGTGGTATTAAGAGTTGAAATACCAGGGATATTTTTTCCTTTGGGTCTGAAGTGTAACAAGTGCATTAGCTAGTTTGTCACTAAATGTGCCTGTTGTTTCAAATTGTGTGATTTAGTCTGCTGTTGATCTTTGAGTGCTGAAGGCCTTCTGCAGCCCTACATTTTCATTTAGGTTCATAGGTGATTACTACGTTTATGGCACAAGAGCCTTTACAAGTCTGGCCAGTAATACCCAGGATATGCCAATATTGTATCTTAATTCCCCAGATATGGGAAGCGAGAGAATCTGGGTGGAGTGGGTCTTTGGATGTTGGAGCCCAGAGTCATTTTACAGACTGCCTTTGTTCATAAAGGACATGGGCAGTACCCTGGGAGCTGGTTTATGGTTCCCCATCCATTTATCCAATTTTTTTTGAAGAATGTGAGGGACGGGCTTTATTTTATGAAGATGGGAAGTTTATTCCATAGATGAGGTAGCCTTTGGGATACAAATCTGTCTCTCCAGAAAGTTCTGTTACACTTAGAAATAAGGTTCAGGTCCAGACTTCCAAGATGGCTGCACATTAACAGCTTAATTCTAGCTCTCCCAGTGTGAAAACAGAAACTTGGCAGAGAAGGCCAGTGGACCTAGATTTCTGGGTAAATTTCAGTAACTGGCTAGTAAGGGAACTGCCTGGATGCCATGAAAAAAAGAAATACAGAGGACCTGAAGGAAAATCAGCTACAAAAGATGAAAAAAAAACTCTTAACTGGGAAAAAGTACTGCAGCTGTTCAGCAAAAAGTAAGTGCAATCTCCAGACATGACTTCCAATAACCTAGAGAAAAGTATAAGGGAACTGCACACAGACTTGACTAAAATAAGTGAAACACTGATGGAGTATATCAATTCAAACAATAAAAGGCTGGAAAAAATAGAATAAGCTTTAAACAGATAATCAGAAAATGTGATAAAACTGCAAACACAAAACAAAAGTCTTATGATGAAAAATACTTCTCGTTGATAAAAATCCTTTTAATGGCGAAGCTAAAACAAAGAATGAATCAAGCGCTTTCACCCGCTAAGAACCAAATGTTAAGTCTTGTATAAATCTAACCTGCAAAGCTCAGAGGTCGAAATGAAGAAAAGGCTGGGTAAATATGAGACTGCACAAGAAGAGAGATTTAAAAAATAATAGAATTAGAAGACAGAGCACGTAGGGAAAAACTGAGATTTTCTGCTGTACCAGAGAAGTTGGAAGGATCAGACTGTATTAATTTTATGAAAGCAGAAATAAGCAACTGGACTGGTATTCATAAAGTACAGTTTTGTACCTACCATAAATGTAGATGTTCGAAGATCCACATTGCTGCAGTCCTTACATATGGGTAGTCCGCTGTCCTCGGTCGGCCCAAATACCAAAGTATTAGGCTGACGTCGGTCAAGGCGCTTAAAACTGACATCAGGACGTCAGGGTACAAAAGCGCATGACCGACGTCATATCCTCAGTCTTTTCTTGCCCCAGATGTCAGAAGGCCCTAAAAAGAAAGGGCAAAAGCAAAAAACAACCAACCACCCCTGCACTAACCATATATACAATATTTACAATATTTACAACCCAAACCACACAACCACCTCTAACTACAGAGGGGAAGGAGGGAGGGTAAATTGGACTGCAGCAATGTGGATCTTCGAACATCTACATTTATGGTAGGTACAAAACTGTACTATGTTCTTCATCTCACATTGCTGCAGTCCTTACATATGGGTAGAATCCCAAAGCAGAGGAAGGGAGGATGGCAAAACTATACAGCATTAGGAGCTGCCAAAATGCCCTGTAAAATTGCAGTGGCAAATCCAGCCCTAGATTTAGAGTAAAGTGGAAGGTGGTAATGCTTAGAGAAAGTATGCACTGAACTCCAAGTAGCTGCCTCCAAAATATCCTTAGTAGCCACCCCCCTTAAAAAAGCTGTAGAAGTGGCAGTAGCCCTAGTGGAATGAGGCCTAATCCCAGAAGGAATCTCCTTACCATGATGGGAATAACAGAAAGCAATACAAAAAACAATCCACTTAGAAATAGTTTGCTTTGAAACAGGTTTGCCCTGAGAACACAAAGCAAATGAAACAAACAACTGCTGAGACTGCCTGAACCCTTTAGTTCTGCTCAAATAATATCGCAACTGTCTGTGTATATCCAAAGTGTGCAAAATCTTCTCCCCTTTATTTTGGGGGTTTGCATAAAAAGTAGGCAAATGAATAGTTTGGTTTAAAGCCACACTAGAAACCACTTTAGGCATAAAGGAAGGGTTAGTACGCAAAGACACCCTATCCTTGTGGAAAATTAAGAAAGGCTCAACCGCCATAAGGGCCTGTAATTCCGAAATCCTTCTCGCAGATGTAATGGCCAACAAAAAAGCAGTCTTCCATGATAAATATTTCAACTCGGCAGTCGCTGCAGGCTCAAAAGGTTGTAGAGTGAGTTTCTCCAACACAAAATTGAGATCCCAAGCAGGAGTAGGAGCTCTACGTGGGGGTCTTATATTCTTTGCCCCTCTAAGGAATTGCTTAAACAAAGGATGAGAAAATAATGGTGGGTCACAGTCATAGTGAGCAGAAATTGCTGCAGCATGAACCTTTATAGAGGAGAAGGACAAACCTTTGTCCAATAACTCAGTAAGGTATTGAAGAGCAACACTTAAGTTAGGTTTAGAAACATCAAAGTCCTTTGCTGTACTCCAAATTAAAAATCTCCTCCACTTATCTGCGTAAACTTTCCTTGTACTAGGCCTTCTGGCCTCCAAAATAACATTCAAAACTTGTTGTGGAAGCTGAGACCCTCCAGGGTTTAAAACAGAATATGCCAGGCTGTTAGATGTAGAGAGTGAAGTTTGACATTGAGTAAATGACTGTTCTCCTGAGACAGCAGGTGTGGAATCGAAGGCAAAGGCCATGGAGGCTCCTGTACCAGACTTCTCAGTAATGGGTACCAGTGCTGTCGAGGCCAATCCGGAGCTATTAAAATCATGGTTGGCTTGTCCTGTCTGACCTTCAGGAGTATCTTTGGGAGGAGAGGCAGTGGTGGAAAGGCATACACGTGAAGATTGCTCCAATTGAATGAGAGAGCATCCACTTTCCAAGCTGTGGGATGAAACCTTTTCGTGCAAAACTTTGGCAGCTGGTAATTTAGTGGAGAAGCGAACAGATCTATGTCTGGAGTTCCCCATAACAGTGTCAATTTTTGAAATACATGAGGATCCAATTTCCACTCGCGGGGATCCATAATTTGTCTGCTCAACACATCTGCTAAGGAGTTCTGTGCTCCTGGCAGAAACCTTGCCTGAAGATTTAGCTGCAACCTGAGAGCAGTCTCCCACAAAATCATTGCTTGTCTGCATAGAGGATATGAATGTGTCCCCCCTTGCTTGTTGATGTACCACATGACAGTTGTGTTGTCTGTTTGAATCAACACCTGCCCTGGAAGAAGTAAATCCTTGAAAGCTATCAGTGCAAATTGGACTGCTAACATCTCCTTCAAGTTGATATGTAAATGTTGAAGTCTGGCAGGCCACGTGTCTTGTACCCATTTTCCATTTAGATGAGCTCCCCAAGCTTTGTCTGAGGCATCTGTCGTTAGAATCTGACTCGCCTCTGGTCGGGTCACAGAGAGTCCCTTGTTTAGGTGACATTCCTGAGCCCACCACAAAAATTCCTTTTGAATGCAAGGTATTATCTGAATGACAGTGTCCAAATCTTGGCAGTGTTAGTCCATACATTTTGAGATACCATTGTAGCTTCCTCATATGCAGTTTGGCATTGGGAAGTACCAGAATACAAGATGCCATGAACCCCAAGGCTTGAAGGACTGTCCTTGCAGTCAGCCTGGACTGACGAGATAATTGATGGAAATAAAGAGAAAGATTCTTTTGTTTGTCCGGGGTCAAAAAGGCCATCTGGGATGCTGTATTCAGTCTCACACCCAGAAAGCACATGTCCTGAGAGGGTACTAGACTGGACTTTATTTCGTTCACAGAATACCCTAGGCATCTTAACACTGCCATCACATACTGTAAATGATGAAGAAGTTCGTCCTTTCCTTGAGCCAGAATCAGGCAATCGTCCAAATAAGGATAGATTTCTATTCCTCTTAGCCTGAAGAAAGCTACCACTGGAGCCAGAACCTCCGTGAACACTCTGGGCGCAGTAGATAAGCCAAAGGGCAATGCAGAGAACTGATAATGAAAAGTCCCAGCCCGAAAACGCAGATACTTCCTGCAACAGGGCCTGATAGGAACATGTAGGTAAGCCTCCTTGAGATCCAGAGTCACCGTCCAGTGATCTTTGCCCAGCAGAGGTAAAAGCTGCTGTAACGTCAACATTTTGAACTTGGGAATGTCCAGATATGTGTTGAGGATAGATAAGTCCAAAATGGGTCTCCACGTGTCCCCTTTCTTTGGAACTAGAAACAGGCGAGAATAAAATCCTAGGCCCACTTCTGGCAGAGAGACCGGTTGTATAGCTCCTATTTGAAGTAGAAGAGAAATTTGGTTGTGAGCCTCTAGTCTTTGCTGAGGAGGAACGCCTGGCATGCCTTTGAAAGGAGGCAAGGTATGGAAATAAAACTTGTAACCTCTGTGTATGATATCCAGTACCCATTTGTCTTGGGTAATTAAAATCCAATTTTCCTTGAAAAGTGCCAACCTTCCTCCCAAAGGTGCTGCCAGGCAAGAGGGATCTGGCAGCCGAAAAAGTAGGTCATTGGGCCTGCTTACGAAAGGACTGGCCCCTACCCTCACTCGAAGATTGTGCAGGTGAACTCCCAGTTCTAGGTCTGAAGGAACTCTGTGCTCTGCCCCTACCACGTCTAGATCTACCCCTAGACTGAGAATCATAAGAAGGATACATCCACCCCTTAGCAGGCCAATTCCTACTAAACTTTGGAGGCTGAACTTGCAAAAAATCCTTAACAGTCTGCATAGACTTAGCCTTGTCCTCCATTTTCTTCAAGACTGATTCCACAGGTGGACCAAACAACACTTCAGACTGCAAAGGAGCATCCAAAATCCTTGTTTTAACATGGTCAGAAAAATTCTGATCCTTCAGCCAGGCGTGCCTGAAGAACTGAACCAGTGGCAGCCACCCTAGACGAGGCCTGCACAGCATCAAAACCACATTGTAAAGAATGCTTACCAACCTGCTCAGAGACATGCACCAAATCTTGTAATTCTTTACACTCAATGCCTTCTGCCAGAGCATCCACCTTAGATTTCAATTGAGAAAGAAGAAAGTTTTGATATTTCAACATATGAAACTGGCAATTCAAAGCCCTCATTGCTAAGGTAGAAGAAGTATAGACCTTCTTTCCCCATCTATCCAAAGCTCTGGCCTCTTTATCTAGAGGAACCAGATTTTTTACAACAGAGGCCTTGACACCCTTGGGTCCCTAATAGTTTCTGGGTCCGCCCTAGGACTCTTATAAAGGTATTTATGAGCCTCAGGCACCCTGTAATACCTATCTGGTTTAACAGGCGCAGGAGGCAGAGAATCAGGATTAAGTGAAGCCTCTGAAAACACATCCTGCACAACATCCAGAACAGGTGGAATAGCTAAGGGCCTATGTTGAGGTAAAAGCAAAAATTCCCTAAGCCTTTTCCGGGAATCAGAGAAGTCTTGACCTTCCCACTTAAAATGCTCCCTCAGAGTGAAGAGTCTCTGAAAAAGAAAAATCCTCTGGAGGAGAAGCAGAAGGAGTGGAATCTTCTGCATCAGAATCAGAATAAGGAGAGTACTCCTGCAAGTCTTCAGCCGAAGACTCTGAAACATCTGAAGCCTGTTCAAAACTTCCCAACTCTGGCTCCACCCTAGGCCTCTTATCAGGAGGGGGCAAAGAACCTCTAATCAGAGTAATCAAATCTTCTGCCATTTTAAGCATGTGCTTCTTAGGCACAGACCCTGCTGAACTAGGAGTGACACCAACAGATGCTAAACCTGGCCTGCCCCTGGGAGAAGCCTTGGAAACAGAAGGAGAGGGCCTAACCACCCTGGGAAGGGAGGGAGTACAGTAACCTGAGAAGCCCCTTCAGCCTGCCCTGCCTCAAGAGAGGCCACATCCTGCAAAATTAAAGTCTCCCCCTGAGACTCTAAAGAAGTCTCCGTCGGACCCACCGGTTCCACTGAAGCCTCTAAAGAACCGGCGTCCGGAACGGACGACTCATCTTGCCTGGGTTTAACTGTTTTGTCTTTGCGCTTCTTAGGAAGCGGGCCGGAGAATCCGGCGGCATATTATAATTGCACCGCTTACCGAAGACCAGCCTAGCACAATCTAACCTTCGCTTAATAGTGCGCTTATTGAACCTAGCACAAAAGCGACACCCGACTACATCGTGCTCAGGCCCCAAACAAGGAATGCACAAAGAATGATAATCCCTATGCGGTATCTGCTTCCCACAAGAAATACAATTATTCACTTTTTCTGACATCCGGTACTACACTGAGGCAAGATAAAACCAAAATAATCCCCAACGGGGTACTTAGCCAACTTGGATTCGGTCTGAAACTCCGAACTCGAAAAATTTCAGAACGCCGAACGGCACTTGCAACGCTGCTTCTGCATCGGACCATGCGGCAAAAAAGACTGAGGATATGACGTCGGTCATGCGCTTTTGTACCCTGACGTCCTGATGTCAGTTTTAAGTGCCTTGACCGACGTCAGCCTAATACTTTGGTATTCGGGCCGACCGAGGACAGCGGATTACCCATATGTAAGGACTGCAGCAATGTGAGATGAAGAACATCAAGAATTATTAATTGGAAGGGCACATTGTGTGTATGCTCCAAACCTAGCTATGAGAAAACCTAGACCTTTAATAGTAAAGATGCAATCTTACCAGCAGAAGGAGTTGGTTCTGACAAAACTGTGACAGAGAGAGAGAGTACTAAAAATGGGAGACAACAGAGTATTTGTGGAGAGTGACTACTCACTGTACACCAGGCAGAAAGGAGTACATTTATTCCATTATTCAGGGTATGTCATGAAACAGTCATGAGATTTAAATTGTTGTAGCCAGCTATCTTCAAAATATTTTTCCCCGGAGGAACAGAATTTAATTTATGATGAAGTACATGCTAAGGAAGAAATACAAAAGTTTGTCCAACAAAAAGTGAGCTGTGAAAGTGAAGATTTTGCTGCTTGTTCTTCTGGTAATAAAGACCAGAGAGAGAAGTTGTGCCAGTAAAGCCTTTTCCAGTTTTTCAGTGGAAAATGCTTGAGAGGAAAAAAAAGCACAATAATTGACTAGAAGAATCAAGAGTAAGTTGGAAATGAACCAGAGACAGCATTTGGGAGATGGAATGAACAGGAATAGAACAAGAAAATCTGGAAATATTGGACTTTCTTAGACTGGTAAGGGACTCTAAAGCACATGCCCTACTTCATGCCATTAAAGTTTGGAGAACAAAATCAGTAACTTGGAAACTGACAAATGTGGGATTAGAAAGCAACAAATGTCCTATTCTCATGTTGCAGTATTCATAACATTAGTGAGTTGCTGCCTGCAGCACCGGCCATCCGGCCAGTATACCAAAGTCTTTTATCCAAGGGTACATGTGACGTAGAACACAGGGGCCATAAACTGATGTCTGCTATAACTGTGATGTCTGTATGTACCCAACTCAGAATTTTTCTGCCACAGTGAGATTCAGACGTCCGTCCGCCAGTTCAGACTTATGGCATTCGCTTGATATCGTCCACCCGCTTTCAATGATTGATGTCCTTCAAGGATGCATCTCCAGTCATAACATATGGGTTGTCCTGCCTCAGGCAGCCCTTCGGTCGGCCGGATTCCAAAGTCTGGGTCTGGCCTCAGCTGATGTCGCACTTCACCCGACGTCATAGCTCCTGGGGTATAAAGGCATCAGCCGACTCCATTTTCCCCAGTCTTTCTTGCCGTGCGGTGCCCGAAGCAGAAGCTGTTCGCAAGTGCCGGTCGGTCAGATCCAGAGATTTCAGCTACCGAAGACTTCTAAAAAAGCTAAGTACCCCGTTGGGGACTCTTTCTTGCCTCAGCCGATGTCAGACAAAGTAAATAATTGTTTAACTTGTGGGAAACAAATACCTCATAAGGATTTCCATTCTTACTGCCTTCCTTGCTTAGGCCCAGACCACGACGTATCAGCTTGTTTAGCCTGTGCTTCCTTCAACCGACGGACACTTAGACGTCAGTCGGAGTTTGCTGAAGAGTTTTTTGGCTCCGCTTTTGCATATAAAATGCCGGAGACTCCGACTACACATTTAGCTAAAAAACGCAAGAAAAAGGACCGACACTCGCGGCCCGCGGTTTTGGCTAAAACCACGGTTAGGCCTACCGCGAGTGTCTCGGTTTCGGCTAAAACCGAGATCTCAGTTCTCCCTTCGGCTGAGAACATGCCTCCGACAACCGAGGCCACACAGGCCCCAGCTGAATCGGCTACAGAAATTCCTACTGAAGAAGCAGGCACACAAGATTTGTCCGACACCATTACGTTGGACATCTCTACCCCTGCACGTGGGGCAGCTAGACCCCCTGCTTCTATGTCTATCAAGGCCTTCTCCAGGGCTAAAGCAGCTAAACTTTCCAAGGCCTTACCTACAAAAGCTCCCTCTCACAGACCTACCTCAAGTTCTCAGATTCTCAGCCTTGCTGAGGACCTTATTTCTCTGATCAGGGGATCCCAACCTCACCCAGACAGGGCCTCACAACCCCCTCCTGAAAAGAGGCCTAGGTCTGAACCCCCCGAACCTCTTTCCTCTGACTATTCCTCGGATGGTTCAGATTTATCTGACCATCAGGAAGGACCATACTCACCTTATGAGGATTCTGATGCAGAAGAATCCATTCCTTCTGCATCCCCTCCAGAAGAATTTTCATTTGGGGAAACTTTACACTCAATGAGGGAACACTTCCAATGGCAGGGTCAGGATTTTTCTGATTCTAGGAAAAGGCTAAGGACTTTTTTACACTTACCACAGCATAGGCCTTTAGCCATACCACCTGTACTATCAGTTGTGGATGATGCATACAATGATGCCAGTACTGCCCCCGATTCTCTGCCCCTGGCCCCTACCAAACCTGACAGATACTACAGGGTCCTGGATTCTCACTTCCACTTGTATAAGGCCCATGCTGCAGACCCAGAAACCATTTCTCAGGGCCCTAAAGGTGTTGCAGCTGCCTCTGCCAAGAACCCCCTACCCTCTGAAAGAGAATCAAGAGCATTAGAGAGATAGGGTAAAAAGGTTTATACATCTGCTACTCTTTCTGCCAGGGCTTGAAACTGTCAATTTCACATGATACAGTACCAGGAATTTTTGTTAGATCAGCTGAATAAAAAACTGTCCTCTCCTGAACCTTTAGACCATAAGTCCCTTCAGGATTTGGTACACAACTCTCAGCAGGTCAGTAATCATTTCTTAAAATGTGGCTATGATGCACTGGAGGCTTCATTTAGATCAGCTATGACTGGAGCAGTGATTCGAAGGCATGCCTGGCTAAAAGAACAATCCTTGCCAGACCATGTTAAGTCTAAACTCCTAGATGCTCCTATGGAGAAACAAAGTTTATTTGGCTCCCCTGCACAGGAGGTCCTAAAGAAAGTGGAAGAAAAAGCAAAATCTGTCCATTACAGTCAAGGATTTTCTACAGGTCCAACCTCCGAGGTTCAGCAGAAATTGGCCTTCAAAGAATTGGTCCTTTCCAGACACCTCCAGAGCTCAGAGAGGCAGAAATGGATGCCCAAGAGGCAGAGGTCAATCAAGGGATGCCTACAGGGGTCGTCAGTGGCAACCTGCCAACCAGAGAAGTGCCGCCACAGCTACGACTGCAACCACTTCCACAGGTCAGACACAATGACTTGGCTCTGATTCCGCCTACCAGGGAACAACTGGAAGCACCCTTGGGCGGAAAGCTAGCTTTATTTTCAAAAAACTGGCATTGCATTACAGGAGACAAATGGACTTTGCAAACAATAGACAAAGGCTACAGGTTTCACTTCCACACTCTACCAAAAAAGAGAGGAATGCCAAACCTTCCACCAAGCCAGAAATCAGAGGCTCTAAAACAAATCAACAGCTTACTAAAGATGAGAGCAATAGAGAAGGTACCATCTATGGAACAAGGTCAAGGATTTTACTCCAGACTATTCCTTGTACCAAGAAAAGAAAATCAATGGAGGCCTATTCTCGACTTGTCCGCACTGAACACATATCTCATTGTTCCAAAATTCAAGATGCTGACCCTACAGCAACTTCTTCCCATGTTGGGCAAGGAGTCTTGGCTGGTGACTCTAGATCTCAAGGAGGCATACCTGCACGTCCCTATACGACCAGATTACAGAAGACACCTCAGATTTCTTGCAGGATCAGAGCATTATCAATTCTCAGCATTGCCCTTTGGCTTATCTACTGCGCCCAGAGTATTCACGAAATGCCTGGCATCAGTAATTGCACATTGCAGACTTCAGGGAATTCAAATCTACCCATACCTGGATGACTGCCTAATACAAGCGGACAACAAGACAAAAATAATAAAGGATTTGACCTATGTCATACAACTGTTGCAAGCCTTGGGATACACAGTCAACATACAAAAGTCAAGACTCGTGCCATCCCAAAGGATAACATTTTTGGGTGCAGAACTGGACACTAACTCAGATGGCTTTTCTCACGGAAGAAAAACAAAAGCAACTACCAGTCTACTTCATGGCATTAACAAGACAAACTCAGCTTACTGCAAGGAAAGTCTTGCAGGCCCTGGGTTACATGGCATCCTGCATAATCTTGATCCCACATGCCAGGCTGCATATGAAAAAATTACAATGGTACCTAAGGAATGTATGGTCTCAACACAGACACAGCCTAGAAGCCCTGATACCAATCATTCCATGCCTGAAAAAAGAATTCCTGTGGTGGGTTCAGGCCTGCCAGATCAACAGAGAATTGCCTTTCCACAAACCACATCCAAGGCAGACCATCACCACGGACGCCTCAGACCTAGGCTGGGGAGCACACATGGAAGACAAGTGTATCCAAGGCCTATGGTCCCAAGACCAGCTGAATCTACACATAAATCTAAAGGAGATGCTGGCAGTGAAGCATGCAATCGAGGCATCCAAATCATTCCTCCAACAAGGACACCTGCTGATAAGGACGGACAATACCACAGTCATGTGGTACATCAACAAACAGGGAGGCACACATTCATACCCTCTATGCCGGATGGCAATGGACCTGTGGAACTTAGGCCTGAATCTCAACATCCAACTGCAGGCCAGATTCGTACCAGGAAAAGAGAATTCACTAGCAGACAGCTTAAGCAGAACTACCACGGATGCTCACGAATGGATGCTGCATCCAGACATCTTCAGAACCATAACAAAGAAATGGGGAATGCCAGAGATAGACCTGTTCGCCTCCCCACTCAACCACCAACTGAAGAAATTCTACTCAAGAGTATACCACCCACAAGCCTGGAGGGTGGACTCCCTTTCTTTCAGCTGGAAGGCCCTGACAGTATATGCCTTTCCACCTCTCCCATTGATGTACAAAGTTCTACTGAAGATCAGAGAGGAACAGCCAAAGGTAATTCTGATAGCTCCAGACTGGCCAAGGCAGCATTGGTACCCGCTACTGAGAAGCATGTCTCGGATGAACTCATGGCCTCTACCTCTATCTCCTTTACTTCTAACGCAGAACAACTACAAGACCCTGCATCCAAACTTAAAAACCCTGCAGCTAACTGCTTGGAAAACTGCATAAAACAAAACCAACCTGTTTTATCTCGGAGGGTTAAGGACATTATCCTGGAGGCTCGCAGACCCTCCACAAGGAAGACATATTCAGCAAAATGGAAGAGATTCCTCATTTGGAGTGCAGCAAAGGGAACAAATGTCACACTGGCAAACCTAGCACACATCCTAGAATACTTAGCAGAACTGTTCCACAACGGCCTGTCCTACTCTTCCATTAAGATTCATGCATCAGCAATTTCAGCAGAGTACAACATGGATCCTCCTGTCTTCTCTCATCCTCTCCTCAGACAATTTTTGAGAGGGATCAAAAATGTAAAACTTCCAAGGAAACCACCTCTGCCTGCATGGGATCTCAATTATGTGCTAGAAAAATTAACACTTCCCCCTTTTGAACCAGCAGCAACAGCAGACTTACAGTTCTTATCTTGGAAAACTGCCTTCCTGCTAGCAATCACTTCAGCAAGAAGGGTTTCCGAGTTACAGGCATTAATGGCAGTGCAGCCTTTCCTTATCTTTCACCAGGATAGAGTGTCTCTGAGAACCAATCCTACTTTTATGCCAAAGGTGGTATCCAGGGTATCCTTGAACCAAGCTATTCATTTGTCTACATTCTTCCCTAACCCACAGAACAGGGGGGAAAAACTACTACACACCTTGGATGTACACAGACAACTGCGCTACTATCTGGACAGAACTAAGGCCAGCAGAAAATCTGACCTGCTTCTGGTAGCATATGCAACAGGGGTGCAAGGAAAAGCAATTTCAAAACAGACAATCTCAAAATGGATAGGAAATTGCATTCGATTCTGCTACTCATTTCATGGAAAGACAACTCCTGAAAATATCAGGCCTCACTCCACAAGAGCTACAGCCACCACTACAGCTTTCCTACGAGGAGTGGCTACCAAAGACATTTTAGAAGCTGCTACTTGGAGCTCCATGCATACATTCGCCAAGCATTACAATCTTCCTTTATACTCAAGATCCCGAGCAGGTTTTGCAACTGCAGTTTTACAAGGGATCTTAACTACACCATCATTATCTTAGTGCCTCCTCCCCCAGTTTGGCTATGGTATTCTACCCATATGTTATGACTGCAGGTGCATCCTTGAAGGACATAGTACAGTTTTGTACCTACCATAAATGTAGATGTCCGATAGGTATGCATCTGCAGTCAGGATTATCCACCCTCCTTCCCCTCTGTGGTATTCCTAGGGTACTTACCCCTCTCTTAGCTAGCTGGGGGAATCTATTATGGTGTATTTGTTTGTATGTATATATGTATATACACTTTTTGATTTCTACTGTTTGGAATTTTCTACTTTTATACAAATTTAGCCTTCCTAGAGGGCACCTGGCATCTGGGGCAAGAAACACGGAGGAAAATGGCATCGTCTGATGCCTTTATACCCCAGGAGCTATGACGTCGGGTGAAGTGCGACATCAGCCGAGGCCAGACCCAGACTTTGGAATCCGGCCGACCGAAGGGCTGCCTGAGGCAGGACAACCCATATGTTATGGCTGCAGATGCATACCTATCGGACATCTACATTTATGGTAGGTACAAAACTGTACTTTCTCCAGCTGTCCACTCAGAGATAAGTACCCTTGTGGGATTTTTCTTTGCTTTTGTTTTTTTGTCAGGCATAAATGTCTTCTACTAAGGGAAAGTGTGCTTGTGGTAGGCAAATACCTTATAAGGAGATACACGAGCAGTGTTTATTTTGTCTGGGGGAGGCTCACGATTACAAGGCTTGTAAGATCTGTCAATCCTTTGTTTTGAAAACCCTTAGAAGTTGTCTAGTGGCTTTAAAACTTTATTTTGAAAACCAGTGACTCCAACATTTGGCATCTGGAATGGAAAGTGGAGCAGGCCCTTCTGACGAGCCACCTAGGAAGAAGGCAAAGAAAGTTAGGCCTGATGCCTTGGCTGCACCTCAGTCATCTGGTGTTATCCTCGAGGCAGATATCAGCTCAGGATTGCTCCGGATGCTAGGTACTGTGCAAGAACCAGGAACTGAATCAGAAGCCCGTTCTGCACATACCCAGAGTATGTCTGCTGTTTTTCAACCATCATACCCTGATGGTGAGGGGGAAACACGGCTCACTGTTTTGGAGGGCCTTGCTTCTACTACACTCTTGGTATCCACTGTAACGTTGGCTCCTAGGCCCACTTATGCTCCCTCTTCTCCTTTAAAAAGGAAACAGAAGCACACTACAAAAGACCCTACTCCTCCTTGGGAGACCTTCTCTCGAACTCTGTTTAAGGCTTTTCATGCTCTTCGGATCCAAATCCCTCAGGCAGACCTACCTGTTGCCCCTCAGGAACTATCTGAGGAGTCTTCCTCCTCAGATGACTCCTTAACTTACTGCTCATAGTTGGACTCACCAAAAGACTTTGTTACCCCAGAAGAGGAAGAATCTCTTACTCCTGACTCCCCTTGATAAGATTTCTCCTTTAACGATACCATTTTCCCTGCTCAGACAACATTTCAAATGGGAACTATCAGATATCTCTGAGACAAAAAAAGAGATACTTTGAGCAATTGCAGATGGAGCAGCCCTCACCGTCTGCAGTTCCCCCTTACTTCCTGCCCTTAAGGATGCCTCCTCTGCTGTCTCACAAAATCCATAGTCATAGGCATCTGCTTCTAAGAGGCCAGAGAGATTTTATAAAGTGTCTGCTCAGGAGTAGTACCTTTTCAAAAATCCTACAGCAGGTCCAGTGGTGATTGCTGTATCACAAGGTAAGTCCTCTAGGCAACTTCCTTCCTCTTCCCTACAGATAAAGACAGTACATTTATGGACAGGTTGGAGAAGAACGTTTACACTTCTTCCACTTTGGCCATTAGGGCTATTAATTATTAGGCAGATATGGCAAAGTTTGCCCTAGATTCCCTGACCAAGGCCTGTAATCTTCTGTCAGAGGTTCCAGAATCCCCTGTTAAGACTCAAATAAGTACCCTTCTGTCCACGGTCTCTCAAGTAACCAGACACTCCCAAGTGCAGCTATGATGCTGTAGAAGCTTCCTGTAAGTGAGCTGCTTCTGTGCTAAGAAGATTTCCATGGCTGAGGCTTCAGCCTTTACCTTTGGATGTTAAAGCTAAGATGCTAGATGCACCTTTGGACAACAAAGCCCTATTTGGAGCTCCCTCTGCAGACTACTTAAGTCTCTACAGGAAAAAGGCAAAGATGTACAAAACTTAAAGCATCTACTAGTCTCACCTGTTCCCAGATTTCATAGAAATTACCCTCAAAAACCTAGCTTTGTCAAGAGACCATCCCCCTCACCCATCTGCTACTCAGTCCAGCAGATGCAGACATACCAGAAAACAATCTGCTCCAAAGTCGTCTTCCACCTGCACTCCATCCTCTTTTTGGAGGCACCCAGACACAGGCAGAGTCCACTGTGACTCCCATCTCTTAACCAGCTCCACCCCCATCCCTATGTCTTACCCTATCCCTCCTCTCCTGGCAGAAAATCACTTCAGACAAGTGGGTGCTTTCCATCCTCTAGAGGGGATACTTTATGACCTGGTGGGCTACCCCTCCCTTGCAAGGGGATACCACAACCCCCTCAAAATCAGCTCCCATTACTCCCACCCACCCTCAGCTAACTTCCATCTCATGGTACTATAGAACCAGCACCAGAGGATCAATTAACCAAGGGATTTTATTCCAGGATATTTCTGGTTCCAAGAAAAGATGGTACTTGAAGACCCATCCTCAACTTATCCCAACTCAGTCTCTTCTTTAAAGTGCTTACTTTCAAAATGATAACTTTACAGCACCTACTTCCCCTCATAACTCAGCAAGCCATCATGGTCTCTTTGGATTTGAAGGATGCTTACCTACATATCCCCATCTTTCCTTACAGAAGATGTTTGTTTCTCTGTGGGTTCCTCTCATTTTCATTTTTTTGCCTTATTCTTTGGCCTCTCCACAGTGCCAAGAGTCTTCCCAAAGTGCCTGACCCAAGCCATTACACACTGCAGGGCATACAAATTTATCCCTACTTAGACAACCTTCTTATTCTACATCAACTCGGAAGATCCACTCATCCTCTCCCAACACTTGGGCATGGTGTGCAGGTTTCTACAGAGCCTAGGCTTCACAGTAAATGCCCCAAAATCTCAAATAACTCCATCCCAAGACCTTGTCTTCCTGGGGTGCAGGATCAGGACAGACTTGATGTCAGTCTTTGTCCCCCCACAGAAAGTAGTTTCTTTCTCAGTTCTTTCACTCCCTGCTACTTCTAGCATCCATCATAGCAAGGGAATTTCTTAGGCTACATGACTTCCCTGACTTCCATGATCCATTTTGCCAAAATGCACATGAGAAAGTTTCAGTAGGTCTTGAGAAACTCTTGGAGCCAACACTCTCATCGACACAAAACTGTCCCTTCTTCCATGCTTAAAAAAGGAACTCTTGTGGTGGATTGCCACCATTACCCTGAATTAAGGGGTACCATTGCAGCTGTCCCCACCCATACAGCATCTGTACACACACACGTGTCAGATTTAGGTTGGGGAGCCATCCTTCTCCATGCCAACAACCAGCACAAAGTTCAGGGGGTGTGGTCTATTCAGGAAAAGAAAGACCACATCAGCCTGAGAGAGCTAAAGGCCTTATTCTTGGCCATGCAGATGTTTCAACAGATCCTTCTGCCAGGCACCCTACAGGTTCTCACAGACAAACATGACTGTTCTGTGATACAGAAGCAAGCAAGGAGGAACGAAGACCTACTCCCTCTACAGTCTGGCAATAAAGGTGTGGTCCCTGGCAACAGATCTCAAAATTCACTTGCAGTCTATATCCCATCTAAAGAAAATGGGGTAGCAGACACCCTAAGCAGAACCTTATCACCCTCCCATGAATTGATGCGCCACAGGGAGGTATTTCTGGATCTTATTCACAGGTGGGGTATTACTCAGGCAGATCTGTTTGCATCTCCCCAGAACAGATGCCTTTCTTCTGCTCAAGGCTTCCTCATCCACAGGCTTGGAAAGTGGACCCCCTCTCCTTTTCATGTGAGGGAATGTTCCTTTATGCCTTCCCTCCATTTCCTCTGATTCACAAAATCCTCCTGAAAATACAGAGGGACAAACCAAAAATCCTGCTGGTGACTCCCTTCTGGCCAAGACAGCATTGGATTCCCCTTCTCAACCTTTTACCCCAGGGCAATCACCACAGGTTACCTCACTGCTGTGACCTACTCACACAAAACAGCAGACCCCTGATTCACCCCCACCTACTCAATCGCAAACTGACAATGTGGGTGATAAGAGTTCTGATCCCCTTTAGGCACCTATACTCAGAGGACATAATCACTGAACTGGAGGAGGCCAGGAAGCCAAGTACCAGGAGAAATTACTCATCAAAGTGGAAAAGATTCTCCCAATAGTGCCTCAGGAAACAACAGGACCCTTTTCTAGTTTCTGTTCCACTGGTCCTTTCCTACCTGCGTGAGTTACTACATTCAGGGTTAACCTACTCTTCAGTAAAAGTACACCTATCTGCTATTTCTGCTCGTCTTCCCTTGACCCTTTCCTTGGCTTCCAGACTGGAAGTCAAGCTGTTTCTGAAAGGGGTCCTTCATATAAGACCTCCCCGTAAGCAAGTCCCCCTTCCTTGGGACCTCAACTTTGTGTTAGAAAAGCTTACATTGCCACCTTTTGAGCCAGCCCAGTCCTCACTTAAATTCTGCACATGGAAAACAGTTTTATTACTGGCCATTACTTCTGCCAGGAGGGTCTCCGAGATCCAAGCCCTTATGGCTTCTCCTTCCTACCTTATTTTTCATAAAGATAGGGTTTATCTCAGAACTAACCCTTCGTTCATGCCTAAACTAGACAATGAAATTTCCTTAAACCAGCCCATTAATCTACCTGTGTTTTACTCACAACCACAGAACTCCTAAGAAAGGGCCTTGCATTCTCTGGCTGTTCACAGGCACCTGAGATTCTACCTAGATAAGACACAAGCTGTCAGACACTCTGACCAACTTTTTGTCTCTCTTCATCTCAGAGCCCTTGGCAAGGCAGTGTCTAAACACACCATTGCCTCTTAGATTTCTAATGCAATAGCCTTTTCCTACTTCTTTCATGGAAAGCAAATGACTTCACCAGTCAAGGCCCATTCCACTAGAGCAGCTTCATCTTCAGCAGCCTTTTTTCAAGGGAATTGATTACTCCTCTAGCCTAGAGGTTGCAGCTTGGTCCTCTGTTCACACCTTTACAAAACATTACAAATTGGACCTGATCTCCAGGGCTAGAGCAGGGTTTGACAGGTCTATCCTGCAGGGCTTTATTGACTCTGGTCCCCTTCGAACCTCCCATGCATCTTCCTAGAGAGCTGTGGTACTCTCCCTTCTTTCATCTTTTCCCGGTTAGGGGTCGCCACAGATGATCACCTGTCCACGCATGATTGGCAGTGGAGATTTTTATGGTGTTGAGTTGCCAGCCTGGCGTCCAAACTTCCACAGAAGACACACACATGCACGCACTCACGCCTAGGGCCAATTCTCTCCCTAATGTTATGAATATGGCAACATGAGAATAGAAGGACATAGAATAGTTGTGTAAGAACTTACCATAACCATAATGTCCTCCTCTTCCATGTTGCAGTGTTCATTCCCACCCACCACCCTCCCTTTTTTTCTTCTCCTGATTGGCCACTTTCATAACACTGCTGGGGTGTGCCTGGGATACTGAAGATGTGCAGATGTCACAGTTCTAGCTGACATCAGTTTATGGCCCCTGTGTTCTACGTCATATGTACCCCTGGATGAAAGACGTTGGTATACTGGCCGGATGTCCGATGCAGGCAGCAACTCCCTAATATTATGAATACTGCAACATAGAAGAGAAGGACATCTATGGTTATGGTAAGTTCTTGCACAACTATTCTTTATATTTGTGAAACATGACTTGTAGGGTATTGTAAAGTATTTGCGTAACTTCACAGGATCATAGATGGTTACTAGGCTAATCACCCTAGGGCCCTTTCAAGCCTAGCCAA
Source organism: Protopterus annectens (assembly GCF_019279795.1). Classification (NCBI taxonomy): domain Eukaryota; kingdom Metazoa; phylum Chordata; order Ceratodontiformes; family Protopteridae; genus Protopterus; species Protopterus annectens. Next base: position 819,067,401 of record NC_056743.1, read on the forward strand.
ATTTTACCCTTATTTCCATTATCACCACCTATCACCCCTGTCCCAGAGGGACACAGATGGAACCCCCAGGGTGAATTTAGGGTTACCCATCCAATTGTCCAGATTGTTTGAACAGGACCAATGAGGTGCGATGCTTGACATGAAGCAGGAGTCTATTCCAAAGGTGTGGTAACCTCTGAGACACAAATCTGTCCCTCCAGCAAGTTCTGTTAATGTCACATACCAGGTTAAGGCCTTTAGAGTGAGTCACCCATGTACCATTTGACTTGCAGATATGCAGCACTTCCAATAAAGCAGGGTCAAAGATTGCCTTGTATGCAAGGCAGAGATAGTCTCTGAGTAGTCTTTATGAAACAGAATAAAGTGATAGTGAGTTTGGACAATCCTCATAGGACAGATACTGAAGACCTTGAATTTTCCTTGTGAGGAATCTCTGTGGTCTCTCCAATTGCTGCAGGTGCTTGGAAAGGTACATACCAAAAAGGGCATTGTACTCAATTATTGGCCTGATGAGGGAAGAATACACGGAGGTTATAACTTTTTTTGTTTTTTCAGGAAGCAGTGCCCTTATGAGATGAGCAATATAAAATGCCCTTCTTACCACTGTGGAAACATGGTGATCAAAGATAAGGTTGCTGTCAACCTGCGTGCCCATATCTGTCATCACTGAGTGCATACTTAGGGTGTTGTTATTTAGCAGGAATATTGCTCTTACTGAAAGGGATGATGATACAGTTTTTTTTGCAGTGAGTTTAAGGCCATGACTTTGCGTACTAGTCATTTGTTGATGTAAGACCCTCTTGTAGGATGCTGACATCATTTGGAGATTCTGTGACCCTTCCCAGTTTGCAGTCATCAACAAAGTTTCTCAGCCACAGACCTCTAGTTTTAGCTGGTTCATAGGTTGGTACCAGGCTATCGGCCCTAGGGCCTATACAAGCCAAGCCATAACAATTCCCTAGATATTTCTTCCCACAATATTTACTTTCCTGGACCCCTGTCTAGCAGGGTGACTGACATGATCCCTGGGGTGAATTTCCTATCTTCCATCCAATCGTCACGGTTCCTTTTGAAGAGGGGCAAGGAGGCACTCACTTGACATGTAATGGCTGTCTGTTCCAGAGTATGGGGAGTCTCTGGGTCAGGAATCTATCCCTCCAGCATGTTTTGTTCATTATGATGACAAGGTTTAGCTCCCTGGAACGTGTGGCACTGAGGGATTGGGATTTCTTTAAGTGGAGCATGTCCAACAGCTCAGGGTTTGACATGGCCTTGTATGTTAAGCAGAAATCGCCTCTGAGTAGACAGTGTGCCACATAGTATAGCTGGAGTTTTTTTGATGGTCAGCGTAGGGCATCTGCTTTAGGCCTGGGATTCTTTTAGTGAGGTATTTCTGCAGCTTTTCCAGCTGTTGCAGATGTCTTGAGGTACATACCAAATGGGGCGTTGTACTCTATAATGGGTCTAATGAGGGTTGAGTACAGTGGGACAATGACCTCCTTTTTTCTGGATGAAAAGCCCTTAGTGATGAGGTGTGCCACATAGAATTTCCTGACTGTTGTGGCGATGTGGTTATCGAAGGTGAGACCATTGTCCACCTGCCTCCCTAAGTCTCTCATCACACTTTTGGTGTTTAGTGTACTGCCACCTATGAGGTAATTTATGGGTACATGTTTCTTCCCCAAAGGGGATAACTATACATTTCTTGGCATTAAGCTTGAGCCCATGGCTGTGACACCAAGCATCTGTTTCTGTAAGGCCCTTTTGTAGAATATCCACATCATTTGGGGATTCAGTAATGGCTCCCAGTTTGCAGTCATCTGTGAACTTTGTTAGCCAGAGTCCCCTAGTGTTGGCCTGTACTTCAGAGAAGTAGATGCCAAACAAGAGTGGTCCCAGGACTGAACCCTGAGGTACACCACTTGTCTGGAGCTGGATTTGGAGTCTGCTTGTACTTCGGAGAAATAGGTTTCAAACAGTAGAGGTCCTAGGACTGATCCCTATGGAACACCACTGATTAGTGGTCTGCTGTTGGAGGTGGATTCCCCTATTTTGACTATGGGTTCTATCAGTGAGCCACTTATCGACCCATCTAATGATATAAAGGTTGATACCTAGTTGGGTGATTTTTGTCAATGATGCCTGAGTGAAAGACTGTGTCAAAAGCCTTGGCTAAGTCTAGGTAGGCTGTATGCATATATTTCCCCTCGTCAAGGGCCTTGGTGACTGTCTCAAAAAAAGTCCACCAGTTTAACAGGCATGATCTCCATTTGACAAATCCAAATTGAGTAGGGTCACATGTTTGGAAATGACCTATATCTTTGTTGATAAGGTCAATGATATGCTCCATGGCCTTGCAGATAAGGCTAGTTAGGCTAATAGTTCTATAGTTCCTGGGGTCAGGGGAAGCACCACCTTTGTGCAAGGGATGTCAGTGGCCTTTTTCCGTTCAGCTGGGATGAAGCCGGTGCTTAGACATGTCATTAATGTTTGGAAAAATATCAGAAGAGGGAAAGAGGAGGGAGAAAGTTATCTGTAAGTAAAATGCATTTTTCTTAGTAGTATTTAAATAGTGCATGATTTTCTTGTTATAAAGTCTGTTCAGTTATTTTTGTGTAATGAGGATACGAATGTAAAAAGGTGCTCCTGTTGTTTTCTCTTTCTTTCTCCTTGTTCATTTTTAAGATATGTAGACACTGCATTGTAAAAAAAAGATCTTGTTAAGAGCATGACAGAAAAATTAGTGTGCTTTTTCTTATTCTTGCTTAGGGGACTAACTGGGTTAAGGCCTTTAACTTAATCTAGTAAAAACTTTTAAGAGAAAGCAAGTAAATAAAAAAATAATATTGAATATTATAAGATTTCTTTCTAGTAAATCAGTTGTGTGTCTGGTTCTCATGTCTCTAGCAGACAATCTGATAAAGAGAAATAGCTTGGAGAAAATGTTTTCTGAAAGCATTCAAGTGTTTTCTCATCTGACTGAGCTATAAAGATAAGACAAAGCCAGACATCACTTAATAGAACCACAGGCTGTACCCTGTGTCTTATTATGGATAACCTTTCAGGTTATCTCAAGTCTGTATGTGTGGCTGTCAGTTTGGAACATTTGATGTTCTTTGTGTTTCACTGTTGCAGTCATTACATTTGGGTTATCTGCCTGCAGGTAGCCCTCAGCCGGCTTGAATACCAGAGTCTTGGATTCCTGCGTCAGATGCTGTCCCTCCTTCCATGATGTCAGGTTGTCAGGGGTATAAAACATGCAGCCGACACCATTACATCAGTCTTTCTTGCTGCGCGGTGCCCGAAGCAGTAGCAGTTTGCAAGTGTCAGTTGGCAGACTCCTGTAATTTTCGTTTTCAAGTTTCATAACCGAAGTCTTCTAAAAAAGGTAAGTACCCTGTTGGGGATCCTTTTTCTTGCTCTTTACTGATGTCAGTAAAAGTTAACAATTGTCTTACCTGTGGAAAGCAAATACCTCATAAAGATTTTCATTCATACTGCATTCCTTGCTTAGGCCCAGACCACGATGTCCCTCGCTGTCGGTTTTGTGCCTTATTGAACTGCCAAACTATTCGTCGTCTATTTTCGCAGCAAATTATTTTGGTACTTGGTTTAACTATCCAGATATGGTTTCGGTAAGCCATCCGACTACCGATATTCCAAAAAAACGCAAGGATAAAGACAGAGACAGACCGCATAAGTCCAAAACTGCTGATGACGCTTCCGTTAAGCTAGTCGCCCGTCTCAGTGAGGTGCTTTCGCAGCCCCTGATACCCGCTACTTCATATTCGCAGGCCTCTACTGCGACCCATTCAGAGTCCGGTATGCCGTGAGATGCTTCTTTGACTATAAAACCTGCGGATGTCTCTACCTTGAATGGGTCCGGAGCCGTTGCAGGGCACCGGCTTCTGAGGGTGTATTCAGGGCTACAGATTTGCATTTTAAACCGACGCCATCTTCTTCTTCACGGCCTAAAACTTGACCCGCACCTAGAAAACCGACGTCCAAACCACATGATCAGGTCCATATGCCTAAAAAACAAATGCTTAGAATGGCTGAAGACCTTATTACTTTAATTAGGGGAAGCCAGCCTTCCCCCTCCGAGACCTAGAACTGATTTTCCTTCTGATTCTTTTGATCAGGATTCTGAAATTTCTGTTTCTTCTAATTACCAGGATTTGCCCTTATCTACCAATGAGGATTCTGATGCAGAGGATTCCATTACCGCTGCTTCCCCTCCAGAAGATTTTTCTTTTGGTGAAACCTTGCACACTCTTACGAAGCATTTCTGCTGGGAAAGCCAGGATTACTCTGACTCCAAAAAGAGGCTTAGGGAATTCCTACTCCTCCCTCAACACAGGCCTTTAGCTATCCCTCCTGTTCTGGACATTGTAGATGATTCCTTCTTGGAATCTAGCCTGGCCCCAGACACTTTACCTCCAGCTCCCAGAAAACTTGACAGGTATTAGAGTACCTGACTCTCACAAGTTCCTCTTCTGGAATACTACTGCGGATCCAGACACCATTTCCCAAGGACCAAAGGGCATTAAGGCTACTGCTGCCAAAAACCCTAGCCCCTCGGATAGCCATTCCAGGGCCTTGGACAGATGGGGTAAGAAGATATACACTTCTGCTACTTTGGCCATTAGGGCCTTAAATTGCCAGTTTCATATGTTAAAGTATTAGCAGCATATTATGGGACTACTTAAACAGAAAATTATGTTGATTCCTGACTGTGCCGAACATAAAGAATTACAGGATTTAATGCATTCTGCTGAACAAGTTGGTAAACATACTTTGCAATGTGGTTTTGACTCTTTAGAAGCATCTTGCAGAGCTGCTGTCACTGGGTCTGTACTTAGAAGGTATGCTTGGCTTAAGGAGCAAAACTTGCCAGATCATGTTAAAGCTAAATTACTGGATGCTCCCTTAAACCAAGACCACCTGTTTGGCAGCAAGGCAGAAGAAGTCCTTAAAAAGATGGAGGAAAAAGCTAAATCTATGCAAACTGTTAGATTTCCTGCAAGTACAGCCTCCCAGATTTAGTAGGCATTGGCCTTCTAAGAATTGGTTCTTTCCAGTCTCTTCCAGGTCTTCTCAGTCCAAACCCAGGAACAACAGACCTCCTAGGTTACAGTCTCAGACTACACACAGGCCAAAGCAGTGGGGGGCTCCCACTTCCAAAGCAGGAAGTAGTAAGACACCCCCTTATGGAGAAATATCACAATGACTTAACCTTAACCCTTCCAAGCCCTGCTCAACTGCTTGCTCCTTTAGGAAGATAGCTCACCCTGCATGCAAAAAACTGGGAACTCATTACCCAGGACAAATGGGTTTTAAATATAGTTTTCCAAAGGATACAGATTCCACTTCTACACCTTACCAACCCCAGATGGTTGGCCAGATCTACCCCCAAATCAGTGGGCAGAGGCTAAACAGCAGGTTCTTTCTCTTCTAAGTATCAGGGCTATTCAACCTGTCTCAGCAGAAGAAAAGAGGACATGGTTTCTACTCAAGACTTTTCCTGGTACCCGAAAAAGACAGCTCCTGGTATCCCATCCTGGACCTCTCTATTCTAAACACCTTTTTGGTAATCCCAAACTTCAAAATACTAACACTTCAGCAGCTGCTTCCTGTGCTAGGCAAAGATGCCTGGTTGGCAACCTTAGACTTAAAGGAAGCTTACCTGCACATTCCAATAAGGAAATCTTGCAGAAAATACCTATGCTTCAGAGCATTCTCCATGCACTTATCAGTTCTCTGCACTTTCCTTTGGCTTATCTACTGCACCCAGGGTATTCGCAAAGTGTCTAGCTCCAGCCATTGCATTTTGCAGGCAGAGAAATATTCAAATATACCCATACTTGGACGATTGTCTAATTCAGGCAGAAAGCCAGGACATGCTATTAAAACATCTGACATTTGTAAAGAAACTTCTAACCTCGCTGGGGTATACCATAAATGAAAATAAATCTCATCTGGTACCCTGCCAACAGATTGTATTCATGGGAGCAAGCTTGAACACAACAACACAACTTCCCAGATGGCTTGCCTCATGCCAGAGAAACAAGTTTATATGACAGCCTACTTCAAACTACTGGCCACAAAGACCCAGCTATCTGCAAGGAAAAACTTGCAAGCCCTGGGGTTCATGGCCTCTTGCATTCTACTAATTCCATATGCAAGACTGCATATGAGGAAACTACAATGGTATCTAAAAAGCCTATGGTGTCAACATTCTCAGGACCTGGAATCAATGATTCTGATCATTCCTTGTATAAAGACAGAGTTCCTTTGGTGGGCAGAAGCCTGCCACCTCAACAAGGGGCTCCCTTTCAATCTACCCCCTGCCGCTCAAACCCTGACTACAGCTACATCAGACTATACATGGGGGGCTCACTTGGCAGGGCAGTGCATTCAGGGCAAATGGAACCCGACTCAGATACACATGCATATCAACCAAAAAGAAATGTTAGCTGTACAGAATTCCCTAACAGGTCTTCAAGGACCACATCCTTCCAGGACCATTATTGGTAAAGACAGACACCACCACAGTTATGTGGTACATAAGTAGGGGGGAATCTACACGCACCCTCTCTGCAGATTAGCCATGGCTCTGTGGAACACAGCCTTGAGCTACCAAGTGCACCTACAAGCTCAATTCCTGCCAGACAAGCTAAATTCACTGGCAGATGACCTAAGCAGAAATTTCATGGACCCACACGAATGGAAACTAGAACCAAAAATATTCAACCTCTTGAACAAATGGGGGATTGCAGAGATAGACCTGTTTGCCTCCCCCCCATAACTACCAATTGGACAAATTCTGCACAAGAACTCCCCACAGTCAAGCTTGGAAAGTGGATGCCCTGTCCTTCACCTGGGAAGGCCTCTCGGTTTATGCCTTCCCCCCTCTGCCTCTCCTCTCGAAGGTTCTGCTAAAGATCAAACAGGACAGACCAAGGACAATTCTTTTTGCACCAGACTAGCCTTGCACTGGTGCCCCCTCTTATGCAGCAAGATACTGCTGGATCCATGGCACCTACGTCAGACACCTTCCCTGCTGTCCCAGCAGGTGGGCCAAATTCTGCACCCTCAGCTTCAAACCCAGAACCTTGCAGCCTGGCTAATTCCTTGAGCTCTCCAATAGCATCCCTCAGTAAGCAGGTGCTAGAGGTCCTTCTGGAAGCAAGGAGACCTAGTACTAGAAAATCTTATGCTGAAAATTGGAAAAGATACTGTTCCTGGAGCCAAACCCAGGGTATGGGCACTACAGTGCCCAGTTTACTTCATATTCTTCAGTACTAAACAGAAATGCTCCACAAGGGCCTATCCTTCTCGTCAATCAAAATTCATGCCTCTGCAATTTCAACACATTATAATACTGAACCACCCCTCTTTTATCACCCCCTGTTAAAGCAATTCCTTAGAGGGGCTAAAAATTTAAGCCCCCCCCCCCAGGTGAGCCCCTACTCCAGCCTGGGGCCTTAACTTTGTATTGGAAAAGCTCACTCTCCCTCCTTTTGAACCAGCTGCAAAGTTGAAATTCCTTTCTTGAAAAACAGCCTTCCTTCTAGCCATCACTTCAGCAAGAAGAGTGTCTGAATTAGAGGCCCTTATGGCAGTGGAGCCTTTCATTATCTTCCATGCAGACAGGGTTTCCCTCAGGACCAATCCTTCCTTTATGCCCAAGGTGGTGTCTAGTGTGGCCCTAAATCAGTCCGTTCATTTGCCTACCTTTTTTCCTAATCCACAAAATAAAGGAGAACGAATTCTGCACTCTTTGGACGTGCACAGACAACTTAGATTTTATTTGGACAGGACTAAGCCTCTCAGAAAATCTGAACAGTTGCTAGTTGGCTTTGCTGCAGGGGCAGAGGAGAAGGCCATTTCAAAGCAAACCATTTCTAAATGGATAGCCCATTGCATTAATTTCTGCTATAAGCACCATGGAAAACCCTACCCCACAGGGGATAAGATCACATTCCACCAGGGCTGCATCTACCTCTACAGCCTTTCTCAGGGGGGTCCCTACCAGGGACATCCTAGAAGCTGCTACCTGGAGCTCTGTTTATACCTTCACCAAGCATTACCACATGCATATTTTTTTCTAAATCCAGCGCTGGTTTTGCCATTTCAGTATTGCAGGGCTTAATAGCTGGTCCTAATGCTCTCTAACTTCCTCCTCCATTTTTTAACTTTGGGAATCTTACCCAAATGTAATGACTGCAACAGTGAAACACAAAGAACATAGTACAGTTGTGTACACTTACCATAAATGTAGATGTTCGAGTGTATTCACTTTTGCAGTCCTGGTTACCCTCCCTCCAGCACCCTGACTTCTCTTGGCTCTACCATTCCTTCTTGTTTTGTGTATTTGAGCTTACTGGTGTATTTGCTTTTTGTTGGAGGTGTTACATAACATATAATTGCTTCCCATTATGGGGGCACGAAAAACTGATGTAATGGCATCAGCTGCATGTTTTATACCCCTGACGACCTGATGTCATGGAAGGAGGGACAGCATCCGACGCAGGAATCCAAGACTCTGGTATTCAGGCTGGCTGAGGGCTACTTGCAGGCAGATAACCCAAATGTAATGACTGCAACAGTGAATACACTCGAACATCTACATTTATTGTAAGTGTACACAATTGCACTTTCCTGTTAGGAGGGTAACACCTCAATATTTGAAGATGTACATAGTTTAGTGTGTTAACAGGTTTTGGGGGGTATTAGCAGTGTGTTTGTATTTTTTTTTCAGGGCTTTCAGTAGAACAAAAAGCTCTGCAAGATGTTACATAGGCTGAAACGGAGAGGAAAAGAAATAACTGTAAAGAAGATTAATCTGCCAAACGTGCATCTAACAAAAAGATCGTTATAAAAGGTGAGAATAACAATTTTTCAAGAATATGCTGCTTTCTGTAATATTGTTAAATGTTAATGGTCTCAGATAAATACAGAAAGAGTAGTGAACTGTATTAAAAACTGTAGAGTGCAAATACCAATGATACAGTAGAACTGAACATGAATTTGACAAAGAAAGGCTTTGAGGATAGTTATTCTGTGGAATACCTGGGGCAAAGGAAGAGAGGAATACTTATATTAACTGCAAGAGGAGCTCCAGTAGTAATAGAAGAGGATAAAAATGACAATAACGGCTGATTTCTAGTACTGAGGGGCTACTGGCAACGGAGGAAGATTATAGTGGCATGTATTATATTCTACCGAAAACTGGAATAATGATGCTTAAGAAAATTCTGTGAGAAATAATCCACTTTCAGCAAGGAATATTACTTATAGGTGGGGACTGGAATTTGATTTGCAATAATGAAGATGCGTTGGGGGGGGGGGGGGGGTCCAGAAGGGAAAATGTAGCAGTTTAATTTTTTTAAGAAATTTATGAAAATACTTTGCATGGAAGATGTGAATTCAGTACTAGGCCTTCAGTGTGAATTTACAAGATATAAAAACTGGGTTAGGCTAGGCAGAATTTGCATTTCTCAGGAATGTGCATTTAATTAAAGGTCTTGATACCATCCAATAACTATTTCAGGTCTTGCGTCAATAATAATAACTAAATTAAAAACACAGGGTAAGGAAATAAAAATTAAACACTGGTGCTTTCCCACCTATTTGTTGAGAAGATATGAGTTTAAGGAATGGGTAGTGTGAATTATCTAGGAGCTATTAGAGAAGATGGAAATTTCTTCTGAAAATATAGCTAGGAAGTGGGATAAAATTAGTTTACTTTAAAAATAGGCTGGATATAAAAGAAAGGGAGATATGGTTAAGAATTATTTAGAGGGACTTACAAAAGTTAAAGTATTGCAAAATAAGGGGAATCCCACAGAACAAGAACAGGAGCAACTGCAGAATGCTAAACAGAAAATAAAGGATTACCTCAATAACGTGCATGTGTTTATAAAGATTGCTGTTAAGTAACTATTTTTTGATAACTCTAGAGCACAAAAACTTTTATCACAATGGCTCAGGCTACAGAAAGTAGAAAGGGCTGTCCTAAGCTTAGGGAGCCTACAACAAGAAGGTAACAAGAGAGGCTGTAGAAGTATTAGAATATTTCAGAAATTATGTGAATGTCTGTATAAAGCATTGAAATATGTAAATCAAGAAAAGGTACAAATAGAAATGTTTATGGAAGAATTAAATATACCAGTGTTAGAGGAGGATCAATTATTTACTAACGGGATAGGAGGAGATGAGGTAAAAATGGTGATGTATAACCAATCTACAGGAAAGTCCCCAGGAATAGATGGTATTCCTGTGGAAGTTTGGAAGCTAGGAGGGGAAAAAACTGATAAAACGCTGCTAAACAAAACCTTCCACATCTTTAAGAGTAGGGGAAGTACCAACATCCTGGAAGAAAGCTGTGGTAGTTGCAATACCTAAAGAGGGTAAAGATCCATCAGATCCAGTTTCATACAGGTCCATTTCAATACTAAACCATGATTATAAAATGTCTGTATATAAAGGCTAAAAGAATGGCAGATATGATGCCCAAATTGATAGATATAGATCAATGTGGTTTTGTGGAGGGAAGGCAAATATTTAACATTAATAAAACACTGATAATCCAAAGGGAAGCAGAATGTAAAAAAAAAAAAAAAGTACCACTGTTTGTGGGTCTTGATGCAGAGAATGCATTTGACAGAGTAAGCTGGGAATTTATGAACAGGGCAATGGAAGCATTTCCATTCCCTGATAAAATTTTAAGGTTGATTAGAAAGATATATGAGGGATAGGAGGTGAAAACTGAAGTGGGGTGGGTCCTCTGTGATAATTTTTGCTTGAGCACAGCAACCAGGCAAGGGTGTCCTCTCTCCCCTTTGTTATTTGCATTATATTTAGAACCATTGGCAAAGAAAAATAAGGGACTCAAAAATTCATGGATATAATTGGTATGGTAGTCAAGAAAAGCTGGATCTATTTGCAGATGATATTTTATACCTGACAAAACCAGAAAGGGACAAGTGCTGTGGAACATATTGAGGCAGTTTCAAATATTTTCAGGATACAAAATTAATGAAGCTAAAACAAAGGCAATAGTGGTAAATTATTTACCCACATGTAAATTGGTTCAGCAATATCCATATTTTTGGGGACATGATAAAATTAAGTATTTAGGAGTATGGATTAAAATGATTCCAGTGTGGCAGCTAAGGATATGTGGGAAGAGACTAAACAAAAGCTAATGTAAAAACTGAGCAAATGGAAGCTGTGTTTTATGAATATTGATATTAATATATAAGCAATTAAAATGTTTTTAGTCCCTTTAGTCTTTTACACAGGTCAGTCATATTTTTATCAAGCAGTGGAGAAATTGTGGATTGCAGTTAATAAAGAACTGAAGGAGGGCAAGACAGCAAGAGTCAAGTGGGATAAGCTTATTCTTCCAATAGAACAGAGCAGATTGGGATTGCCCGATTTGAAAGGATATTTCAGAGAAACACAGTTAAGTCTCCTATACATAGCACAAGCAGAAAACTGTAATTCAAAGTGGAAAGAGATGATGATGAAACAGGTGAAAGCTCGAGAAACAAGGAGAGACTGGGATTTTGGATGCAGACCTTTAAGCAGAATAATATTCATACAGAATGTTATATTCTTAAAGTAGCAGAAAGTATTCTAAGAACTAAGCCAACATGGAGAAAGGAGATTCTGTCGACAGGGATAACTGCAATTAGGGATACAGACAATAGGCAAGAGTGTCTGGAATTTATTAGAGAAAACTGGCAAAGGAACCAAGATATTGGGAGCAAATAACTAGATGGAAAGGTAATAAAATGGAAAGAGGCCAAGAAGTTATTTGGAATACAGGTTAGAGATTGCCTTCCCTATCAAGGATTAGTATCAGAGTATAGGCAAAGAGAAAGAAATGGGGAGTCCTAAAAAGACCAGCACTGATAGAGCTTCTATTAGAATCTAGAACAGAAGTTGCCATTAAGAAAGGATTAAATACTAGAGCATATAAAATATTGTATGGTAACTGTAAGAATCAATCAGATGAGGTTGGAAAGAATTGGGAAGAGAGATTGGATAAGCAATTCACAAAGAAACAATGGGGGGTATATGTATGTCTCCCAAATATATAACAAAGTCTAGAAGATTTAGGATCTTTGCTTGGAAGTGTTTACATAGGTATTTTTATACCACAAGTAGACACCAAAGAATGTTTCTGTCGGTAGATAGCAAATGGTGGAGGTGTAATGGGGAAGAAAGAGGTAGCTGGCAACACATTTTTCTGGGAGAGGATTCCCTGCAAACTGCTGTGTTGGAAATGCTGGGTGAGCAAATTGGTGTAACTAAGTAAGTTATTTTTTGAGCTATGATACAGACTTGGAATTGTCTAAACATAGTAAAGCCTTGCTGGGTCTAATTATGATGGCTGCCAAAAAGCAATTACTAGAAAATGGAAATAGGGTGTGTACCAACTTTACCAGAAGTACCGGAGGTAGTAGCAGAGATAAAACAACTGGAATTGGGATGTTTAGAAAAGGGTAGGAGTAAATTACATAGGAAAATGGGAATTGTGGGATCAGTACATGCAGAGGAGGAAAGAGGTGTAAAAGAAGGCAGGATTTGAAAACGCTGTGTACTTTTTGACCGACACTGACTGGGTATGTTGTAAGTTGTGTATAATGTTTGCAGTTACAGTTGTCAGCATGGTTTGTAATGTATAATATCGGCAACTGAAATAGTGTCAGAATGGTTTATTTTCATTTGTGTAGATGTAAGATTACCTATGTCATATGTGATAATTTAATAAAGATGTTTCTTGTTTAAAAAATAAATAAATACTGTTCAGGTCCATAGAATGCGTAACCCTCATATAATTTCTCTTGTGACTATGTAACATTTTCATCAGGGATGGATCAGAGAATGCCTTGTAGGCCCAGGCATAAGTTGCCTCTCCGTAAACAATAGAGACAGAGTACAGGGATAGGACCTTTAGTCAATCAGCATAAGACGTGTGTCTTAACGCTTTGTATTTTTTATTGAGAAACCTCTGGACCTCTCCAATTAGTGTATTGCCTGTTGGTTAGGTACATGCAAAATGGAGTACTGTACTCAATTATGGGCCTGATGAGGGCTGAATACAATGGCACTATAACTTCCTTTGATCTTGATGCTATGACTTTAGTTATAAGTTGAGCCACACAAAAGGATTTCCTCACTACAGTAGCTACCAAGTCAAAGTTTAGGTTATTGTCTGCCTGTGTTCCTAGGGCCCTCACCACTGGGTCTACTTTTAGTGGTGTGCTGTCAGTATTATAATTTGCGAGGATTTCCGATTTACTGAAGGGTGTGATTATGCATTTTTTAGCATTTAGTCTTAGACCATATTTTTGGCACTAGTCATTTGTCATTTTTAGGCCTGTTTGTAGGATGTTTGGTGATTCATTGATTGCAGATGACTGTAAGCTGGGAGCAAACTTGGTGAGCCAGACGCTGCCAATGATGACCTTCAGTTCAGAGACTTGTACACTAAACAGGAGGGGTCCCCAACATTGAGCCCTGTGGGATACTGCTACTAATTGGTCTCTATTGGAAGTGGATTTACCTGTCTGGACAATGTGTGTCCTGTCAGTGAGCCAGTTTGATAAGCATCTGATGATGTGGGGGTATATGCCTGACTCAGTAAGTTTATCTATGCTCCCTGAATGGGGGATTGTGTCAGAAGCTTTGGCCAGGTCTAGATAAGTGGTGTGTACCATTTTACCCTTATCCATAGCCCTCACAACTTTCTCAAAGAAGTCCACCAGATGCAGTAGGCAAGACCTTCTTTTGACAAAGCCAAATTGGGTCTGGTCCATTGTTTGGAGATTTCCTATGTCATTATTGATCAGGTCCATGATGATTCTCTCCATGGCCCTGCAGATGAGACTGATCAAGCTTATGAGTTTGTAGTTCCCTGGGTCAGTTGATGGGTCCCCCTTGTGCAGAGGTACGAATGTTACAGTCCTCCATTCCTCTGGAACAAAGCTCATCTGTAGGCTGTGGTTAGAGGGTTTTTATTGGCCCAAATAGATTCTGTTTTAAGATATTTAAGAAGCATCCTAAAATGTTATTGGAACGTATGGAGGATGTTTTTTGGCTATAGTGAGTGCAGTAAGGACCTGTTACCTTATAATGATAGTTAGGGGGATGGTCACGGAGATTTCTTTGGGTGAGGAAGGAGGTGATGGGGGTGGGGGGTTGAACTGAACTTGTCAGCTGGCAGGTTTGCTGTATTTTCAGGCTGAGTGCAAGTGTTGACATGCATGATTAACGTGGTACATTGCTGAGCATTTCCCCTGAGGTTATGAACATAATTTAAAAAAACTTAAGGTTACAGTTGCCTCGTAGTTTGCTTTAACAGATTTGACCAGCTCTCCGATTTGTTTAGACTGGTGTGTCTTTTTGCATAGTTTTGTCTGTTTCTTTTTGGCATTGGAAAGGATTTTTTTCCTTTTGTTGAATAGCTTTTTATCCTAGGGGTTCATCAGGTGTTTTATTTTTGCCAGTAATATGTTTGATTCGGACAGGTACTTTCTTCTCTGTGCAGCTATGAATGGTTGTACTGTGCTTTTGTGTACAGCTCAGATTAGGCCTCAGTATCATCCAGGTTTGGAGGAGCTTGAAATTTAATAAGCTGTCACTTAGTTTAAGGTAATTGGCCTTAGCAAAGTTCTTAACAAGCTTGGAGTTTGATGGAGGTTCTAGGTTAGTTTTAATACTAAAGGAAATAATTTTGTGGTCAGATGTTACCAGGGAGGAGTTAATGCATAGGAGGGAACAGCATCCCCCATGTTCACGAGTACTAGGTCTACTATATTTGTACAGCTCGTTTGGGGAGCTAACTGGTTGCTCCAGGGTGTCTGCATTGATGAAGTTCAATAACCTTTCAGCAAGTAAATTATGGGTTGTGCAAGTCTCCCAGTTTATGAAGGGGTAGTTGAAGTCACCCATAACTATGGTGTCAGGCTGAATGTTAAGAGATTCCAGTAGGTTTAGATATGAGTTGTGGTTTTCCAGACTCATGTTAGGGGATCTGTAGCTAGCACCTATGGTTAGTTGGGCATGGAGTAGCTCAAATGAGTCATGTTGTTGCACCAGTCTAGTGGTGTACTTGTCTTTAATAAATACTGAAACACCCCCTCCCTTTGTTTTATATTGAGCTGAGGGGGATTGAAATGTATGAAAGGCAATGTACCCTTTGATATCTGGGGTGCTTGTGACTGCACATATGTCTGTGCATTCTTCAGCATGAGGAGTGCTTTCGGGGAGTGCATTTTTTATTCAAATGCCTAGTGTTGAGCAGCAGTACCTTTAGGTAGTCATGAGTGATTTTTGTTATGTTGGAGGGTTTAACAACTTGGCACAGCTTAAAAAAGGCACTATGGGGATAGATAAAGTTTTTGATCATATCTGGAAGCCAGGTGATGACAAGTGTAAACCATCTCTCGCAAAGCATCGTGGTTTGTCAGTCATGTCTCTCCAGGTTGACAGATACTGGATCCCCTTGTTCTGACACCAAAAACTAAGCCAATTGTAGTCAATCATTTTTTGCTGGTACTATGGCATCATTGGTGAAGGTAGATGCTCCACAAGGCTAGATTCATACTCACCTGGGGGACACATTCAGAGAGCTCATCATGTCTCTGTTCATATAGTCCAGTGAAGTATGTCTTAGGCTGTTTATGCCCACATGGGACTATGATCATGTCATACTGGTAGTTGTGTATAAAAATCTAAGTGCATGTGTGATCTGGCGGATCCTGGATCAAGACAGCTCACTGTGATGATCTCCTTGTTTATCCTGGTAAGGTGAGCATAAGTGTCCCTTACAATGGAATCCCCAGTTTCTGTATTAGCGGTACACTGATGTGGAAAAGCAGTCAACACCTTTTCATCTAAGACAAGCAGCAGACTCCCACATATCTGCTATTGCCACAGTTACATTTTTGAGAATTTCAGCTATCGTTCAGCATTTCATAAATTAGTAGTCTCAGAACTCTGCAAGTCTTGACAATAATAGCTAACTGACATGAATACGTTTGCCAACTGTTTTGTAGCCTAGCATGAATTTACTATGGTACAGGTTTGTGAAATGTGATTTTAATTACTCTTTGGGCTATCATTTGAGAGACTCATTTTCTTATTTGTAAATATTTATATTCCGTAATAAATACAAAATTTTATTGTCAAGCTGAGATGATATTTTTGTGTGTTAGATAGCTATCGAATTACTGAGAACCACTTTTGGCAGTGCTCCACTGTGAACAGTTTCTCCCTCTCTGACTATAAACAAGGATAACAGATGTAAACAAATTTTGGCTGTAAAATTATCTTTTTTGTAAAAATGTAATTTAACATCAGATTTGTTCCAGTTTTACCAAACATATCCCTTTTGTAAGTGCACTTCTTTAACAGATGCAATCAGGGTATATGACAAACTTGTTTGAGGCATTTGGTTATGGTTTGTACTTAAAATCTTTCACAAACTTTTTAGTTATGGGGTAGCTGGTTTGAAATCTTTACACCTAAGAAACTAATACTATTTCAGCAAACCTTCAAAAGGTGTAACTTGAATACAGATATTGTATATAGTGAAATTTTGATATAGGCTGTGCTTAAGAGGCTAAAAGTGCTGTATTAAGGTTGCAAGCTGTCCTCAACCCCTGCCCCCCCCAAAAAAAATGTTTTGGTTTCACCATGACATAGAAAGACATTATAGATTGTATACCAAAGTTCTAGCTGTGTTGGGAATAATTTCTGCCAGTTTGGGCTGGTGAAAAACTGAACAATTAGCATTGAAGGTCTAGAGGGATAAAGCCCTTACTGTGCTGTAGGTTACTGTGTCTGATTTGTGGCATAGGTGCTGAATCTGGGTAGAAGGATGGAAGTGAGCAGATGATGGAGTGTTAAGGTTGTGATGCTGGCTCACCTATTTCAGGGGGATGAGGGGCTGCCTAGACTGACTGCAATGTCAGCATTGAGAACCAGGTGAGCTCCATGCTGCAAGTAGTGCACTGTTTGGTTGGGAGGTTTAACGTGCAGAAGCTTACACTCACCTCCCGTAGGCAGTTATTGTGGAGCTCTCCAGGGTGCTGTGGGGTGAGAGAGGGTTAGGATATACACTCCCTGACAGTAGTGTGATGGTGCACTAGTGTCCTGTATCTCCTCACTGGCTACGGATATGGGTGAGGTTGAACCCAGGAGAAGCTAAGATGGGTCTGGTTAACCCAGTGAATGAGATGAAGAGCTGACTGTCATTTGTGGGGAGGGGGAATAAATAACAAAACATCCATAGGCTGTACTTAAGAGGCTGAAAGTGGAATATTGAGGTGATGCCCTTAAGTTGTTAAGGCTATAAGCTATAGTTCCTGTGGTACAGTATTTGATTTTCTGTGGTACAGTATTTGATTTCCACAGCTCTCATTTGCCTCCTGTGCAACCTTGAGGAAGTCATTTAATCAGACATTGCTCCCAGGTCACCTGTGAAAAAAGGATTTTGTCTCCAGTAGACCTGTCTAGTTGACAAATGAGTATTTTATTTTTTTTATTATTTTAATTGGAGAGTTACAAGCCATCAACTAGGAAGATCTGCTACCAGAGCTAGGGCATTTTTTTTTTTTTTTTTTTTACAAATCACTTATTTGTACCAGAGTGCAAATAAGGACCACTCTCTTTTTTGCATATTCTTAAAGTATGTGTGTGTGAATTTGCATATAAACACATGAAGATTTCATATGGTCTTTTTGACCTCACTCATAATAAAAGAAAATGAACAATTAAAATAAGACATAAAAAGTAGGTGGTTATGATTCACTAAGTTTTTGTTGTTTTGTGGTTTTCCAACATTTTGTCACTACATTAATCGTGAACTGTATTACGTTGTCAGATTGCAAATGTTCACTATAATGGTACCAGCAATTCTTTTCAAGTTAAGTGGTTGAAGTATCAGGAGATTGGAATGTATGTTAGTTTTAATGATGACCTCACAGAATCTACATACAGCAGTGGAGGAAGCAGGTAATTTTAAAGGCACATCTTAAATTCAGTTGTTTTGCTTTACAAATAGCTATCGTAAAATCATCAAACACTGGCTCTGATGTTGAAATCTTGTCACTGCAGGACTGACAGAACCTAGGCCTTACTTATAAGTTTGTCTTTGAACAGTCTGAATTTCAAGTCTTACTAGTTATTTCATCCTTTCTCATTTTTCCTAAGGATAGTGTTAAGCTTCATACTAATCCTTCTTTTATGCCAAAAATAATTAATTTAGCTATCCTTGAATCAGACTGTTAATTTGCATACATTTTTTCTTACCCTCAGAATTTATGGAATGGATCCTACATTATTTGGGTGTCCGTAGTCAGCCTAGGTTCTCTTTAGCCAAAACCAGAGCTGTCAGGAAGTCTGGTCATTTGCTTGTCTCTTTCCAGGGCAGAAATTTGGGGAATCCTGTTTCTAAACAAATTGTTTCTATTTTTGATATATTTTCAGTGGAAAGCAGCTACGTTGAGGCCAATTTCATTAGAGGTGTCACACCTTCATGGGTTTTCATAGGTCTAAATATGTTTTTGAGGTATGTCCTCTGTGGCTCTAGGGTTGCTGTCACCTGGCAAGGGAGAACCACTTATTGTCAGTCTTAGTGGTGATGGGGGAGCGGGTGAAGGTATACTGCATGTCTGGGGTAAGGTGCCTGATTCCCAGGTTAGTGTCCCTATCATGAGGTTAGTCCCTCTCCAGGGAATCTCCCAAGAAGAAAAAAAAGAAACTTAAGCCTCTTTTTTTATCTTTAACTATGAATAGGGAAGGTTTACTGGGATTTAACAGACTACTCTCTGCTTTTAATGTTTTAAATCATATTTCTTCACTGTCTTCTAATAGGAAAAGGAAAATAATTCTCTTACAGAATGACAATTTAGATCAGGAAAGGGGGGGGTTGCAATTCTTGAAGATGAAGATTCTGAAATAAAGTATTTATTCAGCTTTCCCTCCAGAAGACTTTTTTTGACACAATTAAAAAATGAGAGATATAAAGTAGTTTACTTAATTTGGGCTTCAACCTGGGGGATATCGGATCCAAGTCGGCAACTTTACTAGCATCTGCTCCAAGCTCCTCCCCTTACCCATAATACATCTCCACTACCTTCCCAACCCCCAGATCTCGTTTGCCGCAAATAGCTAAAGCATCGTGATCTCCAGCGCTCCAGGTTATTAATGGGTAAAAAACTTTGGATCATCTCTTTCTTTCAAAAATATTTTAGGTAGTGGTAGTGTAGGTTCCCTTTTCTCCTCCACTCGCTTGGTGCGTCGAGTGCTATAGTTTTAGAGCAGTCAGCTTAGAGTAGTTGTGTGTGTTTTTGCTTCCCACCCCCTCAGTGTGTTTTGTGTGTGTGGTGAGTGGGTGTTCACTACAAGAAAGAAATAACATTTCTTTTTTAGTTATTCTTTCTTATGATACCATGGCTGACAAGCCTATTTTCAAAAGATGCACTGAGTGTGGCCATAAGTTATCCCCTGCAGATGGCCACTCTTTGTGTGTTATGTGCTTGGGTGTGGACCATCTGAGCACAGACTGCAATATATGCGCAGGGTTTAACCTAGGTGCCATTAAAAATAGGAAAGCCAAGTTGGCCTTGAAAGGCCTTCTTCCCCCTTCTGAGACAGTTGCCTTGTCTTCGGCTTCGGTCACAGCGGCTGCTGTGGCCACCTCTCCTTATCTTCCCCTGGCTTCTCCTCCCTCCTAGGCTGGGACTCGACCTCCTGTGGAAAAGCCTTGGAAGTGGAGCAGAAAAGGGGCAGAGAGAAGGAGAGAGTGTCAAAGTACAGGGAAAAACATAAGAGGTCTCTGGACCTCCCTTAACCAGTCAAAACTCTACGGATTTGTGACTCCCCTCGGCTCCAATCTCCGAGGTTCTCCCCGGAGCCGGAGGAGATGCATTTAGCTTCTAGGGGTTCGGTGCCCCAACCATCGAGGTCCACCCTGTCTGTGTCTTAGGTCGATACGGGTAAAATGAAGAGGTTCATCCGTACTCAGATCCAGATGAGGGTCTTGCCAGCCCCCTCTCCCTCAGGAGGGGGGTGCTCACTTCCTTTTTTCCAGCCGATATCTCCTTCTCTGATCGGTCCATTGGGTTCAGATCCGAGGATGGCTTTAGTCAGGGGGTTGATGCCGACAGCTGCCTGGAGCATGTCGGATCCAAGCCGCTCTTGGAGCCAGAGCTTGGGTGTTGGAGCCAAGGGAGTAGAACTTTTTTCATCGGCTCCAACTTTGTCAGGCCAAGTTCCCTCCCTCGGAGCTCCGTCCACTTTGGGACCGGCTCTGATTCTCTCATCGGACCCGGGGAGACTGGCCTCCTTATTGGTTTCTCAGGAGGTTCGCTCTCCTTCAGCGTTTGACGTGGTAGAAAGGGTTCTCTCTGCTGGATTGAGATCCCTGACTGTCCCCTTGGACTCCACCCAGACCCCCTCGGCTCCTTCTATGGCTCCCCATCATTTTACCAGAGGGACAGCCCATGCTTGAGGAGCTCCAGATGGTTCCCCCTGAGGAACAAGTGGCTTGTGATTCCCCGGAGAGCCCCACCAGAGAGGTGCCTTGCAAGCATACATGCAAGAGGAGGCACTTGGACTCCCCCGTGTCCCTCACCGAGGATACGGACTTGGATGATGGAGAGGGTTCTCCCAGGTCACCTCCCGAGGATATCATGGAAATCCTATGCCAGCGGGAAAGTTGGTCTGCCCCCAAACCTTCTTCTGATGAGTCTTTGTTCCTGGAGGCTTTTGGCATGGGCCCATCTAATTCCTGGGTGTCCCCTCCTGCGGATCCTTTGGTGGACCTGGTCACCTCTCAGGCATGGAAGGAGCTGGACACCATGGAACCAATTCCAAAAAGACCCGACAAAATTTTGAGTCCTCCCACAGACAAGCCAGCATGGAACAAGAGCTCCCTCCCCCTTAGACGCTATGGTGGTAGCAGCAGCCACAAAGAAGGAACTTGTCCAGGAGAGTTCCTCAGTTCATCCTCCTGACCGAGAGTCCCGGATGATGGACCGCCTTGGGAAGTGGGTCTACTCTTAAGCTACCTTTTCCATTAGGGCGCTGAACTACCTGGCCCATGTCACCAGACTCCAACACAACCTGATAAAGGAGCTGGAGGAGTCTCCCCCTAAGTCCATGTCACAGGAGGACAGGGTCTCGTTCTCCGCGACGATGTCTACTTTGAAAGCAGTCTCCAACACGTCCATGCGACTCCTTTCACATGCTACTGAAGGAGTGGCTAGGGAAGCTGGGTCAGGCATGTCCAGGAGGCACAATGCCTGGCTTAGATTAGATGTCAATTCTCAGAACCTTTCAGGGCATCCTTTGCCAATGCCCCTTATGACAGCTCTACTCTCTTTGGTAAGACCGTCAAGGTGACATTAGTCCAGAGTGAGAAGGACAGGAAGACACTGTCTGCCATCGGGATCTGCTTCTCGTACCCTCAAAGGTCCTTTTTCCAGAACCAGAGAGGGCAAAAGAAGATGTGGTTCCGGAAGTCACGGTATTCCTGGGACAGTCAGGGCTCTTCTTCCCCCAGAAGCAGAGGGGGGACAGAATGGACGCCGGCCCAGAGACAGAGGGGGTCCGAGGAATTTTGGGTCTCGAGATCCTTTCTCTGACAGACACATACAGCAACCCTGAGGGGTGGCCCAACTGCTGTACTCTGGAGGCAGTCGGGGTACTATTGCCCTTGCACCTAGTGGTATGGGAGTCCATAACATCAGACCGCTGGGTGCTTCAGATCATATCCAGAGGATACTCTATCCCCTTTGTGGGTCCCCCCAAATCTCCCAAACACCTCCCAGACATACCACCCACTCAAAGGGAGGCAGCAGCACAGGAAATTTCCAAGCTGCTAGAAAAACAAGCCATCAAAACCGTCCCCCCAGATCAGTCCAGCTTGGGCTTCTACTTCAGGTTCTTTTTGGTGACAAAGAAAATGGGGGACTTGAGGCCTATTCTGGACCTTTCTACCCTGTACCTGTCAGTTGCCAAAGCGAAGTTCCAGATGGTCACACTACAGTCCATCATGCCGTACCAGCAGGAGAGCAACTGGATGTGTTCATTAGACCTCCAGGATGCTTACTATCACATAAAGATGCACAGAAGCTCCAAGAGGTTCCTCCGCTTCTGGCTGGGTGTTAATCATTACCAATGTTGAGCCCTACCCTTTGGTCTCACCACAGCTCCCAGGGTGTTCACCAAAGTAATGATGGTGGTAGCGTCTCACCTGAGGCTTCAGGGGATTCAGGTCTATCCGTACCTGGACGATTGGCTCCTCACTCCTCCCACCAGGTGTCTACTTTCCCAAACCAGTGATTATTTCCTGATCCTTGCCCTGCATTTGGGGATCACAGTCAGTGCATCCAAATCACTCCTAGATCCTGTACAGGTGATAGACTACATTGGTGCCATGATAAATACCTTACAGTGCAAAATCTTCCTGATCACGGAGAGAGTACAAAACCTGAGGATGCATGTCTCCCTGATGTACCATTCTCATCTCCCAACAGCAGAATTGGTGTTGAGGGCCTTAGGCTCAATGGCGGCAAACATAACTCTTCTCCCATGTGCCTGGTTACACATGAGAATTCTACACTGGACTCTAGCTGTTCAATGTTCCCTGTTGGAACTGCCATTGGCATATCCAATTCAACTCAGTCGAGTCTGTCGGTCGTCCCTCATATGGTAGATGTGTTCTCTGGACATTTTGGAGGGACAACCCTTTGTTCCAGCCCCGGCCCATGCCGCAGTGACCACGGATGCCTCCCATCTCAGGTGAGGGGGCATTGTTCGGGCCTGTGATCCCATATAGAGACCAGCTTACACATAAATGTCCTAGATAATGAGGGTGGTCCTTCTAGTGTTGCAGGCCCTTCATGTCTTTCTTTCTCTGGGAATGATTGCAATTCAGTAAGACATGTCAGTGGTCTGATATATCAACAAACAGGGAGGGACCAGATCTCTACCCCCTTTGTCACGAGGCCATGAGAGTGTGGGAATGGGCAATCTCCACCAGTCGTTTTCTCATCGCAACGCACATTCCGGGACGGTCCAACATCCTAGCGGACAGGCAAAGTCGGACTATTCTGATGCCTTACAAGTGATCTCTGAATCTTTCAGTAGCAGAGCAGGTCTTCTGCATGTGGGGCCAACCTTGCTGCGATCTCTTCGCATCTCCTTCCAATGCGAAGTGCAGTGAGTTTTTTGCTCTGAACCCCCTGCCGGGGGAGTCCCCCAGAGATGCTGTAGTTCATGTTTGGCCTCCCGCTCTTCTGTATGCTTACCATCCAGTACCTCTTATCCCAAGGTTTCTACAGAAAGCTCATCGACTGGGGAGCAAAGTGATCCTCATTGCCACGTTTTGGCCTCACCAGGTATGGTTTCCCTTACTTTGCTCTCACCTTCTTGCTCCTCCTTGGATCTTGGATCCCATTCAGGACCTGATTTCACACCCTTCGGGGGTTCCTCATCCGAATCTGGACAATTTGAAGCTCATAGCTTGGCTTCTCCAGTTCCTGTGATTGCTAGGACTCCTGGATTATCCTCCTCAGTTAGGTCTATTTTGGTGGTTGCTCATAAGTCTTCGACCAGGAAGGTTTATCGCAGCAAGTGGAAATGTTTTTCCCTTTGGGCCTTTCAAAGGAGTTTAGACCCCTTCATGGCCCCTATTTCCACCATTCTTGATTTTCTAGCTGATATTTTTCAACACAGAGCTAGTTCTTCTACTGTCAAGGTTCAGTTGGCTGCCATTTCTCATTTTCACGTGGGTGAGAATTCTGCCTCTCTAGCTTCCTCTAGATTGTGTAAAGCCTTTATTAAAGGCACCTTTTTGTTACGCCCCCTGCTCAAGGATCCTGTTCCCCCATGGGACCTTACTATGGTTCTTCAAGCTTTGGTCACACTGCCTTTCGAACCTGCCACTATGGCAGATTTGAAATACTTATCTTGGAAAACAGCTTTTCTGGTGGCTATTATCTCTGCCAAAAGGGTTTCAGAACTACAGGCCTTGTCTGTCAAAGTTCCTTACATGATTTTTCACAAAGATAGGATTTCCCTTCGGACCAATCCATCCTTTCTTCCTAAGGTGGCATCACCAGTCAATATCAATCAGACTATCAATTTGCCTGTGTTCTTTCCTAATTTTACTAACAAGATGGAATACAAACTTCACCTGCTGGATGTTCATAGACAGTCACGATTCTATTTACACAGGACAAAAAATTTCCGTAAACCTGATGAATTGTTTGTATCCTTCAAGAAACCCTTTTTGGGAAAACCTATCTCCAAGGTCACTATTGCTAGATGGATTTCTTCATGCATCCTTCAGGTCTATAAAGACAGAGGCATGTCTCCTCTGGGTCAGGTGAGAGCTCATTCCACTAGATCAATGGCTACATCTGCAGCTTTTTGATCTAGAGTGTCTTTGGATGATATTTGTTCTGCAGTAACTTGGTCCTCATCTCATACATTTAAGTTCTCATTACAAATTGGACTTGACTTCCAGAAGTAGAGCATCCTTTGGTTCCATGGTGCTCTGGAATATCCTTCCATGAGGGCCTCCCAGGAGTTTAGTAGCTGGGGACTTTGTCCCACAGGTTGAAGACCAAATGAAGTAAACTACTTCAAATAAAGAAGTTATATACTCACCATAACGTTCCATCTGAGTAGTTCTCCTTCATTTGTCTTCAACTGTCCCTCCCTCTGGATCTTGGTATATGAACAGCCTACAGGCTGCAGTTATAGGTCACAAGTATTTTTTCAGGTCGGGTTATCAGTATAAAGTTCAGCAAACTCGATCTGGGGGTTGGAAGGTAGTGGAGGTGTATTATGGGTAAGGGGAAGAGCTTGGAGCTCAGAGCAGATACTAGTAAAGTTGCTGGCTCAGATCTGGTATCCCACAGGTTGAAAACGAATGAAGTAGAACTACTCAGATGGAATGTTATGGTGAGTACATAACTTCTTTATTGTATTGGAAACCTAATGAAATCCCCATGTCCCAGCAAAAGTATTATGATTTGTTAAAACCTAAAACCAGATTTTCTACAACCTACTGCTATTCTTTTTGCATTACCTACCCTAGAGGATGTTTTTTAAACATCTTGCAGTATGCCAGGGTCAACCCCCTGCCTCTAGTATGTCTGGTAGGTTATGTAAAGTACCTCAGACCCATAAGTTTTTCTTTTCTATTCCCAAGTAAGACTCTGCAGTGATGTATTCATCTAAATCTTCTACACTCTGACAAGGATGAGAAAGGTCTTGAAAGATTTGGGAAGAAAGTTTATGCTTCAGCTACTTTAACTTTTAGAATTTTGAACTGCCGAGTCGTGTTAAATTTTTTATTGTTTAAGAAGATTTGAAACATGACTGATAGCCTTCCTTCTTACAAGCTTAAAATTTCTTTAAATTCCCTAACTGTATCTACTTCTCAGGTAACCAGTCTTTAAATGGCTATTACGATTCTGCTGATACTGTTAACAGGGCGACTACTACTGGTTTAGCTATAACATTTCCTTGGTTACATTTTCAGAAACTACCAGAAGATGTTAAAGTTGGGATTTTTAAAGTGATCTGTCATTTGGGCCCTCTGCTATACAAGTCCTTAAAATTTATTGAAAGATGGAAATTGAAAGTCTCTCTTGTTTTCAGCCCTCCTGTCAGTAAAATATTTCCTTCCTTTCCAGGAACCTTTCCCAGGAAACAGAAAGCAGTCCCATCAAAATGTAAAACAGTGTCAGGGAGGCTGAAAAAAAAGGGGGTGCCTCCCAAACCCAATGACAATCCAAAATGTCTGAATCTCTCTCTCTCAGTCTTGATCTCCATTTTCTACTGTAGCATCAGATTCTGTCAGGCAAGTGGGTTTTGCCACTTATCAAAAAGAGGTACAGGTGGCAGTGTGAATTGCTTCCCCTGTTTCAAGGGATTCTTTCTCATCCTACAAACCACATGTCCCTGTTTCTGCTTATCCTTGAGTAAACATTGGATCAAAGGGCAATAGAACTTGTGCCCTCAACTCAGATGGACAAAGGTTTCTGTATTTTGTAATTTTTCTGGTGCCAAAGAAATCAGGAACTTGGAGACCAGACCTATACACCTACATTCTTATTCTGTTGGTCAAATTACAAAATTCAAAATGTTATCCATCAAACTCTGTTGCCACTCATTCCCTCTGGCAGCTTTTTGGTAACATTGTGCCTAAATGAGGCTTATCACCACATTCCAATTTGCAAGGAACTGAGGTTTTTGTGTGTGTGTCTGGCGCACATTATCAGTTCTCTTGTTCTTACCTTTAGTCTGTGAAGTACCTGGATCCACTGATTGCTTATTGCAGGCTTCAAGGCATTCTCATCTTTAGACAATTGTCTTATGTTTACAAATAAAATGTTTCCAGTTGTCAGGATTTCCTGATGTGGATCATAAAACCCCTGCTCAATCTGGAGTTTCAACTGATCCTGAAGACATTCTCTTATTTTGTTCTGGGATGCCTTCTAGATTTGTACCTAGAATGACCTTTTCCATTGGATAAGGTAGAACAGTACAAATAAATCCTCTTGGAGTTCTCCAGCAAATCTCAGGCTTCTGCCAAGGAATTTCTCAGGATTCTAGGTTTCATGGCCTGTATGATTTCGCTACCCAGACTTCATGAGAAAAAATTAGTATTATCTCAAGTTTGGACTTAGTATCATCGCCCCTTATCTTTTCAGAGTTCAGTCCTTGGACATGTCAGAAGGTATTTATTTTTATTGGTAAACCAGTTACCTCTCAACCCAGGCCTCTCCTTCTTCCTTCAAACTACTCTTGGTCAATCTCAACGGATACTTCAGGCTTTGCTTTGGGAGCAGTTTTACAAGAAGTAGAAGTGCAAGGTCTGTGGAACTCCAAGGGTAGGCAAAAAGCACATAAATGTTAGAGATGTTGATAATTATCAATGCTTTAAAGACTTTAAATAATTTCTGGTCTCCTGGACCTCTTCAAGTTATCACAGACAATACCACAGTGATGTGATGCATACACAGACAGTTGGGAAGCGGATCTTAACCCCTTTGCAGATTGGTTATGGTTGCCAGAAAGGTAGCAACTCAGATCAGTCTAGCCCTTCAGGATACATACAGTCTGTAAGAGCAAAATATTGTAGCAGGCAAGGTGTGCAGGACCAGGACAGAGCCCCCCCCCCCCTACGAATGGAAATTGAACCTGGGAGTCTTCCAGTAATTGATCCAACTGTGGGAACAGCTCAAACAGATCTGTCTTGCCTCCTTTCAAAACAGAATCAACTCCAGGATTCCCTGCAAACAAGCATTGAAGACCAATATCTTCTCATTCCCACAGACAGGAATATTTCTGTATGCTTTTCCATCCTTTCCACTGAAAACCAGGGTTCTAAAAACCTGGAAGGAGATTTATTGACTAGCTTTGGCTCAGGTAGTGATGGTTCTCCCATCTTTTGAAAAATTACATGCGTTCCTACAGATAAAGTTCACCCCAGCCTGAAAGATGAGTTTTAATACTTTTAGGCACCTTTCTTCTGAGGATGTGCAACAACTATTAAACTAAGTGAAAAATGCTACTAGAAAATCATATGTGTAAATGGAAAACAGTTTCTGTTTGGTGCCACTCTGAATCAAGACCCTTTCAAGACCAGTTCCCTCTGGTTCTTGACTATTTTTGTGAGTGTTTACCTTCTGGCCTCTTCTGTCAAGATTCATCTTTCAGACAGCCATTAGAACCCCCCCCCCCTTTTCTACCTGGCCTCAAGTCAGTTTTGAAAGGGGTTTTACATATCCACCCACCTAGAAAACATCTGGCCCCTCATCTGGATTTTAATTTTGTGCTTGAAAATTGACACCACTGCTAGATGAACCAAATTCTCAGGCTGATTTGAGGTTCTTAACATGGAAAACTGTGGTACTCATTGCTTGGACATGTCATTTTCCATAACAATATGGTTTTCTTGGAGAACTACTCATTTTATGCCTACAGCAGTTGGAGAGAGTACTTTAAGCAAAACTATTAATCTCCCTGTATTTTTTTCAGAACCTAAAAACAAAGGAGAAGGAATGCCATGTACTCTAAATGTCTACAGGCCACTCAGATGCTACTTGGACAGAGCTAAACCCAGTTAACTGTGTCGCCTGAGAGAGTAAGAGCAAAGGGCAGCCAGTGTCAGAGCAGCCAGTTCCCAGATGATTGTCAAATGCTATTTAGTTTTACAATCCCCACTATAACAAGCCACTTCTGGGCATAGTTGTGGCCCATTCTACATGGGCATTGGTTTTATCTGTGGTGTTTTGGAAAGTGTTAAACTTAGTGTTCCAGAGGTAGCAACTTGAGTCTCTGTATTTACTCTGACAAAGCATTACAAACTGGATTATTTTTCCAGGTCCAGAACAGGCTTTGCTAGGACCATTCCTCAGGGACTCCTGAGTTCTTGAATTCCTTCTTCCTCCCTATATGTTTCTAAGATACGGGAATCAACCCAAACAGCTTAGGCTACAACAGTGATATAAACATTGAACACAGTGTACTTGTTCAAGTAAATTTATCATAATAGTAGATGTTCTAATAGATTACTATTAAAATAGCTGTCACCTTCCTCCACCATTTTTTTTTTTGGCCAGGCTATGGCTGTATATACTCCTGTGCATGTAGTTACATTTTGTTTTCCCTTTTGGGGCTGTAGCTGCCTTTAGAGCAAGAAGGTTCTAAAACTTTTGATGCCCAAACTGCTTTTTATGTCGCTTTGCTCAAGTCAGTGGCAGTTTGGGTTCATTGAAGGTGCCCTAAAGCTTTGAAAGCAGGCTGGAGGTCCTGTCCTAAGGAGGGCTATAAATCAAATAGTTTAGGCTGTTGTAACTATGATTTATTAGAACATCATCTGTTATGGTAACTTTACTTAAACAGTTGTACTTTCTTTTTCACTACTCTCGCAGTCTATGCCAAAACATGCCTCAAAATACTGAGCCTGATTGAAATATCAGTTTTCAAGGTTTCTCCTGCCAGACATGTCATTAATAAAGAGCATATACTATGCTAGACATTAAAGTTAATTAGCCTTGCTACTTGTTATGATTTCAAATAATTATGTAGTGGTTATCTGAGCTAACCAACTCATTATTCTAAACTTAAGTATTCCAACTGTCATGTCTGTTTACTTGACACTGTAAGACTACAACCTGCATGTATTTCCTGTGTCACCTGCCTCTCTGCTCTAGGTACTAGGAAGCAGTGTATTAACTGCATTACACTCACTGAAAACCTCCAATTTCTGCTGCACATGAATGTTTGTGAGAACTACAGGTATGTATATGAACTGGAGACAATCTGTTGCAGCTTTCAGTGCTCAAGACCCATACTGCCACACACCATTAGCACCAAACCTGCTTATGCTGGGGTACTATATAAATCCCATTCCCAGGTTTCCAAGGTCCCCTGAAAACATATAACATTGTATCCAGACCTCAGCAGCACAATTACACCTCACCCCCCAAATTCAGTAATGTTACTATCACAAACATGGGTCACTAAAATGATATGCAGAAGCAGAAATGTTGCATGAGCTAGTGCACACAGTAATGTTCTTGTTATAAGTGATTTGATTATCTAGTGATGTTTCACTCCCAGTCTGAGCAAAGACACAATAACTTTCAGCTACCTGGATTTGCAGTTACCGTGACACTTACACACCTTTTTCCAAATAAGCATTCCAGGTTTGTCATTATACATGTAGGAGTGAATGATCTTTAATGTTCCAGATTGTAAGATAAATGGACATGGTTGAGCTGTCTATATATATATATATATATATATATATATATATATATATATATATTTATATTTGAGCTTGGAAAACAGTTGGTCTTAAGCAGTGTTGCACTGTCACCATGCATTATGCCTCAATGTAAGCATAAAATCAAATTCTACAATTGGCTTCATTCTTGGGGGGAGTCTAGTGCATGTCAGCAACGGGGAAGATAAGTGTCAATCCTACCTACTTCTCTAAGGATTGCCTGTACCTCTCCCTTCTATAATTTCACAGTGCCTTTTTAGGTGTAGTTTGTCTTACACCTTCTAAACTAACAGATTGCCATCAGACCATGGCACTGCTAAATGCAAGAAGCATGAAAAAAAAAGATACTTGTACTAGAAGCCTTCATGGCCCTTAAAAACAGCCACATTTGTATAGATTCTAAAACATGGTCCCAGTTTAACGATACCACTTCTGTCTAACAAGGTTTAATGCTTACTAATTTATATCCTCCTTTGACAGTAGCTGTTCCCCCAGTGGGAAATATTCATCACCTCTTCATTAATTCTGCAAGATAACTGTGAACTACTGTTTATTCTGTTATAAATAAGTCCACATCATTACCAACTATACAGCTGGACTCATGAACTCCCATGACCCTGTTGAATCCAACACAATATATATAAATACAGCTATTTAAGTGAGTGTACAAGTTGGAGGCATAGGTAGCAGCTTTAGCAATGGGATCAATCTGAGGAGGATTACAGTGGAATTTGTTTGTTAGTTCCACGAGGCCAGTAGGCTGTTTTCAGGGGAGACCTGAGGTGATATTTTATACTGACAAGGGGAGATTTTGCCAGGGCACTACTTGTGATTGTGTATGTTTCTTGTTCTCAGCATAAAGGCTGCTGGGAAGAAATTCAAAATAGAGGTACTAGAAGAGTTCATTTTAAGAGACGAGACACTGCAAATGAGAGGAAATATGAATGACTAATTTTAAGAGACAAGATGCTACAAATGATTCAAAATATGAATGAGAGTAAATTAAAAAGTATTGAGAAGATGGCTGATAAATCAGATGTGCAGAATACTGCAAGAGTTGTTTGTTACAGCTGATTTGGTACCTAGACAAAAGGAGAATCAAGTGGGCAGAGTTGGAGAGTTATTGCTTAATGGAACTTTTGCAAAAAAAAAACACACCTTGGGGAGGATTCAGTATTACCCTGTAGTGATGCTACAGATAAACTGTTTCAGGAACACGCAGCAGGAGGGCCTGAATAATGGCACATATCGGCTATGCTTAGAAAGGTTTCCAGTTAATAAGATACAAGTGTTGTGGAACATATAGAGAAGAGAAAGGAGAGTAAGCAAATGTTTAAGGAGTTTCCATGACCCCATGATGTGGCTAACAAGTAAGAATAGCACTAATCTGATGATGTCATTTTCATGCATTTCTCAATGGATGGGTTGGGATCCAACTTGGCCACTTTTCTTTTCCATTCTAGGGTCTGACTCTTGAGCTCCTCCCTTTACCCATAATGACCCTGATCACTGCTTTACCTCAGATTTCCTTTGCTGGTCTAGTGATTGGTCAGGATTTCTCATTCTGTAGCTCTGGGAGTTATTTTTCAATTGTGAGTTATATATTTTTGGTGATATCTTTACCAAATATCTTTCTTTTTTACTCTCTCCCTCTCTCTACCTTCAGAGTTAATATACAATTATATCTGATATTGTTAATCTTCTTCCCATTCATCACTGATGGGTTTGGTTCTGAGTCCTCGGAACTGAGTTGGCCTAATACGAAGCTCGCATACACCAAAAACTCTCGAGCTAAGCTGCTACCCACAATGCCCTTCTCCCAGTTCCCTCAGATCTCATTTGCCCCACAGCCATATAGTAGCATTTCACTGAGCTCTTCAGCTAAGTGTCATATTTACAAATATTTGTGTATTTTGAACCTTTTTTTCTAAACTAACTTATTTTTCTACCCTATTTATCTATCTAGCTCTACCCATTGGGTATTTCTTATACCATCGTTGGTAAAGCCCTCTCCTACCCTTGTGGTATAGTTTGACACCATCGTTGGTATCTTCCCTTTCTGCTTCTTTTTTCTCACTTTTTAGTAGTAATGTTTTTTTGTGTGTTTGGATATGTCTGAAAAAAAGGGACTTTGCCATTGCAGGAAGTGCAATGTTTGAACCCCAAACTCCCCAATAGTGACTTGCACGATGATTGCGTCTATTGTCTGGGGATTTCTTACCTCTCTGTGAAACCTCCTTGCCAGATTTGCCTGAGTTTTAGTCAGTAGATGCTGAACGAGAAAAAAATATAAACTTATCTTGAAAGGCCTGTTAACCTCACCTTTCTCAGAGGCCCTTTCTGTGTTAGAGGTCTCAGCCCCTCCAGTGAAGGACAAAAAACATCCACATTCCGATCCCTCTTCACCGGCTGGTGATAAAGGTGAGTCCCACAAACACAAGGCCCACAAATCTTCTACCGAACACAGGATTGCTTTCTTGGCTCTGACTAGAACTGTTGCTTCTGTTCTCAGCTCAGCTCTAGTTGCTTCGAAGTCCAATATCATAGACATTACTGTAGTTATGACATGTGCTGCAACATCAAAGTTTCTGTAAGAACTACGGCTCTGACCTTACTGTCTTCCATAGTTTCGGCACCGACTTCACCTTTTACCGCACCGAAGGCGGTTCCGACAATCCCTTTGGAGCTCATAATAACCTCGACTCCAAGTGCCTCCTCGGCGCTGAGTCCATTCTTGACGCTGTTGATTCTTCTATTGCTTGTTTCCAAGTTAGAGTCTTCGATGCCGACATCTCAAACACCACGGACCCAGTACTCCCCTTCGTTGGATCCTTTCTTAGGCCAGACTTATAGTCCTTTTCTGGACCGCCCTGACTCCTCTTTGGGAGTGTCTACAAGGTCCACTAGGAGTCTTTCTGAATTCAATGTGGTGCGCCTGCTGGACCAGCTGTTGACAGCCAGAGGGATAACAAACATTCCTAGAACTCATCCCGCTTCGAGGTTTGGGTCTACTGCTCCCAGGACTCCCACTTATACTCCTCTCTCAGATCCAAGGCCCACAGCTCCGACATCATTGCTGGGAACCCATTCCTCGGCACTGACAGTGACCCTCACTGAGCCTTCGAGGCCACCCCTTTAAGTTTCGATTCCATCGGAACCGTCCCTTCTTCAGTCTCATGGTTGGGGGGTGGAACCTGTGGTTCTGAGCACGGTTCCAAGTTTATCGGTTCTGTCCTGAGATCCAGGGGCAATGCCTGCCCCGATCTTGCTTGAGGGTCCATCCCCTGGAGTGGGTCTGACGGAGTGGGGGGTGACCCCAGTTCCGAGATTGTCCTACTCAGTTCTGGGCTCCCATTCCTCTTTGGCGGGCCTGCTTTCCAGGTGATGGAGAGGGTGCTTGCTTCTGGAAATGCTCCTCCTATGTCAGATCTTCCCCCTGCTCCCTCTGAGCTACAGCTACCACAGGCCACCTCCCCAGAACACAGAGAGTACAAGCCTCAGGAAACCCCAGTTCAAGGTATTCTTTCTTCAGAGTCTTCTTCAGACACTGAAGAACCCCCTCAGAAGAAGGCGTGTAAGGGGAAACACCTTGACTCTCTGTAGGAGTCTCTCACAGAGGATATGGACTACAATGATGGGGAAGGGTACCCATGGTCACCCCCTGATGATGACTCCTTTGGAGACATTCTGGAAATATTGAAACAGAGGGGTGGCTGGAAGCCCTCTAACCCTTCCTTGGAGTCTGTCTTCCTGCAGGCTTTCTGCTCTCGGCCTTCTACTTCTTGGGTGACCCCACCTTCCGACGAGTTAGTTCAGCTCGTCATGCAGCATGCATGGAAGAACCCTGATTCTATTGAGGCCATTCCCCGGAGCCAAGACACGATTCTTTCCCCACCAGAGGAGCATCCCCACTGGTCTAGAGGCTTGTCAGTAGACGCTATGGTGGTGGCGGAGGCCACTAAAAAGGACATTGTGGAGGAAAGTCCTACTGTTCACCTGCCCAACAGTGAGTCCCGGGTGGTGGACAGACTAGGGAAGCAAGTTTTTGCTTCAGCGACCTTTGCAGTCAGGTCTCTGAACTACTTGGCACATATTACGAGGCTCCAAAGGGATCTGATTTCCGAACTTTCTGGAGCTCTCGCGGGTCAAGTTTCTGATGGGGCATGAGACAAGGTTGCCTCCCAATTTGCCACCCTTGAGTCTATCTCCAACCTGACCATGAGGTTGCTCTCCCATGCAACCGAAGGGGTGGCTAGAGATGTGGGTGCAGGCATAGTCATAAGGCGTCATGCCTTGATGCGCATCTATGACCTTGCAGACTCCTTCATGTCCTCCTTTTTGAATGCCCCTATTGAACCAGCTTCCTTGTTTGGTTCTAAAGTAAAGGACACACTAGCCAGGTGCAAGCAGGATGTTAAGACCTTGTCTGCCATTGGCCTACATTTTTCCAACCCCCAACATTCTTTTTCCAGGAACTAGAGGAGTGGGAAAATATGGCACAAAAAATCTCAAGGTCCTTTTCACAATGCACATGGTGAGGATTCCCCTAGAGGCAGAGGGGGTTCCAATGGTGGAAGATGCCCCTTTAGGGGCAGAGGGGGGGGTCCCCAAAATCAAGACTCCAGAGATTCTTTCTCTGGGTGGTCTTATCAACGCTCCTGAAGCATTGCCTAATTGCTTTCCTCTGGAAGCAGTCTGGGCTCGTTTTTCTCTGCACCAAACTGCCTGGCACTTTATTACAAAAGATCGGTGGGTACAGAGGATAATCTCCAGAGTCTATTACATCCCTCTAATATCACATCCAAAACCTACAAAGAATCTTCCCAATGTTCCACCCAATCAAAGGGAAGAAGCAGCTTCAGTGATAAGAAAGCTGTGTCAAAAAAGTCATCCAACCAGTCCCCCCAGACCAGTGTGGATCCGGTTTTTACTCAAGATTCTTTTTAGTGCCAAAAAAAGACCGGGGACTGGAGACCCATTTTGGATCTCAGCCATCTAAACAAGTCAGTGGTTCAAACCAAATTCTGCATGGTCATTATACAATCCATTCTCCCTTTTTTACTGGAGGATGTTTGGATGTGCTTGATAGACCTCTAGGATGCGTATTACTACATCAAAATGGACAAACGCTCCAGGAGTCTCCCTCGCCTTCGGCTAGGAGCCAATCATTACCAGTTCAGAGCCCTGCCATTCGGTCTCTCGACGGCCCCCAGAGTGTTCATGAAATGCCTAGCAGTGGTGACAGCTCATCTGAGACTTCAGGAATTCCAGGTGTTTCAATATTTAGACGACTGGCTCCTCTCCACCCCATCCCAGCCTCTCCTGACCATAGCCCTCTGTTACACACACTCACTGGTGGAGTCTCTAGGCATCACAGTCCATTGGGAGAAATCCAATCTACAACCTACCCAACAACTGGAATTTATAGGGGCAGTTTTCAGTACTCAAACATGCCTGGTATCTCTACCAGCTCACAAGCTTCAGAGGTTAAGATTGCAAGTACAAGTGATACTCAGTCAAAGAAAGGCGTCAGCAAGAGAAGTTCTCCAGGCTCTGGGGTCTATGTCTGCGGCCATTCTGATTGTTCCTCTGGCAAGATTACATATGAGACTGTTACAATGGCTCCTATTATCCCAATGGTTGGCAAATCTTCACCCCCTAAACTCACAGATCCTCATTACCAAATCTTGCAAGCAATAGCTCCTTTGGTGGATGAGGCCAGATGAAAAATGTTGGTGTTGCCACTTCCAGATCCCTCAACCCAATGCCACAGTGACCACGGACGCTTCCTTGATGGGGTGGGGGGTCATTTTCAGGGACAGACAGTCCAAGGCACATGGTCCAGCTTAGAGGCCAACTTGCACATCAGTGTTCTGGACCTGAGAGCTGTGCTGTTGGTATTGCAGGCACTACATCCGCTCCTTCCATCGGGAATGATTGCGATTCACTCAGACAATATGTCAGTAGTCCGGTACATAAACAAACAAGGAGGGACCAAATCCTACCCTCTGTGTCAAGAGGCCATGAGAATTTGGCATTGGGTGATAGCTTCCAACTGCTTTCTTATAGCAATGCATATCCCAGGGAGCTCCAATGTGATTGCGGACAGGCTGAGCAGATGCATTCTCCTTCCACACAAATGGTCTCTCAATCCGAACATGACAGAAATTTTCAGCTGTTGGGGCCAGCCTTGCTGCAATCTCTTTGCTTCACCTTCAAACAAGAAATACAGCAGCTTCTTTGCCCTTTTTCCCCCCAGAATGGGAGTCCCCAAGAGATGCTTTGACTCATGATTGACCCACAGGTCTCCTCTATGCTTATCCTCCAGTTCCCTTGATACCCCTATTTTTGAAGAAAGCAATTCGGTTGAGATGTAAGGTGATCCTCATTGCCCCATACTGGCCTCGACAAGTGTGGTTCCCATCCCCTTCCTCCGGTCTCACCTGTTACAACCTCCATGCATCCTGGACACTTGTCTGGACCTAATCTCTCACCCCAAGGGTTGACTCTCCCAAATATGTCTACTCTCAAGCTAACAGCTTGGTTTCTCCACTTCCGTTAGTTGCCAGACAGGAAACTCTCTCCTCACCTGTTTGCAATATTATTTTGGCCTCCCATAAGCCACCCACCAGAAAACTCTACAGAGATAACTGGAAAAGGTTCGCTCTCTGGTCTAAAGAACAGATGTTTTACCCCCTCTCAGCTCCTGTATCTGTTATACTTCAATACCTTTCTGAGATTTTTGAGAATGGAGCATCAACTTCTACTATTCGAGTCCACTTGGCAGCTATCTCCAATTTTCATAATGGTCTAGAAGGCATTCCATTTATCTCCACCTGCATATGCAAGACCTTTTTCAAAGGAGTTTTTCATAGCAGACCCCCAATCAGGCAGTCTTTAGAGACATGTAATATCTATCTGGTATTACAGTCTCTCTTCTTTACCCCCTTTTAAGCCTGTTGCAAAATGTGACCTTAAATTTCTGTCATGGAAATCTCTATTTTTGGTGGCTGTCACATCAGCTAGACGGATATCAGAATTACAAGCCTTATGCATCAAGAGTCCATATTTAATCTTTCATAAAAACAGAGCATCGCTTCGTTCTAATCCATCTTTTCTCTCCAAAGTGATTTCTGATTTCTCTGTCAACCAGTCCACTGAGCTCCCACTGTTTTTCCCCAAATTATTCAAATAAAGGAGAATACTGTCAACAGCCATTGGATGTACATAGACAATTATATTTTTATTTGGCTAGGACTAAATCTATCTGCAAGTCAGAGCAAATTTTCATCTCCTTCTCTCAACCAAAAATGGGATGTGCTGTATCAAAAGTCACTTTATCAAAATGGCTTACAGATTGTATTACTTTTTCATACTCACAAGCGAATTTACCTAAACCTGTCAATATCAAAGGACATTCAATGAGAGCCATAGCAACTTCTGTTGCTTTTCACTCCAAAGCTTCTATGGATGACATTTGCACAGCAGCCATTTGGGCTAAACCCCATCCTTTCATCAAACATTACAAATTGGACATGGTCTCCAGGGGAAGAGCGTCCTTTGGCTAGATGGTACTCAGGAATGTTCTTTCATAAGGGCCACCCAGGTTTTCAAGTAGTTTGGGATCTGTCCCATCAGTGATGAATAGGAAGAAGATTAACATCATCAGATAAAGAAGTTATGTCTTACCATAACATTCCAGCCGTGTTGTTGATCTTCTTCCATTCATCATATCCCACCCTCTATCCCCCACCAAAGGCTCCTGGTGGATCTTATGGGTCCTTGTGTTTTCAGTGTTTTTTGCGCAGAAATGGCCTCTGCTTTTACTTCTATATGTTTCATGCAAACTCGATCTGAGGTAACTGGGAGAAGGGCATTGTGGGGAGCAGCTTAGCTCGAGAGTTTTTGGTGTATGTGAGCTTGGTATTAGGCCGACTCGGTACCGAACCCATCAGTGATGAATAGAAGAAGATCAACAACACAGATGGAACATTATGGTACGACATAACTTCTTTTTTAGAGCTACTAGTGTACTTTCTTTTCTACCACCGTTGATACTCTTTTCCATTTCCTTATCTCTCCTGAGGTAATTTTTTTCATAGCATTGCTGATATTTTCTCTTTCTTTCTCCTTTAATAAAAAAAGTACTCATAACTCTTTTTGTTTCTGCAGATTGTCCTTTTTTGGGAGTAGTGTCTTTTCTGGTATGGCCGACAAACTTACCGGTTTCAAGAAATACACTACCTGTGGGCATAAGATACCCAATTCTGATGCCCACAGTGAGGGAGTGTATTGTTTAAGCCCAGCTCTCCTTCAGATATCTTGTGAAATCTGTGCAGGTTTCAAAGCCAGGGCATAAGTCACAGAGGTAATAAACTTATCCTGAAGGGTATGTTGCCAGTCTCTTCATCTGAAGCTCAAGCGCCTTCGAGAAGTCAAAAATGTTCAGAAACCAGGGAGTCAAATAAATGTTCACCTGTCTGGTCTCCTCCTCCAAGTTTGGAGTTGCTGTCTAAAGTAAAAAAAAGTCTCTGATCTGACCTTATCAGAACCTACCTCCATTAAGGCAAAAAAGATTTTGGATCTGACTTTTTCAGATCCAGTCACATTCCCAAGCAGATCTCCAGGTTTTCCCAGACTGAGGTCCCCTTTCTTGCAGGAGACTCCTAAAAAGACATCTCATCCTCCCTTAGCATCCTTCTCCATCAGGTCTTCCCAAACTCGTTGTGGATAGGATGATGAGAAAGTTTCTTAAAGAGAAACAATGTGAAAAAAATGGACCAACTGTAAGGTTAACCTAGTCCATGAGATAAACATGACTTATCAAAACAAATACTATGGACCACGGAAACGCTAGTAGTTTACAATTTAAAACAAACAAATATCAAAAAACAGCAAAGCTTCTGGGCAAAATAAACTCTTCCTCAGTGCAATTTTATCAAACTGAAAAAATAAACACAATCACTTAATATAAAAATCTGATGTTATACTAGTCACCATTCATTACTTGTGGGTCTAGGATCTGACCCACAATAATTGGTCAGCAGCTTTGCTCAAGCTCCTTCCCTCCTGTGACATCCATGCAGTGGCCCAGTAATCAAGGAGCCTCAATCCTCACCAGTAAGGGGTGTCCACATTGGGAGGGATAACAAATACACACACAGTAAAGTACAATTTCCCTTAAGAGCACAGTCAGCCTGGGGCTGGTTTCTCCCTTTTTCTCTCCAGATACCCAATAACCCTCCCCATTGGCACAGCTATAGGGTACAGATCTCAACCGAGTAATCGAGCCAAAACCTCCGGTGCCATCTCTGTCCAACCAGTACTTTGTGTCCCTTCCCAAGTAGCTGATACACACACACACACACTTTGAGATTTGGTTTATATATAAACAGACAGACACTCCTGGGAAGGCTGGCACAGGTTCTCCAGCTATGCCCCCACCTGCCAGGCTATACGATAGTAATCACTACCACCAATTACTTTTATTAGCTACTAAAAAGGCCCTTACCAATGGATGTCCAATTACTACTGCACAATATTATTATCCAATTAGTAAGTGTGAGGAACTGCAAGGCTTATTTGGAGTGGCTTTGTACAGTGTAACTATGCAATGTACTCTAGAGCTTAAATTATCTCTACACAAAACAGCCACAGTTGAAATGTTTAAAAATATTTAATAAATCATGAAAACACAAGACAAATAATCTCAGTTCAACACAGTGTTAGTCAAGGGTTCACATACATCATAGGAAAATACTTAAAATAATACTGTACAGTGGTCTGACATAAATATAGAAAACAGCTAGACTAAATCTGACTAAATTCCTATCTAACTCTAAGAGCAATCACAGTTTTAAATAAACTTACATTTAGAGCAAAGCAGAGTACTGGTGAGTGATGTTCTTCAGACAAAATCCAAAAATGCTCTGATTCTCTCTCTGAAAAAGTCTTAAAAATAATACATCACTGCTGACTCATTTTAGATTACATCATTCTTCTCTGGTTCCCAGGCTAACAGAAACTCAGAGTTTTAACATTTCTTTGATCTTGCACCTGGCCAGGAAACTACAGCAACAAAAGACATTATGTATGTAAAATCTAGCAATTAACTCTGGTCTCAAAACAATAGAAGAAATTCCTCAGTCCAGACATCATCTCCGAGCTTTGAGATCAGTCATACAATGCTGGACTTATAAGCTTTCTTCCAGCAGAGTGAACTGTGGTTGCATTTTTGAAGTTCAATATTTAACACAGTTTTCTTGCATTTAAGAGGACAAGACTGTGGATTATATTCATATTTACAATGACACAGACTTATCTACAAAATTCTATGTAGCTAGGCTGGCAGCCTTCACACCTGACATCATGCTTTGCTGCCCTCTAACCCTTCAGATCTTTTTTGCCGTGTGTACCTGACAGACGCAGATTGCTCAGCTCTTTTCTTTGGGATTTTACAACTTGCTAGCAAGTAGATTTTGCTTTTTTTTTTTTCCATTCTTACTTTACTTAAGTTCCTATCTTATGTTGTTAGCCTTGCTAATCTTTGTTTAGTGAACTGTGGTTCCCTTTGCCCTCCTGTTGGTTTGTTTGGGTTTTAGCACCCTTTTTTGTTTGGACAGTTAGTGTAGTGGTTTAAACCTTTTCTTGGGATATTTGTGTATTCTGTTTTAATGCTAATTGCTTGGGTATTTTGATGTGCTTGTGAGTATGATGGACCTTAGTGTTTTGGTCTCTTGCCTGGTTGTCTGAATACTCTTCGGGTTTTTCCTCAGGTCTTGGTTGCATTTTCTCCTCTCTATATTGGAGAAGCCTTTAGGGTTTAAGAGGTGCTCCTTGTGTGGTCAGAAGATGCATGTCTCTGACTCACACGAGGAGTGTCAATACTGTCTTGGCAGTGGCCACCTGGAGGTTGAATGCGGCATTTGTGCCACATTCACCTCTAGGGCCCTGGCTGACCGCCGAAATAAGTTGCTTTTAAAAGGTATGGTTCAGGGGGTCCCTTGGTCAAAGACTCTTTGACAAAGTTGGGCCCCTCTGGCCATAAAAGAAAGGCTTCCTATTTTTCCTCTTCAGGGGAGGCTTCTAATAAGAAAGCTAGGCTGTCGGATCCCAGATCCCCGGCTCCGACTCCAGCTGTAGCAGTGTTGTATCCGAGGATCTTGGAGCCAAGAACCTCTAGAGAGTCAGCACCCGGATCCAAGACCTCTGGTTCCAGGTCTTCGGATCCGAGGATATCTGAGTCGACTCCCAGATCCAGGCCCTCTGGATCAAAGCCTTTGATCTGAGCCAGAGCACACCTGTCATGGATCTGACTCCTTCAGAACAGAGGGATTTGAGAGCTCTCTCCTAGTATTCAAAACAGTCTGATCTAAGAACCTATTGTTGTTGAGGATCTTCCCCCGGATCTTTCGGGAGGGGATCATTTGTTTACCCTTCCATGTAGGCTCCATTCCCCTATCAGAGAAGACCCTTGGGGTTCTGATAAGGGTCTCCAGCTAGGTCCTCTATTTCCTCCCGGAGCATTCTTCCTTCTGACATGGACAGGATGATGCAGTCCCTTCTTGAAAGCTCAAATTGAATTGGGACTTTTGGCTTCCCCAACCCACAGTCTTCTCCCACTCCTCAACTAATGTCTCCTCGTCTGACTTCACAGGGTTTGGACTTAGGGGAGCCGGTGCACAGCATGGAGGCAGTGGGGGGTTCTGGGACTCCTTGTCCGTACCCCAGAGTGTATGGCTAGTTCTGCTCCTCTTCCCCGGGGCAGACAGGGCACTGGTCCGGGTTATCACTTCAGAGTCTGTGGAGGTGGGTTCGGGTCTGGGCTTTTCAGACCACTGTGTGCCCCTCAGGATTTTAGTTTTTGATGGTTTTGGGCTGGCCTTCTCCAAAGGGTTGAAGGTATTGGCGGGGTCTGGTCCTTCATTGTGGTGGTTTCAGCGGGGGAGGGAGAGAGGGCTTCGCCCTGTCCCTCTGTGTTCTGGATGGTGGAAAGATCTCTGTGCTACCAGAGTGGCCTCTCCTGCTCATCATGCTCTATCGCAGTCCCAGAGTTTAAGTGGACCCTCTCATCCTGCTCATGGTCAGCCTGTTCGACCTGTCCTCCAGGGGGGAGTTACCCCTATCAGGACATGTAAGAGGAGACATCTTGACTCCCCAGTGGAGTCTGTCACAGAGGACATGGATATTGATGAAGGGGACGAGTCCCCAAGGTCATCGCTCAATGATGTCTACTTTGGAGACATCCTGGAGATTAAGGCCAACGGCGGTTGGTCTGCCCAGCCCCCTTCGTCTGAGGAAGCCGTATTGCTGGAGGCCTTCGGTACAGCCCTATCTACCTCTTAGGTGTCCCTCCCTGCTGACCCCTTGATCAACCTTATTGCCAGCAGGGCTTTGAATGGAATCCAATACAGTGGAGCCAGTACCTAAGAGAGTGGACAAGTTTTTGAGCCCATCGGACAAGGCTTTTTGGTCCAAGGCAGTTCCAGTTGATGGGATTGTGGTAGCAGCTGCTGCCAAGAAAGAGCCGGTGGAACAGAGTTCATCTCTCCATCCTCCCAATCATGAATTAAGAGTGATTGACAGATTTGGAAAGCGGGTGTTCACATCAGCTTCTTTCAGCATATGAGCCTTAAACTACATGACACATCTCACCCATCTTCAGAGGGATTTGATAAAAGAGATTACCAGTTCCTTCTCAGTCTATGCCTTTGGAGGACTTTAAGGCTGTTTCTCCCAACCTGGCCACTCTCACGCCCATAGCTAATTCATCCATGAGGGTGATATCCAATGCTGCGGAGGGTACCTCATAGGTGGCGGGCACAGGCAATCCCATCCTGCGTCATGCCTGGCTTCATTTAGGTGGGTTTGCAGAGGCCTTTAAAGCATCATTCACCAATGCCCCCTTTGATGGTTCAACCCTCTTTGGACTAAGTGTTAAGGAAACTTTGACCTGCAGTGAGCAAGAGGGGAAGACACTGTCGGCTATAGGGGTCAGGCTCTCTACTCCCCCAAAGGTCCTTTTCCAAGATCCAGTGGGAGAGCAAGCAAATGTGGTTCCATAAGTCATAGTCTTCCTTTCAGGAGGCTCCAGAAGATTCCTCTTCCAGGGGACGAGGGAGAGGTTTCAATGGTTGATGCTGCCCTAGGGGGCAGAGGAGGCCTGCAAAACCAGGGCTCCAGGGAGCCTATTTCTGAGAAGCTTTTTAGCACCCCTGAGGTATTGCCCAGCTATCCCTCCCTGGAGGCAGTTGGGGGTCATTTATCATTGCACCCTTCGGCCTGGGCAAACATCACAACTGGTCAATGGCTGCTAAAAATCATATCCAAGGGCTACTGTATTCCCTTTTCTGACCCCAGCCGAAAAGCATGACTCTTCCCGACATGCCACCCAGTCAGAGAGAGTCTGTTTGGAGGTGACCAACCTCATTCAAAAAAGAGCCATCCAAAGGGTCCCCACAGGACAGAGAGGATCTGGAATTTACTCCTGCTTCTTTTTGGTACCAAAAAAAAATGAGATCTGCGTCCATCTGTCAAGAAGTTGAAGTTTTGGATGGTCAGTGTACAGTCCGTTGTGCCCCTTCTGCACAAGAATGACTGGATGTGCTCTGTCGATCTCCAGGATACTTACTATAGTATCAGAATAGACAGGCATTCCAGGAGATGTCTCTGCTTTTGCCTAGGAGCCAAACACTTCCAGTTCAGAGCCCAGCCCTTTGGAGTCACCACTGCCCCCCAATTGTTTACCAAATGTATGGCAGTGATGGCACCTCACCTCAGGCTGTAGGGATTCCAGGTGTTTCCTGTCTCGACGATTGGCTCCTCACAGCTCCCACACAGCATCAACTGGTGGAGACAACACACTTTCTTCTTTGTCTCTTTGATCAGTTGGGGATAACAGTGAATCTTGCCAAGTCTTCCTTGACCTCATCTCAACAGCTAGAGTTCATAGGCACTCAGTTGGACACTACCTCGGAGACTGCAGCTCTTCCTCTCCAGCAAGTGCTTCTTATCCATTCTCATGTACTGCCTCTTCTGGAGCAAACTCATCATCCAGTATCACTCATTCTAAGGGCTCTAGGTTCTATAACAGCAGCTATTTATCTGATTCCGCTGGCCGGGTATTACATGAGAGCTCTGCTGTGGACCCTGGCAGTTCATTGGTCCACTCTCTCTCTCACCCTCTGTCAGTCCCTATATGGCTCACTCCAGTATGCTGAAGACATCTACCATGGTGGATACTCTCTCCAGACCTCCTAGCAGGCAGGTCTTTTTCTCCCCCAGTTTCGATGGCCACTGTTACCACAGATGCTTCTCTCCTAAGGTGGGGAGGCACTTCCAGGGGAAGACTGTTCAAGGAATGTGGTCTCAGTCAGAGACCAAACGGCACATACATTTTCTGGAGATGAGAGCAGTACTTATTTTGTTGCAAGCATTTCAGGAGTGCCTTCATCTAGGGACAATAGCAGTTCCCACAGT
The DNA here is from genome assembly GCF_019279795.1 of Protopterus annectens. Classification (NCBI taxonomy): domain Eukaryota; kingdom Metazoa; phylum Chordata; order Ceratodontiformes; family Protopteridae; genus Protopterus; species Protopterus annectens. Next base: position 819,111,718 of record NC_056743.1, read on the forward strand.
CAACATGGCTGTTGTGTGGTACATAAGCAAGGGGGCACACATTCTTATCTGCTTTGTCACGAGGTCATGAGGGTTTGGGAGTGGGTGATGCCCTTGGGGTGCATTCTCCTTGCAACGCACATTCCCAGAGCATCCAACGTACTGGCAGACAAGCTGAGCAGGACTATTCTGATCCCTCACGATTAGTCCCTGAATCCATTAGTGGCAAAGCAGATCTTCCATCAGTGGGGCCAACTGAGCTGCAGTCTGTTTGCTTCCCCTCTCAACCACAAAATGCAGCAGCTACTTCTCCCTGATCACCCCAGAGGGAGAGTCCCCCCAGGGATGCTCTGACTCATGATCGGACTGTGGGATTCCTTTATGCCTTTCCTCCATTACCATTGATTCCAAAGGTTCTTCAAAAAGCAAGATACTTCAGGATGCCGTTAATCCTCATTGCCCCCTTCTGGCCTTGGCAGGTGTGCTTCCCTCTTCTACGGTCTCATCTGAAGCACCTCCCTTAGGTGCTCAATCCGGTGCTGGATCTGATCTCCCATCCATCGCTCTGTCCACTTTCAAATCTACAGACCCTCCATCTGACAGCTTGGTTTGTCCAGTTCCACTGATTCCTGCTAAGTCCAGCCTTGCATTCCCTGTGAGAAGGACATTATCCTTGCTTCTCAAAAGTCTTCTACAAAGAGAGTTTACACAAGTAAGAGGAAGAGATTCTTTATTTGTGCTAAATTTCAGAATCTGGATCCATTTTCAGCTCCTATTACTGACATTTTTTTTCCTGGCTTCCCTTTTTCAGGAGGGCTCTAATTTCTCTACTGTTCAAGTCCAGTTGGCAGTAATTTCTAACTTTCATCTCAATAAAGAACACACCTTCTCTTCTCGTCTCTGCAAAGCCTTCTTGAAAAGATTTTTTTTTTTTGTTGCGTCTTCTAATTAAGGACCCTTCTCCACCATGAGAACTGGCTCTGGTGCTGCAGTCTCTAACTAGGCCCCCTTTTGAGCCTGCTGCATCCTGTGATCTCAAATTTCTTTCTTGGAAGACTGCCTTTTTGGTGGCTATAACTTCTGTGAAAAGAGTATCAGGATTGAAGATTCTTACCATTAAGCCCCCTTATTTGATATTCCGTAAAGATAGAGTGGCCTTAAGACCTGATCCTTCCTTTATGCCAAAGGTGGCCACTGAATCGAACCTCAGTCAGTTTATCCAACTTCCAGTGCTCTTTCCTAATTATGCTAATAAGGGAAAATACACTCTCATACTTTAGATATTCACTGACAGCTTCATTTTTATTTGCACAGAACTAAGTCCTTTTGACTCAGACCAATTGCTTGTGGTTTTTTCAGTCAACAGGAAGGTCCAAGCTCTCTCGAAAATTACCATTTCTCGTTGGATTTCTCAGTGCATTTCTTACATATATTCCTCCTGTGATTCTCCTTTGCCTAGATCAGTTAGGGAGCACTCTACCAGGTCAGTGGCTACATCAGCTGCTTTCTCAGCTCATCAGTCCTTGGATGATATTTGTGCAGTGGCAACTTGGTCTTCTTCTCATACCTTCATTTCTCATGACAAACTTGACCTAGTTTCTAGGGGAATGGCTTCCTTTGGCTCCACTGTTCTTCAGCATGTTCTTCCATGAGGCCACCTGAGATTGTTGGATAGCTAGGCACTCTGACCTATACGCGATGAATGGTGACTAGGATAACATCAGATTAATAGTTGTATACTTGCCCTAACTTGGTATGTGTGTTATCCATAGTCACCCTTCATTACAATCCTACCCTCCTTCCCCCCCTTCCTGAGGGATTGGCAGGACTTTGGTGGACCTTTTCTGGTGGCAGGTCTTCTCTGTCTTTTTTCTCCAGGGCAAACTCAATCTGAGGGGTTAGAGGGCAGCAGAGCAAGATGGGAGGGGAGGAGCTTGAGCAAAGCTGTTGCCTAAGTGTGCTGGCTTGGATCCTAGACCTATACATGATAAAGGTGACTAGGGATAATGCAGGTACCATGTTATGGTGAGTACATAACTATTATTTAAACTAATTACATGACATACCCTACCTATCAAAGACATTCACAGTCATCCATTGAAATTCTTAAAAAGATACAGCTATAAAACTTATGCAAAGTAAAAATGCATGACTAAATAAAATGTAACTGCACATCTTAGTTAAAAATGACAAAAAAAAAAAAAAAAAAAACCTCCAACATGATAAGCACCTCCAAAGGAAGCCCTACTAAAACGAAATGTATTGGAATGAAGACGGACTCCCACCAAAGCGGACAAGCAATAAAACAGCTATCTTTTATTAGAAAACTTTAAAATGTGTGGTTGAAAAAATCAGATGTTCTCAGGTCAAAAGTCAGGATAAGCACTTTCAGTATTGTGCCTTCATCAGGATCCTAGTGTGAAAACCTGAGCATGACTTTTAAAACAAAATTTAACATCCAATAACAATTCAGGAAGCATGGCGTCAATCAAATTCATTTTGGACCAAACATAATACTCATAGCTCACACAACCTTCTTTTCTCTAATCAAAGTAGCTCAGCTCTTCCTGTCCAAGCTTCTCTCTTTTAGGAATGATTTCAGAGGAATACCTTGGTTAAGTCCCGGTGGTTGGTCCTCTCTTAGATCCACTAGCCACTTAACTTCCTCTACCTCTGTTTTGTTGAAAATATCTCCTCCATGCATGTTGACATTTAAATGGGAAAGCATCATAAATTTAAAGGAATGCCACAAATTGCCACGTATATGCCCATAGAGAGCATTCATATTCACTTTGTTCTTGATGTCTCGTTGATGACAGAGAATCCATTCCTTAAACATTCTATTTGTTTTGCCTCTATAATAGGAAGGGCACAAATTACATGTGGAGGCATAAATGACATTTTTACTTGTACAGTTTGCAAATCCATGAAATGTGTACCTCCTATGAGTCACTGGGTGCTCAAAAATGTTCATAAAGTTAATTAAATTACAGGCTTTACATGAACCGCATCTATGTTCATGTCATAGGATGTATAGTATCACATAAAAATGAAAAGATGATCTCAAAGATTCCTTCACTTCCAGTTGGGAGCCAGTCATTATCAGCTCAGAGCCCTGCCCTTTGGTCTCACCACAATCCCCAAGGTGTTCACCAAGTGTATGGGAGTGATTGCAGCTCATCTAAGACTGCATGGATTCAGGGTGTTTATTTACATAGCTGGCTTCTCGTTGCATCAACCAAGCATCTATTGATAGCAGTCAGGGACTATCCTCTCCAGTTGGCTCACTCTCTCTAGGTATCACAGTGAATCTTGCAAAATCCAAAATTCAGGCAGTAGTAGTCTTGGAGTTCATTGGAGCTTGCCTAGATGCAGCAAATCTTCAAGCATTCTTACAACAGAGCAGAATTCTTACTTTAAGGTTACATGTCAATCAGCTCTTGTCTCCTCATTTTTCCCTAGCCAAACTGATCTTAGAAGCTTTGTGATTGTTTCCAAGATGGTTGCATATTGGGTAACAGCTTATTTCTAGCTCTCCCAGTGAGAAGACCAGTAGACTTATGTTTATGGGTAAATTTCAATAACTAGCTAGTAAGTGCACTGTCTAGATACCAGGAATAAAGAAATACAGAAGACCTGGGAAAAAATCAGCTAGAAAACATGGGGAAGAAACACTGACTGAGGAGAGTTCTGCAGCTGTTCAGCAAAAAGCAATACACTCTTCAGACGTGACTTCCAGTAACCTACATGAAGATACAAGACAACTGCTTACAGACCTGGTTAACAAACAAAACACTAGTAGGTTATATCAACAAAGGCTGGAAAAAAGTGGAAGAAGCTTTAAACAGATATTCAGATGAGAAAGCTGCAAAAATCAGAGGTTGAAATAAAGAAAAGGCTAGCTGAATATGAGACTGCTCAGGAAGAGATGTTTCAAAAAATAGTAGTATAAGAGGACAAAGCACATAGGGAAAACCTAAGATTTTCAGCTCTACCAGAGAAGCTGGAAGAAACAAACTGCGTTAACTTTATTAAAGCACAAATAAGCAACTGGACTGGTATTCCACAGCAGGAGTTATTAGTTGAAAGGGCACATCTTGTGTATGCTCCAAACCTGGCTATAGAAAGCTACCTAGCCCTTTAATAGTAAAGATGCAATACTACCAGTAGAATGAGTTGATTCTGACAAAATTGTGACAGAAGGACAAAGTACTAAAACTGGGAGACAAGAGTGACAGAAGAGGAGCAAATTTATTACACTGTTCAGGGAATGTTGAGAAGCAGGTGTAAGATTCAAACTGCTGCACCCAGCTGTCTTCAAAGTATTCTTTCCTGGAGGGACATTTTTTTTTGATGAAGTACATACTAAGGAGGAAATACAAAGGTTTGTCCACCAAAAAGTAAACTGTGAAACAGGAGATTCTGCTGCTTGTTCTTCTGGTAATAAAGACCACAGATGGACTGTACCTGTGAAACCATTTCAAAATTTTCAACAGAAAATGTTGCAGAGAAGGAATGGAGCATGAGAGTTGACCAATAGAATTTAGAGTATGTTGGAAATGAAGCAAAGACAGGATTTCAGAGATGAACAGTAATAAAACCAGTAACTTAACATGGGATTATAGTGCAACAATTATATTTTTGAAATATAACAGTATTGGACGTTTTCAGAGGTTGTTGGACTTGTGGGGGACTCTAAAGCATATGCCCTACTTCATGTCATTAATGTTTGGAAAACTGCTTTGTGGGAGGCAAGAGGTTGGAAAAAGTTAACTAAGTAAAGATTTTTTTTTCTTAAATAGTACCAGTTTTGTGACGTATGGTTTTCTTTACATCCTATAAGGTAACATTTTTTTCTGTTTTTAAGTGTAATGGTAATTGTAAACAGGTGCTACTGTTCTTTTTTCTTTTCTTTCTCCCTTCACTCTCTCTCCTTATTCAGTTTTACAAAATGTAGCCACTGCAGTGTATATAAAAAGCATTATATAAGAATAAATAATGTGCTTTTTCTCATTCTTGCATGGGGAAAATGCCTGGATTAAAGAGTTGGATTGATTTAGTAACAACTTTTAAGAGACAGCAAGTAAATGAAAAGAACATTGAATATTATAAGGCTTTTTTTCTAGCAAATACATGCATGCTCAGTAACAATTCTGCAGTTGGTCTTCATGTTTCTGTGGAAACAATCTGACAAAGAGAAACTGGCTACAGTCTGCTGGAGAGTGACTGACTGAGGAAATAAAGAAAGAAAAGAGAAATTGGCTAGGAGATAATGTTCTCTGAAAGCATTCAGGGATTTTCCCAAAGTAGATAATATTCTCTGAAAGCATTCAGGGACTTTCCCAGGGTAGATAATGTTCACTGAAAACATTCAATGGTTTCTCAGCTGGGAGAGCTATAAAGACAAGACAAAACCAATCAGCACTTGGTAGAAGCACAGACTGCCTCATGTGTCTTGGCATAGATGACGTTTCTTTTAGGTTAATTCTAGTCTGAGTGTGGCTGTCTGATTGGGACTTTTGTTCCTATTAGGGTAAAACATCAATATTTGAAGGTGTACATGGTTTTGTGTGTTGGTATTAAGTTAATAGGTATTAGAGATGTGCTTGTTTTTTTTTGTTTGTTTCTTTTGTTTAAGGGCTTTCAATAAAACAAAATGTTTTATAAGGCTCAAATGTATTTTACAAGAAACAACTGTATAAAAGTTCAACCTGCCAAACAGTATATGTATGTAACACAAAAGCTAGAACTAAACATTTAACAAAAAATGTGTTGTACATAAAAGGTGAGAATAGCTTTTTAATACAATGATGTTTTCTTTAATGTCTTTAAATGTAAATGTCCTCACAGATAAATACAAACAAGAAAGAGTAGTGAACTATATGAAAGAATGTAGAGTGCAAACAGCTATGTTGTAGGAGACACACTTAGAAAGAACTGAACATGTGAATTTTGTAAAGAAACATTTTCAAGATGGTTATTCAGCAGAATACCTGGGACAGAGGAAAGGATAAGTACTTATATTAATTCCAAGAGAAGCTCTAGTAGTGACAGAAGAAGATAAAAAAGATAATAATGGCAGACTTGTAGTGCTAAGGGGCTATTGGCAAGGGAGGAGGATTACACTGGCATGCATTTACATTCTACCTAAAATTGTAATGGAGCTTAAGATAAGTCTGTGAGAAATAATCAGTTTTCAGCAAGGAATATTACTTATAGGTGGGGATTGGAACTTGATTTGCAGCAGTGAAGATGTGTCTGGGGGTCCCAGAAGGGAAAATATCACATAGGAGAGTAGATTTTTGAAGAAATTTATGAACATATTTGCCATGGAAGGTGTGAATTCAGTAATAGGAGTTTGGAGTGAATTTACATATTATTCCCATGATATAAAAGTGGGCTAGGCTAGACAGAATTTACATTTCACAGGAAAATGTGCATTTAATTGAAGGTCTTGATACCCACCCAATAACTATGCATAGAGAACTGTCCTCTCTAGTCTTGCATCCTATCCCCCGCCCCACATCATCTCTGTCCATTAGGGTCAGCCTGCTCAGGGAGGCCACCACAAGGATCCCCCACAGGGATTCTCCCATTCTTCCAATACCTGTCTCCTCAGAAGTAGATGTGCAAGAGGAGGCAGTCCCCTTTGGAGTCCCTCACTGAAGACACTGACTTCGATAAAGGAGAAGGATCTCCTTGATCACCATCTGATGTCTTCTTTGGAAATCATGAAACAGAAAGGTCGTTGGTCCTCCCAATCTCTTTCTCCTGAGGCATCTGTGTTCCTGGATGCTTTTGGGGAAGGCCCATCTACGTCTTGGGTGACCCTCCCTGGCAGACGAACTTACTGACCTAGTTTCCTGCTGGGCGGGGAAGGAACCGGACATGGTCTAGCACATCCCCAAGCATACAGATAAGTTTCTAGTCCCCCCAGCAGGCAGGACACATTTGAGCAAAGGTATCCCCATTGATGCCATTGTTGTGGCAGCAGCCACTAAAAAGGAACTAGCCGAGCAGAGTTCCTCTGTCCATCCACCAACCAGGGAGTCCCAGATAGATTTGGAAAGCACATGTACGCCTCAGCCACATTCACACTGTGGTCATTAAATTATTTGGCATACTTTACCAACTTCCAAAAATATTTGATCAAGGAGCTATTCATCTCTCCGAGTCCACGTCAGTGGAGGACCTCTGAAAAGGTCTCTCCCCAAATAGCTAATCTCTCATCTATTGTTAATTCTTCAATGAGGTTGAGCTCCCATATAGCCAGTTCAGGCATAGCTGTAAGGAGATGTGCTTGGATGAGGCTATGCAACTTTGCGGAACTCTTTTAAGGCGTCCTTTGTTAATGCCCCATTCAATGGCTCCTCGTTTGGGAGATGGGTGAATAATACGCTTACCCACAGTAAACAGGAAGGAAAGACCCTGTCTGCAGTGGGAATCAAGTTTTCTACCCCTCAGAGGACTTTTTCTAAAAACCAGCAAGGAGGGAAGAAAACTTGGTTCTGTAAATCTCTGGGGGCCTTTTCAGGATCCATACTGGGACACTTCCTCCAGAGGCAGAGAAGGAGGTTTCAATGGTACATGACACTCTAGAGGCAGAGGAGGTCCACAGAACCAGGGCTTTAGAGACTGTTTCTATGACAGGTCCTATCAGTGTTCCTGAAGTGCTGCCTGACTGCCCATCTCTGGAGGCAGTCGGGGTTGTCTTTTCATGCACCTAGACAAACGTCACTTGGGAGTTTGTTGAACATAATATACAGAGGTTATTACATTCACTTTTCCTTTCCACCTCCAGGGCCCAGGAGGAAACTTCCTGACATTCCACCCAGTCAGAGGGAGTATGCAGCTCAAAAAGATCACAAGCTCCTTAAAAAAAAAAAGTCATCCAGGCTGTCCCAACCAAACAAATATGATTCAGAACTTACTCCTGCTATTTTTTGGTGCCAAACAAAACAGAGGACCTAAGATCAGTTCTTGATCTTAGCATTCTGAATCACTATGTAAAGAAGTCAAAGTTCTGAATAGTTATGGTTCAGTCCGTCCTGCTGCTTCTGCACAAGGATGATTGGATGTGCTCTACAGATTTCCAGGATGTGTATTATGTCAAAATAGGCAAGTTCTCCAGGAGACACCTGCACTTTCAGCTGGAAGACAATCACTACCAGTTTAGGGCACTGCCCTTTGGGCTCAACACAGCCCCTGGGTGTTCATCAAATGCACGGCAGTCGTGGCAACTCACCTGAGGCTCAAAGGATTCCAAGTGTTTCCCTATCTAGGCAATTGGTTCCTTACTGCCCCAACAAGGCATCAACTTTTACAAACCAGTGATTACTTGCTTCAGATTTCCAACTCCCTAGGCATCACGATAAATCTGTCCAAATCAAACCTGCCTCCTGTACAAAATCTAGAATTCATAGGAACTCAACTGAACACTATGAATCAAGTGGCTTCATTACCTTTTCACAGTATTACATCACTGAGAAATCAGGTATTGGGACTTGCTGTCTCGTCCGTCCCCTCCAGAAAAACTAGTGTTTTGAGCTCTGGGATCAATGTCAGGTGCCATTATTCTAGTTCCTCTAGCAAGATTCTTCATTCGAGTCCTCCAGTGGACCTTGACAGTTCAGTGGTCTGTTCTTTACCAGCCTCTCCCTCTTTCCATCAAGCTCACTCCAGTTTGCAAACATCATATTCAATAATTGATTACAGTCAGACAATCTGTTTTAGGGCTGACCATTCTCTCTTAACCCCCATAGCCACACTGACCACAGATGCTTCCCAACTAAGGTGGGGGGGGGGCATTTCAAGGGAAAGATGGTCCAAGGCATGTGCTCCCCCTCAGAGACCGAGCTGCATATCAATGTCCTAGAGATGAGAGCAGTCCTTCTAACATTGCAAGCCTTTCATGACTTTCTTCCTCTGGGGACTACTGCAATCCATATGGACAACATGTCAGTAGTTTGGTACATCAATAAACAAACAGGAACCCATTCATACCTGTTGTGCAGAGAGGCCATGAGGGTCTGAGAATGGGTGATCTCTTCAAACCAATTTCTAGTTGCAAAACTTATACCAGGAAAACCAACATGCTGGCAGACAGACTCACCAGATCCATTCTGATTCTGCATGAGTGGTCCCTCAACTAATCAGTAGTGAACGTGATTTTCAGTCATTGGAGCCAGCCTTGCTGTGAACTTTTTGCCTCTCCCCTCAACAACAAATGCAGCAATTATTTCACTCTAATCCCTCCTCTACCATTGAAACAGACTGAAGAGCTCAGCCATACTTATTGTCCCCTTTTGTATGGTTCACCTTCCTCTGGTCTCACCTCAGATATCCTCCATGGATACTGGAGCCCAATAAGGACTTCCTGTCTCACCTCTCAGTATGCCAGCATCCCAGTGTCCATGCCCTCAAGCTGACTGCATGGTTCCTCCACTTTCAGTAATAGTAAGATGGTCCAGGCTGGCTTCCCCAGTCTGTGATATTATTTTATCCTCCCAGAAGGCTTCCACTAAGAAAGTTTACAGAAGCAAATGGAAAAGATTCAATATATGGGCTTCCAAAGAGAATATTGATCCCTTTTCAGCCCATACGTCAGCCAGCCTCCTTTTCCTCAGTACTCTTTTTTAAAGAAGGAGTAAGTTTATTTACTGTTGAACTTCAGCTAGCAGCCATATACAATTTTCATGCTAGAAACAAATCCCTTTATTAACTTCCAGGTTATGTAAGGCTTTCATGAAGGGAATCTTCCTTCTCAGACCGCCCATTAAAGATCCATTTCCACCTTGGGACCTTACGGCCATCCTTCAGGGTTTAACTCAGAAACCCTTTGAGCTGGCAAACAAATGTGATATGAAGTTTCTTTATCACTTCAGCAAAAAGAATTTCTGAGCTTCAGGAATTATCAGTTAGGCCTTCTTACCTTATTTTCCATAAAGATAGGACATCTCTACGAACCAACCCTTACTTTATGCATAAAGTGGCCATAGAGACCAACATTAATCAGTCTATACAATTGCCAGTTTTCTTTCCAAACTTTACTAATAAGGGTGAATATATGCTGCTGCTTCTTGATGTTCATAGACAACTGCATTTCTATCTTCACACAACAAAACAGTATAGGAAATCTGACCAGCTATTTGTGTCCTCCTCCTCTAACCGCCTAGGTCAAGCAGTTTCCAAAATTACCTTGGCTAAATGGATTACTGATGGCATTTTATTGATTTACTCTCAGTAAGGTTTGGAATTGGCTCATCCTCCTAGAACTCACTCCACCAAATCTATGGCTACATCATCTGCTTTTTCCTCTAGATTGTCAATCGATATCTGTGCTGCAGTCACTTGGTCAAAACATCATACCTTTGTTACACATTACAAATTGGACACTGTCTCCAGAAGCAGGGCTTCTTTTGGCTTGACAGTGCTCCAGCATATCCTTCCTTGACGGCCTCCCAAGAATCACGTAGCTGGGGACTCTGACCCATTAGTGAAGAAGAATGAAAAGGACAACATCAGATTTAAAAGTTATGTTCTTACCATAACTTGGCATCTGTGTTGTCCATTTTTATTCTTCCTCAATTTCCCTCCCAGCCATCCCTCAGCCTTGTCATTCCTAGAAGGTTTTGGGGCACACATGTTCCAGGTTTGAGCATCAGTCCTTATTCTATCTGTCCTGTCTCTATTATCCAGTGGGTAATAAGGCAGCAAACTCAATCTGAGGAGTTACGGATGGTGTAGAACATTATGGGTAGGAGGAGGAGCTCGAGATGTATATCCAAGTCTGAAAACTGTGTCCAAATCAGATCTGAGGATCAGATCCATAGCCCATCAGTGAGGAAGAATGAAAACGGACAACACAGATCCCAAGTTATGTTAAGAACATAACTTCTAATTTTCCCCAGTGGGACAAACTTCTCTGCTATTAAAGTTTAAGTGAGTGCTGTTTCCAGTTTTCACATCAGAGATAATGCTTTCCCTTTGGCTTCGTCTAGGCTGTGTAAGGCTTTTTTAAGGGTATCTTTGTACTTAGGCCACCTGTTAAGAACCCGTATACCAGCTTGGGATCTTACTTTGGTTGTACAGAGTCTAATACAGTCACCCTTTGAACCCTCTGCAAAAGTGGACCTTAAGTTTCTGTCTTGGAAAACAGTTTTTCTTGTAGCCATAACTTCGGCAGGGCGAGTCTCTGAACTCTAAGCATTTTCTTCAAAACCACCTTATTTGATCTTCCATAAGGACAGGGATGCCTATGTACAAATCCATCCTTCTTACCCAAAATTGCATCAAAAGCAAACATCAACCAGGTCATCAGTTTGCCAGTTTTCTTCCCTAAATTTGAGAACAAAGGAGAATACATGCTTCACTCTTTAGACATACATAGACATCTTTGTTTCTATCTTCATAGAAAGAAGGAAATTAGAAAGACTGATCAATTGTTTGTTTCCTTTGCTAAGAACAAATTGGGTAGACCTGCCTCAAAAACTACAACAGCCAAATGGATAATTGATTGTATTTCTTGTGTATTCCTTAAAAGGCCTGTCCTTACCAAAACAACCAAGAGGTCATTTCACTAGGTCAATGGCTGTATCATCTGCTTTTTAGTTCAGAACTTTCATTGATGATATTTGTGCAGCTGCCACTTGGTCTAAAGCTCATACCTTTGTAGCTCATTAAACTGGACAGCATCTCCAGGAATATAGATGCTTTTGGTCCTGCTGCACTCTGGAACATCCTTTCATGAGGGCCTCCCAGGGTTACTATAGCTGGGGATTTTAATCCATCAGTTAAATGAATGAAAACCCCAACATCAGATATGCAGGTTATGTACTTACCATAACTATGCATCTGTGTTGCCCACTTTCATTTTTCCTCAGTTTTGGAAATTACATGATGGAGTTTGTCAGGAACCATTGTTCCTGTTTGAGCCCCTGTTCCATTCTATTATATCTGTTTCTATCAGTGTTATGGATGCATTACCCTTTTTCTAACATAGTTTAGAGACAGCAAACTTGATCTGAGGTGAAGCAATGATCAGGGACATTATGGGTAAAGGGAGGAGCTCAGGAGTCAGATCCCAGACTGTAAAAGAAAAGTGGCAGAGTTAGGTCTGAGTATTAGTCAAACCCATCTGTTGAGGAAAAATAAAAGTGGACAACACAGAAGCATAGTTATGGTAAGTACATAACTTAAATATATTTTGTGTGAGACAAGGTAATAATGCCTGTGGGATTTAAAAAAATGGATATAAGATCCTTTAAACTTTTAGCGAGAGAGACATTTTTTCAATGTGACATTTGAAACTGGTACTGTTCCTCAAAGTTTTTATATGAAAAAAAATGTATTTGTGGAATTACTTTTTCAGGATACAGACACGGTTAAAAAGGTTGGTAAACATTAATATACATATATATTTCTGATTAAATTATTAAGTATGATGTGAAAAGTCATTTAAAGAAATGTGATGATAGAAATTTGTGGAATGGTGGATGGGAAAGTGAAGTTGTTCTAAAAACTAAAAATTAAAATTTTACCGAGCATTATTTTCACTGCATGATTTATAGCTGTGTTGAGTTACTGAGGGCAAACCAAGAGGAAGCATTTTTATTTCTCTATTTTTGTAGAGGAAGTACACGGTTAATTGTCAAAAAGATGGCAATGATGTGGAAAAGTGGGCATGCTATGCAGAATTGTAAGGTAGAATGTAAGAAAAATGGTCAGTTTTGGTTTGATTGTAAAGAAAAACATAAGGAACGTCTGAAAGTGGAGGAATGAAGGGGTGAAAAAAGAAGTTATGTTCTTACCATAACGTTCCATGTGGAGTGTTCATCTCGCCTTTGTTCTTACACACGGGTTCGGAGCCGATCCTTGGCTCCGAGTCGGCCGCATAGCAAAGCTCTGCATCTTAGAGAAGCTCGAGACCAGGCTATATCCCACAATCCTCCCTGCCATTACTCAGATCTAGTTTGCAAGCAAACCAGACCAACCATAAACCTGAGGTGCTAAGGCTACATACAACCACAAAAATTCAGAGACACTATCTCACTGATAAATTAACTAAAGGGTAACGAAATATACCCCATGAGGTAAGAGGCAATATACCTGGAAGAGGTAAAGGCATGTGGACCAGACTCTAGTCCTACTCGTTCTTCCAAACACGTGAGGGAGGGAAGGGGGGAATGTAAGAACAAAGGCGAGATGAACACTCCACATGGAACGTTATGGTAAGAACATAACTTCTTTATGTGAGAGTGTTCAATCTCGCCGTTTGTTCTTACACACGGGTAGCATCCCTAGCTTCGTCACCCTGAGTGACTCATGGAAGAACGTTCCTGAGCACAGTGGAACCAAAAGATGTCCTGTCTTTGGAGGCTTTGTCAACTCTATAATGAGCGATGAAAGTATGTGGTTTAGACCACGTGGCTGCTGCACAAATCGTGTCCAAAGGCAGGCGAGCTGCATGAGCCAAGGAAGTGGAAACGGAGCTAGTAGAATGGCCCTTAGGTTTGGTGGGCAAGGCCTGATTCGACTTAGAATACACAAAAGCTATACAATCAGTAAGCCATTTAGAAAGTGTAGGTTTTGTAACTGCCACGCCCTTTTTATTGTCTGCAAATGCAACAAAAAGTTGATCTGTTTTTCTGTAATCCTTAGTCCTGTCCAAATAAAATCTTAGCTGTCTGTGCACATCTAACTTGTGCAGCATATATTCCAACTTGCTGGTATGGTTTTTGAAGAAAGTAGGGAGTTCAATGGACTGATTAATATTTATGACAGAACATACCTTAGGAAGGAAAGACGGGTTTGTTCGTAAGGTAACTCCATCTGGGTGGAAAATTAAGTAGGGTGGTTTGACTGATAGTGCTTGCAGCTCTGACACTCTTCGAGCTGAAGTAACCGCTACAAGAAAAAGAGTCTTCCACGACAAAAACTTCAGGAGGCAAGAAGAGGCTGGTTCGACGGGTGGCAACATTAGTTGCGACAATAACAAATTTAAATTCCATGGGAATAAAGGGTCTCTGACGGGCGGTCGAAGATGGAAGGAACCTTTCATAAAAGCCTTACAAAGCCTGTGGGACATAATAGAAGTATCGTCCTCACCAACATGGAAGTTGGAGATGGCCGCTAACTGTACTCTTAGTGTGGAAGTAGAGGCTCCTTTGTGGAAAAGGATGGATAGAAATTCTAGAACTTTATGTAAAGGAGCCACCAGGGGGTCCAAGTGTTGGCTAGTTGCCCAGTACACAAAGCGTTTCCATTTACTCCTGTAGAGTTTTGTAGTGGAAGCCTTATGAGAGGCAAGCAAAATGCGTTGAACTGCCGGAGAAAGTAGATCAGACCTGGCTAGGCGGGGAAGTGGAGCAGCCAAGCTACTAGTTTGAGGGATAGAAGAGACGGGTGAGGAACTCCCGACGAATGTGTCAGTAGATCTGGTACTGGGTCCAGGATCCACGGTTCCTCTGTTTGATGGGCTCGAAGAAAGGGGAACCATATCTGTCAAGGCCAGAATGGGGCTATGAGTATAATTGTCCTTTCCAGGTTCACGGCTTTCTGAAGAAATTTGGGAATCAAGGGGGTAGGTGGAAATGCATATAAGGAGACCCAGGGGCCAATCGTGTATCAGTGCGTCCCTGGGGACATCCCCTGGAGGGGGTAGAAGGGCAAAATAGCTTCTGCATTTGGTATTCATCGGGGAGGCGAATAGATCACAGCAAGGCTGGCCCCATCTGTGGAAAATTCTTTCCGCCACCTGTAGTTTGAGGGACCACTCGTGAGGTAACAGGATGGCTCTGCTCAACCTGTCCGCAATGCCGTTGGATGACCCCAGGATGTGCGTTGCTATCAGAAAGCGTCCCGTGGACTCTGCCCATTGCCAAATTCTCATGGCCTCTCTGCATAATGGGTAAGATCTGGATCCCCCTTGTTTGTTTATGTACCAGACTACAGACATGTTGTCTGTCTGAACTGCTACTGTTCCTAGAGGTAGGAGGGTTTGAAAGTGTTGCAACGCCAAGAACACCGCCCTCATTTCCAGAACATTTATGTGCATGTTGTACTCCATGTTGGACCATTCCCCTTGGACTGTTCTTCCCTGAAAAAGTCCCCCCCACCCTATCAGGGAAGCGTCCGTGGTTATCGTGGCGGTCGGATTCGGTAGAACAAATGGACAACCCATAGTGAGATCCTGACTGAACACCCACCATGAGAGGTCTCGCTTGCAAGAATCTGTTATCAGAATCTCGTGCGTTAGGGGTAACTGCTGGAATGACCACTGCGTGAACAGCAGCCATTGGAGGAGCCTCATGTGCAATCTCCCCATAGGAACTGCAATCAGGGACGCTGCCATGAGTCCCAAAACCTTCAACACCAGTTTGGCCGGGGCTTTCCTGCTTTGCAGTAGAAGAAGAACCTGTTCCTTGAGGGATGAAGCCCTTACTGGAGGGAGCTTTACCAGTGTTAAGCGCGTATCTAGGTCTGCTCCGATGAATGATATATGCTGTGAGGGCAGTAAGGCAGATTTTTCGAAGTTTATGGAAATCCCTAGGTGGGAACAAAGGTTGACTGTATAGTCTCTAGTTTGTATGAGGCGAAGCTCGGTGGTGGCGGTGAGGAGCCAGTCGTCCAGATAGGGAAACACCCAGAATCCTAGACATCTCAAGTGAAATGCTACCACTGCCATGCATTTGGTGAATACCCTGGGGGCTGAGGTGAGCCCAAAGGGCAGGGCTCGAAATTGAAAATGACTGGCTCCCAGCCTGAAGCGCAGGTGATCTCTGGACAGTGTGGCCATCTTGATGTGGTAGTACGCGTCCTTGAGATCTATTGAGCACATCCAGTCGTCCTTCTGCAAAAATGGAAGGATCGATTGAAGCGTGACCATCCTGAATCACTACTTGTTCTTCTTTTGTCGTTGCTGGTGTGTCATTAGCCTTCCGTGGATTTTTGTTTCTTGGTTTGAGTTTTATTTTGTTTCTTCACGAAGGTATTGAGATTGCTGAGATCCAAAATGGGTCTCCAGTCCCCTGTCTTTTTTGGAACTAAAAAGAACCTCGAGTAAGTTCCGGATCCTTTTTGGTCCGCCGGGACTGGCTGAATGACTCTTTTTTTTGAGCAGCTTTGAAATTTCTATTGCTGCTGGGCCTCACAGACGTGGTGGCACATCTGGAAACCTTCTTTGTTGGGGTGGAGTTGACATGAAGGGGATTTTGTATCCTCTGGTTACAATGCTTTTTACCCAGGAGTCTGAGGTGAGAGTTAGCCAGGCCTGTGGGTATAAAGCCAAGCGACCCCCGACTGCATCCAGAGCAGGACAGTCGGGCCCCTGTTCAGGAGTGCTGGAAAGGCTTACCAGGGATAGGATCCCTGTCGCCTTGGTTCTGCGGACCCCCTCTGCCGCCAGGGCGACGTCTTCCATTTCTGCCCCCCCTGCCTCTGGGGGGGGGTCACTCTGTGTGGCCTGGAAAGATCCCCGAGTTTTACGGAACCACATTTTTCCGCCTTGTTGCCCTTTGGGGTACGGTCTAGATGGAGCGGAAAAACGGACTCTGACAGCAGACAGAGTCTTTCCTTCTTGCTCACACCGAGTTAGTGTCTCTTTCACTTTGGGCCCAAAAAGAGTGGCACCATCAAAGGGGGCGTTGGCGAAGGAAGACTTGAAGGCTTCCGCAAATGAGCACAGCCGCATCCAGGATTGTCTTCGTAGAGCAATCGCTGAAGATGCGGCTCTACTTGGCCCTTCAGCCGCATACGAGATGAGCCTCATTGACGAGTTCACCATGGAGGTAAGGGTGTTAAGCTGTGCTGTTACCTTATCTGAAACAGCAGCATCTGTGCTACCCTGGAGGGTATCTCTCAGCTCCTTGATGAGATCCCTCTGTAGATGTGTAAAGTGTGTCAAATAGTTTAGCGAACGCATGGAAAAAGTCGCTGAACTAAAAACGCGCTTCCCGTATCTGTCCATAGTCCTAGAATTCTTATTAGGAGGATGAACAGAAGAGGAAGACTCAGACATCTCCTTTTTAGTGGCTGCAGCCACCACCATAGCGTCAATCGGAACTCCTTTGGTGAGATAAGTCTTGTCCTGGGGAGCGGTAATAAATTTGCTTGGTTTTCGAGGAACCGGTTCCACTGTCTCCCACGCCCTTCGAGCAATCAAATCCATTAATTCATCGAAGGGCGGAGTAACCCATGAGGTAGAAGGTTGAGCACCAAAAGCCTTCAGCAACACCGACTCGTCCTCAGTGGGGGCTAGGGACTGCCAATCACCCCTCTGTTTTAAAATCTCCAAGATGTCCGCAAATGAGACATCCTCGGAGGGGGATTTTGGGGACCCCTCTGACTCACCCAAGTCAGTGTCAGATGTTAGAGATTCCTGCGGGGAATCCAAGTGCCTCCTCTTGCACAGTCTTTTCCTCAGAACCTCATCGGAGGGGGATTCCGGTGAGGCCTCCGAGGAACAGGGGGCACCCTCTGGGGGTGGCTGAGGCAATGGTGCTCTACACTTTGGATGTGTCGTGGGAACAGAAACAGAGAGCGGCTCCTTAGGGGAGGGAGAAGACGCCTCTGATGAAGTGGTTGTCTGTGTAGACAAAACCTTCCTCATAAGGTCAAAACCCCTTGAACCTCGGGTCGAGGACTCCCCCGGTTCCTTAGAACATGGAAGAATCCCAGACATGGGGCCCATGGGTCTCAACCCTGAGGACGGGGCCGAGTCAATCTGTGCCGAGGCCCCGAGAGGGAGAGTCGGCACCGAAAGGTCGGTACGACTCTCGGTCCCGGAACCAAGGAGAGATCGTCGACTCCGCAACTCACCTATAGGTTCCGAAGGAGTTGAGGTCAATGGTGTCAATCGTGCAATGGACGGTTTCGGCACCGAGGGCTCCACTATTATCGGCTCATCCTCTCCCGGCTCCGAAGACTGGAAGGGTCTCGAAGGAGGACCTGTTGGAGATAAAGGGAGGCCTTCTAGTTTCGACACCAATTGGGAGGAAACTGCAATCAACTTGGAAAGAGCCGTGTTCTCCATAAGTTTCTGCACGACACGATCCACATCAGTATCGGATAACGGTCTGGAAGATCGGGTCGAAGGAGCCGAAGATGGCACCGACCGAAGAATGGAAGGTGGGGCTCAGTGAAAGATAAACATTCGACGCTCGGCCCCGAAGTCTGTGGAACCGGCGAACGAACTTTAGAAGATGAACTCGGAGCCGATGACATGGGCTCCGACATCTTCAACTCCTTCGAGGACTTAGAAGCCTGGTCAGACTTGTTCAAAGCCTCCTGGAAAGCAGGCTTAAGAAGTCCCCTGTCTATAAGTTTCCTGCGTCTGTCTGTCATGACCCTCTCACTTAAGGAATGGCATATAGAGCAATCCTCTTGCAAGTGGAGAGGGCCAAGACAGTAGACGCAGGAAGTGTGGTTGTCAGTGATGGACATTTTCTGCCCACACTGACACCTTTTAAAACCAGACTTGGCTTTTTCAGACATAATTAGCAAAATTTAAACACTAGCTATAATTAAGATATATATATATATATATATATATATATATATATATATATATAGCTATAAGTTATAGAAGAGGTAGGCCCCAAAGGGAAACCTATGAAAAAATAACAGAACTAACTACACTACACACACACACACACACACACACACACTATAGTAAGATCAAAAACTAAATTCTCAATAACTATAAGAACTTTAAACAAAAATAATAACTATCTTATCTGAATATCAACATTTTCACTGGTCCGAGCTCTCTTATCGATGTGATCCGTTGCAGCAGCAAACTAGATCTGAGTAATGGTAGGGAGGATTGTGGGATATAGCCTGGTCTCGAGCTTCTCTAAGATGCAGAGCTTTGCTTTGCGGCCGACTCGGAGCCGAGGATCGGCTTCGAACCTGTGTGTAAGAACAAACGGCGAGATTGAACACTCTCACATAGAATTTTATTGATGTGGCAATGGCATGAATAAAGGTATATGGAAGAAGGGGTCATTTTGAAGATAGATTCCAAACTCTCCAAAGATAATTTGTTTAGGAAAAATTAGCAATTCCATTTGAAGTAGCTCATCAGGATAGTTTAAGGTTCTTAGGGTGGATAATTGTGTTGCTTATTGCTCTGACTTTTTCAAGAAGGGTGATGAGTTGCAGACTTACATGGTGGGTCAACCTCATCTCATTTCCCTCAAATATAGGGGACTTTGAGAAGTAATCCTTCATTTATGCATAAAGTGACATCCAAGCTTACTTTGAGTCAAGCTGTCCATCTCCCTTCTGCTTTCCAGAATTTAAAAATGGGGGAAGAGAGAATTCTTCATACCCTGGATGTCCTCAGACAACTCGGGTAATGTCTTGATAGAATAAAAACCTTCAGAAATTCTGATCAGTTCATTTCTTATGAGTGTAAGAAAAAAGGACAACCAGTGTCAAAGTAGACAATTTCCAAATGATGTACATGTTTGAATAAATCGCTGCTGCAATAGCCACTCCCTCCATACCCTTATATATTTTTTCTGTGATGTTGACATTTCTTTTTACATATCCAATATTGACTTTTTTTCAGAGCTGTATCCTTCCTTCCATCAGTTGTCATGAAAGCTATGAAGGGTTTTTTGCCCAGACTGCTAATTTTGTCTAGTGACTGCTCGAGCCATCAGCGGTCTTGGTGTGTGTCCTAAAGCTTTGGAAGCTGGCTGGCTATTCTATCCTAATCAGGATATAACACTACTGCAGCAGTAATCTATTCAAACATCTACTGTTATGGTAAGGTGACATTTATGACTGTTCTTTTTTCCAGATTATTTGACAATTTGGGCAGCAGGAGAATACAAGAAAATGGCAGGTGATACTTCAGATGAGCTATTTCAGGCAGAAATCAAGCAGTTCTAGAGAAATAACATAACAATGAGAAGTTTTTATATAACTCTCAGAATGGTAGCATGTGTAAAAAGAAAAGTATGAAATATGTAGATGCAGCAATATTTGTTAGAAGGACATGCAAGAAAGAATATGTGGCTGTATTAATTGATATGGATAGATTGTTAGGAGAGAATAGTGCCTTGCTCCTAGAAAAGGAAGGGGAATAAAATAAGAAAAATAAATAATGTCTTGGTTATATAAACAGCGATATTTCATGAAAGGAAAGGAAAGGAGAGGGAAGGATCTTTTTTGGCAAAATGGGTAAGAAATTAAGAGAATTTTAGAGTAATGAGGGATATGGAAAGAAATGAAATATGTAAACAACAGGAGATCATGTGCATAGTAGTTTAACATGTGAGATGTACGTTTGACAGTATTATAGGATGGAAAGAGAAAATGAATAAAAAAAGAGCTATTTAAAAATATCACAGAAAAATGCTACCAAAAATAATTATATGAGATATTAAAAAAACTGTAAATGGAAATTCAGTTCAAGGAATAGATGGTGCGAGTTACAGAATGTATGAAGGGTAAGTGGAGAGGAGGTTTCTTAAAAGTTATGAGTGAGAGACTGGAAAAGAGTATTAGAGCATGGAAGTATGAGAGTGTAGAGTGATTTTTTATTTTTTTTTGAAAAAGTTTTATTAAGAATTGGCATCCTATTACATTGAACAATACAGATTATTGGATTTTGATGAAGATGATACAAAGAAGGTTTGAAAAATATTAAAATAATTTATCACTGAAGGATTATATGGAGTTAGAGGGAAACAAAGTTAGGAAATTTGGTTAATAACAGAAGCGGATGGCATAGTAAGTAAATAGTGTAATGGACAGGTATAGCAAAAGCCCTTGATTGTGTGGAACATAAAATATGGACGATTTTACAAGCTTATGGAATTAAATGGAATATATTTTATTTGTTATCTGCAGTATGCAAGAAAAGCTAAGAAATAGATGTCCTTCCCTGTAACTTTTGGAGTATTTTTTTTACAGATGGAATATACTGCCTAGGATCCCCATACATACAGCCAGCATACCAAAGCCTTATCTGCTTCCAGGAGCCATACATCAGATGTATGTCCTACATCCAATGAGTAAGGTCCGTAAGTGACATATGAGCACCTAATCCTCAGAACTTCTTTGCCACCAGTCTGAATGTTTTTTCCTCAATTTGTTCTGCAGGTTGTTCACCAAGTTGGTTCAGCCACAATCTTGACAAGATAAGTGCCCCATTGGGTTTTTTTCCTTCCTTTTTTTATTTCCTTTTGTGGATTTTTACATGTCATCCAGGAAGGAGAAATTTGAATGCGGGGGACAGACCCCCCATAAAGACAAACATTTCAAGTGCCTTGTTTTGTTTAGGTGCTTCTTATGACCATAACCAGTGCAAGATTTGTCAGGCACTGGTTCCAAAGACTCTCTGCAGTTGTCTGTCATTCCTTTCAGTTTACGTGGAGAATCAGCTTTTGGCCAAACGATGCATCATGGCTTCTGCCCATCTGATGTTCAGCCATCTTTTAAAAAATAAGCCTGAGAAGGCATGTCTTGAGTCTACTGTTGTCCAGTCTCCTGTCAGGTTGGATGAAGAACCCAAGGAATGTCTAGTGTTGCAATCATCTCCCTCAGCCGCGAACCAGTTGGAGAAGGACATGGGGATGTCTACTCACATGTCCACTGAGGCTGTGTCTATGTCTGATACAGACATGGAGGGGGAACTACCATTGTCCCCACTAGGGGCTCCAATATCCTAGACTTGGTCATTACCAACATGGGAGATAGATGGTCCACACCAGTGGTCACCCCCTCATTGGTCAGGTCTGACCATAAGCAAATCATCCTCGACATCCATACCCCCCCACCCCCAGTAAGGAAACCTCCGTAAAAAAGTTCTTCAAAGCCAACTTCATGCTACTCAAGTCAGAAGTGACAAACTTCATGACACCCATGTAGATGGGAGCTGAAAGTTTGACTGCTGAATCCTACACTAAGTCACTGTACGAGCACACCCACTCATGCAGGAATTGTACCATCCCAAACAGAACCAAGACGCTCTCCTCCAAAAAAAGGAAGCCAATCTGGTGGTCCCCTGCCATAAAAAAAACTATACAAGAGAAGGAAGAAACTGTTGCAGAAAAGAGGAAAATCCCAGGATGCAAAAATATCCCCTACCAGCCTCAGTAAGAAGCTGAGATCCCTCATAAAATTCTCCAAAGCTAGTTACGAAAATAAAATTGCCAAAGACAACCACAAGGCATTCTATAGTTATGTCAAGAATCCAAACGGCAATGCTCAGAGCTACAACAAAATGGCATTAAATACACTGATCCCAAGGATATTGTCAATATCCTGGCAGATCGATTTAGTGCCAACTTCATCCTCCTCTCACCCCCTAAATGGCCCATCTCAATATCAAAAGATTGCCACATTCCAGTAATCCCGGCCATACAGGTAGAAACCGCACTCTCCAAAGCTAAGAATACAGCATCCAAGGGACCTGATGGCATCCCAGGCTG
Source organism: Protopterus annectens (assembly GCF_019279795.1). Lineage (NCBI taxonomy): Eukaryota > Metazoa > Chordata > Ceratodontiformes > Protopteridae > Protopterus > Protopterus annectens. The sequence continues at coordinate 819,134,142 of NC_056743.1, forward strand.
TGTACTAAATGAACTACAAAATGAACTGGCACCTCATCTAAGTGTCATGTTTAATCATAGCCTCACCTCAGGCTTCATGCCCACTGAGTGGCACACAGCTACAGTTATCCCACTCCACAAGGGGGGGATCCACCTTCCCATTAGTCTGACAAGCCTGATCTACAAGGGTATGGAACGCATTATCGTGGAACTTATAAACAAAGACATTGGCAAACTTCAAACACTGGACCCCACCCAGTTTGGCTTCGTGAAGGGCCGATCTTGTCTCCTGAACCTGACTGACTTCTTCAAATCAGTTTCCAGAGCTGTGGACGAGAGTAAGGCAGTCCACACAGCCTATCTGGACCTCGCCAAGGCCTTTGACACCATCTCCCACTCTGGAATCATAGATAAACTTACTAACCTATGTCACTCGATGGGTTGCCAACTGGCTTAATAACAGAACCCAGACTGCAAATGTAGCCTGCTCCAAATCCAGCTCCAGACAAGCGGAGTACCTCAGGGTTCAGTCCTGGACTGCTCTTGTTTGGCATCTACTTCTCTGAAGTACAGGCTAACACTAAGGGACTCTGGCTAACAAACTCACAGATGACTGCAAACTGGGAGCCACTACTGAATCCCCAAATGATGTGGATATTCTAAAAAAGGGCCTTACAGAAACAGATGCTTAGTGCCAGAGCCATGGACTCAAGCTTAATGCCAAGAAATGTATAGTTATCCCCTATGGGAAAAAAAACATGTACCCATGAATTACCACATAGGTGGCAGTACACTAAACACTGAAAGTGTGATGACAGACTTAGGGACACAGGTGGACAGTGGTCTCACCTTCAATAACCACATTGCCACAGCAGTCAGGAAATCCTTCTATGTGGCACACCTCATCACTAAGGGCGTTTCATTCAGAAAAAAAGGAGGTCATTGTCCCACTGTACTCATCCCTCATTAGACCCATTATAGAGTACAACACCCTGTTTGGTATGTACCACATAAGACATCTGCAACAGCTGGAAAGGCCGCAGAAATACCTCACTAACAGACTCACAAGCCTAAAGCAGATGCCCTATGCTGACAGTCTAAAAGAACTCCAGCTATATTCTGTGGCATACTGTATACTCAGAGGCGATCTCTGCTTACCATACAAGGCCATATCAAACCCTGAGCTGTTGGACATGCTCCACTTAAAGAAATCCCAATCCCTCAGAGACACATGCTTCAGGGATCCAAACCTTGTCATCACAATGAACAAAACATGCTGGAGGGATAGGCTCCTGATCCAGAGACTCCCCATACTCTGGAATAGACTGCCCATACATGTCAAGCAGCGCACCTCCTTGGCCCTCTTCAAAAGGAACCTTGACGATTGGATGGGAGATAGGAAATTCACCCCAGGGATCACATCAGTCGCCCTGCTAGACAGGGGTCCAGGGAAGTAAATATTGTGGGAAGAAATATCCAGGGAATTATGGCTAGGCTTGTATAGGCCCTAGGACCAATAGCCTAGTACCAACCTAAGATTTTATCAGAGGGGCCTGGGGGTTCCCCAGATACCAGTTATGGAGGAATCCGCTGATACTTGTATGTAATCTAGGCAGAGGTCTGATCTGCCTAGGTTTGTTAGGGCTAATGTTGCTTTGAAAAAGAAATAGAAGACCAGACATCTGCCTTTTGTGGTAAAGGATCCTCACAAGAAATGGCAGGATTTCACATAGCCTCTTTTTAATGCCCTTATGGCTTTAAAGCCTCCACAAGGCTCGTTTGTACCTTCTTCTGTTCCTTCCTCTACCCCATCTAAACATCATAGGGGGTGTGAGTCCTCTGAAGAAGTGTTGAATTTAGATTCTGGGGAAGAGTCCTTGACTTACTTGTTTCAACTGCATTCTACTCTGACCTTAGGGTCTGAGAAAGAGGATTCTTTCTCCAGATCCAGATTCTCCAGTGGAATAATTACTCTTTGGAGATACTGTGGTATGTATGATGGAGCATTTCAAATGGGATTGTTCCCAAGTTTCTTATGTCCAAAAATGGTACTGTGAGCCCTTTCAGATGAATTCATCCTGTCCTTCTGCAGTCCCCTTGTGTTGGATGTCTTCTTGGACACCTTCTCTGTAGCTTCTCAAGCCACTGATTCCCAGTCCAAAGAAGCCTGACAAGTAATATAAAGTCCGTGAAGCACAGAAATATTTTTTATAAAAGACCTTCTTTAGACCCAGCTGTGATTTCCTTATCTACTAAAAACCATCAAAATTGCTGTCCCCTTCTATTCTTTCACCCTCAGACAAGGACACTCATGCAGAAAAAAAGTGTATACTTCTGCCACTTTAGCTTTCAGAGACATATGACTAGGAATGTCCTGGCTGTTCTGTCTTAGCCTGGAGGTACTCTGGTTAGTCTGATTCTGAGACAGTGACCTCTGTCATTTCCTTGTTGGGCACTGCTTCTCAGATGGCTCGTCATTCTATGAAGTGCAATTATGATAATGCTTATGGCTCTTTTAGGGCAGCTGCTGTAAGACCTGTGAAGAAATGGTATGCTTAGTTATGCTTGCATGCTCCCCCTGATATCAAATCAAAGCTCCAAGAGTCTTCTGTAGATAACCAAAATCTCTTTGTCTGTGCTGTTTAAGACCCTACAAGACAAAGGGAAAGATTTGCAGGATCTGAAACAAATCTCTCTCTGTCTCCAATATATAGGTTCCAGAGATATTACCCCTCTTCCTTTGTCCAGATGCAGCCATGACAATCTTCTAAACATAAAAATTCCTCCAAGAGGATTCCCCTAATAAATGTTCACAGGATTCAAAGAATGAAAAGACTTCTTTCCCCTGACAAATCTGCTTCCATCTGACATTCAGTTGCCTCTATTGACCAGATTCCACTTTCCTATAGGTTAAGTCTATCCTTTCCTGTTTGGCAAAGGGTATCAACAGACTCCTGGGTGCTTTCCAGTATCCATTTAAATTCCTTTGTTTCAAGACTGAAGGAGAGAATTATTGAGCATAATTCTGATATCAGACTTCAAGTTATGACTAATTCTTTGGCCAAGCATACTGCTGCAGCTGGTCCTTTGCACATGTTTAGCTTTATGGTCATCAGTATGGTTAATGATAAAAATATTAGGAGAAATGACATTAACAATAAACTTGAAAGAAAGGAATGTAAATGGATTTTATTGTTACAAGCTGACGTTTTTCCTGGTGTCAACCAGACTGTAACATAGAAGCCTGTACTTAAATTTAAATGATCATGCCTTAAATAGTCTTTTAAGTTTAATATTTTATATTGTGTGACTTTAAATATATTTTTATATGTTAATTGATTAATTTTCTGGCATCTTTTATTGGCTGTGTGATGTTTTTGAAGGATATAAAATGAGGGTTGTTGAATTTGTTTTCTAGCACTGAAGAAGGGTTGTATACCTGAAAGCTTTGCATTGGACATTTATTGTATGTTGGTACGTTACTTTTGCTTCATTTTATTGTGCTTTGTTTATTACATCATATGAGTGCTGCTCTATTTTGCCTACATATAGTATGTTGGACTTTTTACGTTATTGAAATCAGAAACGTACTTGTGTATTACCACACAGCCATAAAATTTGCTTCATTCTTTTCCATTTTATGTTTTTATTTGTGAATCTGTTTTGTGAAAACGAGCTTTACTCTTAGTGAGTTGCTTGTGGCATGCCAGAATCCACTATTACAATCAATCAATAAAGCAAATGGTTCGCTTGCTTTAAATACAGTTAGTGGTGACAATGATGGTGATGGTAATGGTAATGTTAATGTTAACTTCTCACAGCTATTAGCAGTACTGCAATGGAAGCTTGAGACGCTGCAATGGCAACGTCTTAGTTTCCTTGCCTATCTGGATTTGAGTATTGTGGCCGTGAGACTTGAGGGTTTTGAAAATGCCCTCTTATGGCAATAGTTATCCAGTTCTGCTAAATAGATGGCAGGAGTTAAATTTGAAGCTAGGACTTGATTATATGTTACTCATGAATTAATTCTTTTCTCAAATTGAGATCAAGTTGAAGGAAGAAGTTAATAAGCTTGAAAGTGATATTTCTGCTTCTTTATTTTCTTCTGGTACCCTGGACTATAATAATCTTTTAGAGAGCTTATCTAAATATGAGAAGAAACTGGAAATGGCTAAGCTTCAGAAACTACATCGGGACATCAATGACTATAATAATGGAGACATTTTTGCCTGGCTGACAAATGATCACAGGTAGAAAAAAATTATTGATAATGTAAATACACAAAGGCAGCATATATACACTGGATGAGTTTAATACTCCCTTAAATTTAAATGAACAGCAGAATGTTACTTGTATTAATTATCTTTCAGCTAATGAGACTCAGTGTACATCTACAGAGTCTTGGTCACAAATAACCAATATGATGGGAGGAAATGGCCAACCATCCAATCAGCATACAAAGAATGACATCACTCCTATTCCTGCTTCTAACCAATTAATTGTTTCATCTCAACAGACTTGACACTTCTCTGGATTTTTGGCATGTTCAGCAGCTAGTAGAACTCGAGCTGCCAGAAGTCGTCAATCAAAACAAAAGGAAGCAGTCGAGAAGTCGCTTGTTGAAGGAGGACAGAGGAAGAAGTTGGACTGCTACGTGAACGAGGAGCAGAATGCAAAAATAGGTGAATCTCTAATTTGACACTGACACCATTGGACTTAATGTTATTTGAGAAAGGCCTGAGGTTTATGCCAGCTACGATTGATAGCGTAACAGATGCATTAACTGATTTAAAACTGTTTACACACAATATGGATCTTAATCTAACTTTTAAAAATATAAATTCTGTTTCAGATAATCTGTGTAAACGGTCTAGTACATTTATTCTTAATAGTCATCCAATTGTGAATGCTTTTCATAATGTCTGTGAATTGCACATACGTCGTTTTTACAACCAAGGAAAATTTTATTTTTTTACACTCTAGCATTAGAAGAACAAAACACTTTGTATAAGCTGGAAATTAATAATAATAATAATAATATTAAGAAGGATGACAAGGGTGGGGAAGAGTGTCATTATGATGAGAGAGAACTACTTGATGTCTATACATGCTATCCTTGCAGATGAAAGCGCTTTTAAAGAAATAACCTGTCTTGATGTTAAATAGAAGTTATGTCCTTACCATAACGTTCCATGTGGAGTGTTCATCTCGCCTTTGTTCTTACACATGGGTTCGGAGCCGATCCTCGGCTCCATGTCGGCCGCTTGCAATCTCTGCATCGAGAAGAAGCTCGAGACAACCTAATACCCACAATCCCCCTCTGCCTTTACCTCAGATCTAGTTTGCAAGCAAACCAGCAGCCAGAGAGAGCACACTCATGCCAAAAATTACATAATCAAGAAATCATCTATATACATATATATATATATACACATGTACATCATACAAATACAACCACTGCAAATGCAGAAGGAGAATACTCCAGACCAGGCACCAAATTGAACGTTCTTCCTGAGGGTGGGAGGGTGGGAATGTAAGAACAAAGGCGAGATGAACACTCCACATGGAACGTTATGGTAAGGACATAACTTCTATATGTGAGAGTGTTCAATCTCGCAGTTTGTTCTTACACATGGGTAGCGTCCCTAGCTCCATGTTCCTGAGGAACTCACGCGAGAACGTTCTTGAGCACAGTGGAACCAAAGGTTGCCCTATCCCTAGAAACCCTGTCCACTTTGTAATGAGAGATGAATGTATGCGGTTTAGCCCAAGTAGCAGCTGCACAAATCGTGTCTAATGGTAGGCGAGCTGCGTGAGCCAAGGATGTAGACACTGATCTTGTAGAATGTCCTTTAGCTTTGACAGATAAGGATTGATTTGAAGAATCATAAACGTATATAATACAATCAGTTAGCCATTTGGAAAGAGTTCGTTTAGTAACCGCTACACCTTTCCTGCTGTCAGCAAAGGCTACAAAAAGTTGATCAGATTTCCTGTGATCCTTAGTTCTATCCAAATAAAACCTGAGTTGTCTATGGACATCCAATTTGTGTAACATATACTCTAACTTATTAGTGTGATTCTTGAAAAAGGTGGGTAATTCAATGGACTGATTAATGTTATTGGTAGAGCAAACTTTGGGGAGAAAGGATGGATTAGTGCGAAGAGATACTCTGTCAGAGTGGAAGATCAAATAAGGGTGTTTAATAGAAAGAGCCTGAAGCTCAGACACTCGCCTAGCGGATGTAATGGCTACCAAGAAGAGAGTCTTCCACGATAAAAACTTCAATGGGCAAACGGAGGCTGGCTCAAAAGGGGGCAACATCAATTTAGATAGTAACAGGTTCAGATTCCAAGGTGATGTAGGAGTTCTAACTGGTGGTCTAATATGAAAAGATCCTTTTAAAAAGGCCTTACAAAGTCTGAGAGCCATAACAGGTGCCCCACATTCTTCCACATGAAAGTTGGAAATGGCAGCCAATTGCACTCTTAAAGTGGCAGGAGAAGCTCCTTCATGGAACAATTCTGTTAAAAACTCCAAGATCTTGTTTAACGGAGCTATGACAGGGTCCAAATGATGTGAATTCGCCCAGAAGACGAAACGCTTCCATTTACTGGTGTAGGTCTTTGTAGTGGAAGCTTTATGAGAAGCCACTAGTATATTCTGAACTGCCGGTGTAAGAGAATCAGACCTGGCTAAAAAGGGAAGCGGAGCAGCCAAGCTGGTGGATGGAGTGATTCGAGAGAGGGGTGAGGAACTCCTGATGAGTGAGTCAGTAGATCTGGCTCTGGGTCCAGAATCCAAGGTCCCCGAATGCGGTGTTGCAACAGAAAGGGGAACCAAATTTGACGAGGCCAGAATGGGGCAATGAGGATTATCGTCCTTTGAAGGTTGTTGGCTTTCTGCAGAAACTTTGCAATCAGGGGAAAGGGAGGAAAGGCGTACAGGAGACCCGGGGGCCAATCGTGCACCAGCGCGTCCCTGGGGACTTCCCCTGGAGGGGGTAATAGGGCAAAGTAGCTCCTGCATTTGGTGTTCATTGGAGACGCAAAAAGATCGCAGGAAGGCTGGCCCCACTTGCGAAAAATCGTCTTCGCAATTGACTGTTTGAGGGACCACTCGTGAGGCAACAGGATTACTCTGCTCAGCCTGTCGGCTATGACGTTGGATGACCCCGGGATGTGCGTTGCGATCAGAAAGCGACCCGTGGACTCCGCCCATTGCCAAATTCTCATGGCCTCTCTGCATAGCTGATAAGACCTGGTTCCCCCTTGCTTGTTTATGTACCAGACTACAGACATGTTGTCTGTCTGAACTGCAATAGTCCCTAGAGGAAGAAGGGGAGCAAAGTGTTGCAACGCTAGAAACACTGCCCTCAACTCTAGAACATTGATGTGCAGATTGTACTCCAAATTGGTCCATTCGCCTTGGACTGTCTGTCCCTGAAAGATGCCCCCCCACCCTATCAGGGAAGCGTCCGTGGTTACCGTCGCTGTCGGCGTGGGTAGCACAAATGGTCTTCCGCTGGAAAGGTTGCAAGTCTGAAGCCACCAGGTTAGGTGTGATTTGCATGTGTTTGTAATCAGAATTTCGTGTGTCAGAGGTAGCTGTTGGAACGACCATTGTGCAAACAGTAGCCATTGTAGAACTCTCGTGCAGTCTTCCCAATGGTATCGCAATGAGAGAAGCTGCCATGAGACCCAAGACCTTCTGAACCAGCTTTGCTGGGGAATTTTTGGATGACAGAAGGAGAGAAATGTGGCTTTGTAGTGAGGCTATCCTTTCTGGAGGGAGCCTTAGAATTAAATGATGCGTATCTAATCCCGCTGTGATGGCTGTAGTAAAGATTTTTCGAAATTTACGGAAATTCCGAGGTGAACACAAAGTTGTAGAGTGTAATCCCTGGCCTGTATCAGTTGACGCCGGGTGGTGGCAGAAAGGAGCCAGTCGTCCAGATACGGAAACACCTGGAATCCTAGGCGTCTCAGATGAGACGCTACCACTGCCATGCATTTGGTGAAAACCCTGGGGGCTGAGGTCAGACCAAAGGGCAGGGCTCGAAACTGATAGTGACTGGCTCCCAGCCGGAAGCGCAAATGATCCCTGGACGCCCTGGCCATTTTGATGTGGTAGTATGCGTCCTTTAGATCTATTGAGCACATCCAGTCGTCCTTTGTAAGAATGGAAGGATCGATTGAAGCGTGACCATTCGGAACTTTTCTTTCTTGACAAAGGTGTTGAGGTTGCTTAGGTCCAGAATCGGCCTCCAGTCCCCTGTCTTCTTTGGAACTAAAAAGAACCTTGAGTAAGTTCCGAATCCTATTTGGTCCGCTGGGACTGGTTGGATGACTCTTTTTTCTAGCAGCTTTGAAATTTCTATAGCTGCTGGGTCTCGCAGATGGGTGGCACATCTGGGAGTCTTTTCTTTGGAATGGGAGTGGATAGAAAGGGGATTCTGTAACCTGTGGTAAGCACGCTTTTACCCAGTTGTCTGTAGTAAGATTCTGCCAGGCCTGAGGGTATAAAGCTAGCGACCCCTGACTGCCTCCAGAGCAGGACAGTCGGGCCTCCTCTCAGGAGTGCTGGAAGGGTTTTCCAGGGGGTGTATCCCTGTCACCTTGGTTTTGCGGACCCCCTCTGCCGCCAGGGCGGCGTCTTCCACCTCTGCCCCTCCTCTGCCTCTAGAGGGGCATCACCCTGTGCCTGGGAAATATCCTTGGGGTTTTGAAACCACATTTTTCCACCAGCGTTGCCCTTTGGGGTACGGTCTGGATGGGGTGGAAAACCGGACTCCGACAGCAGACAGAGTCTTTCCCTCCTGTTCACACCGGGTAAGGGTCTCCTTTACTTTGGGGCCAAAGAGAGTGGCACCATCAAATGGGGCGTTAGTAAAGGAAGACTTGAAGGCTTCCAAATGAACATAAGTGCATCCAGGATTGTCTGCGAAGAGCAATCGCTGAAGCTGCTGCCCTACTCGATCCTTCGCTGCGTATGATATCAGCCTCATGGATGAGTTAACAATGGATGTAAGGGTATTGAGATGTGCTGTAACTTTCTCTGAAACAGCAGCATCTGTAGTACCCTGGAGGGTATCTCCCAACTCTTTGATTAGATCCCTCTGTAGACGTGTAAAATGGGTCAAATAGTTCAGGGATCGCATAGAAAAAGCCGCTGAACTAAAAATGCGCTTCCCGTACCTGTCCATAGTCCTAGAATCTTTGTTAGGCGGATGGACAGATGAGGAAGATTCCGACATCTCCTTTTTCGTGGCCGCTGCCACCACCATGGTGTCCACTGGAACTCCCTTTGTGAGGTAAGCCTTGTCTTGGGGTGCAGTAATGTACTTATTAGGCTTTCTAGGGACTGGTTCCACCGTGTCAGGTGTCTCCCACGCCCTTCGAGCAATCAGCTCCATTAACTCATCGAAGGGTGGAGTGACCCAGGAGGAGGAAGGGTGAGCACCGAATGCCTTCAGCAAGACTGACTCATCCTCAGAAGGGGGAAGGGACTGCCAATCACCTCTCTGCTTTAGGATCTCCAAGATGTCAGAAAAGGAGACATCTTCTGAAGGTGACTTTGGGGACCCTTCTGACTCATCCAAGTCAGTATCGGATGTCAAAGATTCTTGTGGAGAATCTAAGTGTCTCCTCTTACACAATCTTTTCCTAGGGACTTCTTCGGGGGGAGCATCCGAAGAAGCCTCCGAGGAAGAGGGGGCACCCTCCAAGGGTGGCTGAGACACCGGTGCTCGACGCTTGGATGTGACCGTTGGTGCAGAGGAGGATAACGGTCCTTTATGGGGAGGAGAGGCTGCTTCTACTGATGTGGTTGTCTGGGTAGACAACACCTTCCTCATGAGATCGAAGACCCCCGGGTCTCGAGTCGAGGCATCTCCCGGTTCCGAAGAAATGGGAAGAATCCCCGAAACAGGCACCGAAGGCATCAACCCCGAGGACGGAGCCGAGTCGATCCGAGCCGAGGCCCCGAGAGGGAGAGTCGGAATCGAAACATCGGTTCGACTCTCGGCCCCGGAACCAAGGATGGATCTTCGGCTCCGAGACTCCGGTACCGGATCCGACGGAGTCGAGGTGAACGGAGCCGACCGAGAAAAAGACGGTTCTGGCACCAAGGGCTCCACAATCAGAAGATCAGCCTCTTCCGGCTCTAAAGACTGGACAGGTCTCGGAGGAGGAACAGATGGAGATAATGGGAGGCCTTCAAGTTTCGACACCAATTGAGTGGAAACCGAGATAAGTTTGGATAAGGCCGTATTCTCCAGTAATTTCTGCACCACGCGGTCAACATCGGTGTCGGAGAGGGGCCTGGAAGAACGGGTCGAAGGAATCGAAGACGGAGCCGACCTCAACAGTGTCGGGGGAGGGAGCTCCATCACCGGTTCCAAGACTCGAGTCTCGGAAACTGACAACAGTTGAACACTCGGCCCCGAAGTCTGTGGAACCAGTGATCTAACTTTAGCTGAAGAGCTCAGAGCCGATGACTTGGGCTCCGACGTCTTCGATTCCTTCGAGGATTTGGATGCCTGGTCTGAAGCATCCAGAGCCTCTTGAAAGGTAGGTTTTAACAAACCCCTATCCATTAGTTTCCTGCGCCTATCTGTCATGACCCTCCCACTGAAAGAATGACAAATAGAGCAGTCTTCTTGCAGATGGAGAGGGCCAAGACAGTAGACGCAGGAACTATGATTGTCAGTTACTGACATCTTTTGCCCACATTGGCAACGCTTAAAACCCGATTTAGCCTTTTCAGACATCTCACTCTAAATAGAAACTGAAAAGTCAAGTCCAGTAAAGAAGTCAAGTCCGGTGAAAATGTCGAATCCAGTAAGGAAGTCAATCCGGTAGTCAAATCCAAGTAAGGGGTGGTAGGCCCCGAGGAGAACTCTAATAAGTTTTAATAAACTTAACGGAACTGAGAATCCCTCAACCTTACCACACACACACAATATATCACTAACAAACTTTTTATAATAAAATTACTAAGAAAAAATACAAGAATAAATTCTTAATCTTATCTTAGGTGCTCGAGCTCGACCCAGTGATGCGAACGCTGCAGCGGCAAACTAGATCCGAGGTAAAGGCAGAGGGGGATTGTGGGTATTAGGTTGTCTCGAGCTTCTTCTCGATGCAGAGCTTGCAAGCGGCCGACACGGAGCCGAGGATCGGCTCCGAACCCATGTGTAAGAACAAACGCCGAGATTGAACACTCTCACATTAGGTTTATTACTAATATAAATATGTCCATCTGTGAACTTTAGATATTGAGATTTTTGGTTATTTTTAAAGTTCCTTCTCCCACCATTCCAGTACTATATGGTCTGCCTAAAATACATAAATTAGTGACCAATCCCCCCAGGAGACCTATTGTCTCTGGTAGGGGTTGGTCTATGGAACCTATTTTGATACACCTGTAAAGCAAGTTGTGTCCTTTACTTAAATTTGTAAAGAGCTATATAAAGGATAGTGCTGACTTTTTGAGACAGCTATATGAATGGCACAAAAATAGACCATCGAAAAGTAACTTCCTAATGGTGGTTTTAGATATAAAATCCCTCTTTACAGTTGTACCGAATGAATATGGGATATCATCCATTAGGGCGTTCATCTGTAGGCATAAGTATGATTCAGGCAGATGTATTGAAACAATATGTGAACTGTTGGAGGTTGTTTTGGAAAATAATATTTTTATATTTGATAATACATTTTATCATCAGGTTTCTGGATTAGGGATGGGCACTCCAGTGGCCAACACATATGCTACCCTCATTCTGGATTGTTGGGAAAATTACATTATTTACAATGGTAATAAACAGGAAAAAAGCACCAGCAACCCCCAACCACCTTAAAACATTTAATGTGTTCCACAGCAAGCAAAGCACAACAGCACACAGTGATAACGCTGAAACTACTACCAGTTTGTTTTCGTCTCTTAACTTCATCAGAAAAATGCTTACAATTCAAACCCCTCCCCATTTATACCTTTGCACACTGCCAAAACTTAAAATCATGTGACATTGAATTCAATTTATCCCTTTCCTAAACATACCTTCAATACAAGCATAACAAATACAACTTTACCCTGTTTAAAACACTTTTAAATATCTAAAAACACTCTTTTAAAACCTGTAGTAAATAATCAGATGGATATAAAAAAAGAATGCATTATTTACAATGGTCTTGAATGTTTCTGTATAAAAGTAGGGGGGGGGTTTAAGCATTTCGTGGATGACTTATTTTTTATTTGGGAGGGAGAGCATAATGGGATTGGATTTATTTATGAAATATTTGAATAATAGTACTGACTTTCTGAAGTTTTTTGCACATGTTTCTGCCAATAATATTGAGTTTTTGGATATTGCTTTGAAATATGGTGACTCTGATATTCATACATCTGTTTTTTGTAAAAAGATACATAAAAATAAATACCTACATAGAATGAGTACGCATGCAACCTATGTCTTTAAAGAGATAGCTAATGCACAACTAACACGAATAAGTAGGTTGAATACTGACTTAGATGTTTGTGTACAACAGATGGATGATGTCATTCAAGAATTTAAAGCTAGAGGATATGAAGTTAACTCCCTAGTTAAGACAAAAATAAGTGTGATTGCAGCAAGAAATTATATGACTAGTCCTTATTCTGGTGAAGATAGAATGGGAGTGACCCATAAGTTTAAAAATTGTAACATCATATGATATATTACTACATATAGCAGATGTAGTGAGGGTACACAAAAACATTATTTCTGATAACTGGGAAATTTTTATGGTTTTACCTGAGTTATGTGATATCATTACTGATAGACCCAGGTTCACATATAGAAAATGTCAGAATTTAAAACAGTGCTTATGTTATAAAGCTCTACATATACCATCTTTTGTGAAAAAGTTGGTACATTTCTATGTTATAATTGTTGCTGTTGTGGTTATATTGACCAGAACATATTAATAGGTTCATAGGTAGGTACTAGGCTATCAGCCCAAGGGCCTAAGTAAGCCTAGCCAACAAGTTCCCTGGCTTATGCCACCCAAGAAAGTTTATTTCCTGTGCCCCTATTGAGCAGAGCCAAAGAAGTGATCCCCAGGGTGTAGTTCCTATTTCCCATCCACTCATCAAGATTTTTCTTGAAGTGTGCTAATGAGGAACTTTGCTTGACATAAATGGGTAGCTTGTTCCAGAGTATAAGAAGTCTCTGGGACATGAATCTATCCCTCCATCATGTCCTGTTTATTGTGGTGACAAGAATTAGGTCCCCTACAGCATGTAGCTCAGAGGGATTGGGATTTCTTTAGGTGTAGCATGTCCAACAGTTCTGGGTTTAACATAGCTTTATATGTTAGGCAGAGATCTCCTCGGAGTAGGCGATATGCTACAGAGTAAAGTTGGTGTTTTTTGAGATGGTCAGTGTAGGGCATCTGTTTGAGGCCATTAATCCTCTTTGTGAGGTTCTTCTGTGGCCTTTCCAGCTGCTGCAGATGTCTTGTGAGGTACATTCCAAAAGGGGTGTTGTACTCTATAATGGGTCTAATGAGTGCCGAGGGGAACAATGACCTCTTTTTTCCTGAATGAGAACCCTTTTGTGATGAGGTGTGCCACATAGAAGGATTTCCTGACTACTGTGGTGATGTGATTATCAAAGGAGAGACTACTGTCCACCTGGGTCCCAAGGTCTCATCACACATTCGGCGTTAAGTTGACTGCCATTTATGCGGTAGTTCATGGGTACAAAGTGTTTACCAAAGGGGATGACAATGCACTTTTTGGCATTGAGCTTGAGGCTATGCCTCTGACACCAGACATCTGTCTCACTGAGGCCCTTCTGTAGGATGTCCACATCATTTGGGGACTAGACTATGGCGCCTAGTTTACAGTCATCTGCGAACTTCATTAGCCAGAGGCCTTCTGTGTTAGCCTATACTTCAGAGAAGTAGATACAAAACAGGAGAGGTCCCATGACTGAACCCTGTGCTACTCCACTTGTCACTGATTTGAAGTCAGATTTGGAGTCTGCAACTTTTACAGTGTGGGTTCTGTCAGTGAGCCAGTTGGCAACCCATCTTGTGACGTAGGGATTTATATGTAGTTTAGCTATAATTCCAGAATGGGGGATGGTGTTGAAAGCCTTGGCGAGGTCAGGATAGGCTGTGTGAGCCACCTTATCCTCGACTACGGCTTTGGTAACTGCCTCAAAGAAGTCGATCAGGTTCAGAAGGCATGATCTGCCTTTCACAAACCCGAACTGGGAGGCATCCAGAATTTGGGGGTTACCAATCTCTTTGTTTATGAGTTCCATGATGATAAGTTCCATGGCCTTGCAGACCAGGCTCATCAGGCTAATAGGGCGATAGTTCCCAGGATCAGTGGTGCCCCCCCCCCTTTGTGGAGTGGGATAATTGTTGCTGTGCGCCATTTAGTGGGCACAAAGCCTGACGTGAGACTATGCCTGAACATGGTGCTTAGGTGGGGAGCCAGTTGTTCTGAAGTTCATGTAAAATGCAGCCTGGGATGTTGTCCAGTCCCATGGATGCTGTTTTTGAGTTTAGAGAGTGCAGCTTTTACCTGCATATATGTGATTATAGGGACTCTGCATTTTTCCTGTATAGATATGGGCCCTTTAGGAGGTGAGAGGGGTTAAAGTTAGCACTGAACCAACTGCCAGGATGTTGGCAATATCAGTTCTGTAATTTTCGTGCCATTGTGCTGTAACACAGAGCAGATCTGGGTGTTGCCATTGAGATTCTTGATATAGCTATAGAATGCTTTGTGGCTGGCCGTAGAATCAGTGGTGATTTTGTTTTTGTAGCTAGCTTTGGAGGATCTTATAAGGGATCTCAGCTTCTTACTGAGGCTGACCAGGGAGCTCCTCCACTCATGGGATTTTACTCTCTTTTGCAACAGTTTCTTCCTTCTGTTGTAGAGTTTGTTTATGACAGGAGACCACCAGATTGGCTTCCTTTTTTTGGAGGATAGCGTCTTGGTTCTGTTTGAGATAGCACGATCCATGCACTCGTGTAAGCGCTTATAGAGTGCATTTGTGTAGGATTCAGTAGTTGTAACTATATCGTCCATCTGCATGGGTGTCATGAAGTTAGTCACTTCTGTCTTAAGAAACATGAAGTTGGCTTTGGAGAAAATTTTTACCATGGTTTCCTTAATGGTGGGTGGGGGCAGGATGCGGATCTCTAGGGTGATTAGCTTATGGTTGGATCTGAACGAGGACTTGATTTCAGGTGTGGAACACCGGTCACTCATGTTGGTAATGACTAGTCTAGGATATTGTTGCCCCTGGTGGGGGTGTGGATAAGTTGATCCAGGGCACTGGAATTTATGAATTCCAGAAAGCGTTGAGCAAAGGAGTTGGTACATGAGTAGTTTTCCCAGTTAATGGTAGGGTAGTTGAAATCGCCCATTATTAGGGTGTTTGATTGAACCCTAATATTTTCCAGTATATCAAGAAAAGAGGAGTGGGGATCTGTAGCAAGCTACAATTTGGATTGCAGTTTTACCCAGAGTTAGTTGCACTTGTATAACCTCGGATGCATTATGCTTCGCAACTAGCCTGGAGGTTTGGATATCCTTAATGAGTATGGACACACCTCCGCCTTTGGTGTTCTGGTCCAGGATAGATGGCCGAAAATTGTGGTATGAGTTATAGCCTGTTGATGCAGGGGTGCTCTCTAGAGCCTTGAACCAGGTTTCAGTTACTGCACAGATATCGATGTTCTCCATTTTAAGGAGTGCCTCGAGTGAGTGCATTTTGAGATTTAGACTTCTGGCATTGAGTAGCATTACCCTCAGTTTTTGCTTGCCTGTTCTTGTTATGGTGATGAATTTGTCATTTGAACCTTGCCTAAAAAAGGCCATTATCCAGAATCCCAGGGGCGACAGGTGCAGGCCATCTCTGGCAAAGCATCATGGTCTGTCAACCATGTCATCTCAGGCAGACAGATACTGGATCCCCTTAGAATGACACCAGAAGCTTAGCCAATTGTTGAAGTCAATCATTTTGTCCTTGTACTGTGGTATCATTCTGGGCGATGGCAGGATGCTACTCAGGGCTGGGGTCATACCTTCATTTAGTCCAGGGAGGTACATCTCAGGTCGTTCACACCAACATGGGCAATGGCAGAGTCATATTTGTACTTGTTGTGGAGTGACCTGAGTGTGTGGGTTATGTGGCAGATCCTGGCATCCGACAGGCAGCTGACAGTAAACTTCTCCTTGTTTAGCCTGGTGAGTGGGACATCAGTGTGCCTGGCTATAGAGTCACCTGTGACTAGTGTGTTGGATACATTGGTTTGCCTTATGGGCTGTGGTTTATTGGCACACTGATTCTGTGGGCTATGTGTAATTTGGGTTGTGTTGGAGGGGTGGTTGTTGCTTGCGTTTCTGGTTTGGAGGTCTCTGTTGCTTGAGCAGATTATTATTGAGAGCCTCTGCAAATGTTTTTGTGTTTCTATGTGTGGATTTTGGTGGTGTAGGTTTAGTGGGACTATGTGATGAGTGTGGTGTGGTGCAAGAGTTTATCTTCTCCTCTTGACTGTCAAGTTCAGTCTTGCTTGGAGAGAGCTTTACCTCCAGTTTGGCTAGATAAGTGCATCTCTCACAGGTTGTGGTGTTGGGTGGTAGGAGGAGAGGGTTGTCTGTGTACATGAGGCAGCTGCTACATTGCTTCAAGATGCCCAGACTCATCAGATAGACAGGAGAGAACACTGGGAGCTGACTCTTGGACATGCCTGAATAAAAAACTACTTTCCTCTAGACATGTGAGGAAAGTAAGTATAAGAGCTGTTTTTCTCTAAGCAAATGAGGAAAGTAAGTACAAAAACTGCTTTCCTCTAGGTAAAGAGGAAGGTTGAGTGCTGTAGTAATTTGTAGCTTATTTAGTGCTAACAACAAGTGCTGAGCACGAATAAGCAAATTCAAGTGCTAAGACTAAGAATCTGTACCTGGATCTTGTGGTAGAAAGGCTACTTAGTGCTTACCACTCCCACTGATAAGCTAGAATGCTTCCCTCTAATACAGAAAGGCTTGGGGGGGGGGGGCTCAGACGCTTACAAACAGTCCTGGATGCAGCAAATCTGTATCTGGACTAGACTAGTTACAAGAAAGATAGGAAACGAACGCAAATGCGGGCTTTTAAACCAGAAGGTTGAAAGAGATGAAAAAACTGTTCTAACGGCCAATAAACTACAATTTCTGGGCCAGAAACCACTCTTGTGGTAGATAGGCTATCTAGTGCTTACCACTCCCACTGATAAGCTAGAAGGCTTCCCTCCAACACAGAAAGACTTTGGGGGCTCAGAAGCTTACAAACAGTCCTGGTTACAGCAAATCTGTATCTGGACTAAACTAGTTACAGGAAAGGCAGGAAACAAGCTTAGAATTTTTTTTGGAAAGTGGAAAGGGAGAAAGGAAAAACAGTGGATAATTAAAAATTAAGGGCCTAAGTGGCTTGCCCTTCACAAATGTTCTCTCTCTATTAGGTAGAAATGAGCTACTGACACTAGACTGGAATAGACCTGAACAGATGGGATAAGTAGGAGTGTCTGAAGTCAAAATATGATCTCACTGTACTCAATTGTGTGAGCAAATGAGATAGACCCAGGAGGAGTGGTCTAACACAAATTTTACAGAAGGATAGGGCAATTTCAAAGCCACCAAGGTTAATACCAGAACAAGAAGGGCGGGTGGGCAACAAACTGCAGAGACAGAGAGAGACCACAGTATTCTATAAAGAAATAAATAGAAAAATAAATAACTACAGAGAGAGACAGACCAATGAAACAAATACACAGAAAAATAAAATGCAGTACAATCTTTAACACTGCAGGTTTGTACTTAACTCAGCTAGTAATGCCATTGATTGCAGATATGTAGCATAAGTAAAACAACTTGGGTATTGAGCAGTAATAAATTTAAAGATATGTGACTAACTTATAAACACAGAGAAACCCTCTAGGCTAAGAGTTTAACACTGAATATCAATGAAGTGAAACACAACAGCCCCCACTAACTGCAGAAACAGAGAGAGGCCACAGTATTCTATGAAGCAGTTAAATAGAAAAATAAATATCTAGAGAGAGACACAGACCTTCTTCTTCTTCTTTCGGCTTTTCCCTGTTAGGGGTCGCCACAGCGGATCACCTGTCCGCTCACGGTTGGCAGCGGAGTTCTACAGTGTTGAGTTGCCAGCCCGGCGCCCAACCCTTCACAGAAGGCACACACATGCACGCACTCACACCTAGGGCCAATTTAGAGTGTCCAATCCACCTACAGCATGTCTTTAGGATGTGGGAGGAAACCAGAGCACCCAGAGAAAACCCACACGACCACAGGGAGGATATGCAGACTTTGAACAGAAGGCACCCCAGCCGAAGATCAAACCAGAGAACCTCTTGTTGTGAGGCGACAACGCTAACCGCTGCACCACCGTGGCCGCCCTTTAGAGAGAGACAGACCAATGAAACAAATACACAGAAAAATAAAATAAAATGCAGTACAATCTTTAACACTGCAAGTTTGTACTTAACTCAGCTAGTAATGCAGTTGATTGTAGGTATGTAGCAGAAGCCAAACAACTCAGGTATTGAGCAGTAATAAATTCAAAGATATGTGACTAACTTATAAATACAGAGAAACCCTCTAGGCTAAGAGTTTAACTCTGAATATCAATGAAGTGAAACACAATAGCCCCCACTAACTGCAGAGACAGAGAGAGAGACCACAGTATTCTATGAAACAATTAAATAGAAAAATAAATAACTAGAGACACAGACCAATGAAACAATTAAATACACAGAAAAATAAAATAAAACATAGTGCAATCTTTAACACTGCAAGTTTGTATTTAACTCAGCTAGTAATGCAGTTGATTGTAGGTATGTAGCAGTAGCCAAACAACTCAGGTATTGAGCAGTAATAAATTCAAAGCCATGTGACTAACTTATAAATACAGAGAAACCCTCTAGGGTTTAATGCAAAGCTTTCAGGTATACAACCCTTCCTCGGTGCTAAAAAAATGTACACCCCACAACACTGAAATAATATAATTTTAATAGATCTTGTAGTACATGTAATACTAGTCACATCATTTTTCTGGCTACTTGTAAAACGTGTAAAAGCTTCTATGTAGATAAATCTATGAGAAGAGTGAAGGACAGAATTATTGAGCATAATTCTGATATCAGACATCAAGTTATAACTAATTCTTTGGCCAAACATACTGCTGAAGCTGGTCCTTTGCACATGTTTATCTTATTAGGGTCATCAATATGGTTAATGATAAAAATATTAGGAGAGGTGACGTTAACAATACACTTGAAACAAAGGAATATAAATGGATTTTATTGTTACAAGCTGACGTTTTCCCTGGTATCAACCAGACTGTAACACTGAAGCCTGTACTTAAATTTAAACAATCATGCCTTAAATAGTCTTTTAAGTTTAATATTTTATATTATGTGACTTTAAATATTTTTTTGTATGTTAATTGATTAATTATGTTGCATCTTTTATTGGCTGTCTGATGTTTTTGAAGGATATAAAATGAAAGTTGTTGAATTTGTTTTCTAGCACTAAGGAAGGGTTGTATACCTGAAAGCATTGCATTAAACTTTTATTGTACGTTGGTACGTTGCTTTTGCTTCGTTTTATTTTACTTTGTTACATCATACGAGTGTTGCTCTATTTTGGCTTCATATAGTATGTCAGAGGTCAAGGAAAGGACTGGATACAAGTTGGTT
Source organism: Protopterus annectens (assembly GCF_019279795.1). NCBI lineage: Eukaryota > Metazoa > Chordata > Ceratodontiformes > Protopteridae > Protopterus > Protopterus annectens. The sequence continues at coordinate 819,153,888 of NC_056743.1, forward strand.
ATTACTCTGGCCTCAGCTACAGTGTGAGTAAAAGATAAGAGTGTGGTGGAAGTATTGTGGTTTGGCCAGAAGCCATGTTGAGTGGTTTTAGAAGGTATTGCACTTTAATGTAGTGATTAGAACAGTATACAATTTAGTTTTATTTAAAGATAGCCAGTGCACCTTTTCTTAGGACTAAATTAGTTTTCTGAAAACGTACAAGCTGTTTTTCATATCTGGTAGGGAAAAAAGATACAAAAAGAACAGACAGCAATCGGTGTAAGTGGGAGCATAAGCTGTCGCATTTGCTTCAGCATGGGTAACCTTAACTTTAGGTTAGATGATACCTGCAGGTGCAGACATCACTTTTGGGCATTTGGTTCCCTTCTGGAGGGTTAAACTTCATGTTTTGAAGCTGTACATAGTTTTGTGTACTTGTTCCAAATTAATAGAGGATGGGAATGTCTTGTATTTAAGTTTTTTTGTTTGACGGTTTTCATTAAAACAAAAAGTTTTGGAAAATGTGACATAGGTTCAAATGGAGCTGAGAAGAATCAGCTGTACAAAAGATCATCCTGACAAACATTATATGCATGCAACACAAAAGCCGTAAATACACGTTCAAAAAAAAAAAAAAACTCATACGTAATAGGTGGGAATAATAGCATTTTATCATTATGGCCGTGCTGTCAATTATCCTGGAATGTTAATGCCCTTACAGGTAGAGATAAAAGGAGATAGTATTGAATTATACTAAGAAATGCAGAGTGAAAATAGCAATGCTGCAGGAGACGTTTGGAAATAAATGAACATGTGAATTTAACAAAGACAGGATTTCAGAATAGATATTCAGCAGAATGTTAGGGATACAGGAAAAGTGGAATAATTATTGTTAATTGCTAGAAGGGCTCTAATAGTGGTAGATGAGACAAAAAAGGCAAAATGGTACATTTTTGGTAGTAAGGGGCTATTGGCAAGGGAGGAGGATTACAATTGCATTTATTTATATTTCATCAAAAACTGCTATTATGAAGCTTGAGAAATAATCAGTTTTCAGCAGGGAATATTATTTATAGGTGAGGACTGGAATTTGATTTGCAATAGTGAGAATGCATCAGGGGGACCTAGAAGGGACAATATAACAAAAGGGGGGTAGATATCTGAAGAAATGTATGAAAATATTTGCAATGGATGATATGAATTCAGTAGAATGAACTCTGGCAGAATTTATATAGTATTCCCCAAAGTACATTAACTAGGCTAGACTATTTATTTGACATTTGTTAACTGGGTTGGTCCAGCTGAGCCAAAAGCTCATTTTCAGTGGAAACCAGAGGAGAAAATCTCCATAGTTATACAATCTAACAAGTAAAAGTTACATAAAAAGTTATGATTACAAGAACAAGAAATCATATAGTAATTAATACATTTGAAAGATGAAGCTACAGTAGTTAAAAAATTGTATGGCGGAATACGATAAATATATAGTGAATTAAAAAAGGCAGTTCAGTATTAATATACAACATATTTAAAGATAAGATATTAAGGCAGTACTTAAGATGTACATATTTACATTCTTGGTAGTGGAGTTGGAAGAACAGTATGATTAGAATAGAGAAAGAGATGAGTATATAATATTCAACAAGAAAATAGTGGAGGACTAGGTAGGGTCATGACAGGGGCAGGGCCTTGTGGTTAGTAGGTAGTTTTTAGCTCTTTTTTTGAAGTGCTTTAGGTGGGAGAGAGATCTTATGTATGATGGGATTTAATTCTAGGCTTGGGATACAGTGTATTTGTATAGTAGTTGTCCAATGTTTTTGTTAGGGTTACAGATATCAAGATGTTGTTGATCAGAGGCACAGAGAGGACAACTGGGGGTATAGTAGGATAGAAGGGAGGACATGGAAGGATATGATGTAGGTTTGTGTAGTACAGAATGTGTGATTTGGAATTATGACAGTCGGAGTTGTTGGGGAAATTCTACCCATTGAAGTGTGTTGAGAGCATGGCAGTAGTGAGACTTATAAGGCAGGTTTTTAGCAAATCTGGCTATTTTAGTATAAGTTTGTTCTAGCTTAGATAATAATGTAGATTGGATGTTAGTAAAGATTAGGGCTGCAAAGAGAAGGGGAGAGTAGGAGGAAAGTTTGAGCCAGGAAGAGAGTAGCATCTGAAGTGAGGAATTTTTTATTTCTCTACACTAAACCTAGTTTTTGGTGGGTTTTCTTAATACTTCGGTGGATATGCAGGTTGAAATTTTAACCCAGATTTTTGGGTACACTATCTTGTGGAAAGTGTTCTGTGTGTAGACATATAGTATTGAACTTTGGTAAAATTAATAATGTGAACTATGTTTCTAGGAAGGTTAATTGTAATACAGAAGGTGTTATTTATGCTTTGAGGTGTTCCTGCAATCTTTTATATTGGGGAAACTAAGAGGTCTTTTAGGGTTAGATTGCAGGAACATCTCAGAGATATTAAAAATAATAAAGCTGAAAGTCCTGTAGCAACCCATTATATATTGTATCATGGAGAGAATGGTAGTTGCCTAAAAGGTACTATTCTAGATAAGGCAGAAGGTTATAATAGTTTTGAAGTGAAGATTGTTATATAAGGAGACAGTATGTATTTTGAAGTTTAGTACTTTGGCACCTGCTGGTTTAAATTTAGAATGTGACTGGAAAGTGTTGTTATAGTTTAATTGGTTTTGTGTTCTTATTGGATATGTGTTTAATTATTTTATTGATGTGTTAATGATTGTGTATATAAAATGTGGCTTTTTATCTCCTTGAAGGCCTGTCAGCCAAGGCACTAGAGAGAATAAAAAGTTTTTTTTATTTAGAAGAGCACTGGTCTTTTTTTTTTTTATTGAATTTTAATTCATCATTGATAATGATACCTCAAAGCTTAGTGTGGGGTTCTGCTTTAATGATGATCTTGTCAAGGGATATGTTGACAAAGGTTGATTTGTGGTGAGATAGAGGTTGGGAAGGAAAATATATATATTTTTTTTATTTAACATGAGTTGATTGTCAGAAAGCCATTTTTCAATGGACGGGAAAGTCTCTTGGGTGAATGAGTGAAGATAAGAGATGTTGGAGATGAAAATGAGCGTAGAATCATCTGCATATTGAATGAGGGAGGACTGATTACAAGATGTATGTAAGTCATTGGTAAAGATATTGAACAGAAGAGGGCCAGGACAGAGCCCTGGGGGGACTCCAGATATGAAGGGTAGGAAGGAGGAGCAGGATGTGTGCCATCTGACTGTTGCCTGTTGGAGAGGTAACTAGTGAACAAGCCCAGAGAGAGTGAGATCAGAAAGTTTAGACAGAAGTAAAGAGTGTGATACAGTGTCAAAGGCTTTGCAGAGGTCAAGGAAAAGACAGGATGCAAGTTGGTTATCATCTCTTGCCTTGGCTACAGTGTTTGTAAAAGATAACAGTACAGTAGCAATACTGTGGTTTAGCCTGAGGCCATGTTGAGTGGGAGTTAGCAGATTTTCTTGGAGTAGTAGTTTCAGTATCTGAGTATGGGTGCATTTTTCAAGAATTTTAAAGAGTGGAAAGGGGCTATGAGTCTGTAATTAGATGGGTCAGGCAAATTCCCACCTTTATGAAGTGGGATGGTATAGAAGTATTTCCAAATGTGTGGGACTGTGGCTTCTTGAATGGATCTATTAATTAACAGAGAGATAGGATAGGCTATGGATTCAGTGGCAAGTTTGAAGAAAAGATGGGGGGGTAGGTTGTCTGCAGAGGGAGAGCAAGGTTTAAGTTTGAGCAGGAGTGATTTGATGCAAGTGGTGGAGACTGGTTTAAAGGAGAAAGGGTTTCTGTTTGGATTAAAAGAAGTGGGGGGGTTAGAGTTGTGGTTAGTGTGTGTAAGTCTTTGGATAGTATCTATGAAGTAATTGTTGAGAAGGGTGGCAGTTTCTAGTGGGATATTATTTGGTAAAGGGGTGGGTGTACAAGGATTACCTGGGTGAAGAATTTTGTTCATGGTAGACCAGAATTTTTTGGATTGGAGTTTTTGTTGAGTTGGGATGAGTTGTAAAAGTTTTTTTTTTATCTGTATTGATTTGTTTTTTGGAAAGATTCCCGAGTTCTCTGTAGTTTTGGAGCAGTGATGGTGATTTGGTTTTAACCCAGGCTTTCCAAACACTATCTTTTTTATGCATAAGGGAGTGAGTTTCTTTAGAAAGCCAGGGGGCATAATTGTTTAATTCTAATTTCCTAGCGGGGCAAGGGAGTTAAGAATGTCAATAAATATTTGATTAAAGTTTTGCACAGCTTTACTGAGAGTGAGGTTCTGGAGGAAGGACCAGTTGATACTTGACAGGCTGGTGTTAAATTTATTGGCTTTAAAGTGTGAGAGTTTATGGCAATCTCTGCATAAGTGTGTTTTAGGTGCTTGGAAAAGAGTATCTTTGGATATGGGTGGGAAGATGATCATTCAAGGTGTCAGGTAAGGTACAGGGATTGTGGTAGAGGTTAGGATTGCTTGTGAGAATCCAGTCTAGGACTGAAGTGGTAGAAGAGGTTTGTGTATGCGTGTGGGGGATGTGACAAGTTGGTAGAAACCATGTAAGTTAATACTGAATTATGCGGAGTCAGATATTAATTTGGACCAGTCAATATTTACGTCTGCAAGGATGACAGTTTCATAGGATATGTTGTGGGAGACCCAAGCAGAATATGCTCAAGGGTGGGGATATTATTCCCTGTAGGATGTATATGGAGGCTATAGCAAATTTTTGTGAGTTTAGGTGGCAGTTAATAATAAGTAGTCCTGCAGGGTCAAAAGTGGGTATAAGAATGGGTAGAGGTGAGAGGTTGAATTGGTCAGAGTAAAGGATGGCAACACCTCCACCTTTTTTGGTATTCTGTCGGAGTGGTAGATGTTATATCCAAGTGGTAGTATTACATTATTAGTGATATGGGGTTTAAGCCAAGTTTTGGATAAGGTTAGAATGTGTGGGCAATCCATGTATGGAGTTTGGTGGTTTTGTTGACAAGGCTTTGAATGTTTATAGAGTAGATAGTTAAGGTTTTCGGGGATGAAGTAGTAAGGGTGGGGAGGTTGGAGAAAGGATGGCGGAATGGAGATTGGTGTAGTGAGTTTAGTGTTGGGAGATGGGGTAGGGGGGCCAGGTTGTGGTGGATGTCTCCAGCAATAAGCAGAGTAATTGTGGATTTAGAAAACAGTATAAGGTGAGGGTAGAAGGTGTAGTGCTTTACCTTTGGTTTTGCAGGAGAGAGAGAGGTGTACTGACGTACTTTACATTTGTGAAGGCAAACGTTGCAGAAGGTATACAGAGATGGGGAGATTGTGTGTGAGTGAATGGTGTCATTATTAGTAAGGGTGAGTGTGCGTGTGAGAGATAGATTTGGGTAAGAGAGTTCAGTGTGGTACGAGGTTGAGACTGTAAGAAAGATGACAAGTGGGATGGTTAGGTTGAAGAGGTGCATCGTGAGATATGATGAGGTTAGGAAAAAGGGAGGGAGAGAAATAGGACTTGTGAGGTAATGGTGTGAGAGAAATATGGGTGTGTTTGAAGGGGGGAGTGGTTAATGGTAGGAAGTGGAAGTTGATTGTGTGTGCAATGAAGGACAGGGTGTGGTGGCTAGAGTATAAATGTAAGGATAGTGGGGATGGGTGGGAATGAGGATAGGGTAGTGAAGCGGAGTGAGCCTGAGTATAGCGGGTTGGATCTTGCAACCAGAGGCTTCAAAGAAAACTATCAGCCAGGAGGTTCCGCAGGTCAGTATGAAAAACCCAATCAATAGGCTACCATAGACTGGCCTGAATACTAGGTCAGGGCCAAAAACATTATTTTCAGAGATAAAACAAGGAAAAAAAAGGACAAGAATATGTTTAGTAGGTTATCAGAAAGAAAACAGCACATAGTTATGGCTTAGATAATAATTAGAGCTAGGATGAGTCTTAGATAAGGTTGAGATGAAACTAGTCAGGAAAACAGGAGTTTGAGGGGGCCTTATAAAGGTGTGCACACCACTCTAAGTTTGAAAACAATTGCTATAATATGAACATGTATCGATTCAACTTCAGGCAACGTACATTGCACGGGAGCGATAGGCACAGTGTTCATGTTCCAGGAGAAGAGAGCATTTCTTAAGCTTTTGTTGTATTGTTTCCCACTGCACAGGACTCAGGTTAGGAGATTAGTCTTGAAAAGTAATAGAGTATGGAGTGATTGAAATAAAAAAAAAAAGAGAAAATGAGTTAAAGTAACAGTAAGGTGTGTGGAGTTAGTCTTACTCTTAAGGGCTGTAGACAGCTGGAGTCAGAAAGTTAAAGCAGGGTAAAGTGAGGGGAAAAGGTAGACAGAAGGTTCAGTATGAATGTACAAGTGAGGTAAAACAAAAGTGAGGGAGGGAGAGTAGAAAAACCACAGGCTATGCTACAAATTAACTGTGAATTTATAGGACACTGTTAGAATTTCCACCATAAACTAGCATCAGGCAGATAAAGACACTCAGAATGTATAACATAACAGGTAAGAGTTAACCCCCTCCCAAAAAGAAAACATGTAGTAACTGTTATCACCAAACTACAGTTAACAGCTAGCGAGTAATATAAATATAATTATCAGTATTATAATTAGGTTTGATAGCTTATAAGGGGTTTGGCCAAAAACAGGCAGATTTTTTGACATTCATACAAAGTCAGAATTTGCATCTGCAGTGTTTAGTTTCTGAATTCAACAAACATTACAGAGAGACAACATGAGGGAACAAGGTCGCACGTCAGCAGTACACAAGCTAAAAAATAAAACTTAAAAACTTATGTGGTGAGCACATCTGGAAGAGGGCTACACAAGGATGGCCGAGAAGTAAAACAAACTAGTAGATAATTAAAGATGGTGCCCGCTGAGTGGGTATAATTTATAGGTAATCTATGAATGGGGGATGGGGATATGGTCAAGCCCAGATCCCTCAAGGGGAAATGTAAATGATTGTAAAACACTAAGTGGACCTGGTGACCGGAGGCTTCAAGGAAAACTATCAGCCAGGAGATTCCGCAGGTAAGTGTGAAAAGCCCAATTAATAGGCTGCCATAGAGTGGCATAAATACTAGGTCAGGACCAAAAACATTTTCAGAGATAAAACAAAAAAAAAAGGAAAAGAATATGTTTGGTTAGGGTATCAGAAAGAAAATAGGGGTTGGGTAGATAGATAGGGCTAGGGTAAGGCATCGTTACGGTTGAGATGAAACTAGTCAGGAAAATGGGAGATGGTGGGGGAGCCTTACAAAGGGCTTCCAGAGGTGTGCATGCCACTTCAAGTTTGAAGACAATTGCTCTAATATGAAGATGCATAAATTTAACTTCAAGCAATGTATATTGTAGCACGGGCGGAATAGGCAGGGTCCGTGTTCTAGGAGAAGAGGGTATTTCTTAAGCTTTTGTTGTATTGTTTTTCACCGCACAGGTCTCAGTTGAGAAGATAAGTCTTGAAAAGTAGAAAAGAGGGTGGAGTGAATTGCAGCACTAGATAGAAATTATATTTTACAGGAACATGTGCATTTAAATGAAAGCTTAGATACACATCCAATAACCATTTCTGATCATGCACCTATAAAATGCAGGTTAAGTAAAAATAAGATACTGGTGCTTTCCCACCCACCTGTTAAAAACAGAATTTAAGGAACGGGTAGTGGAAATTATTTGAGCATTATTAGGGAAGAATTAATATCTGCAGACGTTATAGATAGTGACTGGGATAAAAATAGAAGTTATGTCCTTACCATAACGTTCCATGTGGAGTGTTCATCTCGCCTTTGTTCTTACACATGGGTTCGGAGCCGAACCTCGGCTCTGAGTCGGCCGCTTGGCAAAGCTCTGCATCGAGAAGAAGCTCGAGACCAACCTCTCTCCCACAATTCCCTCTGCCTTTACCTCAGATCTAGTTTGCAAACTATACCAGATCCCAACGGGTGAAACATGCAAACATACATACTAAGGCGTAGCTGAAACAGCAGTAACAGCTGAGAGAATCAGAAGCGGGAGAACCAAACCAGACATCTAAACTGGACGTTCTTCCTGACCTGAGGGTGGGAATGTAAGAACAAAGGCGAGATGAACACTCCACATGGAACGTTATGGTAAGGACATAACTTCTATATGTGAGAGTGTTCAATCTCGCCATTTGTTCTTACACATGGGTAGCGTCCCTAGCTCCGTGACCCTGAGAGACTCATGGGAGAACGTTCCTGAGCACAGTGGAACCAAAGGTTGCCCTGTCCCTGGAAACCCTATCCACTTTGTAATGAGTGATGAACGTATGTGGTTTAGACCAAGTGGCGGCCGCACAAATAGTGTCCAAAGGTAGGCTGGCCGCATGAGCCAGGGATGTAGATATTGATCTAGTAGAATGTCCTTTCGGTTTGACGGGTAAACTCTGCTCAGTAGCAGTATAAACAAAAGTAATACAATCAGATAGCCATTTGGAAAGGGTACGCTTCGTCACTGCCATGCCCTTTCTGCTGTCCGCAAAGGCTATAAAGAGCTGATCTGCTTTTCTGTGATCCTTTGTTCTATCCAAGTAGAATCTGAGTTGTCTATGAACATCCAACTTGTGTAACATATATTCCAGCTTATTGGAATAGTTCTTGAAAAATGTGGGGAGCTCAATGGACTGATTAATGTTATTGACTGAACAAACCTTGGGAAGAAAGGACGGGTTGGTGCGAAGGGATACCCTATCAGGGTGAAAGATCAAATATGGGTGTTTAATGGAAAGAGCTTGAAGTTCTGATACTCGTCTGGCTGAAGTGATAGCTACTAGAAAGAGAGTTTTCCATGACAAGAACTTCAAAGAACAGGAAGAGGCTGGTTCAAAGGGTGGTAGCATTAGTTGTGAAAACAGGAGGTTCAGATTCCATGGTGCTGTAGGAAACCTGACTGGTGGCCTAATATGAAAAGACCCTTTTAGAAAAGCCTTACAAAGCCTAAGAGCCATAATAGGCGCTCCATTTTCTCCTACATGAAAGTTTGAAATAGCAGCCAATTGAACCCTCAAGGTGGCAGGAGAAGCTCCTTGGTGAAATAGCACGGACAGAAACTCTAAGACTTTGTTTAGTGGGGCTATTAAGGGATCCAAATGTTGCGTAGTTGCCCAGTATACAAAACGCTTCCACTTACTAGTGTAAATCTTTGTAGTGGAAGCTTTATGAGAAGCTACTAGAATATTTTGAACCGCAGGAGAAAGAAGATCAGACCTGGCTAAGAAGGGAAGCGGAGCAGCCAAGCTGCTAGTCTGAGGGACAGGAGCGACGGGTGGGGAGCCCCTGACGAGTGGGTCAGTAGATCCGGCTCCGGGTCCAGGATCCAATGTCCCCGTATTTGGTGTGCTTGAAGAAAGGGAAACCAAATTTGACGAGGCCAGAATGGGGCAATGAGAATTACAGTCCTCTCCAGGTTCTTGGCTTTCTGCAGAAATCTTGGAATCAGAGGTACAGGAGGGAAGGCGTACAGGAGACCCGGGGGCCAATCGTGAATCAGAGCGTCCCTGGGGACTTCCCCTGGCGGGGGCAATAGGGCGAAGTAGCTTCTGCATTTGGCATTCATTGGAGACGCAAACAGATCGCAGCAAGGCTGGCCCCACTTGCGGAATATCATGTCCGCTATTGCCTGTTTGAGGGACCACTCGTGAGGTAACAGGATGGCTCTGCTCAACCTGTCCGCTATAACGTTGGATAACCCCGGGATGTGCGTTGCTATCAGAAAGCGACCCGTGGACTCTGCCCATTGCCAAATTCTCATGACCTCTCTGCACAACTGGTAAGATTTGGTTCCTCCTTGCTTGTTTATGTACCAGACTACGGACATGTTGTCCGTTTGAACTGCAATGGTCCCTAGAGGTAGAAGGGGAGAAAAGTGTTGCAACGCCAGAAACACTGCCCTCATCTCCAGAACATTGATGTGCAGGTTGTACTCTAGATTGGTCCATTCGCCTTGGACTGTCTGTCCCTAAAAGATGCCCCCCCACCCTATCAGGGAAGCGTCCGTGGTCACCGTAGCTGTCGGAGTGGGTAGCACAAACGGTCGGCCGCCGGAGAGATTGCAATTCTGTAGCCACCAAGACGGGTGCGATTTGCAGATTTTTGTGATGTGAATTTCGTGTGTCAGCGGTAACTGTTGGAACGACCATTGTGCGAATAGCAGCCATTGAAGAACTCTCATGTGCAGTCTTCCCAAAGGTATCGTAATGAGGGAAGCCGCCATGAGACCCAAAACTTTCAGAACCAGTTTGGCCGGGGATTTCTTGGACAAAAGGAGAAGAGATATGTGATATTGTAGAGAGGCTATTCTTTCTGAGGGAAGTCTTAGAATCAAGCAATGGGTACCCAGATCTGCTCCTATGAATGAGATATGATGTGATGGCTGTAATGCAGATTTTTCGAAATTTATGGAAATTCCGAGATGAACACAAAGTTTGAGTGTGTAATCCCTGGCCTGAATCAGTCAACGCTCAGTGGTGGCAGTAAGGAGCCTGTCATCCAGATACGGAAACACCTGGAATCCTAGGCGTCTCAAGTGAGACGCTACCACTGCCATGCATTTGGTGAAAACCCTGGGGGCTGAGGTTAGACCAAAGGGCAGGGCCCGAAACTGAAAGTGACTGGCTCCCAGCCGGAAGCGCAAGTCATCCCTGGACGTTCTGGTCATTTTGATGTGGTAGTACGCGTCCTTGAGATCTATTGAGCACATCCAGTCGTCCTTCTGTAAGAATGGAAGGATCGATTGAAGCGTGACCATCCGGAACTTTTCTTTCTTGACGAAGGTATTGAGCTTGCTTAGGTCCAGAATTGGCCTCCAGTCCCCTGTCTTTTTTGGAACTATAAAGAACCTTGAGTAAGTTCCGAATCCTCTTTGGTCCTCCGGGACTGGTTGGATGACTCTTTTTTTCTAGCAGCCTTGAAATTTCTATAGCTGCAGGATCTCGCAGATGGGGCGGTACATCTGGGAGTCTTTTTTGCGGTAATGGGGGAAATAGAAATGGAATTCTGTAACCTCTGGTAATAATGCTTTTTACCCATTTGTCTGAGGTAAGACTTTGCCAGGCCTGAGGGTATAAAGCTAAGCGACCCCCGACTGCCTCCAGAGCAGGACAGTCGGGCCTCCTCTCAGGAGTGCTGGAAAGGCTTCCCAGGGAGCGTATCCCTGTCACCTTGGTTTTGCGGACCTCCTCTGCCACCAGGGCGACGTCTTCCACTTCTGCCCCCCCCTCTGCCTCTGGAGGGGGCATCACCCTGTGTGCCTGGGAAAGAGCCTTGGGGTTTTCAAAACCACATTTTTCCACCTCGTTGCCCTTTGGGGTATGGTCCAGATGGGGTGGAAAAACGGACTCCGACAGCAGAGTCTTTCCCTCTTGCTCACACCGGGTAAGGGTCTCCTTTACTTTGGGGCCAAAGAGAGTGGCACCATCAAATGGGGCGTTAGTAAAGGAAGACTTGAAGGCTTCCGCAAAGGAACATAAGCGCATCCAGGATTGTCTACGAAGAGCAATCGCTGAAGCTGCAGCCCTACTCGATCCTTCGGCTGCATACGAAATGAGCCTCATGGACGAGTTCACAATTGATGTAAGGGTATTGAGCTGTGCTGTAACTTTATCCGCGACAGCAGCATCTGTAGTACCCTGGAGGGTATCTCCCAACTCTTTGACTAGATCCCTCTGTAAACGTGTAAAATTTGTCAAGTAGTTCAACGATCGCATGGAAAAAGCCGCTGAACTAAAAATGCGCTTCCCATACCTGTCCATGGTCCTACAATCTCTGTTAGGCGAATGGACAGATGAGGAAGATTCAGACATCTCCTTTTTAGTGGCAGCTGCCACCACCATAGCATCCACTGGAACTCCCTTTGTGAGATGAGCCTTGTCTTGAAGGGCCGTAATATATTTATTAGGCTTTCTAGGGACTGGCTCTACTGTGTCAGGTGTCTCCCACGCCCTTCGAGCAATCAATTCCATCAACTCATCGAAGGGCGGAGTGACCCAGGAGGAAGAAGGGCGAGCACCGAATGCCTTCAGCAAGACTGACTCATCCTCAGAAGGGGGTAGGGCTTGCCAATCACCTCTCTGTTTCAGGATCTCCAGGATGTCAGAAAAGGAGACATCCTCCGAGGGTGATTTTGGGGACCCTTCTGACTCATCTAAGTCAGTGTCCGATGTTAAGGATTCTTGTGGAGAATCCAAGTGTCTCCTCTTACACAATCTTTTCCTCGGAACTTCCTCGGGGGGGGGGGCATTCGATGAAGCCTCCGAGGAAGAAGGGGCTCCCTCTGGGAGCGGCTGAGACACTGGTGCTCGACGCTTTGAAGTAGCCGTGGGTGCAGAGGAGGATAACGGGCCTTTATGGGAAGGAGAGGCTGTCTCTGCTGAGGTGGTTGTCTGAGTCGACAACACCTTCCTCATAAGGTCGAAGGCCCCCGGGTCCCGAGTCGAGGAATCCCTCGGTTCCGAAGAAGGAGGAGGGATCCCCGAGACAGGGACCGAGGGCATAGACCCCGAGGACGGAGCCGAATCGATCCGTGCCGAGGCACCGAGAGGGAGAGTCGGAACCGAAACATCGGTTCGACTCTCGGTCCTGGAACCAAGGATAGATCGTTGGCTCCTTGATTCCGGTAATGGATCCGTCGGAGTCGAGGTGAACGGTGCCGACCGAGAGAAAGACGGCTCCGGCACGAAGGGCTCCACGATCATCAGATCAGCCTCTCCTGGCTCCGAAGGCTGAATAGGCCTCGGAGGAGGAAGAGATGGAGATAAGGGAAGGCCTTCAAGTCTCGACACCAACTGGGAGGAGACTGAGATGAGTTTGGACAAGGCCGTATTCTCCATTAACTTCTGCACCACACTATCTACATCGGAGTCAGAGAGGGGTCTGGAAGAACGGGTTGAAGGAATCGAAGATGGAGCCGACCTCAAAAGCACAGGAGGTGGAAGCTCCATCACCGGTTCCAAGACTCGAGGCTCGGTGACAGACAGAAGTTCGACACTCGGCCCCGAAGTCTGTGGAACCGGTGAACGAACTTTAAAAGAAGAGCTTGGAGCTGATGACATGGGCTCCGACGTCTTAGACTCCTTCGAGGATTTAGATGCCTGGTCTGATTTATCAAGAGTCTCTTGAAAGGCAGGTTTCAAAAGGCCTCCGCCCATGAGCTTCCTGCGCTTATCTGTCATGACCCTTCCACTGAAAGAATGACAAATGGAACAGTCTTCTTGCAGATGGAGAGGGCCAAGATAGTAGACGCAGGAGCTATGGTTATCCGTGACAGACATTTTCTGTCCACATTGGCACCTTTTGAACCCTGACTTCGCTTTTTCAGACATTATCAAGGATAAACAGTCAAATCCAGTAATGTTATATATACTAATATATATATCTACACAGTCCTGTTAAAAGACAGTCACAGCCAAAAAACACTAAGGATGGTACCACAAGTATAATAGTGTTTAGTCAAATCCAGTAGCAAAATCCGAAGTTAGTGGGTGGGGTAGGCCCCGAGGGAAACTAACTAACTATATATACTAATATATATATATATATATATATATATATATATATATATATATATATATATATATATATAAGGTTAAGAAACCCTCGACTCACGCACACACACACACACACACACACACACACACACACACACACACACACACTAAAAAGGTCTCAAATTGAAATAGAAGAATTTTCTAAGTAATCCTAGAAAAAAAGGATATCTTATCTGCCAGTTGGTCTGAGCTCATCGAAAATGATGCAAACGTTGCAGCGGCAAACTAGATCTGAGGTAAAGGCAGAGGAAATTGTGGGAGAGAGGTTGGTCTCGAGCTTCTTCTCGATGCAGAGCTTTGCCAAGCGGCCGACTCGGAGCCGAGGTTCGGCTCCGAACCCATGTGTAAGAACAAACGGCGAGATTGAACACACTCACATTGGAGTTTAAAAATAGGGTCAAAATGAGAGCGATATGGTTAATAAGTAATATAAATTACTTAGAGGGTTTGACAAAGGTTGAAGTATTGCAAAGTAAGGAGAATCTCACAGAACAAGAGGAGGAGCAAATTCAAAGTGCTAAAGAGAAAATACGGGAGTAGCTGGATAATATGCATGACTTTAGAACGATTGCAGTTAAGGAACTCTTTTTTGATAATACCAGAGCATAAAAACTTTTAGCATGATGACTTGGACAACAGAATGTTGAAAGAGTTGTTGCCAAGTGTTCGGAACAAGAAAAATAACCAGAGATCCTGTAGAGGTTTTAGACATATTCTGATAATTTTATGAAAATTTGTATAAGGCAGGGAAGTGTGGAAATCAAGAAAGAATACAAATGGAAATATTTATGGAGATAGATACAGCTCAACAACTAATGGTTAAGGTAGGAGATGAGATAAAAACTGATGTAAAATCTGTCTCCAGGAACATATGGTATACCTGTGAAAGTTTGGGAATTACAAGGGGAGAAAGATCTGGAAGATTTTGTTTAGCGGTATTTTAAGAGGGGAAGCACCAATATATGGGAAGAAAGCTTGGGTAGCTGTATTACCTAAAGATGGCAAAGACCCATTTCGATTTTAAATTAGAAGTTATGTACCTACCATAACGTTCCATGTTAGTTGTCTTCTCTCGCCTTCTTTCTTGCTGGATGGGTTCGGAGCCGATCCTCGGCTCCACTCACTGCTTAGCTTGAGAACTCCTTTTACCAGCTCGAGGCAACCCTATATCCCATGATGCAAGGCGGGACTACCTCAGATCTCGTTTGGTAGCTAACCTACCCTGCTAAGGACTAACCTAATATATCCTAGGAAAACCAAGTTCATAATAAAGGAGTCCTCTAATGAAGGCTCAGGAGGAAACAACCTGAGAAGAGGAACTCTTCAAGATCTGTCCAGGCCAGGGGGAAGGAGGGAGGGACGCAAGAAAGAAGGCGAGAGAAGACAACTAACATGGAACGTTATGGTAGGTACATAACTTCTAAATGTTAAGTTGTCAATCTCGCCTTCATTCTTGCTGGATGGGACCGTGTCCCTAGCACCTGTATCCCGGGTGGCTCAATGGAACAGACTCTTGAGAACTGTGGAACCAAAACTGGCCCTGACTCTGGAGGCCAAATCTAACTTGTAATGAGAGACAAAGGTATGAGGAGTGGCCCAAGTAGCTACTGCACAAATGGTATCAATGGGTAGTCTATCCTGAAAGGTTGCAGAAGTGGATAGACTCCTGGTTGAGTTTGCTTTCGGTTTAGAAGGTAGTTGCTTGCCTCTGAGTGAATACACATAAGTAATGGTGGAAGACAACCATCTGGATAAGGTCACTTTAGACACTGGGAGACCTTTCCTGTTTTCTGCATAGGAGACAAATAATTGGTCCGATTTCCTGAATTGTTTCGTTCTATGCAAATAGTACCTGAGCTGACGATGGACATCCAAAAAATGAAGCTTTTGTTCAGCTCTGTCAGAATAATTTGGGAAAAAGACTGGTAGATCGATGGATTGATTAATATTAGTTTGAGAAACAACTTTGGGGAGAAAGGACGGGTTTGTTCTTAAGGATACCCTGTCCTTGTGAAAAACCAAGTAAGGGGAACGGATGCAGAGAGCTTGAATCTCAGAAACCCTTCTTGCTGAAGTGACAGCCAGTAAAAATATAGTTTTCCAGGTCAATAATTTCAATGAACATGAAGCAGACGGTTCGAAGGGTGGTAACATTAAGGATGCTAACATTAAATTTAGATCCCATTGTGGAGGAGGATGTTTTATTGGCGGCTTTAGGAGAAACACTCCTCTCGGAAAGGCCTTGCATAGTCTATGTGACATAATGTTATGATCTTGCAAGCCAACATGATACTTGGAAATAGCAGCCAGTTGAACTTTTACTGTAGATGAAGAAGATCCTGACTGAAAAACTTCAGCCAGAAAATCTAAAACAGAATGCACAGGAGCAGTAAAGGGATCAATATTTCTGGAATTTGCCCAAATGGAAAAACGTCGCCACTTGCTAGCATAAATGGTTCTGGTGGACGACTTCAAAGAAGCCACTAAGATATCTCTGACCGGATCAGAGATCATAGGAAGCCTGGCTAGGGAAGGAAGTGAAGCAACCAAGCAGTGAGGTTGAGAGAATGAATGGCCCGGTGCTGTTGACCCGACTGGGCCTAAATGGCCCATCTCAATACCGGAAGATTGCCAAATTCCAGTAATAACGGCCACACAGGTACAAAATGCACTCTCTAAAGCCAAGAATACAGCATCCATGGGACCAGATGACATCCCGGGCTGTGTACTACATGAACTACAATATGAACTGGCACCTCACCTAAGTGTCATGTTTAATCATAGCCTCACCTCAGGTTTCGTGCCCACTGAGTGGCGGAGAGCTACAGTTATCCCAATCCACAAGGGGGGATCCACCTTGGATCCCGGAAACTACCGTCCCATCAGTCTGACAAGCCTTATCTGCAAGGCCATGGAGCGTATTACCATGGAACTTATAAACAAAGACATTGGCAACCTTCAAACACTGGACCCCACCCAGTTTGGGTTCGTGAAGGGCCGATCTTGTCTCCTGAACCTGATTGACTTCTTTGAATCAGTCTCCAGAGCCATGGACAAGGGTAAGGTGGTCCACACAGCCTATCTAGACCTTGCCAAGGCCTTTGACACCATCCCCCACTCTGGAACCATAGATAAACTTACTAAGTTGGGCATTAATCCCTATGTCACCCAATGAGTTGCTAAATGGCTTACTGATAGAACCCATACTGTAAAAGTAGCCGACTCCAAATCCAGCTCCAGACAAGTGACAAGTGGAGTACCTCAGGGTTCAGTCCTGGGGCCGCTCTTGTTTGGCATCTACTTCTCTGAAGTACAGGTCAACACTAAGGGACTCTGGCTAACAAAGTTTGCAGATGACTGCAAACTGGGAGCCATTATTGAATCCCCAAATGATGGTAATTCATGGATACATGTTTTTTCCCAAAGGGGATAACAATACATTTCTTGGCATTGAGCTTGAGCCCATGGCTCTGGCCATGACAAGTGGAGTACCTCAGGGTTCAGTCCTGGGGCCGCTCTTGTTTGGCATCTACTTCTCTGAAGTACAGGTCAACACTAAGGGACTCTGGCTAACAAAGTTTGCAGATGACTGCAAACTGGGAGCCATTATTGAATCCCCAAATGATGTGGATACTCTACAAAAGGGCCTTACAGAAACAGATGCTTGGTGCCAGAGCCATGGGCTCAAGCTCAATGCCAAGAAATGTATTGTTATCCCCTTTGGGAAAAAACATGTATCCATGAATTACCATATAGGTGGCAGTACACTAAACACAGAAAGTGTGATAAGAGACTTAGGGACACAGGTGGACAGTGGTCTCACCTTCGATAACCACATCGCCACAACAGTCAGGAAATCCTTCTATGTGGCACACCTCATCACGAAGGGCTTTTCATCCAGAAAAAAGGAGGTCATTGTCCCACTGTACTCATCCCTCATTAGACCCATTATAGAATACAACGCCCCATTTGGTATGTACCTCTTAAGACATCTGCAACAACTGGAAAGGCCTCAGAAATACCTCACTAAAAGAATCACAGGCCTAAAGCAGATGCCCCACGCTGACCGCCTTAAAAACTCCAGCTATACTCTGTCACATATCGTCTACTCAGAGGCGATCTCTGCTTAACATACAAGGCCATGTCAAACCCAGAGCTGTTGGACATGCTACACTTAAAGAAATCCCAATCCCTCAGAGCCACACGCCCAGGGATCTAAACCTTGTCATCACAATATACAAAACATGCTGGAGGGATAGGTTCCTGACCCAGGGACTGCCCAGACTCTGGAATAGATTGCCCATACATGTCAAGCAGAGTGCCTCTTTGGACCTCTTCAAGAGGAACCTTGACGATTGGATGGGAGAAAGGAAATTCACCCCAGGGATCACGTCAGTCGCCCTGCTAGACAGGGGTCCAGGAAAGTAAATAATGTGGGAAGAAATAGCCAGGGAATTGTTATGGCTAGGCTTGTATAGGCCCTAGGGCTGATAGCCTAGTACCAACCTATGAACCTATGAACCTATGAACTGGGTCCAGATGCCAGGGCTGCACCAGGAGGTGACGATGCAGAGACGGAAACCAAATTTGTCGAGGCCAGTAAGGGGCAATGAGAATCAACTTGGCCCTCAAAACGGTGGCTTTCTGAATGACTTGTGGAATCAAGGGAAAGGGAGGAAAAGCGTACAGAAGTCCCCGGGGCCAATCCTGGGTTAGAGAGTCTCTCAGGGGTTGGCCTGGTAGGGGAAAGAGGGTGAAAAAATCGGGGCACTTGTTGTTTTGGGGTGTAGCAAAAAGATCGCAACAAGGTGTGCCCCACTTCAGAAAAATCTGGTCCACTACAGATTGATTGAGAGACCACTCATGAGGCATGAGAATGGATCTGCTCAGCCTGTCCGCCAAGAGGTTGGACCTGCCGGGGATGTGCGTTGCTATCAGAAACCGATGAGAGGAGATTGCCCATTGCCAAGGTCTGAGAGCTTCTAGACACAAGGGATAGGGACCTGGTCCCGCCCTGCTTGTTGATGTACCAGACCACAGACATGTTGTCCGTTTGTACTGCAATAGTCCCCGCGGGAAGAAAGTCGTTGAGGGCTTGCAACGTTAAAAGCACCGCTCTCATCTCCAGGACATTTATGTGCAGATGGTATTCTATGGGTTGCCACGTCCCGTGGACCATCCTGCCCTGATAATGCCCCCCCCACCCGATCAGAGAGGCATCCGTAGTAACTGTGGCAACCGGAGGGGGAACAAAAGGTCGGCCCTGATGAAGAAGAGGGGAAGATATCCACCAGTTCAGATGAGTCCTGCACGATTGTGTGACTAAGATTTCGTGCCTCATCGGAAGACTGTGGAACGACCACTGAGTGAATAACATCCACTGCAGAAGACGCATGTGGAAGCGAGCCAGTGGTAGAAGAACAATGGCCGCAGCCATAAGACCTAGAACCTTTAGTATCAATCTGGCTTTGACTTTGCTGCTCTGCAATAAAATCCGAACGTATTTTTGGATGTCCAGAATTCTTTGATCTGTTAGTCTGGCTAACATTTTGATGGTGTTTAATTCTGCCTATAAAGGTGATAGATTGGCAAGGCCGCAGAGAAGATTTTTCGAAATTAACTGAAATTCCCAAACTCCTGCATAGCTGCAGAGTGTAGTCTCTGGTCTGAAGAAGCTGACACCTGGTGGTGGCGGAGAGGAGCCAGTCGTCTAAATAAGGAAACACCTGGAATCCTTGACGTCTCAGATGAGCTGTGACCACTGCCATGCATTTGGTAAACACTCTGGGGGCTGAAGTGAGGCCAAAGGGCAGGGCTCTGAATTGGTAATGACTGGTCCCTAGCCGAAGCGGAGAAACCTTCTGGAGCGCCTGTGAATCTTTATGTGATAGTACGCGTCCTGAAGGTCTATAGAGCACATCCAGTTGTCCTTGCCCAGAAAGGGCAGAATGGACTGAAGCGTGACCATCCGGAATCTTGCCTTCTTGACAAATCTGTTTAGACTGCTCAGGTCTAATATTGGTCTCAATCTCCGTCCTTTTGGGGACCAAAAGAATCTCGAGTAGACGCCGGATCCTACTTGGTCTGCCGGAACAGTCTGGACGGCTCTTTTTTCTAGGAGCTTTGAAACCTCCTGTTCTGCCAAATCCCTTTGACCGGGTGAGATGTCTGGAAGGGATTGTTGAGGTATGGGATACCTTTCGAAGGGGATTTTGTAACCCTCGGATATGATCGACTGTACCCACATATCTTGTGAAAGGGAATGCCAGGCTACTGGGTACAGCGAAATCCTTCCCCCGACTGCCTCCAAGGGTGGACAGTCGGGAAACACTTCAGGGGTGCTGAAAGGGCTTCTCAGGAAGAGACTCCCTGTTGCCCTGGTTCTGAGGACCCCCCCCTGCCTCTAGGGCGGCGTCAATTATTGTTACCCCCTCTGCCTCTGGGGGTAAACTGACCACGTGTGTCCGGTGCAGCTCCTTGGGCTTTGCGGAACCACATCTTCCCTCCCTTCTGACCCTTGGGATAGGGTCTAGAAGGGGTGGAAAAATGGACTCCAACGGCAGAAAGAGTTTTACCGTCCTGCTCACACCTGGTCAAGGTTTCCTTCACCTGAAGTCCGAACAAAGCCGAACCGTCAAAGGGGGTATTGGTGAAGGATGCCTTAAAGGGGTCCGCAAAATTACAAAGCCGCATCCAGGCTTGACGTTTAAGAGCCACTCCTGTGCCTGCGGCCCTGCTCGCTCCATCGGCTGCATAGGATATGAGCCGCATGGAGGAGTTGGTTAAGGAATTCAGGATTGCTAGCTGTGAGGCAATCTTTTCTTGAGCCCCAGCAGCAGAAGGATCCTGGACCACTTCATCTAGTTCCTTGAGAATATCTCTTTGAAGCCTAGTGAAGTGACAAAGGTAGTTCAGCGAACGCATAGCAAAGGTCGCTGAAGAAAACATCCGCTTTCCATACCTGTCCATGGTCCTAGAATCTTTGTTAGGAGGATGGACAGGTACTGAAGGATCCGCAAGTTCCTTCTTAGTGGCTGCCGCCACCACCATAGCATCCACAGAGATGCCCTTGGAAAGAAACTGCTTGTCTGTAGGGGCCGTAATAAATTTGGATGGTCTCCTGGGGACAGGTTCCACAGAATCTGGAGCTGCCCACGCCTTCCGAGCCACTACCTGCATAAGTGGGTCGAAAGGCAGAGACACCCAGGAGGTGGAGGGTCGGGATCCAAAAGCCTCCAGGTATACAGACTCATCCTCGGAGGGATCAATGGAGGGCCAATTCCCCCTCTGTTTGAGGAGCTCAAGGATGTCTGAAAAGGAGACATCCTCAGAGGGGGATCGTGGGGAACCCTCCGACTCATCTAAGTCGGTATCAGATGTAGTAGACTCAGAGGAGTCTGTGTGTTTCCTCTTACACATCCTCTTCCGAGGGGGTTCCCCTGCAGGGTCAGGACAAACCTCGGAAGAGGAAGATATTCCCAATGGGGAAACCTGGGGCGATGGATCCCTGGGCCTGAGAGCAAGAGTCTGGCAAGAGGGAGGAGCTAGAGGGAGGAGCTAGAGGGATGGACCGTTGACCTGGCTCAGGTGCCACAGGACACTCCTCATCACCTCAAAGGCTCCCCTCCCCGGGAGACCGGAATATTCCCGTTCTGAGGAAATAGGAATTCCCGGCTCCACTGAAAGGGAAGGCTCCGAGGCCGATGTCGGTGCCGAGCTTACCAAAGCCGAAGCCCCGAGAGGGAGAGCGGGGTCGGACAAGGGTCCGATGCCACTAGCCCCCTCGGAGCCGACAAGGGAAACTCGACGACTGGATCCCTCCAAGGAAGGTCTCAAGGAGGAGATCGGAGACGAAAAAGGATGTATCGGTTCCGGCGCCAACACAGTCGCTGTCCCGAGAAGCTCTGGCTCCGAACTCTGGTGGGGAGTCGGAGGAGGAAGTTCAAGGGGTGAAGCAATAGCCGAAGTCTGCTGAGACGGGCTATGGAGCATTTGGGCCAGTGCCTGCGACTTTAACAGCCTGCTTACCACCCTCTCTAAATCGTGGTCAGACAGCCTGGAAGATCTCGAAGATCGGCTCCGATGACTCCGCTCTGCCGAGTGGATAGATTCCAAAGAAGGGGACCGAGATCTCTTCTTGGATGAAGTCATCGGAGCCGACGTCCTATGAGTTCCAGATGGAGCCGAAGGCTTCTCGGCTCCGATACTGGATAATGTGTCGGCTCCAGCCGGAGCCGACAAGGCAACAGCAGATTGGGTGTCGGAACCGATCGGAACCGACCCCACCTGAGAAGAAGAAAGATCGGCTCCGGCCGGAGCCGATCTCGACTCCAAAGGAGTCGGAGCCACCGGGGAAGGCTTGGAAGCTGTAGCCTGACCCTTAGATGGCTTGGAAGGCTTACTGGACCCAGGTTTAGTGGGTGAACCTTCCGGCTTTAGCAAGCCATGGAGGATTAATTTATTCCTCCTTTCCTGCAGGACTCGCTGGCTAAAAGAGTGACACAAAGCACAGGAGTCCTGCAGGTGTAAAGGCCCCAGGCAGTAAACACAAGAAGTGTGACCGTCTGTCAGAGACATTTTCTGACAGCACGAGTCACACTTCTTGAAGCCCGAGACCTTTACCTCCTTAGACATAGTCTAAGAAAAGAGTAACAAAAATACTCACACACACACCCCAAAAACAGTAACACAATTAATCCCACAAACACAGACACACAGATAGGGATTAATAAGGGAGGTCTAGGCCTAACTGAAAATTTTTAAACTTTTTATAAAAAGTAAAAAAAAATTTTTTTTTTTTTTTTTTTTTTTTATTTTTTTTAATTATAAGGGGAATAGGGTGATTGTATGGACACTACACACTAAAAAATAGGAAAGGGGAAGATAAACCCTGACTTAAGCTGTTTGAAAAACTCAAACATACCTCAGCTGGCAAAAAAGGAGACCTCTTCGCAAAGCGGCAAACGAGATCTGAGGTAGTCCCACCTTGCATCATGGGATATAGGGTTGCCTCGAGCTGGTAAAAGGAGTTCTCAAGCTAAGCAAGTGCCGAGTCGGAGCCGAGGATCGGCTCCGAACCCATCCAGCAAGAATGAAGGCGAGATTGACAACTTAACATTCATGATTATAAAGTATTTGTCTATACTAGCTAAGAGAATGGCAAATGTGTTGTCAAAATTGATAGAAATGAATCAGTGTGTGGTTTCGTGGGGGGTGGCAAACATCTGACAACATTAATGGAACAGTGATGGTCCACAGGGAAGCAGAATGTAAGCAAATACCACTGTTGTTGGTGGGTCCTGATGCAGAAAAAGCATTTGACAGAGTAAGCTGGGATTTTGAATTGGATTGGAAGCATTTGCATTCCCTGATACAATAATAAAGTTAATAAGAAGGATATATGAAGGAGCAGAGGCAGGAATTAAAGGTAGGAAGGTTCCTGTCAGATAAGCTGTGTTTGAACACAGGAATCAGGAAAGGTTGTCCTCTCTCCTCTTATTTGCTTTACATTTAAAGACACTGATAAAGAAAACAAAGGACTCAGAAATACAAATATATAACTGGTATGGTAATCAAGAAAAGTTAGCCTTATTTGCAGATGACAATATTTTGTACCTGATAAATCCAGAAAAGAGCATCTTAGTATTGTGGAACATTTTGAAACAGTTTCAGGTCTTTTTGGGATATAAAAGCAATGAAGAGAAACAAAGGCTATAGCTGGTAATTATGTACCCACAGAAGAATTGGTTCAGCAATACCCATATTTATGGAGACATGACAAGATAAAATATTTAGGAGTATGGATTGAAAATGCTTCTGTTAATGGCAGCTAGGAATATGTGGGAAGAGACTAAAAAGATAATATAAACATTGAAAAAGTAGAAACTTATTAATGGATATGGATACTAAGATACAAGCAGTGAAAATGTTTTTCATGGCTTTAGTCTTGTATATGGGTTAGCATACTTTTATCAACCCAAGGAGAAGTTGTGGACAGTAATTAATAAATAATTGAAGGAACATATCTGGGAGGGAAAGAGGGCAAGAGTTATGTGGAATAAGGTGATCCTTCCTGTAGAACAAGGTTTAGGTTTACCTGATTTTAAGTGATATTTTAGAGTTGTATATCATAATATATATATATATATATATATATATATATATATATATATATATATATATATGTGTGTGTGTGTGTGTGTGTGTGTGTGTGTGTGTGTATCATACACACACACATATATATATATATATATATATGTTTATATATATATATATATATATATATATATATATATATATATATATATATATATATATATATATATATATATAAAACACAAACAAAGTTATAATTCAAACTGGAAAGGGATGATGAATAAGCAAGGTGGAAGTTCATGAGAGAGAGAGTGGGATTTTTAATAGAAAACCTTTAAGGAGAGTAATAACAATAATACAGAATACTGTATTCATAAAGCTGCAGAAAGTGTTCTGAGAACTAAGCCAATATGAGAACGGAGAAAGGAGATTTTGCCCATAGGGATGACTGCAAGTAGGGGGTGCAGAAAACAGGCAAGAGGGGGCTGGAATTTATTGGAGAAACCTGGCAAAGGAGCCAAGATGTTGGGAGCAAATAAATCAACCAGGAAAGGTAAGAGTGCGATGAAGCCAAGACGACACTTGTATCACAGGCTAGAGGCTGCCTTCCTTATTAGGGCTTGATCTCAAAGTATAGGTAAAGAGAAACGGCTAGGGGTTTTTAAGTGAAACACCTGTTATGGTGGAGTTTTTAGTTTAATGTAGAACAGAAGCAGCTGTTTAAAAAGGGATAATTAGTAGGGCATATAAAATATAGCATGGTAACTATAAGAATCAATCAGAGAAGGTTAGAAAAGAGTGGGAAGAGAAACTGGAAAAGCAATTTACAAAAAAACAATGGGAAGGCATATATAAAAAATGTTTATGGTTCCTAAGTATGCAACCAAGTCCAGAAGGTTTAGGATCTTTGGTTGGAACTGTCTGCATAGGTATATTTTATACCCCAAACAAAGAATTTTTACTCAAGTAGACAGCAAATGTTAGAGATGTGATAGAGAAGAAAGGTAACTGGGAACATATGTTTTGGGAGTGTAATGAGTTTGCAGACTTTAAAAATTCCCTAGAGTACTCATCAGAAATATTGGGTGAGCAAATGTCTGTAAGTAAGGAAATGATTCTTTTGAGCTGGAATACAGTATCTGAATTACCTAGACATAGTAAGGCCTTACATTTAATTCTGTTGGCTGCCAAAAAACAGTTACTACATAGATGTTGTTGACAAACTTAAGAGGTTATGTACAAACCCTTACATCACCTGTTGGATAGCCAGCTGTTTCACAGATAGGACCCAGAAAGTTAGAAATGGGGAGTCCACCTCGACAAAGAGGCCAGTCACAGGCAGAGTCCCTCGGGGATCAGTCCTGGGACTGCTACGTTTTGGCATTTGCTTCTCTGAAATCAAGGCCAATGCCAGTGGCCCCTGGCTGACTAAATCTGCAGATTGCAAATTAGGAGCCATCATTAAACAGCCCACTGACACAAATGTTCTTCAGGAAGGGCTGACACAAACAACTGGTGCCAGAGCCGTGGACTAAAAATAAAGAAATGCATAATGGTATCCTTCAGGAAGTCATTCACCCCTGGTAACTATCACATTGACAGTACACTCCTTAAGAGTTGACCCAGTAGTCAGGGCCTTGGGGACACACACAGACAGTAATCTAGCCTTTGACCATCACATTTCTACAATAGTGAGGAAATCATTCTCTGTTGTGCAACTTTTAAACAAAAGTATGGCATCTAGATTCAAGGAAGTCATTGTTCCACTGTATTCGGAATTCATCAGACCTGTCATTGAGTACAGTGCCCCCTTTGGTATGTACCTAACCAGGCATATCCAACAACTGGAATGTCCACACAGGTTCCTCACTGAAATAATACAGGGTGTAAGTAACAAGTCCCTTGCAGACCGCTGCAAGGCTCTATCCCTGTATTCAGTCTCCCACAGGCTGTTGAGGGGGAGATCTATGCCTGGCAAACAAGGCATTGTCAGACCCCACTCTGATGGACCTTCTGCATATCCCAGCACAAACAGCACCAGAATTACCCATTCTTAAGATTTAAACTTGCCTGTGACATAAATGCTGAAAAAACAGGTACATATCCCAGAGACTACCCCTGCTCTGTAACAGGATCCACATCCATGTGGAGCAGAGTTCCACCCTAATCCAATTTAGGCAATTGGATAATGAACAGGAAATTCATCTCAAGTTTGGCACCTATGTCCCTAATGGACACAAGCAGCTCATAAACATTTCACCTCACAAGCCCCTGCTTACACTTATCAAGGGTATCAGAACTTGTAAGAAATTTGGAATGCATGGCTAGGCTTAAAATGTCCTTTATCATTAGCTTAGTAAACACCTATGAAGCTATAAAATGGAAATCATTGTCTACACTAACTGTATTTGAAGTATTGACTACTATAAAATATCTTTAGAAAAGGGAATGAGCAAATTACATAGAAATAAATGGAAATCGTGGAACAAGTGAGGTTTAAGGAAAGGCAGGACTTCAGCAATTTTGTTGGACTGATGACAGGAACAAGTGAGGTTTAAGGGAAGGCAGGATTTCAGCAATTTTTTGTAATGTTGGACTGATGACAGTAGCAAAGAAAATATAGGTAAAGTGCATTGTATGTAAATAGAAAATGTTAAAATGGTTTGTTTTCTTTCCTGTTAATGTTTGCTTGTGTCTTAAGTGATAATTTAGTAAAGGTGTTTAAAAAAAAAAGATCCGGTATTTCTAGGCTGCAGGATTCACACTGTGCCTGTGATGGCTGCTCTGCTTCCTCTAAAAGTCCTATGCTCGACGACAGTTTATTTTCAGGTCCTTCCTCCTCTTTCAGTGCTTTCTGCAAATAAATTAATTCAAGTTCTGGGGTTCATGGCATCTAACATTCCTAAGATTCCTTTTGCCAGATTCCATATGTGGAAGTTTTAGTGGTACCACAAAGGTGTCTCTCATCAGCTTGTGGATTCATCAGATCCCTCTGAATCTCAGCCTCTTTCTACTCTGAAGTTGTACACAGACATGTTGGATCAAGGTTGGGTAGCCTCCCCCCAACAATGTCAGGGTTCAGGGGGTTTGGTGTTCTCTTCAACTATCAGACCATATCAGTATCAAGGAGATGCAAGCTCTGATTCTGGCTGCCCATGTTCTCCACTCCCTTGCCATCCCCAGCCCTCAAGCTTTTTCACAGGGAACACCAAAATTTTGTGGTATAATAGCAAGTAAGGGTTCACCAAGTCATACCTTCTTTGCAGGCTGGCTCTTCAGGCAGCTTTTATACCTTCAGAGCACAATCTAGAGGCAGGTACTCTGAGAAGGTCCAGGGCAGATCTTCACAAATGGATACATCAGAGGGGTGGTGTTCCTGGACATTGTTTATTAGGGGGGGTACTCCTCAAGTAGACCTTTTTGACTACCCCCTGAACAGACAGTTCTCCAAGTTCTGTTTGAGAGTGCAGAGTCCTCTGGCTTGGAAAGTGGGCGCTTTCTTTTTCTTGGAGGGAGATGCTTCTGTATGCTTATCCTACTCTTCCTGTATTGCCAAACATGCTGTACAAGATCTTGTGGGACACATCCAAAAAACTTGTTGGTGAATCCCTTTTCACTCCGACTGCATTGGTCTCCCCTCTTCTGTTTCATCTGGTTTGGGCAATCATCAGAATTTACCTCACAGGATGAATCTACTCACACAAGACAAGGAATCTCTCATTCATCCTCACTTGTCTAACCTTCATTTGACTCTTTGGGTGATATGATTTTGATTCCTTTTGGACACCAATTTTCTGAGGATATGCTTTGGGTTTTGCAGGAGGCCAGGAAATCCACTACTAGAAAATTCTATGTAGTTAAATGGAAAATATTTTCTGTTTGGTGTCTCAGGCATGACCTGGCCTCTTTCTGTGGGTATTCATTCAGTCCTTTCTTATTTTTATGGACTGCCATGTTCATCTGTTAATGCTCATTTGTTGACAATTTCTGCTCATCTGCCACTGAATCCTCCACTGACTTCTAGTTTCGAAATCAACCAATTTTTGAAAGACATCCTTCATATTAGGCCTCCTAGAAAACCTGTTCCTCCTCCTTGGGACCTTACTTTTATTCTTGAAAAAATGGTTCAGTCTCCTTTTTAATCTGTAGTTTCCTCTTCCTTGCAAGACTGTACTGTTAGTAGCTTTTTTCTTCTGCCAAGAGAGTTTTGAACTTCAAGCACTCATGGAGTTCCCTCTCTTTGATTTTTCACAGCAGGTTGTCTCTGCACCAGTCCTTCTTTTATGGCCAAGGTAGTTAATTTGTCCTTAAATCAGACAATTAATTTTCCTCCCTCCCTCCTCTCATCAGAATAATGGTCTACCTTTTCCTCTTAATTTGCCCTGGTCCTTCTGGTGCAATTCAGTCCTGAGGATTAGACACTCATGCATCACTTATGTACCTTACATCTTGGATGTAGGGCATGTATCTGATGTACAGCAGGAGGGAGATAAGGCTTTGAAATGCTAGCCAGACATTCAGTTATACTTAGCAGGATATCCCATCTGAAAAGAATACCGCAACAGTAGGACATCTACTGTTAAGGTAATATCTTACACAACTGTACTTTCTTTTAAACAGGGAACTAAGTCAGAGGGTTGAGGTTTAAATAGTGGTCCATCAGAGATGCTCAATGAATAGTATATTTATGATGGTTATGAATATTCTTTTCTTAACAAATACAAAAAGAAAAATCTGATAAGGCCAAGGTATTCAGATGGAAATTGCCAAGACATAGTAAAAAGGAAATCAAAGTCAAAACTAACTGTACTAGAAGCGGTGAATATAGTAATAGAGATAAAACAAATGGAATTTCGATCATTAGAAAATGATAGGAGCAAACTACAAAGGAAAAATGGGAATTTTGGAACCATTGCATGCAGAGGAGGAATGAGGTTTAAAAGAAGGCAGGATTTGAATGAGCTATGTAATTGTTTGACTGACAATGACTGGATAGGTTATAAATGATATATAATGTTTGCAACTAAAAATTTTGTCAATATGGTTTGTGATGTATAATGTTCACAACTAAAATTGTCAATGTGGTTTATTTTAATTTACATAAATGTATGATTGCTTGTCATATATGATAATTTAATAAAGATGCTTCCAGTTTTAAAAAAAAGACATTCAGTTAGAAATTGTGTTTTCATATGCAGATGATGTAGTGCTAGCAAAGAAAAATAAAATTTGGATAAAGGAAGTAATAGTAGGAAATTTATTAGAGAAAAAATGGTTGAATTTAAACAAAAAAGTTAAATTTGGAGGATGTTAACAAGGGTATATATTTTTTCTATGACAGAGATGTCAATGTTGGGTATAAGGTTTGGTAGAGGGGGGACTGAAGAGGAACACAGGGAATGTATTTTAGGAAAGGTTAACAAATTTGGAGGATTATGGAAAGCATTTAACACCATCATTCAGGAAAATGTGTATTTGTTTAAATTTTAAGGAAATTAGGTTACTTTCTTGGGCTGTTTGAGATTCCTTGTAAAAGAGAGAGAGTTGTTGCAATTGACTTGTAATAATACTATAGGGTTATAAACTACATTCAGTTAGGGGGAATGTTCTATGTTAATGAAGAAAAATGAAGCTTGGGATTGATAACTCCAATTGTTTATATAGCATCTTTTAATGTATTTTGGATGTTAAAATGAGTATCCTCAAAATATATGTGTGTGCAAATAATATTTATTTTATTATTTTACATTTGTTTACCGGGAAAGTCCAACTGGACAATGCTGTCCTTTTTCAGCAAAGCCCCAGGGAGAAAAGCTCCACAGTAATACATATTTAAAACAAGAGTACAATGGCGGCAAAAGTAATTATACAAATACATAAAGAATAATGAATTTATTGACTGGGTACAGGATGTAAAATGGACAGTACATATAGTTTCAAGTATTCTGAACAGATTTTGATACATGAATAGACAGAGGGTAAGTTTTGAGTTTCTACAGCATGCTATCAAGATATATTACAATTCATGGGAAGGTGTGATAATTAAAGATGTTATTCTTAGAGAGTTAGTACAAGAGCATATCCAAGTTTTGGTTAGGTATGTTTTAATGGTTTCTTTGAATTTTGCAGTGCTGGAGAAAGTTTTTATGTTTAGGGGAAAGAATTCCAAAGTTTTGCTGTGCAGTTGGAATAGAGAGATTCTCCAGCTGAGCTGTTAGCTTAAGATACCTTTAATGAAGATTTGTTGGTAGAACGCAAGATTCAGTTGGTAGAGTGAGTTTGGAGGAGGTTATGAAGAGTAGGAGTTTTGTTAAGTTGATAGAGTAATTGATGTGCCATGGTCATTTGGTTGTAGGCTAGGAGATTGGGCAGTTATAACCAAGAAAGTTGTTTTAGTGCTAGGCAATGATTTGATCTACAAGCAGATTATATGGCAAACTTTGCAGTTTTATTGTAGCAATTGTCAAGTTTGCTTAAATCAGATTTCTGTCAGTTAGTGACTTTAGGTGATGCATACAGAAGGGTAGACACAAGATGGGTTCTAGCAATGGTGGCTTTTGTGTTGTTTGTAAAGAATATTTTGTGTCTATATAATGTCACAGTTTTTTTGTGTTTTTTTTTTTTTTTAAATAGTCTGGTCAATATGAATGTCAAATCTAAAGTTGCTGTCTATAATTATACCAAGAAGTTTGGTATGGTGTACTGGAGAAATAACTGTATTATTTCTGGATGAGATATTGAAGGATGGAGGGGGGTCAGTGACTCTCGTGGATTGAAAAAGGATGAGCTTAGTTTTATTGGGATTAAAAATGAGCTGAGCATTGGCTAGCCAAGATTCTACTGTAGTGAAGGATTGCTGGGTTATAAATTGAAGTTGTCGGAGTGAGGGAGCTGTACAAATTAGGATTAAATTGTCAGCACACTAGACAAGGGATGTATGTAGGATATAAGTGTGAATACTGTTAGTAAACAGAGTGAAGAAGAGAGGACCCACTCCCAGAGTGACTGACTGAAGAGGAGAGAAATTTTGCCACCACTTGACTGCTTGCTGTCATTCGACAAGATATTCCTGGAACCAAGTTAAGGCAGAGTGGCCGTGTTTAAGATTTGAAAGAGCTGTTATTAGTTTGTAGAGAGGCTTTGGATAGATTGAGAAAAATAGAGGATACTAGTTTGCATTCGTTTCTGTGCTGATTG
The DNA here is from genome assembly GCF_019279795.1 of Protopterus annectens. Classification (NCBI taxonomy): domain Eukaryota; kingdom Metazoa; phylum Chordata; order Ceratodontiformes; family Protopteridae; genus Protopterus; species Protopterus annectens. Next base: position 819,184,739 of record NC_056743.1, read on the forward strand.
TTTTAATAAAGGACATCAAGGCAGTAGTTGTGCTGTGTTTTGGTCAGAATACATGCTGAGTGTTAGAAAAAAGATTGTTATTTAGGAGAGAGAGAGCGAGAGAGATGGATCCACTCTCAATTATTAAACTGAGATTTTTTGATAGTGGGAATAAGATTGCAATGAGATGATAGCTGGACAGTTCTGTTGAGTTACCACCTTTATGCAATCGGATTACGTATGCTATTTTCCAAATGGATGACGCTTTATGTTCTGAGAGAACTCAATTAATAAAGATGGATACAGGGTAAGAGATGGCCTTTGCTGTGATTTTGAGGTACTCTGCAGGTATTTGATCAGCTGCTAGAGTTGTTGGCTTCAATTTCTTTATATATTTTTTTATATTTTCAATAGGGACAGATTGGAAAGAAAAGGTATTGCCCATACTGATTTGATGCTAAGTAAGGTGCTAGAGTTGTAGAGCAGTTGTTTGTGAGGGCTAGGATGGACTCTGTAAAATATTTATTAAATTGTGTTTCTATACTGTTTTTAGTATTGTTAGTAGATGGGTAAGGTGTACTAGCATGCCCTGGATGTAAGATGTTTCTTCATGGCAGACCACAATTTTTGAGGTTCTTTTTGGTGTTTAGTTTGACAGGCACTGTAGTGGTTTATTTCATCTTGTCCGATTTGCTTTTTGGCTCTGTTCCTTAATTCAAGATATGCCCATTTATTTGCAAAGATTTTGTTAATGTGCCATTTTCCCAAACTTTCTACCTCAGTTTTTAGTAATAATTTAGTTTCCTTAGTTAACCAGAGGGCAGAGTTGCTTTTTATTCATACAGACCTTGGAGGAGCAAGGTTGTTCAGAACTCTAAGGAAAGTGGAGTTAAAAAAAAAAATCTATGGCTTCCTCTAGGGAAGGTACTTAAGTGGTGTCCAATTACATTGTTTTAGGATGGCTATAAATTCTGTGGAAGAATTTTTTTTGTTTCAAATTTGATGGTAAGTATTGAGCTTTTATGGATTTATGTGATGTCTAAATAAATAGGTTGGGTAATGGTCACAGAGTATCTGGGAGGCACCTAGAGTGTAAAGAGAAAATGGGTCTGTTTGTTAGTGTCCAGTGCAGGCTAGAGTGTCTCTCTGATATTTTATCAGTCCTAGTGGAAAATTAAAGTATTTGTGAGAATCCATTAAGATTTATGTGATTAGTTGGCTTATTAGAGTCACATGTGTACCAATTTATATTGAAATCACCCATGATGACAGTTTCTTGTGGAAGGGAGTCTGATGTACACTGGAGAAAGTGTTCAATGGGGGAAAGGTTGTTACCAGGGGGGATGTAGACTCCAACTATACTTAAGTGTTTTCTGGAGTTATTAGTTCTGTAAAAAAAAAAAAAAAAAAGTTATGTTCTTACTATAACTTTCCATGTTTGTTGTCCTGTATCTCTCCTTCCTTCTTTCTGGTTGGGTTCAGAGCCAATCTCAGCCACTTGTCGAAGAGTCCTAATTGGCTCGAGGCTCACCCCTTATCCCAGCATGCCTAGCGGTAGCTACCCAGATCTCATTTGTGATAACTAACCACTATAAAAGGGGAATAAATTTTATATATATATATATATATATATATATATATGCATACACACACACACAATAAACGAGGTAAGTAACAATAAAGCTCCTTGCACCAACAGGAAAAGAAAACATGGTGACAAGGAGAACACCAAAGGTTGAAAGGCAAAGGCTACTCGGCCATATCAGCCAAAAAGTAAATTCCTCTCAATCATCCAGGATGTGGGGAAGGAGGGAGGGACACAAGAAGGGCGAGATACAAGACAACAAACATGGAATGTTATGGTAAGAACATAACTTCTTTATGTTATGTTGTCCATCTCGCCTTCCTTCTTTCTGGTTGGGACAGCGTCCCTAGCACCTAAATCCTGGGTAGCTCACTGGAGGAGACTTCAGAACCATGGAACCAAAGGATGCCCTGTTCTGAGAAGCCATGTCCACTTTGTAATGAGTAATGAAGGTACGGGGAGTAGCCCATGTTGCTGCCGTGGAAATAGTATCTAAAGGAAGGCTAGCTTGAAAAGCTATGGAGGTAGCCAAGGATCTAGTGGAATGTCCCCAAACTTTCTCTGGGACTGACATATTCCTCGAGTCATAAGCATGAATAATAGTACTAGACGACCATTTTGAAAGAGTCACTTTGGAAACTGATGAGCCTTGTTTGCTCTGAGAAAAGGATACAAACAACTGATTTGATTTTCTGATGTCCTTGGTCCTTTGCAGTTAAAATCGTAATTGCCTGTGGACATCCAATTGATGTAATTTGTACTCTGCCTTGTTGCCATAATTTGGAAAGAAAACAGGAAGTTCAACTGACTGAATCAAATTATATTCTGAGCAGACCTTTGGTAAAAAGGAAGGATTAGTCCTGAGAGAGACTCTATCCTTGTGAAAAATCATATAAGGCGGGCGAATGGAAAGTGCCTGTAACTCAGAAACCCGTCTAGCTGATGTAATCGCAACTTAGAAGAGAGTCTTCAATAATAAGAACTTTGTAGGACAAGAAGCAGCTGGTTCAAAGGGAGGAAAAATCAGAGCGGCTAGTACTAGGTTTAAATCCCAAGGATGGGGGTGTTTCTGGGATAGGAGGCCTTAACAGTGTAGCACCTTTCAAAAAGGCCTTGCAAAACTTATGGGATATGACATTAGAACCTAGGAGTCCCACATGAAAGTTAGAAATAGCAGCCAGTTGAACATGAATTGTAGCAGCCGCTGCCCCTTTTTTGAAGGTTTCAGCCAGGAAATCCAAATTTTTTGCAACTGGGGCTGTAAAAGGATCAATGTCATTATGTTCGGCCCAGCGTAAGAACCTCTTCCATTTACTAGCGTCAGAGCTTCCAAGTAGTTGGTTTATGGGAAGAGACTAAAATATGTTCAACCATTGGAGAGATATCAGGGAGCCTGGCTAGGATCGGAAGTGGAGAAACCAAGCTGACAGCTTGAGAGTTTGAATGGAAGGATGAAGAGCACACGACTGATGTGTCAGAAGGTCTGGAACCTGGTCCAGAATCCAAGGCTTCTCTTGCAGGTAATGTGATAGGAACGGGAACCATATTTGACGAGTCCAATACGGAGCAATGAGGTTCAGTTTGAAACTCGGCAACTTTGCTTTCTGAAGGACTTTTGGAATTAAAGGAAAGGGGGAAAGCATAAAGGACCCAGAGGGGGGGCAATCGTGGACCATTGCATCTCTGGGTGACTGTCCCGGAGGAGGAACTAGGGCAAAATAGTTGCGCATTTGTTGTTTAGGTGAGAGGCAAAGAGATCGCAGCGAGGTTGGCCCCATCTGTAGAAAATCATATCCGCCACATCTTGCTTCAGAGACTACTCGTGGGGCATGAGAATTGTCCTGCTGAGTTTGAATGCTATCACGTTGGACTTCCCCGGAATGTGCGTTGCAACCAGAAAACACTGAGAAGAGATCTCCCATTGCCATACCCGAAGGGCCTCCCGACATAAGGGATAGGATTTGGTTCCTCCCTGTTTGTTGATGTACCACATTACTGACATGTTGTCCATCTGAATTGATATATGGCCCAAAGGGAGAGAGTCAAGAAGTGCTTGCAATGCTAGTAACAACGCTCTCATCTCCAGGACATTGATGTGCAAATGGTACTTATGAGGTTGCCAAGTTCCCTGGACTGTCTGCCCCAGGTAATACCCCCCACCCTATCTGGGAAGCGTCTGTGGTCACTGTTGCTACTGGAAGAGGGGCTACAAAGGGTCTGCCCAGAGTGACTAGAGGAGTGTGGAGCCACCACTTTAGATCTTTCTTGCAAGTATCCGTGATTAAGATCATGTGTGACATTGGCACATCCCGATACGACTGCTGAGTGAAGAGAAGCCATTGCAGGATCCTCATGTGGTAATGGGCTAGTGGAACTAGAGTAATGGCAGCCGCCATTAACCCCAAGACTTTCAGGACAAATCGAGCCTGAACCTTTAATTTTGATAAAAGAAGAGACACCTGACCTCGAATGGCAAGCACTCTTTCTTGTGGAAGCTTGGGTATCATGTCTCTTGTGTTTAGCTGAGCGCCTATGAAAGTAATACACTGAGAGGGCATCAAGGCAGATTTTTCGTAATTTATGGTTATTCCTATGCTTGCACAAGTGTGAATCACATGGTTCCTGGCCCTTACGAGATGATGCTTGGTGGTGGCAGAGAGGAGCCAATCATCTAGATAAGGAATCACCTGAAATTCCAAAAGTCTCAGGTGAGCCGTGACTACTGCCATGCATTGGTGAACACCCTGGGGGCTGTGGAGAGGCAAAAGGGCAGCGCTCTGAACTGATAATGGCTGGCTCCCAGCCAGAAGCGTAAATGTCTCCTGGACCGAATGTCCATTTTTATGTGGTAGTATGCGTCCTGGAGATTGACAGAGCACATCCAATCGTCCTGACCCAAAAAGGGTAGAATGGACTGCAGTGTCACCATCTAGAACGTGGTCTTCTCTACTGACCTGTTTAACTTGCTGATATCCCAGCTCGGTCTCCAGTCCCCTGTCTTCTCTGGAACTAAAAAGAACATTGAGTAAGTTCTGGATTCTATCCGGTCTGTGGGAACTTCGTGAATGGCTCTTTTTTGCAGCAAAGTTTTTACTTCTACGGCTGCTTGATCCTGAAGACTGGGTGGAACATCCGGGATTGTGGATTTTTGACATCTTGGTGGTGCTTGGGTGAAGGGAATTTTGTAACCCCTGGATATTATGCGCTGTACCCATTCATCTTGTTAAATCTTGCCAGGCTCTTGGGTACAGTGAAATTCTGCCCCCGACTGCTTCCAGAGGTGAGCAGTCGGGCAATCCTTCAGGGATTCTGAAAGGGTCTGGCAGGGAACGTATCCCTGTTGCCCTGTTGTGGACCCCCCTGCCACGAGGTTGGCGTCTCCCGTTATTTCCCCCTCTGCCTCAGAGGGAATTTTCTCCACGAGTGTCCAGCAAAGCTCCCTGGGGTTTACGGAACCACATTTTACCATTCTTTTGGCCTTTGGGATAAGGCCAGGATGAAGTGGAAAAACAGACTCCTACGGCAGAGAGAGTTTTGTCATCACGTTTACTCCCGGTAAGAGTCTCTTAAACTTGCGGACCGAACAAGGCCGAGCCATCAAAGGGAGTGTTCGTAAAGGAGGACTTGAAGGGCTCCGCAAATTGACATAAGTGCATCCAGGAGTGCCTGTGAAGAGCTACTCCTGTGCCTGCAGCCCTACTCGCTCCATCTGCTGCGTAAGAAATAAACTGCATGGAGGAGTTGACAATGGAGCTTAGGGTCGCTAGCTGGTTAGCAGACTTGGAAGCCGCTCCCACAGCTGAAGGATCCTGGAGGGCCTCTACCAACTCTTTAAGGAGATCCCTCCGAAGCCTTGTAAAATGCATTAAGTAGTTCAGCGACTGGAAGGTAAAGGTTACTGAAGAGAAAACACACTTCCCATACCTATCCATGGCTCTAGACTCCTTGTTTGATGGATGGATACAAGAGGAAATCTCTGCAAGTTCCTTCTTGGTGGCTGCTGCCACCACCATAGCAGCAACTGGCATGCATTTGGAGAGGAAGGACTTGTCATCTGGTGCAGTTATAAATTTGTTTGGCCTTCCCGGAACAGGCTCCCTGGACTCTGGAGCACTCCAAGCCTTTCAACTCACAACAGTCAAAAGTGGGTCGAAAGGCTGACGCACCCAGGAGGTGGAAGGTAGGGAACCAAATGCATCCAGGTACACGGACTTGTCCTCAGAAGGGCCAAGGGACTTCATTTCCCCTCTGTCTAAGGATCTCCAGAATGTCTGAGAATGAGACCTCTTCAGAGGGGGACAGTGAGGACCCTTCCGAGTCATCCAAGTCTGTGTCAGAGGTGTCAAGACTCAGGGGAGTCCACATTTCCTCTTACATTTTTTCTTCCTGGGATCCTCTTCTGAGACATGCTCAGGAGAGGTCCCGGAAAAAGAGGGGTCGCCCAGTGGGGCATCCTGCGGCTTAGGTTCCCTACACTTGGAATGGAGAGAAGGATCTGAGGCAGACACAGGTATCGACGGGGATGGAGCCAGTGGAGCTGTCTCGTTGGACAGCACACACACATCACCTCGAAGGCCCCGTGGTCTGGAATGGAGGGAGGCTTCAGCTCCGAGGAGCCTGGACACCTCCTTAGCACCGAAGGTGATGGCTCAGAGGCAGAGTGGGAGCCAAACTCACCTGCGCTGAAGCTCCGAGAGGGAGAGCGGGGTCGGACAAGGGTCCGAAGCCACTTCCCCCCTCGGAGCCGACAAGGGAGTCTTGGCGCCCAGACTTCTCGACAGAGTGGACTGTCGAAGAGGTCAGTGCAAATGGAACCGACAGAGCAAGGGTCATCAGAACCAACGGTTCCACCGCTACTACCTCCATGCACTCCGACTACGAACTGGACGCAGTCAGAGAAGGAACCGAGATAGGGGCTGGACCGGACAATGGAGCCACTTCCTTCAGGGCTGACCCTGACAACAACTGAGCAAATACCCATGTCTTAAGTAGCCTCTTCACCACTCTCTCCACATCATCATCCGATAAACTCCTGGATGATCGAGAGGAGTGGGCTGAGGACCGGTGACTACCTGCTTCAAATTGTAACAGCGGTGACTGAGGTACAGACCTCACCAGGTCCAATGAAGGGGATCTCGACCTCTTGTGAGTCTGGGACAGCTCCAAAGCCACAGATGGAGCCGCCGGAACAGAGGAATATTTAGAGCCAACAACCCGCTCCGAAGGATCTGAAGATTTTGATTTTGCCTTTGTTGGCATCGAAGGTGGAGCCATCAGAGAAGCTTGTTTTTCAACAGACTTTAACGGCTGAGTAACCGAAGCAACTTCAACCTGAGGTTTTAACAACTCTCTAAGGATCGTCTTATTGCTCCTTTCCTGCAACACTAGTGCACTGAAAGCATGGCACACAGAGCACGAATCTTGAAGGTGGACTGCACCTAAATAGTAAACGCAACTCGTGTGGCCATCCGTAAGGGACATTTTTTGGCAACACGAGTCACATTTTTTAAAGCCTGACTGTTTTGTAGACTCTTTAGACATAATTTCACACAAAAAAGAATGCACTTAAGAAGAGATTTTTTTTATAGAAGATAAGGAAGGGAAGCCTCTAACTTAAACGGCTAAAACTCCCAAAGGGAGAAAGCCTCTAACTTAAATGTTTTTTCCCTAAGAATCAGGGAGGGAAAAGGGAAAGAACTCAACCCTGAGAAAAAACGGGCCACCGACAACACAGACAAAACAGGCCTGAGAGGAAACGATGGCCTATAAACACAAACAACATGTAGCAAATATAGGAATAAAACAACAGCTAACAATACCAATTAGACCTGACAAAACAGCAATTGTAGAAAAAAATTAACTACTTAAGTCTGAGCCAGCAGAACACAATCTCGATGCTGCAAGTGGCAAACGAGATCTGGGTAGCTAAGGGGTGAACCTTGAGCCAGTTAGGACTCTTCGAGCTTTAGAAGTGGCCGGTTCAGAGCAGAGAATGGCTCTGAACCCAACCAGAAAGAAGGAAGGCAAGATGGACAACATAACATCAAGATTTCAGCATTATGGAAGTCAAGGGTGCTTTGATTAATGGCATCTAGATAGAGATTGCTTTTGACCAGGATGGCTATGCCACCTCCTTTATTTGTTAGTCCTGTCTAGTCTAACGATATTATATCCTGGTGGTAAAATTTCATTGTTAATGTGTGGTTTTAGCCAGGTTTCTTTTAAGATAATGTCTGTTGAGTAAGAAGCTATGGTTGCATGCAATTCTTGTACTTTAAGAATATTTCTGGTACTAATATTAAGTATTAATATATCAGCTCCTTTCCTGGGATGGTTGAGAGGTGGGTTGGGAATTTGCAGTTTTCTTGGTAAAGGATGCATATGATAAATAGTGAAGGCATGTTTGAATATCAAAATAAAAAAAATAGATATATAAATTGGTTGAAAGAAAAAAATGGAATAAAAAAACAAGAAATTCTGTTATAGAGCTATTGAAGGAGCCAAGTGATGATGTAAAGAAAGCAAAGGAAAATTAAAAGATTAACAGATCAGGATTTTTGTGGCTGTTGATCTTGGATAAACTTCCATTAAACATCCAAGGCTTATAAAATAATGTTAGGATGGGGATACTGAAAATAATATAAACATACATCAAAAAATGTATTTTGAATATGTGAAATTAAAAAAGTCTTGGTGAAGTAAAGTGTGAAACTGGAATTTGGTGGGAATTATGGACAGCTAGAACAGAAGAGGTTTTGTTTAATAAAAATTGATGTTTTCTGAAGTTAAAAACAAAATTAAGAAATGTTTGTGGGGAAGGTGATAAAGCAATGTGCTTATAAAAATTAAAATTATTTTTCTTAGTTTCAATCGATAAAGATTGCAACTATGTAATAAAGAACCTTTACTCTTTTTGATAAGTGCTCTGGGATATTTTATATTATCCTGAGCTACCACCAGCTCAAGCAAATGGGACCTCAGTTTAACATTTCTCAAAAATAAACCTTCAATTATGATAAGTCCCTAAGCACAGAGGTATTTGCAAGGGAAATGCCACTAGTTTTAAAGAAAGATCATCTGTTTATGGTCTGAATTTAACAAGGGGCAAATGTATATGGAGGTGTGCAAGAAGTGGCTATGTTTATGAGGCTAAGTTCAAGGGTATTGGGGCCGCTACTAGAATAGCTCACTTATTTGTAAAAGGGAGTTGGCATATGGGGGATTCAACCAGCTTACAGATGTATAGTTGATGTCTCCCATTAGAAAGATGTTGGATTTCAGCTAAGGTATCTATCATACTAGGAAGAGGGAATATTGAAGGTGTTCTACAGCTAGTTTTGAAGAGAATTTTTTTAGGGTAATTTGGACATATAGGAGTATAGAGTCAGGATCCCAAGCAATCTGGTGTAAGGTGATATGTCAAATAGTGATACTCCCCTACAATTGCCAGAAGGTCTGAATATGAAACAGGCACTATTGCCCAGGAATAGAGTGAGTGATTTCATAAGTCAGTTTAAGACTTGTAGCATTAAATAGAGCCACTTTAATATGTTCCAAATTAGAATGTACTAGGTTGGAATGTGAAACAGACTTAACTGTTCTTAAAGACACCATAGGGACAGCAAGATCCTTAGTAATATATATGCAGGTTATCCCTAACAAAGCAGGAAGGTTTACCAGACATCTCATTTCAAACGGACACATACAGGATTACCCTAGAATCATACCAACAATACTACCAAATGATCTTGTTTGAATCTTTTTTTATGATAGCAAAACACCACTCAAAGCCAATACTGCCTTAGACATGCATAGCAAACATCCTTCTGCATGTTCCCTCTGGTTAGGGGACCTATTATCATTTACCCTAACATGGGGCTACTGTTGGATCATATTTCTTTACTCATTGACTGTGTTAATTGCAGTAGACAACAATCCTGTATCAAGAGAAACCTGAAGTGTTATTCATACTGATTAGAGGAAATGTGTCCAGGGCTTGTGGGAACTTCCCCTACTCTTTTTTTTTTCTTTCATCTATCTGATCTGCCATCAGTATAAAGTCTCATCTGAAGGACCCCCCTTTTGCTGCACTATGGTGGTGTTAGTATTGGAAATTAATCCAGGTACCTGCTGTGGGAATAGAACTCACGGCTTTGTCATCTTCCAGCACCAAAGGTGATTTGTGCTAGCTGTTGTTGCCACTGCCACCATGATTATACTCAGGTATGTCTGGATGTGGAGTGCTCTAAGAGCCCTTTTTACATCCCAGGTCTTGGCTCTGGAAAGATCACAGTGTCAGCCTCTTCTTATCCAACCTGGTGAAGGTGGTGTCTGAAGGCCTAACACTAAAGTTGCCTATTGCTAAAACATTACTCTGGGTAGTTGTAGTCTCAGTGAGACTTAAATTCACACACTCCCCACACAGAAAGTGATCTCCAGAGAGTAAAAAGTTAACGTAAATGATGAAAACCCATAAGGCAAAATATGAATCAAACATTGCTTCAGAATCCAGGGACAACCACAAAGCAGTCTATGTCAGTAATCTCGGGAACAGTGCTCAGCACTGCATTGAGCTCATCTGCAAATGTACCACCTACTTAAACTCTGAAGGAAAGTGCAGCTTTATTTGCAGCTAAGTTTAGCTTAGGTTTCCTCCTCACACCATCCAGTATGCACTACCCACTATAATTTCATCAAGTAGGTCTTATTTATCTTCTTAAAAATGGCAAACACTAGCTGTATGGGTTTGGACAACATACGTGGAGACTTCCTTGTTAGTAAGAAATATTGTTGCCTCATCAGCTTCTTGACAAACCTTTCCAAGCTCTGCCTCTCCATAGATTATATACTTGTGGCCTGAACAATAGTTAATACAGTACCCTTCCATAAGTTTGACCCTGGAATGTATAAGCTGATTAGGTAGTAATGATGGAACATGTAGTCGTAGACCCAAACTAATTTGGCTTTGGGAAGGGTAGTTTCTGTTTACTTAACCTGGTAGAGTTCTAAGCAAGTTGCACAGGCACAGAATGAAGCCAAGTTACTGAACACTACCTACCTGCATCTCGCCAAGGCCTTTAATGGTATTTTTCATACTGGCATTACAGAAAAACTCACAGTTCAATGTAACCCCCTACTTAACTTGTTGGATTACAAATTGGCTTACATATAAAATCCACTTAGTCAAGGTTAGTAGAGTAGAGCGCTTTTATCTAAAGACTCATTAGCAGTGGCTTCCCCATGGGTTCCATGTTGGGGATACTGCTCTTTGGCATCTACCTTGCTTATCAAAGCTGATGCAGACAGTCTAGTTTGCAGCAAATACAGAGATGTCCATATTCTCTGAAAGGGTAAATTCCTTCCTTCGGGAAGAAGGACCAGTTATGTAAATGACACCAGTCCCCAACTAGACTTGGACATGTATGCATTCATTCACAGTGAAATACCCTTTGACCAATCATTAGAAAACTTTTTTTGTTTTTTTTTTTTAAATAAACCTAGCCAAGGTAGTTGACAAAGACATATCCTCCAGGTCCATATAAGCCATTGTCTCTGTATATTCTTCCCTCATCAGGTGTGTACTTAAATATAGTGTTCCCTTATGCATGTATCTGCAGATATATTACAAAATTAGAAAAATTAATCAATGGTGCCATACAAAGATCACTGGTATGAGCTGCCTGAGCTACACAGAGTGATGATCTTCCCCAGTCTCTTTTTAAAGACATTTACATGGTGACATCTGATCTACAAGGCAGGAAATGAACATGTCCTAGACTCAAATCTACACTGAAACATGAACACAACCTGCTGCTATCTCTCCCAGAAAATTCCCTATCTATGGAATAGGCTCCCTTTCCTCATGAAACAAATCAGCTCCCCGTTTTCAAAGATAACTTAATGACTGGATGGGGGGGTCTCTAAATTCATTCCTAGTCTTTCCCCCATCTCCCTTATGGGTAGGGAAGCTGAACTAAATACTGGAGAGACTTTCATAAAGCTATTTCGACACTGCATCTTTCTATTAGATGTTAAGAGACAGGATGTAATACATTCTCAAGATAGAAGCAGGAAGTACTGCATATATGAACTATAAATTAAGTACTATTATGATCTAAACTAAATATAACAAGATGGCTGACCCTTGCCAGCAGATTTCTAGAGATGAATGTCCATAGGTTCTTGTCATATGCTACCTATCATGTGTCCACTTTTTTTCACCCTCATTTCTGCCATATATTTTATGCATATTGCCATTTCTGCAGTCTTTACTGTACTACAAGAAAGTGCTTTTACACAAATACATTGTCGCATACTTAAGGATGTCTGGTATTTAGCCGGTCTCATCTTGTTAGAAATGCTGTAAACAAACATATAAAAATCACTTCTAAAGAGAAAAAGATGCACATTACAGTCATGAAATAACCTGTTCATCAATGTCTGTTTCCCCTTTAAATATGTAATTTATCATTATCTGTAATTTAACCGTCCTTTGTTATACAGAGTAAGAGACTAGCAAAATGCAAAAATTGCATTGGTCTTAAAGAAGCTCATCAATTACTAAAAGACAAAATATTGTTTCAGTTTTTTTCAACTGTTTAATACTAATTTATTTTTTACACATACCAAGGTGTACTTGTCAGAAATAAAGAAGTTACGTCTTACCATAACGTTCTATCTGTATTGTTGATCCTCATCTACTCATTACGTATGGGTTACGGTTCTGATATTGGAACTGAGCCGGCCATATACCAAGCTCGTGCCAGCGATAAACTCTTGAGCTAAGCAATCTCTTACCCAAAATCCCCCTCTCCCTGTTACCTCAGATTGAGTTTGCAAGTCAGAAAAAGGTAGAGGCCATCTCTGGTCAAATGACCTAAAGAGAAGGATGGTGAGATCCACTAGAAGCCATTGGAGGGGGAAGGAGGGAGGGTCGTAATGAGTGGACGAGGATCAACAATACAGATGGAACGTTATGGTAAGACATAACTTCTTTATCTGATATTGTTAATCCTCATCCACTTCCTTACGTATGGGACAGAGTCCCCAGCTACCTCTATTCCTGGGAGGCTTTCATGGAAGGACATTCCTGAGCACCATAGAACCAAAAGATGCTCTTCCCCTGGAGGCCAAGTCCAACTTGTAATGATTGATAAAGGTACGAGGAGTGGCCCAAGTTGCAGCTGCACAGATGTCATGTAAAGAGGCTCTGGCATGGAAGGCAGCAGAAGTTGCCACTGACCTTGTTGAATGAGCCTTGATGGTAGTTGTCAAAGAAGTATTGTGTACCGAATAAATATGGGTCACAGTGTCTTTTAACCATCTAGCCAATGTGACCTTAGCAACAGCACATCCTAATCTAGATCCAGAAAAAGCCAAAAATAACTGGTCTGATTTACGGAAAGATTTAGTCCTTTGCAAACAGAAACGGAGTTGTCTGTGTACGTCTAGGGTATGTAGGCAGTACTCTCACTCGTTAGAATGATCAGGGAAAAACACTGGCAATTCAATGGTCTGATTAATAGTCATTTCAGAAATGACTTTTGGCAAGAAGGAATAGTTAGTTCTTAAGGATACCCTGTCTGGATGAAAAATCAAATACGGACTCTGTACATAGGGCCTGAAGCTCAGAGATACGTCTGGCAGAAGTAATAGCGACCAAAAACAAGGCCTTCCACGGCAGACATTTCAGGTCACATGAAGCAGCTGGTTCAAAAGGGGGCAATGTCAGAGCTTGAAAAACTAAAGATAAATTCCAAGGTTGAATAGGTTCCCTGAAAGGGGGTTTCAGATGATTCACACCCTTTATGAAGGCTTTACATAACTTGTGAGACATGAGGGAGGAGTTTTGGACATTCTCGTGGAAATTAGAGATTGCAGCCAAATGTACTCTAATGGTAGATGCTGACAGCCCCGATTGAAAAAGGGCAGTTAGACATTAGAGTACCATCGACACCGGTGCTGAAAAGGGATCAATTTCCTTATCTTTCAGCCAACAGGTAAATCTTTTCCATTTGCCTAGATAAGTCATTCTAGTGTAGGGCTTATGAGATGCAATAAGAATGTCCCGTACTTGTGAGGGAAGATCATTTTGCCTGGCAATCAAGGGAATTAGAGGAGCCAAGCTGTGAGCTTCAGACTGTGCAGGTTGGGGTGAATCAGATTCTGCGGATGGGAGATCAACTCCGAGGTTGGACGAAGAATCCATGGTTGATCGAGCAGGTGAGGCCACAGAAAGGGGAACCAAATCTGACGAGGCCAATATGGAGCAATAAGGATCACTTTGCTCTTCAATCGGCGGGCTTTCTTTAGAAACTGGGGAATGAGGGGAGTGGGTGGTAAGGCATAAAGAAGACCCGAGGGCCAATCGTGAACTAGAGCGTCCCTGGGTGACTGTCCCGGAGGGGGAATCAGGGCAAAGTAGTTGCTGCATTTGAAGTTGGTCGGGGATACAAAGAGGTTGCAGCACGGAATGGCGTTGAAGATCTTCGCCGCTATGAGAGGATTCAGGGACCACTCGTGAGGTTGAAGAATGCACCTGCTGAGTCTGTCTGCTATCACGTTGGAACTCTCGGGAATGTGCGTTTCTAGAAGAAAGTGGTTGGTAGCCATCGCCCATTGCCATATCCTCATGGCCTCTCGACAGAGGGGGTAGGATTTGGTTCCACCCTGTTTGTTGATGTACCAGACTACCGCCATGTCTGATTGTATCGCAATTGTCCTTGACGGCAGCAAGGGATGGAATGCCTGCAACGCAAGAAGTACCGCTCTCAGCTCTAAAACTTTTATATGCAGATGGGCCTCCACTTCGGACCAAGTGCCTTGGACTGTCGGACCCTGACATAGGCCTCCCCACCCCATCAGGGAGGAGTCCATGGTCACTGTAGCCTTGGGCTGCTGAGAGGAGTAGGGGCGTGACCATTGTGACGGGTTGTGGTTCAACCACCACTTTAGATCTTGTTTGCATCTCTGAGTTATGTGAATCTTGGCTGAAAGGGGAAGCTAGAAAGGATACCATTGGGTGAGCGGTAGCCATTGTAGAAGCCTTATGTGAAACCTGGCTAAGGGGACAATGGTGATGCAAGCTGCCATGGAGCCCAACAGCTGCAGGATCGAGTGAGCTGTGGACTTTTCCATTGAAAGAACTGATAACAGTTGCTGTCTGATTCTTGATATTCTGTGTTCCGGTATGGACGCTCTGCAAGTTTTTGAGTCCAAAATGACCCCTATGAATTCTGTGGACTGAGAAGGGGTGAGATTGGATTTCTGCCAGTTTATTGTTATGCCCAACTTTTCGATAGTATTAAGAGAGTATGCCAGGGCTTCCTCCAATAGGTGTCTGGTGGGGGCGGAGAGGAGCCAGTCGTCTAGATATGGAAAATCTTGATGGAAGTACAGGACAAAGTTCGAAGGGGATCTTGTAACCTCTGGTTATTATCCTTTGTACCCAAGAATCGTTGGTAATGGTTAGCCAGAAGAAGGCTACAAAGAGAAACGTCCCCCAACCACTTCCAGAGGAAAGGGATTGGGCTGCTCTTCAGGAGCGCTGGTAGGATTGCCCGGAGAAGGAATCTCTGGAACCCTGATTACGCAGACTCCCCTCTGCCCCGAAAGGGGCGTCTTCCTTGTGAGTTTCCCCCTCTGCCCCTAGGGGAAAAATCGGCCTGTGTGTCATGGAAAGGACCCTGAGATTTTCTGTACCACATCTTCCCGCTCTTTTGGTTTCTGGAGAAAGCACATTGGGGGGAAGAATAATGGACACCTACGACAGACAGGGTCTTACCATCCTGTTCACACCTGGCCAATGTAGTTTTGACTTTGGATCCAAACAAGGAGTATGACTCGATGGGAGCTTTGAGAAAGGAAGCCTTGAAGGGCTCTGCGAAATTACACAAGCGCATCCAGGCATGTCATCTCAAAACAATGCCTGAACTCGCTGCTCTAGCCGCTCCTTCTGATGCATGGGACACCAAGCGCATAGAGGAATTCGAAATAGATTCAATAGTGGCCAGCTGAGAGGCCACTTTGTCACGGACCTCATCAGACACGGCACCTGCCAAAGTTTCAGAGAACTCATATACTAGGTCTCTTTGAAGCCTGGTGAAGTGTGCCATATAATTCAGGGACCTGATAGCAAAAGTCGCTGATGCAAAGGTATGCTTCCCTATCTTATCCAATGCCCTGGACTCTTCTTTGGGCGGATGGACAGTCTGGCTTTCCTCTTCTGCCAGGTCTTTCTTAGTCATGGCTGCCACGACGAAAGCATCTACAGGGAGACGTTTAGACCAATGAGGTTCAGAAGCAGGGGGGGGGGGACAAGATTTTGTCTGGCCTCCGGGGAATGGCCTCAACAGTATCAGGGGTCTTCCATGCATGCTACACGACGAGCCGGACCAGTTCGTCTGTAGGTGGGGTAACCCAGGAGGTAGGGGGTCGGGAGCGAAAAGCCTGCAGAAACACAGACTCCTCAGAAGTCGAATTAGAGGACTGCCATTCACCTCTCTGTTTAAGAATTTCTAGGATATCACCAAAGGATACGTCAGAAGGTGAACGAGGGGGCCCTTACCCATCATCAAAGTCTGTGTCTTCAGTGAGAGACTCCTCAGTGGAGTCCATATGCTTCCTCTTCCTCAGAGGGAAACGATGGGGAAGACAACACCAAGGAGGTAGCCTGTGGGAGTATATCCTGAGACCTCTGCGCCCAGTGTCCACTAGAAGCGACCTGTGTACATAGTGGTCCAGAGGAGGACAGTGAGATAGCAAGCACAGTATCAGCGGTAGACGCCAAGGCCTTCTCCATGACTTGGAAGGCAGGTCCACTAGAAGAGGGGTAAGTGCCCAAGGGGGAAGTCACCTCTCCCCTAAGTGATCCAGCCTGCCGACTGGGAGTCCCAGGACGGCTGAGAAAAGCCAAATCCTGGGTCGTAGCAAAATTTTTCTGCCACGAAGGCAACTGCGGCTCCTTAGAGAGATCCATAAAGGGAACCGTAGAGGGGGAAGACTGTGCTACGTCAATAGATTTCAAGGGAGAAGGATAGGTCTTGAGAGGTGGAATTCCTCTGGCCAAAAGCACTTGATCCACAAGTCGCAATATGTCATGTTGGGAGAGGCTTCTGGTAGATCTCACAAAAACAGCTGAGGGGGAAACAGGTCTATCTAGAGATGAGGGCAGGAATAAAAGAATAAAAATAATAAGTATGGCACTTCAAAATGTGGGCGTTGCTCCCAGTGCCAACATATTTACACTAGGGAGAGTATTACACTAAACATTCTAAGGACAGAAATAAAGTTTGAAAAAGGTAATTGTCAAACTATAGGTGTGATTTATTTGGTGCTGTATAAAACCTGCCCTAGTTTTTATGTCGGTAAGACAGAAAGGCATTTAAAGGACAGGATTTATGAGCACACTTACCAAATACTTAATAAAAATCTAAACAATGCTTTATGTAAACATTCCACAAACTGCTCTGGTTTTTTAGGTTTTGAATTTGCCATCTTAGAGAAGATTTTAAAGAACCCAGAGGGGGTAATTATAGAAGTTACATAGAAGAGAGGGAGCTAAGATGGCAAATTATGTTACAAGCAAGTCAAGTCCCTGGGCTGAATGAAGTTATTTCTACTAAGCACTTGTTATACAAAAAAGTGGAGTTAATGAAATAATGTTACACAAAAATATGTACACACACATTCATATAAAATGTCTAAGATATATTTATCTGTTTTTATAGTTATATTATTTCTTAGGACTTTACACTTTGAATATATTTTGAATGAATATATTTTGAATGCATATTTATGAATTTTATATGTTAATAAGATGAGTCACCAGGTTTTAATGATTTAATGATGTAATTCACTATTTAAGGGGAAATTTTGGAGGGAAAAAGTTAGATTCTGATGAAATCCCTGCTTGAGAAGGAAGAAAGCGCTCAATCATCTGTTTTTAAGGATTTTACAATAAAGGAAATACTTTGAATCCAGTTTGCAGTAACAGTGCTTTGTTTCGAGTGTTTTGTGGACTAGTAGCACTGGTTGGCTTCTTAAAAAGAAGCCAAGAGAAATCAGAAAATCAACTTTTCTGAGAGAAAAAGTCTTTATTTTGAAATAAAAGGACAAAAAAGGTTTCACTTAGCTCAAGAGCAACAACCTGACACGACCTGATGGCGACGTGGCAAACTCAATCTGGGGTAACAGGGAGAGGGGGATTATGGGTAAGAGATTGCTTAGCTTGAGAGTTTATCGCTGGCGCGAGCTTGGTATATGGCCGGCACGGTTCCATTATCGGAACCGTAACCCATACGTAAGGAAGTGGACGAGGATTAACAATATCAGATCCAGTTTTGTAAAATAATTTTGTTGTCAGAACCTTGTCATTTACTCAGCTATTAATGTAATACATAATAGTCATACAATGGGCAAGGAGCACTGTAAAGAATCTAATTTAGCAGACAATGTAATATGCAAGTTTTAATCGCATGTGTGTAATTTTTTTTATCCTTTAGCAGTCATGCTAATGGTAAAATCCTTACGTAATTTGTAAGCTGTCATCCTAATTTTATGTAAATTGCTGGCAAAGTATCATTTTTCTTAATAGACCCCAATTCAGTTCCTATGTTTCAAAAACAAAGTCTGCAGAAAAACAGCTTTAAAAGACCCAAATTCAGTTGTTATATTTCAAATACACATTGTGCATCACACATACTGTTATCTATTTCCATACCTAAGTGTATTATTTTTTGTTCATAATTTTCAGTCTAAGGACTAAAAATCATAGCTCTGGCATACAAGAATCATATCATAGATGGGGGGAGACATACACCCTCTCATTTAGATCAAAAGGTTACGGAGGTGCTAGATTTTGTAACTTCTTAAACTGATCTAGTCCCATGGAAAAATCAGCAAATCTTGATAGAACTAAGCCTAACCTTTTCCTAAATCAGTGGTATGCATTTCACTTCCTTTACCAACACACACAGTTTCCATTTTTACTCCTATGCCCCTCATTTCACTTTTCATTACCTTGTGACAACTTTCCTCTCTTCGTGAAATACGTGGATAAAAATTTGTAGTCCCTTGAAATTCCAGAAAAATAACCTTCTTTGTGAGATTTCACAAATATGCTGTACGTGGGTAAAATAAGTCATCATACACTGTTTGCCAGTGGTAATTCATGGTACATTTTCAAATGTGTAAAGTTAATGCATTTTTTTGTTACAATCCTTAGCCAGAATGAAGGTTTCCATAACCTTTCTAATGTTGACACTTTTTTGTTAAACCAAAGTTAATTTGTTCTTTTTGAATTGGCATATAAACACATTTGTACTTCCCTGACGCATTTAACTTTAAATTACTAAAATGCCACTTTTTGAATTTTTTTGAGTAGTGCAAAGTATGTTGTTGTTGTTGTGTCTTTGGGCTTTTCCCGGTTAGGGGTCGCCAAAGTGGAACTCCGGTCTGTTAATGATTGGCAGTCTATTTTTATGTACCGAGTTTGCCGGCCCTGACACACAACCTTCAATGAAGGTACGCCCATTCACGCATGTCTCCACACAAAGACGCTCTAGCTGAGAATCGAACAGGACGTCTTACTGTGAGGCGACAACGCTACCGCAGCACCACCACCACAGTGACATATACTTTAAACAGCAAATGCTAATTAATCACTCAAACTCAGAATTTTCTGCTTACCATTAATGTAAAAATGCTTTGTATGCTTTAATGATCTAGCTAGCAGTCACAGCTTTTCTTTGTTTACCTGTTCATATGCTAACTCCATCAAAAATATCAGAAATACCCTCTTTAATGTATTGTTACTATAAATCCTCTAAAAAAGAAATGTTGTTACTCTGAGGAATTAGCTTAATCAGGGCTAATAAATGGTCCGAAACAAACTCATATAGTTTATTTACACCTTGCTAAACAGGTAAGTGGACTGGTCCAAGACCCTTTACAGCCACAAAAACTCAATAACAAGTAATAACTGCACTTAGGAATACAAAGAAAAAAATATTACTAAGGCTTTTCACAAATGCTGCATATATAATACACAGCCAAGATGTGACAGTGAATAAATAAAACAAACATTTACAAGAAGGCATGCATTAATCATGCTTACCTGTACCTGACTAAGCATATGCAACAAATGCAGTGCCCACAGAAGTTCCTCACAAAAGAATAGAAAGCATAAACATGTCTTATGTTGACTACCTCAAAGACCTATCCCTGTACTCATGTCTCCTACAGACTGCTAAAAAAAATGAGAGAGCTATGTCTGGCTTACAAAGCTTCATCTGATCCCACTCTGATAGATCTGTTGCACCTAAATAAAACAAATGGATCCACATTACCTGATCTAGGAACCTAAGCCTCATCTGTAAAATAGGGCATGTTGAGGGGATAGGAATGGATCTCAGACTACCCCTTTTCTGGAACTGACATTTAGTCCATGTGAAGCAGAGTAACCTAATTCAAGTGTAACTTAGATTAGTGGATGAGGAATCTGAACTTTACCCATGGTCTGGCACCTATGTCTCTATTAGACAAAGGCAGCCTATAATTGTTTGACCACCTATGCCCAACACCTACTTATATCCCTTAAAATAACGCTAGGGTATCAGAACTTGTAATATACATTTTGAAAGTATTGCTAGGCTTAAAAAAGTCCACTGATGTCATTACCATAGTAATCATCTATGAAGTTATGAAATATATAAAGTAAACTTCATTACAAGTCATTATTTAAGAGAATACTGCAGTGTTGGTTGTTACTAATTTACATATTTCGGTTACTAACTACACTATGATAATTTGGTGATGTTACATTTCTGCTTGTTACTTTATATAAAGCTACTCCTCTGCATTACTTTATTAGGCAGCAGTACAAGATGAACTTTATGATATACCCTTATTACTTTTGCTGACTACTGTACTGTTACTGCACTTGAAACTACTCATTTAGATTATCTGTAGCTATTACAGTTACTGGCAACACACCCACCTTCACCTTTTACTCCCAACCCTAGGACACATACCTCGAAAAGTCACGAGAGAGCAGACTTCAAACTCTTATGACCCACTAAGACTGCATCAAACCATTTTAATGTTTTAGTAACAGGTGACTGTTGTAAGGCATATGGACACAACCCTCACCATGCTGGAAAGGAATAGAGTGACAGTGGTCTTTCTGCAGCCTTTGTTGCATCCAAGATCCTGGCTCCAGAAAGACCACTGTCACCCTATTCCTATCCAGCGTGGTGAGGAACAGGATGACAGTGGTCTTTTTGGAGCCAGGATTTGGGATGTAACAAAGGCTGTAAGACACCTCCTTTCTAACAAATACAATCATTACATGACACTGGTCTACATGAGGGGTGAATGACCTTAGATGCTCTATCCTTAGGGGATTCTGGCTTAAACCTTTGCTGCCCCCATAGTCTATCTGATGACCATTCCAACCTAGTAAGCTCTTAATTTAGAGCACATTAATGTGGCACTACTCAATACCAGGAGTATTAACAAAAAATGTTTGAACTTGAGGCTCTCTTACAACTTGAATATGTTCATTTCACATAGTTACAGAAACATGGTTTCATAGCATTGAAATCAATATCTATTCCTGGGTATAATGCCTATCATGTCTTCAAACCTACTGGCAGTTGTGGGGGACTGTCATTATTTGTCAAGAGTATCATCATCTCACAACAGATTTCTGGGGACACAATATTTGAACTTGTAGTCCAAATAAACATGACAATTACCAATTCTTAGCTAGCTGTACACTACCCTCTATTATCCCCTCCTGAGCATGACAGGTATTTTAACACATTAGCTGAAATTCTGGTTAAACCCAATACCTTTCTACAAGGAGATTGCAAATATCCATGGATACAACTGGCTGACCTTTACTGCCAATGGTCAGCATGTGGAGCATTTCCTTGGCCTTATATACTATTTCTCTTTCACAAATAGTTAACCTTCCTAGTAGAAGCTAAGGTGTCCTTGGTACAGTCTTCACAAATATGGCCACTTCTTACACATCTCCACATATATCATCATAACCAGACCATAATTTAGTGACCTTTTCCTTTAAAACTGGTGGTACTTCCCATGTAAACAGCTGTGTTTAAGGACTTCAAGGGCAAACCTTCTTCACTTACCCAATGACCTGAACAAATTCTGCTGTAATCCTCCTCCAAAGGATCCCACTGCTAAAGCTACTACCTATGCCTCTGACTTTAATCCCAATTAAAACCAAATAATTGTAGCAAACTGATGAAAATAAAAACTAAAAACCACAAATTCACCAGTAGGACTAGTAGACACAAGTTTATTTTTCAGGTTAAGCGCTTTCATCAAAGTAAAATTGACTTCCTCAGAACAATATACAAACAGTCATGTGGATTTAAATATATTACACTGTCACAGGATAGGTGAGGAATCCCACCAGTCAAACAAAAGATCTCTTGAATAAATTAATACCATAAAGGCATACACTATAAACACTAAAAATACAATAAAATACATTTCTGTAAAAAAATTATGTTAAAATTAAACCTTTTCCGCTCTTTCTTTTAAAGCAGGCAAGATAGATATAAAATCATTTAATCCTGGACGCAGATTAGCTGCCAAACGCAGCTGCCACATCAGTTCCCTCTTGTTTAAAGTGTTTTTCCAGTTGCCACCCCTGGGGTTTATTTCAATGGTATCTAATATCCCAAACTTAAATCCAGAGAAATTAACACATATTTTACTAAGCCTAAACAAGGCACTGGTTTCTTTTGAATTCTTAATGTCATATAAGTGTTCATATATCCTGGACCTGAGAGCCCTCTCAGTTTTCCCAACATAAAACCCCTGGCAGGAATTACACTTTGCCAGATAAACTATTTTGCTAGTCTGACAGTTACCTTTTTTGAAAAGCACTGTGTCGTGGTTGTCTCATTGAGGAATTAAGATATGGAGGAGAGAGTAGCCAACTGGGGAGATATCTACTTAAGGTCCTTCTCCGACAAGGTCTCTGATAGAGAGTTGGTCAGCTCTTTAATAAGGTCTCCCTGGAGTTGAGTGAAGTGTGCCATATAATTTAATGCTCTCAGTGCAAAGGTGGTTAAGCATAAATGCACTTTCCATGCCTGGCCTGTGCCTGAGACTCGTTGTTTGGGGGATGGGCAGAGGAGCTTTGCTGAGCTAGCTCCTTTGTGGCTGCTGACACCACAATGGCATCAACAGGAATACCTTTACTTCGATGCAGGCAGTCCGGCAGTGGACTGAGATATTTATCTGCATGTTTGGGTATGAGTTCCACAGTGTCTGGCTCCTTCCATGCCTGGTGGGAGACTAGGTCGATAAGTGCATCTGCCAGGGGTGGTCACCCAAGACATAAATGGACCCATCTGGAAAGCTTCCAGGAACACGGATTCCTTGGAAGGAGGTTGGGAAGACCATCCACCTTTTTGCTTCAGGATTTCCATGTCTCCAAAGGAGACGTCTTCAGGTGGTGATCTGGAGGATCCTTCTCCCTCATCGAAATCGGTGTCCTCACTCAGGGACTCCAAGGGGGAGTCCACATGCCTCCCTTTGCACTTCTTGCAATGGACCTCCTTTTTGGGATATTCAGGTGAGGTATTGGAAGAAAGGGGGTCCCCTTGGAGGGAGGTGGCCTGGAAGCTTGCTCAGGGGGGCTGACCTAAGGGAAGACGTGAAGACTAAAAACCCAGAAAAGATGAAGGATGGGCAGGATCTGGAGATGGAGAAGATGCAATTCTCCCTGCAGAAAAAGTCCTTCGTACTGCCCGGAAAGCTGACTGACTCAAAGATTCTCTCTCCCTCCCTTGGAGCCAAAGCTATTGTGGGAGAAACAGTCGAGCATACTCTGGATCCGAAGCCACTGGACAACATTGGGCCTGAGCTGTCAAAGTCTGAGGCCCCTCTAGAGGAATGGATAGCTCCTACAGGATTGGGGCTGAAGCCAATCCCCCAGAGTTGGCACCGACTTCTCGGATCTGAAGGGATCTGAGCAGAGCCAATCCGTGATGATGACAGAGTCAAAGTGAGTTATTCTCAGATCCGGTGTTCTGTCTGTGGTACCTGATCCTGGGTTTCCAAAACCAAAGGATGGATTGGAAAATGAGTTTTAATGTTTGTTGTCCATCCTCTCACAGATCCAGGGTGGGTTGGAGATGAGATAATCCTCATTTAAATCTGGGTCTTGAGGAAACTTATCATCCCATCCATAACAGGCTGAGAGAAGCTACGAGAGGGTCTGGAGGAAGCAGAAGAATGTCTAAACTTGGCCAGTGACTGAGTTTGTGAAGTCGGAGCTGAAGGAATTGGGTTTAAAAGGTGAGTAGGAGTACGGCTCCGAGACCTCAGATCCGAAATTCTTAGATCGACTTGCTTGGGGAAGGTGTTGAGAAAACTTCTATGACTTCAGTCTGCTGCAATGGTGGTCTTGGACCCGAAGCATTAGGATGCGAAGACAATAATGCTTCTGTAGACTTCGGTAGAGGTTACCTGTTCTGCATTCAGATCTGATAATTTTGGTCTTTTATGAAGTTTGACAGCGTTGCCTGATGTAGCCCCCAGAGAAACAGAGGAGGCAAGTCATTTAAGGTCTTTGGACATAGATGGTTTGATGGGAGTTTGAGCCCCAGAATGTAATAACCCCCTCAAAAGAAGTTTGTTTCACCTGTCGGAAAGAGCATGTGGATTAAAGGCTGTGCAAATATTGCAATCAGCCTGAAGATGCCCTGGCCCCAAAACGTATATGCACTTCTTGTGGGCATCAGAATTTGGGATCTATACCCACAGGAAGTGCACCCGCTTAAACCCAGTCAATTTTTCTGACATGGTACTACTCAGTACAAAACAGTCTCTCTCACACACACAGACACAGAAAAGACATTTAACACTAGTAAGAAGAGGAATAGAGTTTTTTTTTTTTTTTTTTTAAAGAAAAAATTGCCAATGGCACTACAGAAAGACAGAAGCATGGAAAGGGGGAGGGGAAGACCCTAAGGTCAGCAAGGTAAAAACGGTTTGGAGGGTAGGTTAAATATAGTAAACAAAAATATATAGTAAAGAGGACATCTAAAGAGAAAAATATTTGTAAGCGATCAAAAAGGGGAGGAAAAGCACAAGAAAACAGAGAAGTCAATCAAGACAGCGACTCACGTCTGTGCTGGATGGCGGCAAATGAGAGCTGAGGAACCAGAGGAGATGTGAGGCATTATGGGAGTGGGAGAAGCTCGAGACTCTGATCAATAATCTTGTGAAAGCAGCCGAATAGGATCCGATACTGGTTCCTAAGACACATCAAGTAAGGAGGAATGAAATGGACATCAGATCTAATAATTAATATTTGTAACACGCTTGTTCTAAGGTACTAAGGTACTATACGACAGGTAGAACCCAAGAACTAGTGCACCATTGTGTTAACCCATATCTCTGTAATACTTGTATTTACTTTCTTTGAGCAGATAGTCTGGGAGTGTTGTTCTTGAAAGTCAGTAGTTTGTCTGTATTCTTAGCATTCTGTGGTAGATGTTCCAAACAGCTTCAACTATTTTTGAGAAAGTTCTTTCACACATACAAAGTATGAAGGAGGGTCTGTATAAGATCGCCAATTAACGACTTCTAACAGTACAAGACTGGCTTCTAATTTGCAGCCTACTGAGGAGTGGTAGATAGCAGCCATCAGTCAATATTTTGTAGATGAGTGTATTCAGCAATAAGCGGTAGCGTTGTCGCCTCACAGTATGACGTCCTGTTCGATTCTCAGCTAGAGCGTCTTCTGTGAGGAGACATGCGTGAATGGGCGTACCTTCATTGAAGGTTGTGTGTCAGAGCTGGCAACTCGGCACGTAGAAATCTACTGCCAATCATTAGCGGGCCGGAGTTCCACTGTGGCGACCCCTAACCGGAAAAAGCCAAAGACACAACAAGTGTATTCAGCAATAAGGTAGATTTAACTACAGTAGGTAGCCAACTGTATGAGGTTGTTTAAGAGATGCAGTACTCTTATATCTCACACTCAGTATGAAAATATTAAGTGTAATTAATCAGTTTTAAAACTCCTTGATAAACACTCAAAAAAGATGAACTGCAAAGTAGGAAGGAAATAAAAACAAAGATCACAATCAGTGTGAAACATTTTAACAAAGTTGTATTTTTCAGAACAAGTCAGAACATTCAAACTCTGAATCTCTACAGAAACCTTCAAAATTTACAAAAAAATACAAAATAGATAAGTATACAAAGTTTAATGCCAAATAGAACAAAATTTAATTTACAATACAAAATGCTGACACGCACACAGCTTAAAAATCTTAAAAAAGTTTTTCTCTGACATTTGGTATGTATTTATAAAGAAAAAAAATTCTAATAAACACATGATAATGTTTATTTACACTGTAATTCTTTACTATTACAGGTTAATTAAGGCATCAATAGATGTTGAAAAATGGTATGTTCGTTAAAAGAGTTTTTCTTCAGTTCTGTGTGTATAAAGCACAGACAGGTTAAGATCATCAGACCGCAGTTCTCACGTTTGGTCATTGCTTCAAGGTTCAGTTTAAAAAGTGGTACCCTTCAGTCAAAGCAGTTTTATTAAAAATTAAATTAACAAAAAAAGCTCATGGCATTTCGTAATTATAAAGTCTGATTAAATTAGTTAATGGCTTAGTTTTTCTTTTCTGGGTCACTTCTACCCTGTACTGATTTTACCTGAAATATTTTGCACTGAAAATCAAAGTTCCAAGTTGCTGCTAAATTTTAAACAATAATGTTCAGTGGTCCACTAAATACATTTCAGATGACATGTTGCAAGCACATTGCAAAGACTACTCGTGAAATCCTACGGGAAAGCTGACACAGTTGCTTTCTCTGCAGTACTGTTCACCAGTCACTAAGGATCCTGACATTGCAGGTTACCATTCAGTTTTCTTCACTCTCAATGAGAGCAGCACAGATGGTACATGCATCAAAGGACAAATACAGAGAAAATCACCGACTGACCATTATAAATGTTTGTTTGTTTAGTATGGCAGAGATTTCCTGGAGCACAACTAGAAAAAGAAGGTTCTGATGTTGACAAATTATGTTTTAGGACAAGGTTCTGGTGGACTGGATGAAAAATTCAATGGTACACTTCAAAATATTAAGGATGTCGAGCACTAAGAAAAAGATGGGCTAGACTGATGGTAACCAAGTGCACTGGTGTCCAAAGTATCATCAAAATCAAAATCCAGTGTTTACCATTACAAACTGTCCCTTAAATATGTTGCAGGTAAACATATGCATATTTCTGCTTCACTGGTAAACCTGCTTCAGAACCAGTCTCAATTAAGTGGGCTGGTTCAGTGGGTCATTGGCAGCTTTCCTGTTATAGATGGAACACAGGAAAACTTGGTGGCAGCCAAAGGGTATTGGTGTATCCGATTAAAACTTTATCCTCCACAGACATCTGCTGATTTATGGACCCAACATGCAGTGATAGCATTTTGAGTTTGAGCAAGTTAATGCAGTGGTGGAAAAAAATTCTCCCATTAAAAAAAGGGGTGAATGCTCTACTGGACACCTGGCTGAACAGCCAGCATTCATATCTG
The DNA here is from genome assembly GCF_019279795.1 of Protopterus annectens. NCBI lineage: Eukaryota > Metazoa > Chordata > Ceratodontiformes > Protopteridae > Protopterus > Protopterus annectens. The sequence continues at coordinate 819,211,907 of NC_056743.1, forward strand.
AACTGAGGTGATATGGGTCCATTTCCAGGCCCCTACACTGCCTAGGAAGAATCCATAAAATCAACGTTAACAAGGGGTTGTAGTGAGGAAAAGGCTTTGAATACATACTGGGCCAAATTGTCTCCAAGCAAAACCAAGTGAAAATTGTTATAAAAACTAATACTGTTGTCTGTGTTTGTATTTGCGGGAAACTGCTAGTTGTTACAAGCAGCTAGTTGATGCCGTGTCCAGACTCCTATAGTTCATCCAAATATGTATACACTCCTACACAGAACTTTGGGTAGTTGGGTCAAATCCTTCTAGGTATATGGTCCTCTCTAAGAGAGTTCAGGTTGATTATGAATTCCATTACTTCACCTGCTAACAGTGAGAAGTGGTAATGCTGAAAACCACTTTCAGCAAACTGAAAACAGTGTTTTTTTTTGCAAGAGGGGCAAGCCCCCCTTGAATTCCCATGTGGGGACTCCCCCAAGTTGTACATACTGACTCAACAGTCACAACAGTGGGGAAATGTGCAAACTCATGGTTCACTAAAAGTGATTTACAAAACTAACATCAGAAAGTTATATTCCCATAAAAAATACTTTTTGTAATTAAAAACACAGCTTCGGCTACAACTCTATTTTTGCTCACTTACACAAATTACATTGATCAGTTCATAAAAATGTATGTGAAGAAATGGCCTATTACAAAAATAAAAGATGCATTTGTTTATAAACTTACCCAAACTTTCATAAAAAAAGAAACATATTTGTTATTGTTACTCCTATCTTGGACACAGCCTGACAGTACAGAAGGCAGCTACCTTCAGTGGCGTATTCCATGTCATACCTCTCAAATGTCCAGATTTTTGCCTCATATTTTTGGTCTGTTCTTTATAAAATCTGTCATTTTCACAGAGGACTAAAGTTACTAAATAATGATGCACATTTGAGTTTTAGACTTCATACCCCTTCCGAAAATACATCCAAACACAAGTCTTGTTACTCCAGCAACTCTCTACATTAATAATGGGAATATGTAAAATCTGCCCCCATTTTGGGGGCTTTGTCCCCCAATTATTTTAATCTTTGTCCAGATTTTTTTGTGAGAAGTGGTTGAGAGGTATGTTCCATGTCCACTGTTCTGCAAAGATATCTCTGCAAGTAATCTTACTTTGTAGGTTATCACTCAAATTTTTTTCACACTACTCTTTTTGATAAAAAATCTCATCCCCAACCAGGAGCTAAGTTACAGTCTGTGAACACTAGGCAGGGAAATGCAAAAACCATGTTCAATTATCTTAATTATATATAATAAAGATATCTCAAGAACGAGCTGGATCCATGCAATTATTAAACAGCATCGTTTGTACTATTAAATGTTTCTGCAGTTCAGTTCCTTACACTTACTTCACATGTTGTATTCCTGCCATTAACTCCACTCGTAATGTAAAAGATCAGATTACAGCCTAAGAAGTTAAGTACTTACCACAACTTGGCATCTGTGGCGTTCATTTTCATTCTTCCTCACTGATGGGTTACGGACCCCAATCCTTGGATCTGACTCGGCCACATTTTCCAGACTTTAGATCCTAGTCTGGAGCTCCTCCCTCTTCCCACAATGCACTACACTTTCTCTAATTCCTCATATCGAGTTTGCTACCTATATCTACTGATTTATAAAGCCAAAACAGGTAAGTAAGAATTAAAACTCAAACCCGGAACTAAAAAGTTCCTGCATCATCCAATATCCTTCTAAATAAAATAAGCCCAGGGGTTAGCTGGGAGGGAAGGTGAGGAAGAATGAAAATGGACAACACAGATGTCAAGTTATGGTAAGTACAAAAATTCTAAATCTGATGATGTTCTTTTCATTCTTCCTCACTGATGAGTTACAGAGACCCCAGCTAAGTAACTCTTGGGAGCCCCTCAAAGAAGGATATGCCAGAGCACTGTCAAACAAAAGGAAGGTCTGCTTCTGGAGACAATGCCCAGTTTGTAATGCGTCACAAAGGTATGATTTATTAATCAAGTGACTGTAGAAGAGACATTATCAAAAGAGACTGTGTAACAAAGGCAGATGAGGAAGCTATGGATTTGGAGAAAGCGGATACTGGAGCACTGTGGAACCAAAGGAAGGACTGCTTCTGGAGACGATGCCAAAATTGTAATGCATCACAAGGGTATGAATATTTAAAGAAGTGACCTTAGAACAGATATTGTCAAAAGAAGCTCAAGAAAAAAGGCTGGTGAGGTAGTCTTATATTTGGTAGAAAGGGTTCTAGGATGGTAATGTAATTTCAACCAATTGGGAGAAAATCAGTAAAATATGGTAGGTGATCAGAGGAGAGATAACTGGCAAATATATGGATTGATAAAAGGTAGTCTCTATGGCCATTATGGGTACAAAGGAAGGACTGGTCTGGAGGAACACACTAACTTTATGGAAAATAATGTAGGTAGTTTGGCATTCTAGGCCTGAAGCTGTGAACCCCCCCCCCCTTTTTTTAATAATCAAAATTGTTCACTAGTTCAAGGGTCCTTCTTTGGTAGGGAAAAGAGAGGCTGGACCATCGTATTATCATTGGATTTAGCTAAGGAATATGGAAATTGAAATACTTTATCTCTAACGGAAGAGACAGGAGATCTGGCTTGGGCTACATAATTTCTGGAGGCTACTTCAAATAGGTACCAGAGATGGCAGCCAGAAAATTAAGGGGCCAAGGATGATAACGGAGATCTTCAGCCTGATGGCTTTGTGCAGAAACTTCTAGATCAATGGTAGATGGGGATAGACCAGGGTGCCCATCTGAACCCAAACCTCAGTGGGGTCAGAATGAAGTGCATGTTGTGCAAAAAAGAAAACCGTAAGGCAGATGCAGGGTTCCTGGAAGCCTTGCAAAGTTGTATGAACCACTTTCATGTCTGGGGGAGAGACAAGCCCTTTCTTGTTCCTGGGGGAACCATAAGGATGGACCATCCACCACTTAATATGCAACCCTACCACAGTGGGAAGCATTGAAAATTACTGTGGTTAATAATGAGAAGTTATGTACCTACCATAACGTTCCATGTTAGTTGTCTTCTCGCCTTCTTTCTTGCTGGATGGGTTCAGAGCCAACCTTCGGCTCCGACTTGGCCTATACTAAAGCTCGAGAGCTATTTATACCGGCTCGAGGCTACCCTATATCCCATAATGCTAGGCGCTAACTACCCAGATCTCGTTTGATAGCTGAAAACCATAGCAGTTTAGCTCTCAAACAAAAGGAGGAGAGGAACCTTAGTAGAAAGTCACCTAGACCTATATCTACCAGAAGGGATAGCCTAGGGGTCAAACTGAGGCAAGAAGAAGATCCCCAAGGATCCTTTAGGTCTGTCCAGGCTAGGGGGAAAGAGGGTGGGACGCAAGAAAGAAGGCGAGAAGAAGACAACTAACATGGAACGTTATGGTAGGTACATAACTTTTCAATGTTAAGTTGTCAATCTCACCTTCATTCTTGCTGGATGGGACCACGTCCCTAGCACCTTTCACCCTGGGTGGCTCATCGGAACAGACTCTTGAGAACGGTGGAACCAAAATTAGCCCGGCTTCTGGAGGCCTTTCTAATTTGTAATGACAGATAAAGGTATGAGGAGAGGCCCAAGTGGTTGCCGCACAAATGGAATCTATTGGTAATATAGCCTGAAAAGCTATTGAGGTGGCTAATGCTCTGGTTGAGTGAGCCCTGGGCCTTGACGGTAGCTTTTGGCGTCTGAGCTGATAGATGAAAGTGATCACAGATGCCAGCCATCTAGAAAGGGTTACTTTGGAAACTGGAAGGCCTTTCTTGCCTGCTGCATAAGAAAGGAAGAGCTGCTCAGATTTCCTAGCTTGCTTGGCTCTATCCAAATAGTAACAGAGTTGACTATGAATGTCCAGAAAATGCAGTTTTTGTTCCGCTCTGTTGGAGTAGTTGGGGAAGAAAACTGGAAGATCGATAGTCTGGTTTAGGTTTGCTTCAGAAGAAACCTTGGGTAAAACAGACGAATTAGTCCTGAGGGACACTCTGTCTTTATGGAAAACTAGATAAGGTGGACGAATGCCAAGGGCCTGAAGTTCTGATACTCTTCTCGCAGATGTTATGGCGACCAGAAAGAGAGTTTTCCAAGATAGCAATTTCAGGGAGCAGGAAGCCGCAGGTTCAAAGGGGGGGAAGAATCAAGGAGGTTAGAACCAAATTTAAGTCCCACTGCGGTGGGGGGTCCCTGATTGGGGGCTTAAGCAAAAAGATACCTTTGAGAAAAGTTTTACAAAGCTTATGGGACATGATACTGGATTCCGAAAAGCCTGCATGAAAGTTCGAAATGGCCGCTAACTGTACTCTGATGGTGGAGGAAGAAGACCCTGAATGAAACAATTCGGCTAGGAAGTCTAGGACTGACTGGATAGGGGCAGTAAAAGGATCTATATTTCTAGCTCCTGCCCAGAAGGAAAAATGCTTCCACTTGCTGGCGTAAATCCTCCTGGTGGATGACTTTAGGGAAGCTATAAGTATGTCACGCACATAATGGGAAATAAGGGGAAGCCTGGCTAGGGTTGGAATTGGAGCAACCAAGCTGTGAGGTTGAGAGATTGGAGGGAGTGGTGCAGCTGTCCCGACTGATGGGTCAAGAGATCTGGCACTGGGTCCAGATGTCAGGGCTGCCCCAAGAGGTAACGATGCAGGAACGGAAACCATATCTGACGAGGCCAGTAAGGAGCAATGAGGATCATGGTGGCTCTCACGGCGGTAGCTTTCTGAATCAATTGAGTGATTAATGGAAAGGGGGGAAAAGGCATACAGAAGACCCCGGGGCCAATCGTGGACTAGAGCGTCTCTTGGGGGGGGGGGTGGCCGGGAAGAGGGTGAAGAAGTCGTGGCACATGCTGTTTTGAGGTGTTGCAAAAAGGTCACAGCAAGGTTGACCCCATCTCTGAAAAATTTCTTCCACTACTGTTTGTTTGAGAGACCACTCGTGTAGCATGAGAATGGCTCTGCTCAACCTGTCCGCTATGATGTTGGACTTCCCGGGGATGTGCGTTGCTATCAGAAACCGCTGAGAGGAGATCGCCCACTGCCAAAGTCCGAGAGCCTCTCGACACAAGGTATAGGACTTGGTTCCGCCCTGCTTGTTGATGTACCACACTACGGACATATTGTCCGTCTGAATTGCAATAGTCCCGATGGGAAGAGAGTCCTGAAGGGCTTGCAACGCTAAAAGTACTGCTCTCATCTCCAAGACATTTATGTGCAGGTGGCAATCGAAAGGTTGCCATGTGCCCTAGACCGTCCTGCCCTGAAAATGAACCCCCCACCCGATCAGGGAGGCATCCGTTGTCACCGTGGCGACCGGGGGAGAAGGAACAAATGGTCTGCCCTGAAGGACTTGAGAGGAGACCATACACCAAGAAAGGTGTTTCTTGCAAGACAGGGTTATTAAAATGTTGTGTGACATTGGAAGTTGTTGAAAGGACCACTGGGAAAAAAGCATCCATTGAAGGATCCGCATATGAAAGCGAGCTAGGGGAAGTAGAGTAATGGCTGCCGCCATGAGACCTAATACCTTCAGGACAAACCTGGCTTGGATTTTGTTGTTCTGAAGAAGGATGTGAATATGCCTGCGAATATCTAGAACTCTTTGTTCAGTTAGTTTTGCGGAAAGCCGGACTGTGTCCAAGGTGGCGCCTATGAAGGTAATAGACGGACAAGGCGACAAGGCAGACTTTTCGAAATTTATGGAGATACCTAGCCCTTTGCACGTATGAATGGTGTCATCTCTGGAGAGGAGAAGTTGACGCCTGGTGGTGGCAGTGAGGAGCCAGTCGTCTAGATATGGAAACACCTGGAATCCTTGATGTCTCAGATGAGCCGTAACCGCTGTCATGCATTTGTTGAACACTCGGGGGGCTGTAGTGAGACCAAAGGGCATGGCTCTGAACTGATAATGACTGGTTCCCAGCCGGAAGCGGAGAAACCTCCTGGAGCGCCTGTGCATCTTGATGTGGTAGTATGCATCCTGAAGGTCTACTGAGCACATCCAATTGTCCTGACCCAGAAAGGGTAGAATGGACTGTAGCGTGACCATCCGGAACTTCATTCTTCTTACAGACCTGTTTAGTCTGCTGAGATCCAATATGGGTCTCCAGTCCCCTGTCTTTTTTGGTACCAAAAAGAACTTTGAGTAGATTCCGGATCCTTGTTGGTCTGCTGGGACTGGCTGGATGGCTCTTTTTGTTAGCAGTTTTGATATTTCTAGTACTGCTTGTTCCCTTAGACTGGGTGGAACGTCTGGAAGGGGTCCTTTTGGCTGAGTTGGGGTGTGGATAAAGGGAATTTTGTAACCCTCGGATATGATCGACTGTACCCATTTGTCTTTTGTGAGTGAAAGTCAGGCTTCTGGGTACAGTGATAACCTTCCCCCGACTGCCTCCGAAGGCAGACAGTCGGGCAGCTTCTCAGGGATGCTGGAAGGGTTTGTCAGAAAGAGACTCTCTGCTACCCTGATTTTGCGTACCTCCTCTGCCCCTAGGGCGGCGTCTGTTATTGTCCACCCCTGCCTCTAGAGGGGAACTGACCTCATGTCAAGCACGACCTCTTGTGGTTTAAGGAACCACATCTTCCCGCCCTTCTGACCCTTAGGGTATGGTCTAGACGGGGTGGAAAAACAGACTCCCACGGCAGAGAGTCTTGGCCTTCTTGTTCGCATCCGGTCAAAGTATCCTTCACCTGAGGTCCAAACAAAGCTGAACCGTCAAAGGGGGAGTTAGTGAAGGACGCCTTAAAGGGGTCTGCAAAGTTACAAAGCCGCATCCAGGCATGACGCCTTAAGGCAACACCTGTGCCTGCAGCCCTACTCGCCCCATCGGCCGCATAGGAAATAAGCCTCATGGAGGAGTTGACAATGGAATTCAGGGTTGCCAGCTGGGAATTTATTTTGTCTTGAGACCCCGTAGCTGTTGGATCCTGTAAGACCTCACCCACTTCTTTGAGCATGTCTCTTTGAAGGCAGGTGAAGTGGTACAGATAATTCAGCGAATGCATGACAAAGGTCGCTGAAGAAAACATCCGCTTGCCGTACCTATCCATAGTCCTAGACTCCTTGTTAGGAGGATGGACAGGTACTGAAGGATCAGCCAGTTCCTTCTTAGTGGCTGCAGCCACCACCATGGCGTCAACCGGGACACCCTTGGCTAAAAACTGTTTGTCCGAAGGGGCTGTTATAAATTTGGAAGGCCTCCGTGGGGTAGGTTCCATCGTATCAGGGGCCGTCCACGCCTTCCGCACCACCACTTCCATGAGGGGGTCAAAGGGCGGAGACACCCAGGAGGTGGAAGGGCAAGAACCAAAAGCCTCTAGGTAAACCGACTCGTCCTCAGAAGGATTAAGGGTAGACCAGTTCCCCCTCTGCTTTAGGATTTCAAGGATGTCTGAAAAGGAGACATCCTCAGAGGGGGACCGTGGGGACCCTTCCAACTCATCCAAGTCGGTATCTGATGTAATGGACTCAGGGGAGTCCACATGCTTCCTCTTACATTTCCTCTTCCGAGGGGGTTCCTCTGATGGATCAGGGGAAACCTCGGAAGAGGAGGATATTCCCAATGGGGAAACCTGAGGCGTTGGATCTCTACGGTCAGGAATGAGAGGGTGGATAGAGACCGCAGCAGGCACTACAGAGGGAGGAGCTGAGGGAGCAGACCATGGAGCAGGCACAGGGGCCAGCACGCTCCTCATGACTTCGAAGGCGCCCCCTATCAGGCAGGGTAGAAGGTCCCCACTCCGAAGAGATAAGAACCCCTCCCGGCACAGAGAGGGACGGCTCCGAAGCTGATGTCGGGGCCAAACTTACCAGTGCCGAAGCTCCGAGAGGGAGAAAGGGGTCGGACAAAGGTCTGATGCCACTCGCCCCCTCGGAGCCGACGAGGAAGTCCATGCGCCCAGATCCCTCCAAGGATGGGACCATGGAAGAGACTGGAGCCGACGACGGAGCTGAAATGTGAGGTATCGGCTCCGTGTCGACGGCCATGGCTCCCACAAGCTCCGGCTCCGAACTCAGAGGAAGAGTCGGTGGAGGAATCGAAGATGGGGTGGGGATAGCCACTGTCTGTTGAGAAAGGCTATGAAGCATTTGGGCTAGTGCCTGAGACTTAAGAAGTCTACTAACCACCCTCTCGAGGTCGTGGTCCGAGAGCCTGGAAGACGTGGAGGAATGGGTCCGATGACTCCGCTCTGAGAGTAAGGGAAACCTCGGAGCCGAGTGAACAGACTCCAAAGATGGAGAGCTGGACCTTTTATGGCTAGCAGATGGCGCCGACACCACTATCGGCACCGACTGAGTCCCGGAATCATCGGCTCCAGTTCGAGCCGATGTAGAAGCCAGAATTTGAGGAACATCGACTCCAGCTGGAGCCGATGATGAAGACTGTGTCTTGGAAACATCGGCTCCAGCCGGAGCCGATGTGACAGCAGTTCGAGTACCACCAGTCGAAGGCTCTGAGCTCGGAGCCGATGGCTTCGAAGGCTTCCCCGACGAAGACTTGGTCGGGGAACCTTCAGGCTTTAACAAGCCCCTCAAAATTAACTTGTTTCTGCGTTCCTGCAGGACTCTTGGGCTGAACGCATGACAAACTGAACAAGAGTCTTGCAGGTGCAGAGGGCCCAGGCAATAAACACAAGAAGTGTGACCATCTGTCAGCAACATTTTCTGACAGCACGAGTCACACTTCTTGAAGCCTGAGACCCTGATGTCTTTTGACATCCTAAGTACAAAAAATTATACAGACACATATACACACACACACACACACAGACACCCTTTTAAACAGTAAAGTCAGTCACACAAAAAATAAAACTGACAAGTAAGGCAGAATAGGCCCAAAGGGCTAACCTTATAACTAAGGGGATTAAAAAAGGGACCAGAAGGGGGATTAGCTATGAAGGGAAGCTAATGGGATGGTTGCAAACTAAAACTAAGAAAAAACCTGAGTAAAAGATAGACATTTTTTGAATTAAAACTTCTAACCTGAAGAGCCGGTAATAAACGCACCTCGCAGCTGTAAGCGGCAAACGAGATCTGGGTAGTTAGCGCCTAGCATTATGGGATATAGAGTAGCCTCAAGCCGGTATAAATAGCTCTCGAGCTTTAGTATAGGCCGAGTCGGAGCCGAAGGCGGGCTCCGAACCCACCCAGCAAGAATGAAGGCAAGATTGACAACTTAACATGGGAGGTTAAGAGAATGGTTTGTCCGACCACATGTCTTATGGTTGTGAAAACTAAACAAAAAATCTAGCCAAGCTAGACGTTCCACTGTTTGATTCCTTAAAACCTCTTGCATTAGAGGTAACATGGGATGTAAGCAAATGACCCCTTAAAGACATCAGGTGTTTCAGCTATATGGCAGTTCTGAATGTCCGTGACTTTTTTTCCTTTAAGTCCATCTGTCCATAACAGACCAAGGAAAAAAGTCATGGACCAGAGATGTCCATAACAGACTTAAAGGAAAAGGTCATGGACATTCAGAACGGCCATGCAGCTGAAACACCCAATGTCTTTAAGGGGTCATTTGCTTACATTCCATGTTACCACTAATGTAAGAGGTATTAAGGAATCAAACAGTGGAAAGTCTAGCTTGGCTAGATATTTCTTTTAGTTTTTACTGATTGGTTTTGTCTGTGTGTCCTTGTTACTCATTGTTTTAGTTTGATGGTTGCAAACACTAACAAATATAATGTTTGCCAAATCAGAGGTATGTTGAGGGGAAAGATAAAGACTGGTAAAGAATAGACCATTGTACTGCCAAAGTCTACAGAAAGGTAGTCAGAAGAACTAAAAAGTAATTGGAGCGGACATCGATTCAGAATCTAACAGCAGCAGTTTATGCCTGTATTCTCAACTTGAAAACCTAATTAAGCAGTACTACCCATTTCAGTTCCTATGAAAAAAAAAAACACGATTCTGTGCAGAAAATAGTTTTAATATAATTTTATCGGTTTTGACTTGACTACATTTTCGTAATGCCCAGGGAATTAGGAATCTACAAACAATAAGTAAACCCTGGCTAGTAGACAATACTAGGTGACAGAAGTGAAATGTTACCCATAGTATATGACCACAGTAGTAGCCTTTCTAGTGATATGCGATTCAGCTCAACTACTCAGCATTAAGCAAAGTCCCTGGAGGCCGTGGTGAAGGTAAAGGAGGTAAACTGGATAGTAACTAGCTCTCAATGACTGCAGAACACCCCTCTATTTTAATGTGGAATTGTGCACCTTAGAAGCATATGGGACACCTTTGTTAAAGCTTGCGCAGAAGAGACAGGATGGACTGAAATGTAAAGCATCCAGAATTTAGATTACTTACATTAACATTTAGAATAATTATATAGAAAAAGACGTGGATCCTGAGATCTCTTTTTGTTACAGATAAAAGGGAAGAAAGGGATTATCAACCTATTTTTGGCACGACCGGAATTGTTTGTTAAATTACTCCAGGTGTCCAGATGGAGGGGAAACCTAACCCCCAAAATTTTCAAGACATTGGCAGCCCTGAAGGGCATTAGGATGCTGATAGGATCTATCAAAGGAGGAGCACATAGAAACATGTTTTTGTGGACTCCTCCTTTCTAGGCACATATTCTTATAGCCTTGCTGAAAATGTATGTGAAGGGAAGAAGAAAGGCTTTGATTCCAGACGCATGTAGGGTCTTGGCTTTCTTGTTTTGTTAGCTGGAGATGAACAGATAATTCACGAATGCCCTACAGAAGGAGGAGTCATCAAGGGGGGACATTAAACAAAGATGCCTAAAGGAGTTACCCAAAATATCATAGCATCATGCAAGAAAGTCTGGAAATGGTGGAGTCTGGGCTAATCAGTTGAAAGGTGCTTTCCTCTATATGAGGGATGAGACAAATCAAAGTATTCAAAAAGGGCGATGGAGTAGTTGGTTGAGGAAAGAACTTCCTGACATCTTCCAAAGACCTGGAGTCGAAGGACGAATTAGAAAAATACTTAATGAATCTCCACTAAGAAGAGGTAAGGGAAGTATTGGGGATCCATGAAATATTACAGCAGTATGTATGCATGTTTCTTAAGGGGATACCTGGATCAGCTGTATGGAAGGCATTTTGGTTTCCCTCCATAGACACAAACTGATGAAAGTAAGGAAGTTTTATTTTACAGTCTTCTACGGCCTATAGAAGTGTGCTGGCAGTAAACAACTTCAGCACAGGAGTATCTAAGGTGATCTCGGTCAGTCCCAAAAAAATGTTAATAGTTCTGAATGTGTGGAAGAGGGAAGGGCAAACAGAAATTGATCAGCAATTCTCATACTGTGACACAGGCCACTACCATAATATCCAGCGAGACTGTTGTGTTCCAGTGGGGGATAAGGGAAGGGGACACTATCTGGAAAAGCCTGGAGAATCTTTCTTTCCTCTGTGAGAGGCCCAGTGGAGGAGTGAGAATGAGATCTTCTGCTCACGTATTCTGGAGGGAAAAAAACCTTGGAAATATTACAAATGAAATAAATGGTCACTTCAGTTTAAAGCAAGTCCTGGCCACTGAAAAACAAAGGAGGGAGAGAGAGAGAGAGATCTATCACCGTGTCAAGCTGAAAATTCTTAGGAAAAAAGGACAGGTTAGATCCTGAGCAGTAGTGCTAGGGAGAGGAAAGAGACTCCACAGTGAACTATGTAGGGGTTTGTAAATTAGGACCAGATGCAAATCTCAGAGGTAAACCTGTACACTGGGCCAGAAAGGAAGAACCAGTCTCAGAGAGCAACTTCATGCTGCCATGACAGCATGCTTGTTGAGAACATACAGACATGAGGAAAACATTCCAAGTCTACCCAGGCAGCGTCAGGAAGTTGGAGCACAATCCCTGCCTACAGCACAGACCGAGCTACTATGCCTCTCGAAAAGAAAAAGGAAAGCCATACTTCTCAACCTGTCAGCTCAAGAAATCTGAACAAAACCTTATATGATGGGGAACAAGGGTGCAAGTTATGAGCTTAGAAAGTAGCTAGAATAACAGAATGTGTGTTATTAGGCATTTGGACTAAAATATATATTTTTATATGGAAGCTGAAGGCAACAAAAAGTGAAACCATCGGATCAAAAAAAAAAAAAAAAAAAACAACTAAGTTCAGACAAAAATCCAAGATCTGAAGACACCAGTTTAGAGCATAGCTCAGCTCTCTGTGGGTGACTTGTTATATATCGGATCCGAGTAGAGAACTATTTGCCTAACAGTTCTGGATCCGAAGGCACCAGAACAGAGTATAACTCTTCTCCCTCTGGACGATTTGTTATATGTCGGATTCGAAACTTCAGATCTAAGGAGAAATTTGCCCAACGGTTCTGGATCCGAAAGCACCGGATCTGAGAATAGTTCAACTGTTTCTGGGCAATATGTTATTAATTGGATCCTGTGGTTAGGATTCAAGAAGCAAAGTATCTGAGCAGACCGGATCAGAAAAATGTTTTTTTCCTTTGCTTCTGATCCAAGGAGGCAGGCCAAAGTTTATGCCTCCTAAGAAGAGCTCCAGTCAATCGAATCCAGAGACTTAATTTCAGAGAAGACTGTAGGAAGTTGAGAAACTTTATGAGACAGACCTTTCAGATCAGAGGAGAACTTGGGATCTGAAGATTGTGCTAGTAACTCTGGATCCAAGGGGGGATCCATTTTAGTGTTTTGTTATTTCAGAGAAGGTAGCTGAGCCCCCTATAGGAAACATTGCTGAGGCACAGAAGTGTAGAAGGCAAGTTGCTCTGAAGTCCCAATCATTCAATGATCTCGCCTTACAGACTGTGGCAAAAGGTTGCCAGAAAAAACACAAAATTCAGTAAGAACTGTTAAGAAACCCCAATGCTTTATTCATCTTTATTAACAATATTAGATAAGAGAGAAAAATATAGAAATTTTAACTCCTTGCAGCTCCAGATTTTGCAATCTTCCATCTTACCACATCTGGCAGCAAACGAAATCTGAGGAATTAGAGATAGTGTAGCACATTATGGGAAGAGGGAGGAAGGAGCTCAAGACTGGAATTTAAAGTCTGGAAAATATGGAAGAGTTGGATCCTTAACCCATCAGTGAGGAAGAATGAAAAGGACATGAGAGCCAAGAAGTTTACAACATAGGGAATTCCATTAAAGACTGGGACTGCACTTTGATAGAAAGGCAACAAGAAAAATGAGCTGAATGACAAGCAAATACAGCAACATGCGGTTTAACAATGACAGACTCAAGTCAGTGCAATATGGCCAGCTGTTCAGAAACAGTAAGTATTATACTAAGCAAACTAAAAGTTCATTTTTTTTCTTTGCCTGTTTAAACCACTGTTTAATGAAGAAAAGAGATCTGTATGGCGTATCACAAAAGGCGTCTTGGTGGTGGGGTCATCATATAATTCAAATAAGGGTACCTCTTCATTTGGTTTGTATGAAGCAGCTACAACTCATTGGTTTGTTCAGAGGCAGTGTGGCCAGTAAATTAAACACGTGGAGTGCAGAGTCATAAACCAGTGCTTTAAAAATGTATACATGAAATTCTGCAGCAACGTTTACGTTAAAACACATACAAAACTGTCAAAGTGCTCATCTAGTCCATTGATATGTGGAAAGGTCCCTTTTGGCATTTTAAGATTGACACTCTTCACAAGACTTTTACTGTAGTGACGTGCCATAAGTTGCATGTAATGAAGTAGATCATTCAGGTTTTGTAACAAAACATGCTGACTCCAATTTACAGACATAACCCGTAATCTAATTAAAGGATTTTCTTCTTGGCTATATAGTATTCCAAATGTCTTCATTGCATTATGCAACATGTTAAGTTCCAGACAGTAAAATATTGTAAAAGGTAATATGGCAGTACTATTGGACTAGTACCACTAGATCATAGCAGTTTTTGATTCAGTATTTCCCAAACCATTCTCTTCCTGAAGTACGGCATATGTTTCTGCAAAAAAAATAAAAAGAAAAAAAAAAGAAACATAAGGTAAATGTCTGAAATGTCTAAAAATAATAAAACTCACTACCTTAGAATATATGCAAGTAGCTGATTTTAGAAAAGAAAACTCTGTGACTAACATGAACACTTTGTAAAGGCTGCTGACTTGCACTCAAATGGCAAGTGTGACAGTCTTTAAACAAGACGATGGTGCTGTAGAGCTTGACATAGTCATTCAGTTCTAAGCAAGAAAACTGCATCCTAGAAGAGCTAAGAGGTGGAATCATTGAAGCACAACTAACTTGCAACAAAGTCAGAAAAGCAAATGAGATTCTGAATTTAACTGCTTAATAAAATGTAACGAGGGCAATGGCTGCTGGGCATAACTTAGTTCTAGGGAAGCAAATTCTAGTCAACTAAAGGATGTGTTAGCACTGTAACATGAAATGATTTTTTTAGTGTTTCAACACATGGATTGTGACTTGGGATACTAAATTATCAAACCTACAGTTTGTGCCAATATCTGAATGCGCAAGACTAGTTATTTCTTCTTGTACATCAGCAACTATGTTTAAAAAATGACAAAAAGGCTCTGTAGATTATTAAAGAGTAACTGCTTAGCTCTTGCACAATTTCTGCATGCTGCTTATAAACAATATTGCAGATACAGGGTTGTAATTACAGTGGCTTTCTGTTCAGTGATGGAATGATGTCATTAATTTCCTGCTTTAGGATACACTTGCACAGTTTAGTTATCACTTGACAACATTTCGTGTATAGAAGAAAGGCCAGTCATTTTTCCTACACTATATCCAGTGTGACTCATAGGAAAGCTGATTAAAACAAACATTACATTTTAACTTGCAGTTTCCAAGGGGACAGCGTAAGTGTTTTACAAAAAGTATCTGGCCAACACACTCAATTAATTACTATGTAGGACCTGTTCTTTTCCAAGCTTTTTTTTTTGCCAAAGTTCAAAGTCTTGGATGACAGGAGAACAGAAGAATGTGCAATGTAAGTACAGAGGAAAAAATATTTTTAAAAAATGCTTTTTGCTTTATTACTACAGTTCTTCATACAAAAATCCCTCTTAAGTTGCAACTGTTTTGTTTCAGTGCACATGGACTTCATATCTGAATGGGCAGTTTCACCTAAGTTCTCTTCATTTTGAGAACAGGAGCATTTTGAGCTTGAATGCATTATTTTTAGCATGAGCACAGCTACTCCACTCTTTACAGCTGAGTTTAGAACACCTATCAGACTTCCTCCAAAAAAGAATGGATACAAACCATTATGGTAATGTCAAATTTCCATTCATGTGCCATGATTGCTTTATCTAGTTCACGGTCACAGGGATTTTTATATAGCCTATTCCTGCAAGGAGGCAGCAGTAGGTACAGATAGATGCCAGTCCACAGCCACATGCAGACATAGAGAAACACACACATTAGGTGCAACTTAGCATCGCCAATCAGCTTATTAGGTTTCCTTCCATATTCCACAGTCATGCTAACACCAGTGGAAACGCACTGGAACATATAAAGAACATGCAAACGTCACAGAGCAAGTCCTCCAGGCTGCATACCTCTCAACCCAAGAAATCTGGACAAAGCCATAAAAAATAGGGTGATAAAGACCAAAAATAGGGACAATTTTAAAATACTGCTTTAAAAAAAACTTAGAAAGTTGGTAAAATAACAGTTTTTGGTATTAAGCATGAATTTTCTGACAGGTAAAAAGTCTGAAACTCGAAGGCAAAAATCTGGACAGTTGAGAGCTATGGTGTCAGCACAGAATTGAATGGGGGAACCAAGTGGTATGAGGCAGCAACTCCAATAATCATACTATGTTTCGCATTCTGATATACCTATGCGATGTACAAGACAAGGCTCTCAAATCATGCTAATCTATTCTTGATAAAACTAAAGTAAAACATCCGTTAAGGGCCAAAGCAAACTGAAACACACTAAGCCTGCAAGCAAACTTTAAAATAATGTAAAGCACGATGATAGCTCATGAAAAGTGTAAATGTACAAATAATAGGATCATTACTGCAAGAATTACACATATGCACCAGAATATCTCCCAGGGACAAGATGTTGGTCCTTGACCAGATTTTTTTCAGCAGCTGAATATCCCTTTCTTTGTGCTGTTGCAATACTGAGCTGCAAATGTCAGAGGGCAGCCAGGGTATAAGACAGAGTGACTCGCACATCCTCCTATGATTTTTTTTTGTACAGTCCCAGGAAACAGCAGACAGAAAAATCTTACCAACAAATGCTCTAGTGGCAGGCTAAAGGCATCAAAGAATAAAGCAGGCTACTACTACATATTTGTGTGTGTGTAAATATGAATTTGAGCATTAACACACTAGTCAAATGGCTCTGAATACCTTGTGAAAAATGTTATGGAAAACAGTCGGGAACTATAAACATAAAGCATAATCCAATTAAAAGAAAAAATTAGGTAATCAACCTATTTGTTTAACAATTACTGTAAAGTGTACCAGAGACACAGCACTAAGGGACAGGAAGGAGGAAGTCTATCCTGCAGCAATACGTGCAGCTCAGGAGTCATAAATACGCACTGGAAGAGTACAAGCAGTAAAACAGATTTCCTGGTCGGGCTACAGTATTCCCTATAGGCAGAGGTATAGCTAGGTTGGGATGAAAGGTCTTTGTGATTGCCAGATGCCAATGGTGCAAAATTGCAGTACTGGCATTCACTGTTTTGTGGCCACATCTGAAAACCTCTTCTTACATTTGTAACAAGCAGTACACTACAGTTTCAGCAGGGCAGAATAGCTTTTTGATTTTTAACATGAAACATCTTTATTAAATGATATATAACATAGGTAATCTTACATTTACATAAATGAAAATAAACCATACCAACACACTCAATTGCAAACTTTATAAACCATGCTGGGACAACTGCAGCTGCATCGTCAAGGAGTGTAACAAACTGGTAAGCAAAAATTCAGCAAACCTTGAATCCTGGTCTCTTAAAAACACTTTAATAAACAGAATCCAAACCAAACAAAACAGTAGACAGTCCACGATACAATCCACTGATACTAAGCGCTTTCACCCATAGACCTGGGGCATCATCAGAGTACAAGATAGTGTTGCTCATCATCCCTTAAATACTAGTTACAGAAACAATTAAATAACTAAATAACCAATTAATCAATCATCCCAGTTGTCATAGAATAGCCAGCATTTCAAAGCTTAAAAACACAAACAAATTGTAAAACAAAGAAATGTTAAGGTATATATTGAATAAAAATAACCTTATCTTAGTTTGCATATATTATGATGTTGTAACCTTTTGTTTAGGTATAATGTTGTTTAAAACATCAAAAAATTTCAAAAATAGTATATGTATGTTTGATTGTTAATTGTCCTAAAATGTACCTAAAATGTAGTGTGTTGATAAAAAATGTATAAACATATAAATACCAGATATGAATATAAATATAGATATAAATATATAGTTGTATGATATAAATCTGTCTAAACAAGATTGTAAACATAATAAAAAGTATTAATATAAATCATTGCGTGTATATAGATATAAATATAAATATAAATAATGAATATAAAAATATATTATATATTGTATAAACAGTTATAATAAATATAAATAATACATGTACGTTATATATGAATGTGTTAGTGTTTGAATAAATATGTTTCAAATGTTATAAATATTGGATGGTGTACTAGATCTGCTAAAATGAATTGTGTAAAAAATGGTGTAAATTAGTATGAAAATATAGTTTCTAGCAATAAGTAGGAGATAATGCAACATTGTCATATAAAATGTGATCTAAGTTTCAGTATGCTAGAAATTGCTATTTGCTCATTGACGCCAGGCCATTTGCAGGCATTGAGCCTGAGTTGCCATAAACATTCTTTGGCTTCTAACATTGTTTTTACATCACCACCTTTATGTGTGTTAGGTGGTATTCTGTCAATAACAAAAAAACAATTTTTTTTTAAACAACTGCAGCTGCAAACATACAATCACTTATAATAATTACAGTCATCGTCAATGAGCCATTATATAGCTCATTCAAATCCTGCCTTCTTTTAAATTTCGTCCCTCCTCTGCATGTATTGATCCAACAATTACCATTTTTTCCTGTGTAATTTGCTCCTACCCTTTTCTAAAGATCCCAGTTTCAGTTGT
Source organism: Protopterus annectens (assembly GCF_019279795.1). NCBI lineage: Eukaryota > Metazoa > Chordata > Ceratodontiformes > Protopteridae > Protopterus > Protopterus annectens. Next base: position 819,230,051 of record NC_056743.1, read on the forward strand.
TTTATCTCTGTTACTAACTTTGCTAATTCTAGTCAAGTTGTTTTTTCTAATAAATGATTTTTTGGCAGCCGTCATAATTCAACTTAGCAAGGCCTTACTAGTCTTTTGGCTTTTCCTGGTTAGGGCTCGCCACAGCAGAACTCTGGTCCACTAATGATTGACAGTGATTTTTTACGGTGCCGAGTTGCCAGCCCGACGCCCAACCTTCAAAGAAGGCACACCCTTTCACGCATACACCTACCTGCATGTCTTTAGATGTCATTTGACTGCAATTCCAATCCTGCATCATAGCTCAAAAAAAATGTCCATAGTTACACCAATTTGCTCATCCAGCATCTTTGACAGAGCAGTCTACAGGGAATCTTTAAAGTCTGCTAACTCATAACACTTCCAGAAAACATGTTCCCAGTAACCTCTTTCTTCCCCATCACACCTCCAACATTTGCTGTCTACCTGAGGAAAAATTCTTGGGAGTCTACCTGGGGTATAAAAATACCTATGTAAACACTTCCAAAGATTGTAAATCTTCTAGTCTTTGCTGCATATTTGGGAGACATACATATATCTCCCATTGTTTCTTTGTGAATTGCTTATCCAGCATATCTTCCCAATCCTTTCTACTTCCTCTGATTGATTCTTATAGTTATCATGCAATATTTTATATGCTCTAATTATTCCTTTCTTAATGGCAACTTGTGTTCTACGTTCTACTAAAAACTCTACAGTGCTGGTTTTTCATTTATGTTCCCCTCTATTTCTCTCTTTGCCTATACTCTGATATTAATACTTGATAGGGATGGCAATCTCTAACCTGCAGTCCAAATAAGTTATTGGTGTCTTCCTATTCTACCACATTTCCCCCTCTAGTTATTTGCTCCCAAGACTTTGGTTCCTGTGCCAGTTTTCTCCAAAAATTCCAGACCCCTTTTGCTTAATGCCTGTATCCCTAATTGCAGTCATCCCTATCGGCAGAATCTCCTTTCTTCATTCCCATGTTTGCTTATTTCTTAGAAATACTTTCTGCTACTTTATGGATATAATATTCTGTATGATTATTGTTATTCTCCTTAAAAGTCTGCATCCAAACTCACAGTCTCTCCTGGTTTCTTGAGCTTCCCCCTGTTTCATCATCACCTCTTTCCACTTTGAATTATAGTTTTCTACTTGTGCTATGTATAGGAGCCTTAACTGTGTTGCTCTGAAATACCACTTCAAATCGTGTAATCCCAATCCACCCTGTTATATTGGGAGAATAAGCTTATCCCACTTGACTCTTGCCGTCATCTCCTCGCAAATAAAATCTTTCAGCTCTTTATTAACTGCTATCCACAACTTCTCCTCTATCGTCCTTGATGAGTTAAAGCAGGGGGGGGTAAGCCCCCCTGCACCCCCACCCCCCACTACTTAAATATACCAACTCCAAGATCGCACTTTAAGGAACTACGGTGCAGAAAGGGAAGATTTCCCTTTCCTACACTGTAGAGCGATCTTGGAATTAGTATATTTAAGTAGTGGGTGGTGGGGGTGCAGGGTGCTTGCCCCCTGCCTACACCCTTTACTTTTTCTTTTTTATGTTTATTTTGAATAGTTTGAATTTTCAATTGTTCAATCATTAAAGGTCGGCCTTTAGTGATTCAAACAATTGAAAATTCGATGTTCCAATAGGAACCCCCCGAAAAGATATGAAACTGTCTCAGTATGTTCTAAAACACTGTAATGTCCCCTTCTGGTTTTGTCAGGTATTGAATATCATCTGCAAATACAACCAGCTTTTCTTGACTACCATACATACCAGTTTTATCCTTGAAATTCTGAGTCCTTTTATTTGCCAATGATTCTAAATATAAGACAAAAAACAAAGGGGAGAGAGGAAACCCCTGCCTGGTTTCTCTGCTCAAGCTGAGATTATCAGAGAGGACCCCACCATTTAAATGTTTTCCTCCAATTCCTCATATATTCTCCCATCACCCTTATGCAAATGCTTCCATTGCTCTGCTCATAAAGTCCCAGCCTACTCTGTCAAACGCTTTCTCTGTATAAAGACCCACCAACAACAGTGGTATTTTCTTACATTCTCTCTCCTCTGGATCATCGGTATTCAATTAATGTCAAATGTTTGCCTCCCCTCCACAAAAACACACTGATCTATACCTATCAATTTTGGCATCACTTTTACCATTCTTTTAGCCATTGTGACATAAACACTTTATAATCATGGTTTAGTATTGAAATTGGCCTGTATGAAGCTGGATCTGATGGATCTTTACCCTCTTTAGGTATTGCAGTTGCCACCACTTTCTTCATGGATTTTGGTACTTATCCTCTTAAAATACTGTTAAACAGATCTTTATCAGTTTTTCTCTCCTAGCTTCCAAACTTCCATAGGAATGCCATCTATTGCTGGTGACCTTCCTACAGATTAGTTATACATCACCATTTTTACATCGTCTCCTCCTATCCTAACCTTTAGTAACTGAGCCTCCCCTACCTCTAAACTTGGCATATTTAATTCTTCCATAAGCATTCCATGTGCACCTTTTCTTTATTTCCATAATTATCTGCTTTATACAGACTTTCATAGAATTTCCAAAATGTTTCTAATACTTCTACAGGATCCCTCGTTATCTTCCTTGTTAGATGTTCCCTCAGCTTGGTGATAGCTCTTAGTACTTTCTGTTGTCTGAGTTGTTGTGCTAAAAGTTTTGTGCTCTAGAGTTATTATCAAAAAACAGTTGCTTAAGAGCAATCTTTCTAAACTCATGCATATTATCGACATAATCCCTTATTTTCTGTTTAGCATTGTGCAGTTGCACCTCCTCTTGTTCTGAGAGACTCCCTCTATTTTGCAATACTTTAACATTTTCAGTCCCTCTAAATAATATTTGTTACTTCTGAACCATATCTCCCTTTCTTTTATTTCCACCCTACTTTAAACTCCTCTTTAATTTTAACCCACTCCCTAGTTATACTTTCAGAAGAAATTTATTTCTTCTCTAATAGTTCCCAAGTAATTTCCACTACTGATTCCTTAAATTCCTCTCTTCAACAGATAGGTGGGAAAGTGCCAGTATCTCATTTTTATTTCATTAGCCTTTGCTTTTAATTACTACTGGTGCATGATCTGAAATAGTTAGTGTGTGCATATCAAGACCTTCAATTAAATGCACATTGTTCCTGTCCCTAGTCCAGGTTTTGTATCTTGGGGAATATGTAAATTCAGTCAGATCTCCTAGTACTGAATTCACATCTTCCATGCCAAATATTTTCATAAAGGTCTTTAAAAATCTACCCTCCTTTCTTATATTTTATCTGTAAGTTTTCCTGTGTAACAAGTGGTAATTGTAATTCAATAAGGGGGTTACAAAAATATTTGTATTATCTTTTGTTTAGTTTATTCCCACATACAAAAGTAATCAAACCATATTAATAAGTTAACATTTACAAATGTTATATATCACATATATTCTCCAAAGCCAACTTCATGCTTCTTAAGACAGCAGTGTCGCACTCCATGACACCCATGCAGTTGGACAATACAGTTACGACTGCTGAATCCTACACAAATGCACTCTATAAGCACTTATAGTGCATGGATTGTGCTATCCCAAACACGACCAAGATGGTATCCTCCAAAAAAAGGAAGACAATCTGGTGGTCCCCTGCTATAAACAAGCTCTACAACAGAAGGAAGAAACTGTTGCAAAAGAGAGTAAAATCCCTTGAACGGAGGAGCTCACTGGTCAGCCTCAGTAAGAAGTTGACATCCCTTATAAGATCCTCCAAAGCTAGCTACGAAAACAACATCGCCACTGACTCTACGGGCAACCACAAAGCATTCTATAGCTATGTCAAGAATCTCAATGGCAACACCCACATCTGCACTGAGTTACAGCACAATGGCACAGAAATTACAGAACCAACTGATATTGCCAACATCCTGGCAGATAGGTTCAGTGCTAACTTTACCCCCCCTCTCACCCCCTAAAAGGCCCATATCTACACAGGAAGAATGCAGAGTCCCTGTAATCACACATCTATGCAGGTAAAAGCTGCACTCTAAAACCAAAAACACAGCATCCATGGGACCGGATAACATCCCAGGCTGCGTTTTACACTAACTGGTTATCAGTTATCCCACTCCACAAAGGGGAAGCCCCACCACTAATCCTGGGAACTATCGCCCTATTAGCCTGACGAGCCTGGTCTGCAAGGCCATGGAACGTATCATCATGGAACTCAAAGAAAGACATTGGTAACCTCCAAACTCTGGACCCCACCCAGTTCGGGTTTGTGAAAGGCAGATCATGTCACCTGAACGACTTCTTTGAGGCAGTCAACAAAGCTGTAGACGAGGGTAAGGTGATTCACACAGCCTATCTTGACCTCGCCAAAGCTTTTCAACACCATCCCCCCATTCTGGAATTACAGCTAAACTCACTAAACTTGGTATAAATCCCTAAGTCACAAGATGGGTTGCCAACTGGCTCACTAACAAAACCCACACTGTAAAAGTTGCAGACTCCAAATCTGACTTCAAACCAGTGACAAGTGGAGTACCACAGGGTTCAGTCCTGGGAACTCTCCTGTTTTGTATCTACGTCTCTGAAGTACAGGCTAAAACAGAAGGCCTCTGGCTAATGAAGTTCGCAGATGATTGCAAACTAGGAGCCATAGTCGAGTCCCTAAATTATGTGGACATCCAACAGAAGGGCCTTACTGACACAGATGCCTGGTGTCGGAGGCATAGCCTCAAGCTCAATGCCAAAAAGTGCACTGTCATCCCCTTTGGTAAAAACTCTGTACCCATGAACTACCACATAAACAGCAGCCTACTTAACGTTGAATGTGTGATAAGAGACCTTGGGACACAGGTGGACAGTAGTCTCTCCTTTGATAATCACATTGCCACAGTAGTCAGGAAATCCTTCTGTGTGGCACACCTCATCACAAAAGGGTTCTCATCCAGGAAAAGAAGAGGTCATTGTTCCCCTCTTCTCGGCACTCAGACCCATTATAGAGTACAATGCCCCTTTTGGAATGTACAACACAAGACATCTGCAGCAGCTGGAAAGGCCACAGAAGTATCTCACAAAGAGGATTACTGGCCTCAAACAGATTCCCTACACTGACCGTCTCAAAAAACTCCAGCTTTACTCTTTAGTATATCGCCTACTCCGATGAGACCTCTGCCTAACATATAAAGCTATGTTAAAACCCAGAGCTGTTGGACATGCTACACCTAAAGAAATCCCAATCCCTCCGAGCTACACGCTTTAGGGACCTAAACCTTGTCACCACAATAAACAAGACTTGCTGGAGGGATAGATTCCTGTCCCAGAGACTTCCTATACTCTGGAACAAGCTACCCATCTATGTCAAGCAGAGTTCCTCATTAGCACTCTCTAAGAAAAATCTTGATGAGTGGATGGAAAACAGGAAATGCGCCCTGGCGATCATTTCTGTGGCTCTGCTCGACAGGGGCATAGGAAATTAACTTTCTTGGGTGGGGTAAGCCAGGGAACCTTATTGGCTAGGCTTACTTAGGCCCTTGGGCCGATAGCCTAATACCTACCTATGAACCTATATATCATAAATCAAATCAACATTACATACATTGTTCAATTCATGCCTTCTCAAACCTCATTCCTCCTCCAAAACATTTTTTTCTGCATGTATTATTCAAACAATTTCCATTTTCTAAGTAATTTATCCCTACCCTTTCTAAAGATCCCACTTCCTGTTCTTTTATTTCTGTTACAATAATCACTACTTCAAGTATAGCTGTCTTAGATTTTAATTTCAGTTTTCTAAATTGCTTTTTTGGCAGCCATCACAATTAAACTCAAGAAAGCCTTACTATGTCCAGGCAATTCAGATCCTGTATCCCAGCTCAGAAAATCATATCCTTAGTTATACTCATTTGCTTGCCCAGTATTCCTTACCTAGTACTCTGACGGGGATTTTTTTATAGTCTGCCAACACATTACAATCCAAAATATATGCTCCCAGGTTCCTCTTTCTTAACAGTTACACCTCCATCATTCACCATCCACCTCGGAAAAATGCTTTGGAGTCCACTTGGGGTATGAAAGTATGTATGCAAACACTTCCAGGCAAAAATCCTACATCTTCTAGATTTTGTTGCATATTTGGGAGTTACACATATGTCCTCCCAATGTTTCTTACTGAACTGCATATCTAATCTGTCTTCCCAATCTTTTCTGACCTCTTCAGATTGATTCCTATAGTTATCTTGCAATATTTTATATGCTCTACTAATTATCCCTTTTTCAACAGTAGCCTCTGGTCTAGGTTCAATTAAAAGCTTAACCAGTGCAGGTCTTTCATTTAGGATTCCCTCATCATTTTCTCTTTGTCTATACTGCAATATAAATCCCTGATAGGGAAGGCAATCACTAGCCTGCAATCCAAATGCCTTCTTAGCCTCTTCCAATTATATTACTGTTCCCTCTCTAATTATTTGTTCCCAATACCTTCATTCCTTTACCAGCCTCTTTCAGTAAATTCCATCCCCTTATTGCCTAGTCCTAATTGGAGTAATCTCTATCGGCAGAATCTCCTTGCTTCATTCCTGTTTTGGCTTACTTCTTAGTACAATTTCTCTTACTTTATGAATATAATATTCAGTATGACTATTATTCTCCTTAACAGAATAAAAGTGTATTAATTCTGGTTTAAGCACTTGGGCTTCAGACCAGTTATTTTACATTAAGAGGGTTCGTGGTATGCACTCTTGTGGGAGGAGAGGCTGGAATCTGCCCTTCTGAGCTGGGAATTTCTAGTTAAAGGCTTATAGTGCCTGCATATTTGAACTGCTTCTTACTGAAATTGGTACACCTTGTTTGCTGCAGTATAGACTAGATCCAGCCTTCTGAATCTAGCTTTGTTTGTATAACTTGAGCACTAATCCAGGCATTCTTTAAAGTATTCAATTGTATTTATTACTGCTTGGTAGTAACTTGATTAAAGTGTAGCTATCATTCTAAGTCTTTTGGATTAAGCACTTGGGCTTCAGACCAGTTGTTTTACATTAGGAAGGTTTGTGGTCCTGCACTGTGGTAGCAGGACAGGTAGCTTACATCCTTCTAAGTTGGGAACTGCTGACTGAGGGCTCAGTGTCTGTTATTCTAAAAGTGTATTAGTTCTGGTTTAAGCACTTGGGCTTCAGGCCAGTTATTTTACATTAAGAAGGTTTGTGATCTGCACTCTTGTGGGAAGAGAGGCTGGACTCTGCCCTTCTGAGCTGGGAATTTCTGGTTAAAGGCTTATAGTGCCTGCATATTTGAACTGTTTCTTACTGAAATTGGTACACCTTGTTTGCTGTAGCATAGACTAGATCCAGGCCTGCTGAATCTAGCTTTGTTTGTATGCTTGTTGTTTGTTTGCTTGTTATTTCCCTGAAACGCTAATTTCACCTAAAACGTGGCTTTTCAGCGCTTCTGTGGATCCCTAGCGATATATGCATTGCTTACTGTACTTATTTCCTTGTTTCACTTGAAAGAAAGTTACTGTTTGTCGTTTTTGCATTTAAGTTACCTGTAACACATTGCATTTAAGTTCCCTGGCACTTGCTCACTAACTCAGCACTAAAAAATTAAAAGCACTACACCCTCACAAACTCCCCTTGAGTACCTTGTTCCCCACTGGCCCATTTTTTCAATTATAAAGGAATTCCCAATACTATTCTAGCATGTCCAAAGGTCAGTTGTCAATCTCCTCTCCGGTCCAGCTGGTGAATCTGGGAATCTTGAGGCAATGTTACAACTGCCTCAAGTACACAGACAACCCTCTCCTCCTCCCAACAAATTCCAACACATGTGAGAGATGCAAGCATATAGCCAAACTGGAGGCTAAGCTCTCTCAACTCAGTACTGGCGTAACCAGTCAGGAGGAGAAGGAAACCACACTCACTACAATTCCAGTCTCACATAGACCTACCACGAAAGCAAACTGAACAAATAAACACACAAAAACATACTCGGATGCTCTAAATAAAAATCTGCCCAAGCAGCAGAGACCTCCAAAGCAGACACCCAAGCAACCGCTACCCCAAAAAAAAACACGTGCAATACATAGCTCACAAAGCCAGTGTGCCGAACAATCACAGCCCTTAAGGCTAAACAACACACCTGATACACTTGTAATAGGTGACTATCGTCAGGCACACTGACGTCCCTCTCAACAGGCTGGACAAGGGGAAGGTCACGGTGAGCTGCCTATCAGGCGCTAGGATCCGCCACATAACACAAGCACTCAGGTCACTCCAAGGCAAGTACAAATATGACTCAGTCATTGTCCATGATGGTGTGAATGACCTGAGACGTACCTCCCTTGACTACATGAAAAGAGACACAGAGGAGCTCTCTGAGCATGTAGCCCAGGCCGGTATGACCCTGACCTTGAGTAGCATCTTACCCACACCAAGAATGATGCCACAATAATAAGACAAGATGATCAATTTCAACAACTGGCTTAAGTATTGGTGTCATTCAAAGGGGATCCAATGCCTGTCAGCCTGGGATGACAGGCTCGACAAGCCATGATGCTTCGCTAGGGACGGCTTGCACCTGTCAGCCCTGGGCTTTCGGATATTGGCAAAGGTCTTACTACCCTCATAGTACCTTTTTTAGGCAAGGCTCAAAAGACAAACCCACCTCCATAGGTATCACAAGGGATAAGAAACTAAGAGTAATGCTACTCAATGCCAGAAGTCTAAACCTCAAGATGCATGCACTCGAAACTCTCCTTAGCATGGAGAACATCGATATCTGTGCAGTAACAGAAACCTGGTTCAAGGCTTCCGAGAGCACCCCAGCACTACCAGGTTATACCTCATACCATGCTTTTCGGCCCCAAAACTTGGACCGAACCACAAAAGGAGGGGGAGTATCAATATTCGTCAAAGATACCCACACCTCCAGGTTGGTGGCACAGCACGAAGCATCAGAGACTATCCTTGTGCAACTAACAGTGGGTAAAACTGCCTTCCAGTTTATAGCCTGCTACAGACCACCCTCCCAAACCCAGGAACTCCACTCGGCCTTCCTGAGAACACTAGAAAATATGAAGGTCTCTCCAAACACCATTATATTGGGCGACTTCAAATACCCAAACATAGACTGGGAGCATTACTCTAGCTCCAACACCCTAGCCCAAAGGTTCCTAGAATGTATAAACTCAAATGCTATGGAACAACTTGTTACCACTCCCACAAGAGGGGAAAACATACTGGACCTGATCATCACCAACATGGGAACTCTATGCTCCAGACCAGAAGTGTATCCCTCACTGGTAAGATCAGACCATAAACTAATCTCACTGGATATTCACATCCCGACCCCACCCCCTACCCAGAAAACCACAGTGAAAAACTTCTCTAAAGCAAATTTCACACTCCTCAAAACCAAGGTGGAATCCTTCAAAGCCCCCGGGCCTGTGGAAAATACGGCCCAGACTGCAGAATCCTTTATAAATGCATTCTATGAACACCTTCAGGAATGCATGGATCATGCCATCCCTGATAAAACCAAGACCCAATCCTCCAAAAGCAGACGTCCTGTCTGGTGGACCCCAGCCATAAACAAACTATACAAAAGAAGGAGGAAGCTACTACATGACAGAGCAAAATCCCAAAAAGGTAAGGCATTCTCTGATCAGTATTAGCAAAAAACTATGGGCACTCATAAAATCGTCTAAGGCCAGCTTTGAGAGAAAAATTGCACAGGACACTAAGAATAATCACAAGGCTTTCTTTAGTTATGTTAGGAACCTGGGTGGGAATTCCCAGATATGCTCAGAATTAGTCCAAAATGACAAAAAATACACCAAACCCACAGACATTGCAAACATCCTAGCTGACAGTTCAGCGCAAACTCCCCCCCCCCCCCACCAAAAGGGCAAATATCTATCCCAGCAGAGTGCTGCCCCCCTTACATCTCAGATGCTCAGGTAAGAGCCGCCCTCTCCAAAAAAAAAGACACAGCATCAGTGGGACCAGGCGGTGTCCCGGGCTGCATCCTACATGAACTCCAAGAAGAGCTAAACCCAAACATAAAACTACTATTCAATCTCAGCCTTACTACAGGATATGTACCCAAAGAGTGGCGTACAGCAACAGTGGTCCCTCTCCACAAAGGTGGTGCCTCAACGGATCCTGGAAACTATCGCCCCATAAGCCTGACTAGCTTGGTCTGCAAAGCTATGGAAAGGATCATCATGAACCTCATAAATAAAGATATTGGGGACCTACAGACACTGGATCCTACCCAGTTCGCCTTTGTTAAGGGCAGATCCTGCCTCTTAAACCTGGTCGATTTCTTTGAAACAGTCACCAAGGCCATTGACGAGGGGAAGGTGGTCCACACAGCCTACCTGGACCTCGCAAAAGCCTTCGATACAATACCCCACTTGGGCATTATAGATAAGCTCACCAGCTTAAATATAAACCCCTATGTCACTAGATGGGTTGCAAACTGGCTCAAGGACAGAACCCACATGGTTAGAATTGCTGGAGCCATGTCAGACTCTAAACCAGTTACAAGTGGCGTCCCACAAGGCTCAGTCCTGGGACCGCTCTTGTTCGGTATATATTTCTCGGAGGTACAGGCCAACACGGAAGGACTGCGGCTGACCAAGTTCGCAGATGACTGCAAACTGGGTGCCATAATCGACTCTCCAGCCGACACAAGCATCCTCCAAAAGGGCCTCATAGAAACAGACAACTGGTGCCAGTGCCACGGCCTCAAGCTAAATGCCAAAAAGTGTATAGTCATCCCCTTTGGCAAAAACAAAGTGCCCACAGATTACCACATAGGTGGTAATCCATTAAGTACAGAAGAAGTAATTAGGGACCTGGGGACCCAAGTTGATAGAAATCTCTCATTTGACAACCACGTGGCCAAAGTGGTTAGAAAAACATTTTATATAGCCCACCTAATCATGAAGGGATTCACATCTAGATCAGGGGAGGTCATCGTGCCTCTTTACTCATCCCTCATCAGGCCCATAATTGAGTACAATGCCCCTTTTGGGATGTACCTTACCAGACACCTGCAGCAAATGGAAAGACCCCAAAAGTACCTCACCAAGAGGATCAAAGGGCTCAAACAGATGCCATATGTTGCCCGGTTAAAGAAACTCCAGCTCTACTCAGTGGCATACTGCCTGCTCAGAGGCGATCTGTGCCTAATGTATAAAGCCATGTCCAACCCGGAATTAATGGACATGCTGCACCTCAGAAAATCCAAATCCCATCGAGCTACGCGCTCGAGAGACTTGAACCTCAGCACTGAAATAAATAGGACATGCTGGAGGGACAGATTCATAACCCAGAGGCTCCCTTCACTCTGGAATAAAATCCCAGTCCAGGTTAGGCAGAGTCCCTCACTGACTCTCTTCAAGAGAAATCTTGGTGAGTGGATGGGAGATCATAGGTTTACCCCGGGTATTACTTCTGTGTCACTGTTAGACAGAGGCACAGTATACTAACCTCGAAAAAGGGCATAGCAAAATTAATTTAAAATGGGTGGCGAAAGCCAAACACACTCTGGCTAGGCTTATACATGCCCTAGGGCAGATAGCCTAGTATGAACCTATGAACCTATGAATCTGCTTCCAAAATCCCATTCTTTCCTTATTTCTGCAATTACCCCCTGTTTATCATCAACCATTTCCACTGTGAATTGTAGCTTTCTGCTTGAGTTATGTATGAGCATTAACTATAAGGCTTTAAAATATCCCTCAAAAGTCACGTAATTCTAAACCTGCTTGTTCTAATGGGAGGAACAACTTATCTCTCTTCCCTTCCAAATAAAATCCTTCAACTCTTTATCAATTACTATCCACAACTTCCCCTTTGGTGATAAAAATATGCTTGACCTGTACATAAAAATAAAAGGGCTAAAAACATTTTTACTTGCTATCAATATCCATAGGGTTTTTATTATCCTTTGTTTATCCTCTTCTCCCATATCCTTAGCTCTCATAGCAGAATCCTTTTTAATCCATACTCCTAACTACTTCATTTTATCATGTCCTCATAAATGCATATAGCCAAAACTTCGTGTGTTGGTACATAATTTATAGCTACTGCCTTTGCTTTATCTTCCTTAATTTTACATCCTGAAAAAAATTGAACTTTCTCAGAATGTTCCACAGCACTGAGATGTCCTTTTCTGATTCCATGCTGGTACAAAATAATATCTGCAAACAAAGTAACTTTTTTTGAACACCATACCCATTATATTCTTGAATCTATGAGTTTCTTACTTTCTTTACCAATGGTTCTAAATATAATGCAAATAAAGGGGAAGGACTCCCCTGACTGGCTCTTCTGTTCAGACACAACTAATCAAAGAGGACCCTTCCCACTTTTGATTCTTGCCTCTGATCCCACCTATATCGTTTTAATTAACCTTATTTATCAGGAAATGCAAATGCTTCCACTACCCTACTCAAATTCCCAGCTTACTCTGTCAAATACTTTCTCTGCATCAAGACCCATCAATAACAATGGTATTTTCTAACATTCTGCTTCCTTCTGGATCATCATTGTTTTTATTAATGTTTTCAAATGTTTACCTCCTCTCCACAAAACCACATCAGTCCATATCCACTAATGTTGGCATCACCTTTGTCTATAATGGCTAAAAGAAAGGCAGACACTTTATAATCATGGTTTAAAATTGAAATGGGCCATATGAAGAAAGATCAGATGGGTCTTTACCATCTTCAGATTTAACAGCCACCACAGCTTTTTTTTTTTTTTCATGATGTTGGTGCCTCCCCTCCTTTTAACATACTGATAACACTTTCCAGATCTTTATCACTTTCTTATACCTAGCTTCCAACCTTCCACCAGAATGCTATCTATTCCTGGAAACTTTCCTGCAGATTAGTTATATGCAAGCAATAATGTCCGCTAGGTTGTGTGTTAATGTGTAATTAACACCTGCCCAGGGGTGTTATGAGGCCCGATTCCACAGGCGGTGGGCCTCTACACCCCTGGAAGGGCATTAATTACACATTAATACACACTTCTGGAGGGCATTATTGCACTTAGAGAATGGGCTCTGCAAAATTGTTGTATTTTAGCTATTTATTTCTTTAAGTACTATTTTATTTTTTAAATATATTTTTGATGTAAAATAGTTCCTCCGCCTAATGCTTCATACTTGCTGTAGTACATGTTAATGGTGTTGGAGGAAGCATTATACATACCTCTTTGCTGCTGCCTCTCACTCACCTCTGCTTCAGAAAATGCATGCTAACAAAATTATTCAAATTATGTTCCTATTTTGAGCCTTTGTCCCATTTATTTTAGGCTTATCCAGCTATCCTGCTCTAAGAGCATACCTCTCAACTGTACACATTTTTTCAGAATGTCCACATTTTTGTCTCATATTCTCGGTCTGTTCCTCATAAAAAATGTGTGTTAAAGCTTAAAGTCGCTAAATAATGACATGCATTTGAATTTCAGATTTCATATCCTTCAGAAAATACAAATCCTGCTCTTCTAGCAACTTTCTAATAAGAGCAATATTTACAATATGTTCCTGTTTCTTAGCATTTATCCCCCCAATTATGTCAGGCTTTGTCGAGATTTCTTGTGGTAAGAGGCTGACGGGTATGTCCAAGAGGTAGGTACGTAAAATTGCTGCTGCTGCCAGGGGATCGTTCTCTCTTCACTCTCACACACAGACACTAACAGGGCATCGTTCAGTTGCTTCCACAATTCAGTCTCGATCTCTTTCACACAGACACAAAATCTCTGCTTTCATGCATGCACTCACATGTAGACAGAAACAAATACACAGTTTTCTGTTTCACTCGCTTGATAGCCGCTCTCCATCTCTCATACATACACACTCACTTTATTTTAAAATTTTCTTCTTTTTTTATTTTACACTCGCTAAACAGCAAACACGCTGCTTAGCAACTGTAAAATAATGGAATGCTTGCTCTCACTTTCACGGACATGCATGCATACACTCGAACACAAACACACACTTTTTTTTTTCCAGTTGTCTTTTTTTTTTTTTATATATATTTTACACTTGTTAAACAGCAAAAGCACTGCTTAGCATGTGTAAAATAATGGTGGTAGTTCCATTTTCTCAGTCCAAGCGCCATGGTGGCTTGATATGCTGCCGTGAAGTGGCAGACACGTTTTTCAGTGGGTATTACTTGTACATTAACACCCTCCTGGAGAATGTTCGTTCTCCAATCAGGGTACTGATGTACAGGTTCCCCATTGTCTAAAGCATCTTAATTGTTAGTTGTTGAGTCTTATCTACCTCTAATTTTGGCATACTTGAGTCTTCCATAAATATTTCCATTTGTGACTCTTGATTTCCCCACCTCTCTGCTTTATACAAATTTTCATAAAATTTCCAAATTCTCTTCTACAGGATCTCTTACTATTTTTCTTGTTATAGGGTCCCCAAGTTTGGCAAAAAACCCTTCTACTTTGTTACCCAAGTCACTGTGCCAAAAGTTTTTGCTCTGTGGAATTATCAATAAGCAGTTGTTTATCAGCAATCTTTCTAAACTCATGCAGGTTATCCAGGTATTCCCTTATTTTTTTTTTTAGCATTCTCGAATTGCTCTTTTGTTACGTCAGATTCCCTTATTTTGCAATGCTTAAACTTTCGCCAACCCTCTAAATATTTCTTATTACTTCTTAACCAGATCTTTATTTTATTTCTAATTTCCACTTTCATTTTATCCCACTCACTAGTTATAACTTCTGGAGTACTTTCTATCTTCCCTAATTTCCACTCTCCATTCCTTAAATTCCTCTCTTTTTAACAGGTAGGTGGGGAAGCACCAGTCTCTCACCTTTACTTCATTTCCCCACATTTTTATCTTAGTAATTACTGGCACATGATCTGAAACAGTTACTGGATGTGTACCAAAGTTCTCAATTAAATGTACATGTTCCTGTGAAATATAATTTCTGTCTAGTCTAGCTCAGTAATTGCACCTTGGCGAATATGTAAATTCTCTCCAAACTCACGTCATTAGTATGCCAAGCATGCCAAAGGTGCATTCAGCAGTTCCAGCAACCTTCGAGGAATAGCCTTAACTTGCACATATTTAACTTCACTCACTCGTTCAATGCAGCTTAACCAGTGAGAAAGGCGGAATCGTTACATTCATCAAAGTGGAGTGGCAACTACAACATAGGTACTTACTATGAATAGTCTTGTCAACTTCCAGCCACACTAGGAATATCTTGCAAGTGCTGTATATTACAAGCTCAAGCGCTACATCTAGCTCAGGGGCTAGTAGTGAGGCCACATTTTTAGGGGAAGAATACATAGCCTGTCATTTTCCTGTGTTTTGGAAGATTGTGTGTGTGTGTGTGTGTGTGTGTGTGTGTGTGTGTGTGTGTGTGTGTGTGTGTGAGTGTGTGTTGAATTTATATGGGACTCATTACCTGTGTACACATCTTTCCAAGTGGGATGCCAATGTTGCTCTACACAGAGGAAAAAAAAGGAAAGCTTGGAAAATCTGTCCAGTTCACATGGAACAGAAAGTAAATTATGTGCTTTTTACCTCTGTGCCTGCTGAACATCAAGCTTCCACCATCAATTTTCAGCCTGTTTGTTCCTCCATAGTAAGTATCTCATCACAGAGCAAGAGCCACGACGGTGGGCACCATATGGGAATTCGTTACATGATTTATGCCCTTACTAGCATCCTGGAAATGATTGCATTTCTCTTAAGGTTCTAAAACCACCACCAACTGGTGGCTGATGTGAGCATAACTGTCATTGTGGGGCATCTTAAACCTTTCCCTGTGTGTGCGTGCATACCTTTACCCACATATGTAATGAGGATTACAGTCACAGGATTGGAATTGCCAAGTCCACATCCATAGTCCTGGCTTTTTTGATGTCATCCAAGCCTCTGCTTACATGGCAGCAACTGGCAGACCAAAGCCAAGCCCCACTGGGTAAATCATTAGCCACTCACTGCCATCCTTCCCCACCTAACACGTCCAGCACCCAAACTGCTATTCAAGCTTAGGTGGTTTGGATATACTCAGCCCTTTATCTCTGCATGGCACTGGCTACATCCTCGTGAGGCTCAGTCAGCACAAAAAAGGGAGGAAAACTGCCTAATGCTTGAGAACCCTTCTTGTCCTACAGGGGCTTCTGTTGCCATGGGTTTGGCCTGTCCTGGACATAGATGCAGGGACCGGGCTTACATAATGACTGCCTGTTTCCTCGTTTGCAGGTCATCAACCAGAACCTGTCAGGGCTGTCCAAAGTGAACCTCTCTACAGAGGGCACATCTAGGCTTACTTATGCGAACTCTTTCATTAAGGAAAACAGCCTGAGTCATGCCATTATGTGCATAAAATATGCACAAGACAGTTGGCCTAGCCACAACATCAGTACATCAAAACTGTAGCAGATGACATGACAGTCCACCAAAGAAACCATGATAAGGATCTTAATGAGCATTTCCCTGACTACAGAGTCAGAGCAAGAAGCTCTTCCAGTTTATCAACACCGAGTCAGAATCTGGAAATATATATAATTAAGTGATGAAAAACACCTCTGTGCCAATTCTATCCAAACCTTTATACTCTTCTTTAGGTGGTATGATGGCATGTTGTTGTGGTATCTGACATTTCTTCTAAATTGTGGACACCACATACAAAATTACCTCTAGGAAGCTCTGAAAGAGACTCGGTCCATTTAGCATTTCTCACTCTTTTTCCCATTTCATTCCTCCCTGACTTAAAAAAAAGCTTTAGCCCTTTTCTTCTTGCCACATAATTGTTGGTACCTCTCCCTTTACTGTTGCTGGTACTTGTTGGTTCTTCTCTATATTTATATAATATTTATTTTTATAAGTACAAAGTTTACCATTACTGGTATTTCCCCTAACTGATTGTCTTCTTTCTTCTTCTTGTTGTCTTTACTACTACGTCAGAGAAACCATCTGGGTTTAAGTGCCCTTCAGGTGGGCACAAAATTCCAAACTCAGCTAATCATTCTGTGTGTATACACCTTTTGAAGAGGATGTTTAATTATGGATTATGATATCTGTGTTAGCTTTAACCACAGGGCTCCTGTGAAAAGGAAAACTAAGTTGACTCCAAAGGGTCTACTTCCTCCATTTTTCTTTGCTCTGGAGCTCTATCCTCTTCAAAATAAATAAATAAATAAATAAATGAGGAAAGGCAGCAGACAAACACAGAATCAAAGAAGCATTCCCCCGATCACTCTCATCCTTAAACTTCTTTGGGCTCGGCTCCACCAGAGGAAATCTTGAAAACCTCGGATCCATCAACTTCTTCAGGTCCAACCCAGACAAAATTGAAATCCCCAGATCTGACTCTAGCAACATTAAAGTCACCTCAAATCACATCCAAGTTCTCTTCAGACACAGTGACTTTGAAGATGAACACTCCCTCGAAGGCTATCCTGTGCACCTTTAAGCTCCTCCTCCCTCAGGTCATCCAGGATCCCAACAGAAGTGGATGTGGATAGGATGATGAGAAAGTTTCTCAGAACCCAGATTCAGATGGATGCTATTCTAGCTCAGTCTCCCATCAGATCTGTGAGCCTACTTCCTATACAATCCCAACCTTTGACTCATACTCCAATGTGTCCTGTGGTTTCGAAGATTTTGGACCAGAGACTTCCAAGCTTGTCTGTATCAGATCCAAAGGCCTGGTCCTCTGACTCCTTCTCTGACCTAGACACCTTCAACTCTGTCGAATCTGGAAGGGTCTCAGAGCCATAGCATAGGCATTGGATCTGGGGAGATTGGGTTTAACTCTGATGTTGTCAGAGCCTCGACACTAGACAGCCCGGCTCAGACACCAGCATTGAGGCTAAAGCCTGGGAGATTGGGCTCTGCCCTACACAGATGTCTACAGATCCTGTCCGGTTGAGACATGGTTCTCCCATGGTATCAGCTTTTGATGTAGTGGAGGAGCTTTCTCCACCTCAATGGACAAGACATCCTTGCCCTCCTTGAGTATGCCCCAATCTCAACTGCTTGCTGTGGGCACTGGGTCTTTCATCCTGTCTCATTGGGACAACCTGTACAGTCAAGGCCGGACATTGTCATCATTTAGGACTCTGTTAGCACAAGTCCCCTCTGTAACTTCTCACTGAACAGCCCCTTCGGAAGTGTATGTGTAAGAGGAGACACTTAAATTCTTCCAACCAGTTCTATTGGCAAATGCATATTTCGGGGAAAATCAATGTGCTAGCAGGCAAACTAAGCAGGTCCATTTTACTTCCTCGTGAGTGGTCTCTCAGTCAGTAAGTGGCAGAAATTATATTTCGCCAGTGGGGCCAACCATGCCACAATATTTTTGCTTCTCTCCTCAATTCCAAGTGCAGCAGGTGTGTTGCCTTGATCCCCTACAGAGGGGAGTCACCGAGAGACTCTGATTCACAACTGGCAACCCGGTCTTCCATATTGATCCCCAAGTTTCTCCAGAAGCATTGCAGTGGAACTGCAAGGTAATCCTCAGTGGTCCATTCTGGCCTTGCCAAGTGTGGTTTCCCCTTCCTGTGGCCTCATCTAGTCCACTCTCCCTGGGTGCTGGATCCTTCTCAGGACCTTCTGTCTTACCCTTTTATGTTACTTCACTCAGACATTCAATTCCTCAAACTGACCACATGGTTTCTCCACTTCTAGTGATGGCTAGAAATTCCAGGCTTTTATCCCCGGTTCTCCCAAACCATTTCTACCAGGGAGATTTATAAGAGCAAGTGGAAAGTACTTTCTAGTTGGGCCCTGCAGAGACAAATTAGTTCCTTTTCAGCACCTACTGCTGTTCCTGATTTTCTCTCTTCCATTTTCAACAATGGAGCTTGTTTGATGACTAAAGTACAACGTCTTGCCTTCCCAAATTTTCACCTAGGTGAAAACCACTCCTCTCTAGCCACTTTGAAACTGTGCAATGCTCTTCTTATGGGTAATTGTCTACTCCGGGCCCATACTAAGGATTCCAATTCTCTGTGGGACCTGTGAAGATAGTTGACGGCTGCCAGCCTAGCCAGATACAATTCTGTAGATAATTCTGTAATTTGTAAATATTAATATAAGCCACAGGCTTGTTGTCTTAAATGTGAAGAGACAGCATTGGATATTGAACTGCAAAAATGTAACAGTGCACTCTGCTGTAAGAAAGCTAAGTCAAGCTTTTCTTGACTGACTTTTTTGTCAAAATTTGGAGTAGATACGTCTGGATGAAGGAATTCTGCCTATTGTTTTGAGGCCACAGTTAATGGCTGGAATTTGCATGTAGAAATGTCCTTTATTTCTCTGGTTTCTGGCCAGGTGTAAAGAATGTAAATGTAGATCTGAAGTAGTTAACTTCATTTTATCAGCACCCTGTGGGTATTCGGATCCATATCGGATCTGAGCCGGCAAATTATTTTCTAGCATCTGCTCCAAGCTCCGAGCTCCTCCCCCTACCCATGATGCACCATCTCCTGCCTTCCCCAGATCTCGTTTGCCATGCCACAGTGAGCATTGTGGTCTCTTTGCTCTGAGCTCAGGGATAAGTAAGTTGAGATTGTTCTTCCTATTTAGTGTGTCTGTGATCGTTAGTGTATCCTACCTCCCCCATTAGTATAACGCATTGTTCGCCGGTTCAAAAAAAAAAAAAATAAATAAAATAAATAAATAAAAGTTTTTTGTCTTGTCAGTTACTGTTAGGCCCACTTTCCTTTAGCGTGTCTGTGTGTTGTATTCTTTCTGCAGGGAGTGGCATTTCGTTTTGGACTATGGCTGATCAGGCTAAATCAGTCTTCAAAAAATGTACAGAGTGTGGCCACAAGCTCTCACCGGTTGATGGTCACACACTGTGTGTAATTTGTTTGGGAGTGCCCCATTTATCCACCCTGTGTGCTATCTGTGCGTGTTTTAACCCAAGAGCTCTCAGGGAGCGAAAGGCCAAATTGGTGCCAAGGGTCTTCTACCTGCTTCTATGCTGGATTCTGCTTCGGCCTCTGTCTCTGGTACTCCCACCAAATCTCCCACTCAGACAGGGAATCAAACTGCCGCTTCTTCTGGTGACGAGCAAAAAGAAAAAGACAGAGATAAGGACAGAGAAAGGCGCAGGGAGGATAAAGAAAGGAGGAGGGATAGGCCTTACAAGAGATCCCCGGACAGGGAGCCTTTCCTTAGCCCTCCTTCTAAGACTTCGAGGCCAGTTTCTCCACGACTCCGATCACCCCGTTTCTCGCCGGAGCCGCTGGAATCTTCGTATCTGAGGCCTTCCTCACCCTTACTGTGCAGACCAGCCAGATCCAAGTCAGTTGCTTCTTCGCTATCGACTCAGAGCCTATCGGACTTAGACATGGACAGGATGATGCGGAGATTTCTTCAGGCCCAAATACAGATTGGAGTCTTGGCAGGCCCCTCTCCCTCCGGAGGGGGAACCTCTATGCCCTTTTTCCACCCCATCTTTCCTTCCCCGATCCGGGCGACTGCTTCGGGATTTTTGGATCCAAGGCTCTTTAGAGCAGGTAGCTCGGCGCCGACTGTTCCTCCAACCTTGACTCCGGCTCTTACCTTGATTTCCTCAGATCCGGGTGACTCTCGGAGCCATGGACAGGGAGTCGGACCTGAGGTAATGGATTCTTTTCAGCTCCAGCTTGTTTGGATCCAAACCATTCCCTTGGACCTCAGGCTACCCTTGCTTCGGCTCCGATCCCTGCTTCGGACCCGGGGAGGGCTTCTTCCTTACTGGGTGCCAAGGAGGTACGCTCTCCATCGGCAAAGCCCATCTCCTCGGATTCCACTCAGACCCCGCTGCATTTGGCATCTACTCCCTTCATCCTGTCTCAAGGACAGCCCATGCCAGAGGACCCCTAGGTTATTCCCTCTGAGGAACCCCCTGCGGCTCATGAGTCCTCTTCTGAGTGTTCCACTGAAGAGGGCAACCGTAAGCGCAAGTGCAAAAGGAGGCACTTGGACTCCCCTGAGTCCGTCACTACGGACACAGACTTAGAGGAAGGAGAAGGTTCCCCCAGGTCACCTCCTGAAGATGTCTCCGAGACATCATGGAGATTCTCCGCCAGAGGGGAGGTTGGTCAGCCCCAAAACCTTCTACGGATGAGTCCACATTCCTGGAGGCATTTGGCACAGGCCAATCTACGTCCTGGGTGTCCCCACCAGCAGATCCCTTGGTGGACCTTATCACCACGCAGACATGGAAGGAGCCTAACACCGTAAAGCCTATCCCCAAATGCCCTGACAAGAACAGACAACCGTGGTCTAAAAGAGCCCCCATTGACACTATGGTGGTCGCAACAGCCACTAAAAAGGAACTACCACAGAAGAGTTCCTCAGTCCACCCTCCGGACAAGGAGTCCAGGTCAGTGGATAGGTTTGGGAAGCATGTTTATTCGTCAGTGACTTTTTCCATCAGTGCGCTGAACTATTTGGCACATGTTATCTGGCTTCAGCGAGACCTTGTCTCAGAATTCGCCGAGTTGCCCCCAGAGTCCTTATTGCAGCAGGACAAACAACTGTTCTCCACAAAAATGTCGACTCTGAAGTCAGTATCAAACACGTCCATGCATCTCCTTTCCCACACTACGGAAGGAGCGGCTAGTTTGGCTGGGACAGGCGTAACACCTGCCTCAGGTTGTGTCAGTTTGCGGACCCTTTCAAGGCGTCATTTATTAATGCCCCTAGGACAGTTCCTCCCTTTTCGGGAAGACAGTACATGACACAATTGTTCAGAGCGAAAAAGAAGGAAAGACTTTGTCTGCAGTCGGGATCAGCTTCTCTAACCCGCAGCGGTCCTTTTCTAGGAATCAAAGAGGGCAAAAGAAGATGTGTTTCCAGAAATCTCAGTTTTCCCGAGAGTCTCAGGACAACTATTCCCGAAGAGGCAGAGGGGGCCAGGATCGACACCGATCCAAAGGTAGAGGGGGTCCTAGGAATTTCGGGTCTAGAGAACCTTTTTCTGACAGGCCCGCCCAACAGCCCTGAGGGGTTACCCAACTGTCCTACTCTGGAGGCAGTCGGGGGGGAGAATGTCATTACACCCAGCGGCATGGCAGTCCATAATTGCAGATCGTTAGGTGCTACAAATAATATCCAGAGGCTACACTATCCCATTTGTTGCCCCGCCGGGACCTACAAGACACCTCTCGGATGTTCCACCCACTCACAGGGAGGGCACAGCTTCAGAGGTTTTAAAGCTACTTCAGAAACGAGCCATCGAACCGGTCCCCTTCGGCCAGTTCGGCTTAGGCGTTTACTCCAGGTTATTTTTTGTGCCAAAAAAGACGGGGGACCTCAGGCCCATCTTGGACCTGTCAACCTTGAACCTGTCGCCAAACAAAAGTTCCAGATGGTGACCTTACAGTTCATTCTACCACAGAGAGCAACTGGATGTGCTCTTTAGATCTCCAGGATGCCTGCTACCATATCAAAGTTCACAGAAGCTCCAGGAAGTTTCTTCGCTTCCGGCTGGGAGCCAGTCACTTCCAGTCACTTCCAGTTCAGAGCTCTACCCTTCGGTCTCACCACAGCCCCCAGGGTGTTCACCAAGGTAATGGCAGTCGTAGCAGCTCACTTGAGGCTTCAGGAAATTCAGGTCTTTCCATACCTGGACTGGCTATTTGCTGCGTCCACCAAGCGTCTACTATATCTGGCCCTAGACTACTTTCTTCTCTTGACAGATCGATTGGGGGTTACTGTCAATGTTCACAAATCCCAATTGCAACCAGTACAAGTTCTAGACTTCATCGGGGCATGGCTAGACACTTTGCAGCTAAAAGTTTTCTTAACACCAGAAAGGATCTTACATCTCAAGTGTCACATAGCTCAAATAGTGAACCTCAAATTTCCAAAGGCGGGCGATGTTCTCCGAGCTCTGGGCTCCATGGCTGCTTCTATATCTATTCTTCCTTGTGCATGCCTTCATATGCGGGCTCTTCAATGGACTTTGGTGGTCCAATGGTCATGGCTAGACCTGCCCATGGATTTTCCAATCAGGATCAGTCACACCTGCAGGACGTCCCTCCTTTGGTGGCCAAGTTCACCGGAGGTTGCAGCGGCATGCCCCTTTGTGTCATCTCCAGTCCAAGCCACAGTGACCACGGACGTCTCCCAACTTGGGTGGGGAGGACATTGTTTGGGAAGGACAGTCCAAGGCATGTGGTCCCAGACAGAGACCAAGTTGCACATAAATGTTCTAGAGATGAAGGCAGTGCTTTTAGCGTTGAAAGCCTTTCACACTATCCTCCCTCTCGGAATGATTGCAATTCAGTCAGACAACATGTCGGTTGTCTGTTATGTCAACAAACAAGGGGGAACCAGATCCTATCCCCTGTGTCGCGAGGCCATGAGAGTGTGGGAGTGGGCGACTTCCACTGGTCGGGTTTCTGATTGCAACGCACATCCCGGGACACTCCAACATTTTAGCGGACAGATTGAGTCGGGCTATTCTGATGCCGTATGAGTGGTCTCTGAAACAGTCAGTAGCGGAGGAGATATTCCTTGCATGGGGACAGCCTTGCTGCGATCTCTTCACATCTCCTTCCAACGCGAAGTGCGAGTTTTTCGCTCTGATTCCCTACCCAGGGGATGCCCTCAGAGACGCTCTAGTCCATGTTTGGCCCCCCCTGGGCTTCTGTATGCTTACCCTCCGTTACCACTCATTCCGAAGTTTCTTCAGAAAGCTTGCCGACTGGGGTGCAAAGTGATCCTCATTGCCCCATTCTGACCTCGCCAAGTTTGGATTCCCTTCCTTTGGTCTCATCTTCTAGCTCCTCCATGGATTCTGGATCCCTGCCCGGATCTCTCAGCCTTCGGGTGCCTGCCCGCCCAACCTGGACAGCCTCAAGCTGACAGCTTGGTTGCTCCAGTTCCATTGATTGCCAGGACTCCTGGTCTTTCATCCCCTGTAAAATCTATACTAGTGGCCTCTCTTAAAGCTTCCACTAGGAAAGTTTATTGCAGTAAATGGAAGCCTATTTCCATTTGGACCTCCCCACAGGAACCTGGATACTTTTACAGCCCCTGTTCCACTGGTGTTAGATTTTTTGACTAGTATCTTTCAGCAAGGAGCTAGCTTCTCCACGGTGAAAGTACAGTTGGCAGCCATTTCTAATTTTCATGTTGGGGAAGATAACGCCTTAGCTTCTTCTGGGCTGTGTAAGGTTTTTCTTAAAGGTACTTTTCTTTTCCGTCCTCCTGTCAAAGATCTGGTGCCTCCTTGGGACCTTACCTTCGTCCTCCAGGCATTGGTGGCTCCTCCCTTTGAACCTGCAGCTTCAGTGGATCTAAAATGTTTGTCTTGGAAGACTGCCTTTCTAGTGGCCATTACATCAGCCAGGAGGGTTTCTGAGCTTCAGGCTTTGTCTGCCGTGCCTCCTTATTTGGTCTTCCATAAGGATAGGGTATCTCTCCGTACAAATCCTTCATTCTTACCCAAAGTGGCATCTGAATCAAACATAAACCAGTTTATTAATCTACCCATTTTCTTTCCCAATTTCCAAAACAAGGGTAAATATAAACTTCACTTGTTAGATGTTCATAGACAACTTTGCTTCTATCTTCATAAAACAAAGTCATTCCGCAAGTCCAACCAATTGTTCGTTTCCTTTTCTAAACCTTTTTTGGGAAAGGCCATTTCCAAGGTTTCCTTAGCTAGATGGATCACTCTTTGCATTTCGCATGTTTACAAAGCAAAAGGTTTATCTCCTCCTGGTATAATTAAAGCTCACTCTACCAGGGCCATGGCAACTTCTGCTGCCTTTTGGTCTAGGGTTTCTTTGGATGACATTTGTGCAGCAACTACTTGGGCAAATCCAGATACCTTCATTTCACATTATAAATTAGATCTGATTTCCAGAGGTAGAGCATCCTTTGGATGTTCATCGTGCATACAGCTGCAGTCATAACAGATGGGGTTCTCCTGCCATCGGGTGGGTCCTCGGTCGGCCGAATTCCAAAGTCTAGGTCCGGCGTCGGTTGTCGTCGCTTCTTCCCTGACGTCAGTGCGACAGGGGTAAAACAGAACCAGCCGACATCATGTTCTTCAGTCTTTCTTGCTGCGCGGTGCCCGAAGCAGAAGCAGTTCGCAAGTGCCGGTCGGCCAGCTCCTGAGATTACGAAAAATTTGGAAAACCGAAGTCTTCTTAAAAGCTAAGCACCCCGTTGGGGAAACTTTTCTTGCCTCAGACCGATGTCAGACAAAGTTAATAATTGTATTTCTTGTGGGAAGCAAATACCACATAAGGATTTCCATTTCCTCTGTATACCTTGTTTAGGCCCAGACCACAACGTCTCGGTCTGTCACTGTTGTGCTACATTCAACAAATGCACTATTAGGCGTCGGGCGGAGTTCGCCCAGCATTTTTTTGGGAAAGCATTTAACTATACCATGTCGTCAGATACTCCGACACCGGTTTTGTCTAAAAAACGCAAAGACAAGGACCGACACTCGAGGTCCGCGGCCTCTACCGACACCACGCCAAAGCCGACTACACGGGGTCTGGTTCTCAGTGAGGCGCCTACGCAGCCCCTGACTACCGACGACACATCTTTGAAGGTGTCTCCTGTACCCAAGGTCGCAGGCTCCTCGGCCCACACTCCGACTACAAATACCGAAGCCACTCTTGGCATTGAAACACAGAATGTGGACAGGTCCACCTCCACTCAAGGCGTCTTCAGACCTTCCTCTTCTTTCTCCATCAAGGCTTTCACCAAGTCTAAAGCAACCATTCACCCTAAGAGACCAGTTACACAGGGCCCATCTCCAGGCCCCATGCCTAAGAGACAGATGCTTAAAATGGCTGAGGATTTAATTACTCTAATCAGAGGTTCTCAGCCACCTCCGGACAAAAGGCCCAGAGTGGAGGAAGATTCCCCCTCCTCTGATCAGGGATCCATTATTTCAGAACACTGATGATCAGGAACAGGCTTACTCCCCTTTTGAAGACTCTGATGCAGAGGAGTCTATTCCTTCTGTATCCCCCCCCTGAGGATTTCTCATTTGGGGAAACTTTGCATACCTTAAGGGAACACTTCCACTGGGAAGGCCAGGATTATTCAGATTCCAAGAAAAGGCTCAGGGAATTTCTTTTGTTACCCCAGCACAGGCCTCTGGCTATACCTCCTGTCTTGGACATCCTAGATGATGTTTACTCTGAGGCCTGCCTTAACCCGGACTCTCTACCTCCAGCTCCAGTTAAGCCTGACAGGTACTACAGGGTTCCTGACTCACACCAATTTCTTTACAAAAGCCATGCTGCTGACCTAGAAACCATCTCACAGGGACCCAAGGGAGTTAAGGCTTCCATTGCCAAAAAATCCATTGCCTTCCGAGAGAGATTCCAGATCCTTAGAAAGGTGGGGAAAAAAGGTATATACCTCAGCTACCTTAACCATGAGGGCCTTAAACTGTCAGTTTCATATGCTAAAATATCAACAGCTCTGGTATCTCAATTGAAAAGTAAAATGTCACAACCTGAACAACCAGACTTGAAGGAGTTGCATGATTTGATGCATAGTGCAGAACAAGTGGGTAAACATACCTTACAATGTGGTTTTGATGCTCTAGAGGCCTCATGTAGAGCTGCTGTTACAGGCTCAGTCATACGCAGGCATGCTTGGCTCAAGGAACAAACCTTGCCTGATCATGTCAAAGCTAAATTACTAGACGCCCCTCTTCAAAAGGATGTACTATTTGGAGCAAATGCTGAGGAAGTATTACGAAAAATGGAGGAAAAAGCTAAATCAATGCAAACTGTGAAATAATTTCTGCAGGTTCAACCACCACGTTTTAGTAGAAATTGGCCTTCCAAAAACTGGTCCTTTCCTGCCACGGACAGACCACAAAGAGGCAGATACAGGCGCCCGAGGGGCAGAGGACAACCACAGGGATCATACAGAGGCAGACAATGGCAAGCTCCTACACCAAGAGGTGGTGAGGACAACTCACAATCTTTCAGAAAGCAAACCCAATGACTTTCCCCTTTGCAGGCCAACCAGGTCTCAAATGGCAGCCCCCTTAGGAGGAAAGCTGCCACTATTCTCAAAAAATTGGCATGTTGTCACAAAGGACAAATGGATCCTGGACATTATAAATAGAGGCTACAAATTCCACTTTCATACCCTTCCAAAAATAAGAGGCATGCCAAAACTGCCACACAATCAAAGGGCAGAGGCACAAAAGCCAATTTCAGATCTTATAAACATGAAAGCTATTCAAGAGGTACCTACACATGAACAAGGTCAAGGTTTTTATTCCAGGCTATTTCTGGTGCCAAGGAAGGGAAAAGATTGGAGACCTATTTTGGATCTTTCCATCCTAAACACATTCCTACTCGTACCAAAATTCAAGATGCTCACTCTACAGCAACTTCTTCCCATGCTGGGCAAGGAGTCTTGGCTGGTAACATTGGACCTCAAGGAGGCATACCTGCATGTCCCAATCAGACAAAATTGCAGAAGATACCTCAGATTTCTTGCAGGTTCAACCCATTATCAATTCTCTGCATTGCCCTTTGGCTTATCTACTGCGCCCAGAGTATTCACGAAATGCCTGGCATCAGTAATTGCCTACTGCAGACTTCAAGGGATACAAATATACCCTTATTTGGACGACTGCCTGATCCAAGCGGACAGCAAGCACATTCTTCTGAAACATCTGGCTTATGTAATAATGTTATTAAACTCTCTGGGATACACAGTCAACAAAGAGAAATCAAGGCTAATACCCTCTCGAAATATAATTTTCCTGGGTGCCAATTTGGACACAAAAAGATGGCCTACCTCACGCCAGAGAAGCAGGGGCAACTAATTCAATACTTCAAAACACTGGCAAATTGCACCAGGCTGACTGCAAGGAAAATCCTGCAGGCTCTGGGATTCATGGCATCTTGCTAATCCCATGTGCAAAGCTGCATATGAGAAAACTACAATGGTACCTAAAAAACATATGGTCTCAACACAGCCACAGTTTGGAAACAATAATACCACTACTTCCATGTCTGCAAAAGGAATTTCTGTGGTGGGCTCAAGCATGTCAGGCAAACACAGGTCTTCCATTCAGCAAGCCTAAAGCAAATCAAGTCATCACAACAGACGCCTCGGACTACGCCTGGGGGGCGCACATGACAGACCGGTACATTCAGGGCAAATGGTCCCAAAAAGAAAAGCACCTTCACACCAATCAAAAAGAAATGCTAGCAGTAATAAATGCTATTATAGCTTTCAAGGACCTTCTACAACCAGGTCAACTATTGATAAGAACGGACACCACCACAGTTATGTGGTACATAAACAAGCAGGGAGGAACACATTCCTATCCCCTATGCAGACTGGTCATATCACTTTGGAACATGGCCATGGACTTACAAATGGAACTACAAGCACAGTACTTGCCAGGCAAGGAAAACACGCTGGCAGACAACCTAAGCAGGAATATGACAGATCCACACGAATGGATGTTGCACCCAAAAGTTTTTACAGAAATAATCCAAGAATGGGGAAGGCCAGACACAGATCTCTTTGCCTCCCACAAAAATCATCAATTGACAAAATTCTGCTCGAGGACCTTCCACCCAAAGGCCTGGAGAGTGGACGCTCTCTCTTTCAGCTGGACATCAATGACAGTTTATGCCTTCCCACCTCTTCCTCTGCTGCCCAAAGTCCTATTGAAGACCAGAGCAGACAGACCAAAGATGATCCTCATTGCTCCGGACTGGCCAAGGCAACACAGGTACCCACTCCTGAGGAGCCTGACTCATTCCCCTCCATGGACCCTGCCTCTAATGCCTCTTCTTCTGACTCAGCACAGCTTCAAAACTTTTCACAGTCAGCTAAAAACACTCAATCTAGCCGCATGGAAGATTCCTTAGCATCACAGCAGGCCCTACTCTCCAAGGAGGTGCAGGATGTCATTTTGGAGGCCAGAAGGCCATCAACTAGAAAAGCTTACTCCGCAAAATGGAAACGTTTTTGTGTCTGGAATGAGAAAAAGGGCCAGAACCCTGGAAAACTGAATTTACCTCAAATACTACAATATTTGGCTGAACTACTAAGCAGTGGACTTTCGTTCTCCTCCATCAAAATCCATGCCTCAGCCATTTCCGCAGAATACAACACTGATCCTCCTTTATTCTCTCACCCTCTTTTAAGACAGTTCCACAGAGGGGCTAAGAATTTAAGACCTCCAAGGAAACAACCAATACCTGCTTGGGATCTAAATTTCATTCTGGAAAAACTGACTTTGCCTCCTTTTGAGCCAGCTGCTTCATCAGATTTGCAATATTTGTCCTGGAAAACAGCTTTCCTTCTGGCTATCACTTCAGCTCGTACAGTTTCAGAACTACAGGCCCTCATGGCTGTCCAGCCTTTTATCATCTTCCATCAGGACAGAGTTTCATTACGAACCAACCCTTCCTTTATGCCTAAAGTGGTATCCAGGGTAGCTTTAAATCAGGCCATACATTTACCTACTTTTTATCCCAATCCTCAAAACAAAGGGAGAGATTACTACATTCCTTGGACATCCACAGGCAACTGCGTTATTATTTGGACAGAACAAAGCCTTTCAGAAAATCAGAACAGCTCTTTGTGGCCTATGCGGTAGGAGCTCCAGGAAAGCCAATTTCCAAGCAGACAATCTCAAAATGGATAGCCCACTGCATACGCTTTTGCTATTCCTTTCATGGCAAAACTGTTCCTACAGGCATTAGAACTCACTCCACCAGGGCCACAGCCACCTCTGCAGCCTTCCTCAGAGGAGTTCCTACCAAGGATATCTTGGAAGCAGCCACTTGGAGTTCTGTGCATACCTTCTCCAAACTCTACAACCTACCATTATACTCCAAATCTAGAGCAGGCTTTGCCACTGCAGTCTTGCAGGGCATTTTGGCTCCTCCTAGTTCCACCTAGTGCCTACCACCCCTTTCTTAGCTTTGGGATTCTACCCATCTGTTATGACTGCAGCTGTATGCACGATGAACATAGTACAGTTTTGTATCTACCATAAATGTAGATGTTTGAGTGCTAATACAGCTGCAGTCCAGGTTTCCCTCCCTCCTTCCCCTCTAGGGG
This sequence comes from Protopterus annectens, assembly GCF_019279795.1. Lineage (NCBI taxonomy): Eukaryota > Metazoa > Chordata > Ceratodontiformes > Protopteridae > Protopterus > Protopterus annectens. The sequence goes on from NC_056743.1 coordinate 819,260,141, forward strand.
TATTCTTTTATGGTTTATTTGCTTGCAACTACTGTTTTTTGATTATATTGCATTGCATTACTTCATAATTTTATGTATTGCCTTCCTTCTGGGGGCACCTGACATCTGGGGCAAGAAAAACTGAAGAACATGGCGTCGGCTGGTTCTTTTATACCCCTGTCGCACTGACGTCAGGGAAGAAGCGACAACAACCGACGCCGGACCTAGACTTTGGAATTCGGCCAACCGAGGACCCGCCTGACAGCAGGAGAACCCCATCTGTTATGACTGCAGCTGTATTAGCACTCGAACATCTACATTTATGGTAGGTACAAAACTGTACTTTGTGGTGCTCAGGAATATCCTTCCATGAGGGCCTCCCAGGATTTAAGTAGCTGGGGACTCTGTCCCACAGGTTGCAGATAAAATTAAGTTAACTACTTCAGATAAAGAAGTTATGTACGCACCATAACATTCCATCTGAGTAGTTATACTTCATTTTTCTGCAACCTTCCCTCCCTCCATCCCCCTGATCTTATCATATTCATAAGTATGTTGGGTTTTTTGGGCTGAGTTGTTAATGTATATAGTTGCAGCAAACTCGATTTGAGGAAAGGCAGGAGATGGTGGTGCATTATGGTTAGGGGAAGGAGCTTGGAGCAGATGCTAGAAAATAATTTGCCAACTCTGATCCGATATGGATCCAAATACCAACAGGTTGCAGAAAAATGAAGTATAACTACTCGGAACGTTATAGTGAGTACATAACTTCTTTTTTCTGTTAGCTTGGGAACACCAGAAAAGTGTGAAGAATCATGTCATGTGAAGCAGCTCTGTGTTATCAATTTAGAGAGAGAGAGAATGAGAGCTCTGCGCATTTTGTCTTGAGATCATCCAACATCACCATCACTGCCTGTTTCTACATGTAAGTTATTTAGAATTGTGTTTTGTCTTAGATATAGCTAGAAAATAGGAAGATTAGACTAGTTTGTTTTTCTGTGATGTCAGAACTTTTGTTACTGTATTATTTTAAGTATTTCTCTGTGATCTCTGAACTCTTGACTAGCACTACATAGTAAGTATTGTCTTGTGTTTCTATTATTTATTAAATATTTTTAAACCTTTCAACTGTGGCTGTTTTGTGTAGAGATAATTTAAGCTCTTAAGAGTACCTGCATTTCTTTGGTAAAACTGTAGAAAGCCACTCCAATAGCTTTAGCCCTAGGCTACACTACCTATTTGGATAATAATACATCACAGTAATAATTGGACACCCTTTAGCAAGGGCCTTTTTAGTAGCTGATAAAGGAGTAGGTGGTGGCAGGTTGGTACTACCTTATAATCTGGGCAGAAGGGGGCATAGTTTGAGAACCTGTGCCAGCCTTCCCCAGGAGTGTCTCTGTGTTTGTATATAACTCATATCTCAAAGTGTGTGTGTGTGTGTGTGTGTGTGTGTGTGTGTGTGTGTGTGTGTGTGTGTGTGTCAGCTACTTGGGCAGGGACACGAAGCACTGGTAACACAGAGAGTATTGGAGGTTTTGGCTTGCCTGCTTAGCTGAAATCTTAACCCTATAGCTGTGACAGTGGGGAGTCTTAGGACCTGGAGAAAAAGGGAGAAACCAACCCCAGACTGACTGTGATCTATGTGTGCTCTTAAGGGAAATTGTACTTTACTGTGTGTGTGTATTTATTATCCTTTTCCTTATATGGATGCGCCCCACTGGTGTTAGTGGTGAGGATTGAGGCTCCTTGATTGCTGGGCCAGTGCATGGGAGTCACAGGACCTAACAGTTATTCTTTAAACTTTGACTCAACCTCCTTTCGAGCCTTCAGCCAAAGCAGAGTAAATTTGTTGTCATGGAAAACTCACTTCCTGGTTGACATGACATCAGCTAGATGGGTATCAGAGCTCCAGGTGTTCGGCCACCTTACCTGATTTTTCATAAGGATAGTGTAACTCTTTGGACCATCTCTTCCTTCTCGACTATTATGGTGTCAAAGACAAATCTTAACCAATCAACCTACCGGTCTTCTTTCCAAATTTCTGCAATATGGGAGAATACATGCTATAGTTGTTGGATGTTCATAGCCAACTTTGACTATAGTCACAGAACTAAAGTTTTAAGAAATTCAGAATGATCCTTTGTTTCTTTTTCCAAGGCTAATTTGGGCAAAGCCATATCAAAGTAACCTTGGCTCACTGACTGCATGGTTCTGTCTTCAAGAGTAAACGAATATCATTGCCCAAATTACCCAAGGCCCATTCCACCAGATCTATGGCCACATCATCTACCTTTTGGTCCAGAGCTTCTATGGATGACATTTGTGCAGCTGCTACATGGTCCAGTGTTCACTTATTTGTAACCAATTACAAACTGGACATTTTATCTAGGAGTAGGGCAGCATTTGGCTCTGTTGCACTCCAGAATATCCTTCCTTGAGGACCACCCAGGGTTATTCTAGCTGGGGACTCTGTCCCATCAGTTGAGGAATGGATGAGAAAGACAGACATTAAATGCTATATGCTCACCATAACGCTACATTCTCTGCTGGCCGTTTTAGTCTTCCCTCAACTTTCTGCCCTCCAACCTCCTTATCTCATAGTATGCCCTGTGGGTTTTTTCCTGACATTCTTGCTACATGAGCTCCAGTGCTTCTGCTTCTCTTGCTCTATATCTTTGGGTATAGCTGTTTTACCTCTTGTTCAGGGGATTGTAATTTTTGGGGATACTGTAACATATATTGATTAGCTGAACAGAAAGCAAACTCAATCTGAGGTAACTGGGGAGAAAGGGATTATGGGTAAGGGGGGCTAGAGCTATGGAGTCTAAAGTCTACTAAAGTGGCAAAGGATGGATCCAGCATCAGACCAGAGACCCATCAGTTGAGTAAGGATGAAAACAGTCAACACAGATGGACAGTTATGGTGAGCAGATAAAAGAAAGTTATGTACTCACAATAACGTTCCATCAGTGTTGTCCATTTTCATTCTTTCTACACTGATGGGTTCGGATCTGATCCCTCAGATTCGACTCGGCTGTTGCTAAACCTTGTGGAAACCAAAAACTCTTGAGCTTCTCTCTTATCCACAATGCATCACCTCCAATTACCTCAGATCTTGTTTGCTGCCTTAGTAAAAAGTAAAAGATGGAAATCATCATGGAGAAGTTATATCTGGAGTTTATGTACATAAGGAAATACAGGTCTTCTAGGAAGAATGAAAATGGACAACACAGATGGAATGTTATGGTGAGTACATAACTTCTTTATCTGATGTTGTAAATTTTCATTCCATCTTCAACTGATGGGACACAGTCCCCAGCTACCTAATTTCCAGGGTGGACTCAAGGAAGGATGTTCCTGAGCACCACAGAACCAAAAGATGCCCTTCCTCTGCAGACGAGCTCTAATTTGTGATGGATAATAAAGGTATGGGGAGTAGCCCAAGTAGCTGCTGCACAAATCATCCATGGACACTGGATTGAAAAACTGAGGAAGTTGCCATGGATCTGGTGGAATGGGCTTGAACAGGTTTTGTCAGAGCAATCAATTTGTTATACACAAAGGAAATGCAACTGGTTATCCATCTAGATAGATTAAATTTGGTAATTGGTTTATCTAATGTTGGTTCTGCATATGAAACAAATAATTGGTCAGAATTTCTGATGTTTTTAGTCTCAAGTAAAAACGCAACTGTCTACGAACATCTAGTAAATGTAAAGAATAGTTGTGTAAGAACTTACCATAACCTTAGATGTCCTTCTCTTCTAAGTTGCAGTATTCATAAAGTAGGGAGTTGCTGCTTGCAGCGCCACCATCTGGCCAGTATACCAAAGTCTTAGTCCAGGAGGGTACGTGTGATGTCGGTTACCAGGGCCACAAACCAAACGTTTGGTATAAAAGTGACGTCTGCATGAATTGTTTTGCCGTATACACTAGTGTCTGAGGTTTGACCAGGAGGGTCTCAATCTGAGACCCTTAGACTTGCATGTAGGCCAGTCCCACAGCAGTAGGATGGCTGTGCAGGTTGAGACCGAGGGAATTATGGCTGAGTGCCCTCAGGAGATACCTGAGATAGTAGTTGGAAAGAGACAGGGGGTTGGTGGGTGGGACTGAATACTGCAACATAGAAGAGAAGGACATCTAAGGTTATAGTAAGTTCTTGCACAACTATTCTATGTCCTTCTATTCTGATGTTGCAGTATTCTTAACAGGGAGAGTACCAGAGCTTTAAGTATGAACTTGGGAGGAGGAAGGGTTCCTGTGGTCAGGGAGACCCTGTAGGATAGTCCTGGCAAATCCTGGTCTAGCACAGGATGCTATGTCCAGCTTGTAGTGCTTGGTGAAGGTATGTACTAAGGTCCAAGTAGCTGCTTCTAAAATGGAGTAGAGGAAGCAGCTGCTCTGGCAGAGTGAGGTTTAATGTTGCCTTGTAAGGACTTCCCATGGTGGGAGTAGCACAAGGTAATGGCCGTAGAGATCCATGAGGCAATGGTTTGTTTAGAAACAGCTTTCCCTACGGCTCTGAGATGGAAGGAAATAAATAACTGATCCGACTTCCTGATAGCTTTGGTTTTGTCTAAGTAGTATCGAAGTTGTCTGTGTACATCCAGGGAATGAAGGGTCCTTTCTGAGGCATTTTGTGGATGAGGATAAAAAACTGGTAGGTTAATGGATTGATTCAACGAGAGTTCATTAACTACCTTGGGCATGAATGAGGGGTTAGTCCTGAGGACCACTCTGTCTTTGTGGAAAAAAAGGTAGGGTGATGTGGCCATCAGAGCTTGGATCTCTGAAACCCTCCTGTCGGAGGTGAGGGCAACTAGGACTGTTTTAAAGGTGCAAAGTTTCAAAGAAACAATATGCTGGTTCAAAGGGGGCCAAGGTTAACTTTTCTAATACAAAGTTTAGGTCCCACGGGGGAGGTATGGGTTTCCGTGTGGGGTTTGTCATGGAGGACTCCCTTTAGAAAGAGTTTGACTTCCAGTCTGGATGCCAGAGGTGGTGAAATGGGCAAACAGACAGAAATAGCCGACAAATGGAGTTTGATAGAAGAATATGTTAGTCCTGTTTGGAGAAGCTCACACAAGTACGATAGGACCCTTGGAATGGGGGTAGTGAGGGGGTCCTGGTTGTTCCTATGTCACCAGTTGGAGAATCTGAGCCACTCAGCTACATAGTTTCTCCTAGTGCTTGGTTTTCTGGCCTTCTGCAGAACACTGAGTATGTCCTCTGAATAAAGGTGTCTGTAAGGGATCAGAATTCTATCACCCATAAGGTCAGTTTTAGGTTGTTTACCTGTGGGTGTAGCAGGGACCCCTTGTTCTGTGCGAATAGGTCTAGGTAGTGATTGCCCTTGTCTAGAGAAAATAGGAGGGGAAACCAATGCTGTCTTGGCCAAAAGGGAGTCACCAGTAGGATTTTTGGTTTGTCCTGAATTTTTAGGAGGACTTTCTGGATTAGAGTGAAAGAGGGAAGGTGTACAGGAACACCCCCACCCCCCATGAAAAGGGAAAGGCGTCCACTTTCCAAGCTTGTGGATGTGGGTTCCTTGTGCAGAAGTTGGACATCTGCCTGTTGACTGGGGAGCCAAATAGGCCTGCTTGTGGAATACCCCACCTGTGTATCAAGTCCAGGAAAACCTCTCTCTGAAGCATCCATTCGTGAGATGGGGCTGAGGTTCTGCTAAGTGTGTCTGCCATAACATTCTGTTCTGAGAGGATATACATGGCTAATAAGTGGACCCTGAGGGAATCGGCTAGATTCCAAATCTGGATGGCCAGGCTGCATAGTGGGTAGGACCTGCTCCCTCCTTGCTTGTTTATGTACTACAGGACAGTCATATTGTCTGTGATTACTTTTAGTGTTCTTGGCAGGATAGAGGGCTTGAATGTTCGAAGGGCCAACAGCTGGGCTCTCATTTCCTTTATGTTGATGTGGTCTTTTACCCTTACAGTAGACCATTTTCCTTGTACTGTGAGGTGGTGTTGGTTTGTTTGTAGCACTGCCCCCCCCCCCGCCCCGCCCAAATCTGAAGCATCTGTGGACAGCTGTTGTAGCGGTGCTGGGATCTGAAGGTGCTTCCCCAGGTTGGTCTGCATTGCAGATATCCACCACTGGATATCCTTTTTTAGGCATAGCAGTAGTGAGGAGTCCAATGGCTGGGAATGTTGGGTCCATAGCTTTTTTAACACCCAGTGAATTTTGCACATGTGGAGTCTTGCCAAAGGCAGCATGGGTATTAACAGATGACATGTGGCCTAACACTCCCAGGAATTCCCGAGCTGTAAGGACGGTTTGGGTAAGGATCTGATTGAAGAACAGAGTTCCTGAATCCTTTGATCTGGGATGAAGGCCTTCATGCAGTCTTGTCGGAGTCTGCATCCCAGGAAAATCATGTCCTGTGATGGGGTCAGGTGAGATTTTTCTACGTTTATCGTGAATCCCAGAACAGAGAGGGTGTTTGACACCTGCTGTAGATGGAGGTGTAGGAGTCGGTGGTCTTTATGCAGGATGAGTAGGCCATCTAGGTATGGGTATATTTGTATAACCTGGGCCCTGCAATGGGCAATGAAGGGGGCTAGACACTTTGTAAACACTCTTGGGGCAGTGGATAGACCACAAGGCAATGCAGAGAATTGAAAATGACAGAGCCTACTGAAAATCTGAGGAACTTCCTGTAATCTGGATGAATGGGGATGTGCAGGTAGGCATCCTTGAGATTTAGAGCTATCATGAATGCCTGGGAGGGGATTAGAGGTAAGGTGATCATTTTGAAACTGGGTACGTGGAGAAAGAGGTTGAGAAAGGATAGATCCAGGACAGGTCTCCAAGGACCCCCCTAGGTACCAGGAACATTCTGGAATAAAAACCTTTGTTCCTTTGAGGGATGGGCACCAGTTTTATGGTGCCTTGATTTAGAAGTTGAATGATGGGGGGGGGGGGGCAGGTGGATTTGTTTTTTTTGGTGGTTGAGGAATCCCTTGGAAAGGTGGCAGCATCCATCAAGTCATGTAATATCCTCTCTGGATGATGGAGAGGACCCATTGTTGTGCTGTTAGTCTCCGCCAGGAGGGAAGGGAGAGGGTGAGTTGAACTGACAAGGGTGTTGCTGGATGCAGAAGGGGTGAGTCACAGTGGAGGAGGCCTGGATTGCTCAGGCTGGCTCCGAAAGGGTGTGGTAGTGGATCTGGAGGGAAATCTGGGAGAGTTTTTTTCTCGGCTGTCTACATCCCTTTGACTGTGGTGTTGAATGGAAGGATTGCCTTCTAACAAAGGAGGGTTTTTGAGGATAATTCCTATGATATCTAGGAATAGGGGACACCAAAAGGTATTTGACGTTTTGTAACTTGTAGCTCTTTACCCTTCGCCTGAAGGGATTTGAGAGGCTCAGCAGAGGCTTGTGAGAAAAGGGCCTTATTGTCTAAGGGTGGATCCAGAAGTTTAGTTTGAACATCCATGGGGAGGGGCTGTAGCTGTACCCAGGAATAATGTTGAAGCACTGATCCAGAAGCAGCAGCTTTGGATGCAACTTCTACAGCATCATAGCTGCACTTAAGAGTGCCTGGTCACTTGGGATGCTGTGGACAGAAGTGAATTTAGTTGTGTTCAGATAGGGGAATCCTGCACCTCAGACAGAAGGGTGGAGGCTTTTGAAATGGTGTCAAGTACATACCTTGCCATGTGGGTTTGGTAATTCAGTGCCCTAATGGCCAGAGTGGAGGAAGTATATACCGTTTTCCTGTCCTATCCATAAATTTATTGTCTTTATCAGTAGGATAAAGAGCAGTAGAAGGTAGTTGTCTGGATGTCTGATCTGCAGAACAGCTATAACAGCAGGGTCTGCAAGAGGGTTTTTGTAAAGGAACTCTGTATCTTGGGGGACCCAAACGATCAGGTCGTTTAACCTGCTGGGGGTCGTGAGTCAGGAGACTGTGAAGCAGCTAGGAAGGCATCCTGAAAAGCAGGCAGTAAGGGAGGCACAGCTGAGGGAGATGGCTGTTCCATCTGCAAAAAGTCAATGTACCTTTTCTTGGATTCTGAAACCTCAGAGGCCTGCCACTTAAAATGTAGAAATAGAGTCCTCCTCTTCTGGAGTAATGAATTCCTTGGGGGATTCAATTTGTGTTTCATAGGAGAAGGACTCCTCAGAAGACGAACACTCTTCCTCAGACACATGGACTGGTTGAGGAGTGACAGTAGGGGGAAGTTGCTGCGACTATAATGCCCGAAAGGCCTTAAACAGTCTTTGAGAGAAAGATTCCCAGCCAGGCATCTGTGGTGGTTCAGAGTGCTTGGATTTCAGTTTCCTTTTCAAGGGGGTTGTAGGAGCAGTCAGAAGAGAAGCGGATGTCGGCCTAGCATGAATAGGAGGAGTAGGGGCTTACGAGAAAGCGAGTCGTGGTTCCCCTCCACCAGACTCTGATGGCTGAATTATCTCAGCGGATGAACCTTCAGTATCCCGCACCCCGGCTTCCATTAAGGTTCCCGGGCCTGCCTTGGAAATCATCATCTGAATGGACTTCAGGTCTTCAATCACCTTGAAAGCCTGATCGGACGCCTGAGGCACAGCCTGGGATTCGGGCCTAGCTTTTTTCGCTTTCTTCCTAGGCAGCTTGTCAGAAGGGCCTACTCCTCCCCTCCATGCCTAATGCCAAGCGTCTAAGTCGTTGGTTTTCAAGATAAAGATTCAAAGCCGCTAAACGGCTACGTAGGGTCTTGGGGACAAACGACTTGCAGATTGAACAAGCTGTATGGTCGTGGGCCTCGCCTAGACAAAAAACACACTTATCGTGTGTGTCCTTGTGAGGAATTTGTCAACCACAAGCACACACCCCTTTCCTAGCTGATATGCAAGTCTAACTGTATGCAAAATAAGTAAGAAAACCCCAATGGGCACTTATCTGTAATGGTCCAAAATGGTCGTCAGGTCTTAAACGAACTGGAATGCGGTTGTCTGAAGAAATGCAATGCAAAGCGCGATGCACAAGTGGAACTGGCAGATGGGCATCCAATGATCACTGTGGCAGAAAAATTCTGATGAGGGTACGTGGAGACATCATTTTTATACCAAACATCGGTTTATGGCTCTGGTAAAAGGCATCACACAAACCCTCCTGGACTAAGACTTTGGTATACTGACCGGATGGTGGTGCTGCAAGCAGCAACTCCCTACTGTTATGAATACTGTAATATCAGAATAGGACATCACATATTAGTCCTTTGTTAGAAAATTTAGGAAAGAATACTGGCAAATAGATTGATTTATATTGAATTCTGACACCACCTTTGGAAGAAATGACGGGTTGGTAAATAAGGTAACTCTGTCTTTATGGAAAATCAAGCAAGGAGGTTTTGAGCACAATGCTTGGATCTCAAACTCTTCTGGCAAAGGTAATGACTACTAAGAAAATTGTTTTCCATGCTATTTGAGTTTGCATGTAGCTGAGGGTTCAAAAGCAGACTGTGTAAAAGGCTGCAGTACAAAGTTTAGATCCCAAGGGGGAGTAGGATCTTTAAAGGGGGGGGGCTTAAGAGAAGAGTGCCCTTCAAAACTGCTTTGCTCAACTTCAGGGACGCTACAGAAGAACCATTTATTCCAACATAAAAATTTGAAATTGCTGCTAAGTGTACTTTAACAATAGAAGAACTAGTTCCTTCTTCAAAAAAATGTCCTAGAAACTCCAAAATATTATGAATGGGAGCAGTGAAAGGTTCAATATTACGTATTCAAGTCCAAAAACAAATCTCTTCCATTTGCTGGAGTATAGTTTCCTGGTGGAAGGTTTATGGGAGGACAAAAGAATATGACAGGGAACAGAAGACAGCATAGGTTTGCCTGGCTATTAGTGGAACTGGATGACCAGGCACTTGGCCTAAGATTTACTCTATGTCTGGATGCACCATATGCCTGTTGGGTGAGGCAGGAGGTCCGGAGTTGGATCCAGAAACCAAGGTGGTTGAATCAGGCGAGGCCAAAAGAAAGGAAACCAAATTTGTTGAGGCCAATAAAGAGCAAAGAGAATTACCTTGCTCTTCAAACTTTCAGCTTTCTGAAGAAATTTGGGAATTAAAGGAGTGGGAGGATATTCATAAAGGAGACTGGGGGGGGGGGGGGCAATCGTGAAGTACAGCTTCCCTCGGGGATTCCTCCTGTGTGGAGATTAGGGCAAAGTAGCTGCTGCATTTGTTGTTCAAGAGGGATGTAAATAGATCGCAGCAAGGCTGGCCTCAGTGTCGGAAGATCGTGTTTGCAGTGTTTTTGTCGAGGGACCATTCGTGAGGTAGAAGAATGCACCTGCTCAATTTGTCTGCTACCACATTGTAATTCCCTGGAATGTGCATTGCTAAAACAAAGCAGTTGGAAGAGATTGCTCACTGCCACACTCAAAGCTTCCAGACACAACGGGCAGGATTTGGTTCCTCCCTGTTTGTTGATGTACCAGATGACTGACATGTTGTCCGACTGCACTGCAATTGTCCCCAAAAGGAGAGCATTCTGAAATGCCTGCAACGCTAACAGCACTGCTCTCATCTCTAGGACATTTTTATGAAAATTGGCCTCCTTGTGGAACCAGGTGTTTGGACGGTCTTACCAGATAATGCCTCCCCCCCCAGCTGGGAAGCATCCGTAGCAACTATGGCTTTAGGCTGAGGGAGAATTAATGAATGAATGACCTTGTGGAACCTGGTCTGAATGAATCCAACACTTGAGATCTCTCTTGCAGATGTGAGTGATTATTTTGTAAAATATAGCCTGATAAAGAAATGGCCATTGAGCAACTAACATCCTTTGAAGAATTATCTTATAAAACCTGGCAACTGGTACTAAACTTTATTGCTGCTGCCACTGATTCCAGAGCCTGAAGGAACAGGCGGACTGAAATTTAGGTGCTGTAAATTATCTTTATGACTTGAAATCTTATATTCTCAACTCTTAGTAATGGAAGGGAAGCCATGGTTGTTTTTGTATTAAGAACTGCTCCTATAAACTCTAAACTCGAGTTGGCTGCAGATGAGATTTGTCATAGTTTATGGTTATCCCCAGAATAGAGCAAGTCTGGAGAACCTGGTCTCTTGCACATATGAGTTGATGCCTGGTCAGAGTGGAAATGAGACATTTACCTAGATATGGTAACACTGGTAATCGTTGCAGTCTCAAGTGAGCTGCTGCTACTGCCATGCAGTTGTTAAACAGTCTGGGGGCTGTGGAGAGTCCAAAGGGCAGTACTCTGAATTGATGATGACTGGATCCCAGTTCGCCTGTTCATCTTTATATGATCGTACGCATCCTGATGGCCTATACAGCACATCAAGAAAGGAGAGAATGGACTGAATCGTGACCATCAAAACTTGGTTCTTTGAAGGTCTTGTTTAGTTTGGAGAGATCCAGAATTGGTCTCCAGTCCCTTGTTGCGACACTGGGTGGGTCTGAATTGAACTATTAAGAAAGGGGTGGAGAAATGGCTTTATACTGTGTGTGTGCACTTTATTTTTTATTCAGAAGAAGTCTGAAACTAGTAAGACGAAGGTGTTTGGATTAAACTGCAAATACGCTAAGTACCTGGTGTGACCGGCTTGTTTTTTCACTTCTCTTGTGTTTGCTGAGTTACTGTGTGGTTTTACTTACTAGTTTGTGTTTATGGAGAGTGAGGAGCAGTTGGTGGGCACCTCGGGTCCTGACATTAAACGGATGATGGAGTCAATAGCCACACTATCGGCGGCTGTTGCTGGACTTACCCAAAAGCTGGAGAGACTACATGTTGAATTAAGCACAAGGAAGGATAATTTTGGTGAGTCTTTAAGCCAGTAGCAATCTTTCATTACCCATGCACAGAGGAACTATAATACTGGTACTACAGAATACTCTCTGACCATTTCTTTAAATTCAACAACTGGGCTTACACGTTCTGAGAGGCAGGAAGTTGCTAATACCTCCAGCAATGTGAATCCGGCATTTTCTGTTGAGCAATGGCTCATAGGCGATATGAACTGGTTGGGTGTGAGTTGTTTTCAACAAAAAGACAATGGGACATTGGACTCACAAATAAATTGCTTCAAGGACTTAATTTATAGGTACAAGAAAATTCAACTTGAAAATGGTTATCTGGGCGAGTGTTTAAGACATGAACAAATTCCTACGGGGTTACGAATGTGGAAGTAACCCACTGGACTATCTAAGGTCTCGCTTTTGTACTGTGAGCTTATTCAACTCTTCAAGAGACAAGGCTGTGATTTGTTGGATGTATTAATAGTTGATAATAACAGACAGTTACAAATGTTACGCAGTGAAATAGTTAAACTGAATGACAGCATCAAAAATGATTTATTTGAACACTAAACTAGGAAATGTAATGTTTTCAGTGATGTTGAAAGAAGTTTAAAGGACACTAAGAGCAGGAAGGACAAAAAACTTTTGAGGGCTAAGCTAGACTATGAAAATGGAACAGCATACCTCAACCCCCCTAGAGGACAGTCTAGAACTGGACAAGACAGGCTTGAGATTAATAAGGGTGATACTAGTAAACGGCAAAGGAACAAACAGTGCAAACAACACTAGTAACCACAAAAGCACTGTATTGAGAAAAGCGGTGCACCGGACAGCTCAGGAACAAAATCAAAATCAAGTTTATTGTTATAAAACGTCACGAGTATAACAAACACGTTTTTCGTCACAAATTCAGACTTCATCAGACAACTAAACACAATTCAAAAACGTAATTTATATAAAATACAATAGGACAATTAATTCAAACCACCCAGTCGGGAAAGTTGCTCATAAATATTAAGAACATACAGCTTATTGACATAAAAACTCCATTTCCCAAAAGGAAAACAGTGAATAAATGTTTCATAATACATCGTAATGAAATGTCCATAATTCTGAATCAACTAATATGAATAATTGGATAATTTCCATATAGTCTCTTAAAAAATAAGGAACTAATGTGAACAAAATAATCATAGCAACCTTTTCCATATAATTAAACAACAGCACCCTCTAGAGGTCTTCATAAAACAACACAATAAATAACAAAATCCATGCTCCAGATCAAGCTGTCACTCTCTGAATACAAGAACTAAAAAAAAGAACAACATGATACAACTTCTATATCTTGTATAGTAGCCTAATGAATATGTGTATATAAAATAGTAGAAATAAATAAATAGATAAAAAATAAATATTTATAATAATGTGGAAATGTATATAAAATATGATGGAATAAATACAACTATAAATACTAAAATAAATTGATATATCAGTACCCATTTAAAAACTAAATAAGTATATAATCCTAAAGTCTAGCTGCTCTCATCTTTAACACTGGTGTAAGGGAGACAGAATCATTTAATCCTGGGGCCTTATTGGCTTCTAAGACCAATTGCCAATAAAGTTCACAATACTCTATCTGGGTTTCCCATAGTCCACCTCATTCATCCTGTTGTACCTCTTCAATAATAAAAAAATGAATATTTTGCTAGAGGGCAGGATAAAATATGTTTGTAAAGAGCATTCGTAAGTTTTCTATTTTTTATATCGTTCATATGTTCATATATTCTTCTCCTGATCCTCCTTTCCGTCTTCCTTACATAAAAACTAGAGCAAATCTTACAAGAGGCGATATAAACAACTCAGAAACCCAGGTAGAGTATCGTGAACTTTATTGGCAATTGGTCTTAGAAGCCAATAGGGCCCCAGGATTAAATGATTCTGTCTCCCTTACACCAGTGTTAAAGATGAGGGCAGCTAGACTTTAGGATTATATACTTATTTAGTTTTTAAATGGGTACTGATATATCAATTTATTTTAGTATTTATAGTTGTATTTATTCCATCATATTTTATATACATTTCCACATTATTATAAATATTTATTTTTTATCTATTTATTTATTTCTGCTATTTTATATACACATATTCATTAGGCTACTATAGAAGATATAGAAGTTGTATCATGTTATTCTCTTTTTTAGTTCTTGTATTCAGAGTGACAGCTTGAGCTGGAGCATGGATTTTGTTATTTATTGTGTTGTTTTATGAAGACCTCTAGAGGGTGCTGTTGTTTAATTATATGGAAAAGGTTGATATGATTATTTTGTTCACATTAGTTCCTTATTTTTTAAGAGACTATATGGAAATTATCCAATTATTCATATTAGTTGATTCAGAATTATGGACATTTCATTACGATGTATTATGAAACATTTATTCACTGTTTTCCTTTCGGGAAATGGAGTTTTTATGTCAATAAGCTGTATGTTCTTAATATTTATGAGCAACTTTCCCGACTGGGTGGTTTGAATTAATTGTCCTATTGTATTTTATATAAATTACGTGTTAGAATTGTGTTTAGTTGTCTGATGAAGTCTGAATTTGTGACGAAAAACGTGTTTGTTATACTCGTGACGTTTTATAACAATAAGATTTTGTTCCTGAGCTGTCCGGTGCACCTCTTTTCTCAATACAGTGCTTTTGTGGTTATTAATAAGGGTGATGTTAATGACCAACTGGACAACGAATTAGAAGAAACAGACCCTTTAGGGACCCCCCTTTAAGGAAATCTTAGCAACTTTTAGATCAACAGAATGGCAACCAGGGGAACTGGGGCCACCAACATGTGGCGCAGGACCAGCAGAGAGGAAGGGGGAAGAGACACGGGTGGGGGACAGAATGTCCAGTATTACAGTTAATTTCCTCTAATGAAGAAGAGACCAGAGAAGACAACAAGGTTACCATTATAAAAAATACAGGAGAGGATTTTAACATTTATAATCTGAGTCACATCAGCATTAGCTGAGTGGGCTGACTTGTTCGAGAAGGGAATGAACTTTGTCCCAGCTAAAAGGGCTAACATCCTGGAAACAATTTTACAGGTAAAAGCTTTCAGTAGGAAACTGAATTTGGCAATACAATTTCAAAATGGGGCTGACACTGGGGTGTTACCAAGGTTATTAAAAAGACCTAGCACATATATCCTCCCCAACATCCTATGGTTAGTTTATTTGAGACACCGTGTGTTAAAGAAATTCATGACCTTAGATCAGGACAAGATTGTAATACAATAGGAAATTTAACACCCAATGAAGGGATGCTTTTTGAAGAGATTTTAGCTAATAGGGACATTAGAATCATGAAAGCGGACAAGGGTTGGGGGCTGGTGATAATGGATGTTAATGACTACATTAGCAAGATGTTTGAACTACTATACAGTGATACCTATACAGAAGTCTCCAGTAATGAACTCAACATTGCTTACAGAAATGTTGATTTAACATTGGTTGAGTTCTTGCTGAATGGGCAGATTTCTCTAGAGGAACACAAATTTTCGGAGACAGTACATCCACGGATCCCAACAATTTTTGGGATTCCAAAAATTCACAAATCTATCACCACACACACACACACACACACACACACACACACATACACATACACGCTCAATAGTGGATGCAAAAGCATCAAAAACATTTAGTATTGCAAAATTTGTGGATTTTAAAGTTAAACGTGCTTGAGAACAGGGCAACATTGCTGAGAGATTCTTGGGACTTTCTTTGGAAAGTTAGACAAGAAATGTATGATGACAACTTACTAACGGTAACTATAGACATTTGTGATTTGTTTTCGGTAATCCCTCATGAACAGGGGATTGGCTGGTTTTGTGACTACTTATTCAAAAACACAAACATGGACTGTAATACTGTCTACTTTGAGGGCGTGCCTCGAGCTTGTGTTAGAGAACAACTTTGTGAGATTTGAGGGGCATTAATTTAAGCAGAGGCAGGTGGCAGCAATGGGTGCATGTTGTGCCCCTGTCTTTGCTAACATAGTGCTAGCCCAGTGGGAGGATCTTTTTGTCTTTAATTTACCTTTTAAAGACTGTTGGGTGCTCTATGGCACATTTTTAGATGATGTGGTGCTATTTTGGAAAGATGGTGAAGATAGGCTGAATGAATTAAGAATTCAATATATTAATGAAACAACACATTTTCTGAGATTTACCATGTGTTTGGGCAGAGATGTGCATCACTATTTAGATGTCAACATTAAAAAGGATTACAACAAAGCTTTTACATCACATCTTTATAGGAAGCTTACTTCTAATTCTTTGCTGCACTACAACAGTTGGCAGCCTACATATCAAAAGAGAGCCTTGGTTAAAGGCGAATTTGTAAGATTGGTCAGAATTGTTTCTGTACTAGATGATTTTCTCCAGGAATGTGAGATTTTGGAATGTATGTTAACTAGTAGGGGGTACCCAAAGGAGATAGTGGTTAATATACTGAGTGAGGTTCAGACGAAAAGGAATGAAGGGGTGTATAATGTGCTATTGGATAACATCACTGCCATATTACAAACACCTGGACAAGGGAATAGAGAGAGTTTTGGTAGGGCATTGATACTACCATACAGCATTGACCACTATGACATTTGTAACACTGTCAAGAAATTTTGGAGAATTTTCAGAACGGACCCAGAGTTACTTTACTTGTTAGGAGAAAAAACAGCCATTGTATACAAAAAAGAGGCTTCTTTCAAGGGGATGTTGGAGAGTAGCCGTGGTTGAAGGGTTGATGGAGGATGTTTTAAATGTGGAAGATGTGCCCAATGTCAACATGTAGTTCACCAAGATAGAATTACTACTGTGAACTTTGGCACTATTAAACCTCCTAAAATATATTTTTGTTATTCCAAAGGAGTTATATATGTTGCAGTATGTCAGGCATGTGGCAGTCATTATGTGGGGAAAATGAAGAGAGCATTCAGGACTAGGCTCTACGGGCATATTTATAAAATTAAACATCAAAATGAAGAGAATGCCCTATACAAACATATTAGTGAGAACCCAACACATGCCTTTAAATTTTGTGCCATAGATAACGTTGCCTTAGGACCTAGGGGTGGGCCAAGTGACACATTTTTAGAATTTAAAGAGCTAAAATGGCAAATTAAACTTAACTCTGATGAAAAGCCTGGACTTAATGACAGACTGTCATTAAGTTCTTATTTGAAATTGAATGCAGCATATCTTTTATGAATTTTATGACATTTGCAATATTTAGTATGTTTTGTGAGTCTGCAACAGAGTATCAAAGAATGTAATATGCCTTTTATGTTGTGCTGTGTTTTTAACAACTGGGTGGGTCTGAACTGAACTAATTAAGAAAGAGGTGGAGAAATGGCTTTATATTGTGTGTGTTTTGTGCACTTTATTTTTTTTATTCTGAAGAAGTCTGAAACTAGTAAGACGAAACTGTTTGGATTAAACTGCAAATACACTAAGTACCTGGTGTGACGGGCTTGTTTTTTCACTTCTCTTCTGTTTTGCTGAGTTGCTGTGTGGTTTTTACTTACTAAAACCTGGTCTGAATGAATCCAATACTTAGAGATCTCTCTTGCAGATGTGAGTGATTATTTTGTAAAATATAGCCCGATAAAGAAATTGACCATTGAGCAGCTAACATCCTTTGAAGAATTCTCTTATAAAACCTGGTAACTGGTACTAAACTTTATTGCTGCTGCCACTGATTCCAGAGCCTGAAGAACCAGGCAGGCTGAAATTTAGGTGCTGCAAATTATCTTTTTGACTTGAAGTCTTATATTCTCAAATCTTAGTAATGGAAGGGAAGCCATGGTTGTTTTTGTATTAAGAAATGCTCCTATAAACTCTGAACTCGAGTTGGCTGCAGATGAGATTTGTCGTAGTTTATGGTTATCCCCAGAAAAGAGCAAGTCTGGAGAACCTGGTCTCTTGCACATATGAGTTGATGCCTGGTCGGAGTGGTTAATGAGCCAGTTGTCTAGATATAGTAACACTGGTAATCGTTGCAGTCTCAGGTGAGCTGCTGCTGCTACTGCCATGCAGTTGTTAAACAGCCTGGGGGGCTGTGGAGAGTCCAAAGGGCAGTACTCTGAATTGATAATGACTGGATCCCAGCCGGAAGTGCAAGTACCTTCTGGATCGCCTGTTCATCTTTATATGATAGTACTCATCCTGATAGTCTATAGAGCACATCCAGAAAGGGGAACATGGACTGAACCGTGACCATCCGGAAACTTGGTTCTTTGAAGGTCTTGTTTAGTTTGGAGAGATCCAGAACTGATCCCCAGTCCCTTGTTTTCTGTGACACCAAAAAAAGAACCTTGAATAAGTTACGGACTCTACCTGGTCTGGTGGGACCTCTTGGATGACTCTTTTCAAGCAGCTTTTGTATTTGAATTGCTGATTTTTCTTTCTGACTGGGTGAAACATTGGGGATTTTTGCTGAGACTGGAGGTGAAAGGGAAAAGATTATACAGCCTCTGAAAATAATACTCCACATCAAAGTATTTTTGTTATATGTAGACAGGCTCTCTGGTGCAAGAATAATCGTCCCCCGACTGTCTCCAGAGGTGGACAATTAGGCCTCTTTTCAGGAGTGCTGGTAAGGTTTGTCAAAGAATGATTCTTTGGTACTCTGGTTCTGCAGGCCACCTCTGCTACAGGGGTGTCTTTGTCCATTGGAGTTCCCTCCTCTACACATCTTAAAAAGGACGCGGACACTTTTTGACCCACATTTTTTGACCACCTCCTTAATTCCTGGAAATGGTTCGTTGAAGAATTGAAAAATGTACACCCACAGCAGACAGGGTCTTCCATCTGTTTTACACCTGAACAGTGTCTCTCTTACTTTGGGGCCAAATAAAGATGTTCCATCAAAAGGAGCACTGATGAAAGAAGACTTAAAAGGCTCCGCAAACTCAGAGGTGCATCCAAGCATGTTTCCTTGTAGAAATGCCCAAACCCTCTGCCCTTGAGGTTCCTTCTACATGTCAGATGAACCTGTAGGGTTCATCATCTGGGAAGTAACAGAAGCCTGAACTTTATCAGAAACAACACCCCAGGGGGTATTTGATAACTCCTTGATCAAATTCCTTTGCAGCCTAGCAAAGTGTACCAAACAGTTCAGACACCTCAAAGCAAAGGTTTCTGAAGCACACACATGCTTCCCAAATCTGTCCACTGCAGGTCAGGGTAACTTTCCTTGGCTAATTCCTTCTTGGTGGCTGCTGCAAAGACTATGGCATTAACAGGAACTCCCTTTCCCCCAAACTGCCTATCCGCAGGTGGTGCCATTATCCTATCTGATCTGCGAGGAATGGGCTCTATGGTGTCGGGGTCCTTCCACGCCTGCCATGAGATCAAGTCAATGAGCTCTTTGGTGGGCATAGTCACCATGGAGGTACAGGGTCCAGTACCAAAAGCCTTCAGGAGAACAGATTACTCAGACGTAGAGTTGCTGGACGTCCAACCCCCTTTCTGTTTAAGGATTTCTAGGATGTTTCCAAAGGAGACATCAGGAGGTGGTCATGGGAACCATTTCCCCCTCCTCGAAATCTGTCTCTTCTGTGATGGACTCCTCTGGGGAATCTGGTTCCTCTTACATGTCCTCTTCTTAGGGACCCCCCTCAGTGGGGTACTCTGGGGAGATATCAGAAGAGGAGATTATAATCCCCTGGGTGGGAGCTAGGGGTTTTGGTACTGGCTGTTCTTGGGAAGGGAGATGGTGAGGCTCTGAGCATCGAGACATCATGGTGGAAGACTTAGAATCCAAGGGGGTGGATCTGTTACAACTGTCAAGGCAGAAAAAACTCTCTTCACAGCCTTGAAGGCAGAGCTGCTTGGACAGACAGACAGACAGAGGATGTCAGATTTGAAAATTAAACTTCTGAATTATAGGCCTCCCCTGCTCAGAGGGCAAAACCTCAGAGGTGGAAGCCAGAGCCAAGCTGTCCAGTGCTGAGGTTCTGAGGTGCAGTGATGGCTCTGAAAGCTTTGGCATCAAATGCAACACTTTAGGTCTGACAGGCAGACTACAGCTCCAGGAGCTCTATAGATCCAAGGGAACCAGGGCCTTGGGTGAAAATCTCGGATCTGAGGATAACGTTATCCTCAGATCTGAGACACATGGATTCAGATGACTCAGATCCACAAACTCTGAACAGGAGTCAGAGGAGGAATTTGTAAAGGGGAAGTAGTAGACATACAGATCCCCTGACTCATAGGAGTAGGAGCTGAAGGAACACCAATCTGGCTCTGTGTCAAGAGAATCTTATACACCATTCTCTCCACATCATCTTCTGCAAGGCTTCTGGAAGAATGAGTGGAGTATATGGACAGAGACTTGGGTCTTTCTAAAAATGGGGAAAGTACCCCCTGTCAGGGACCAGATCCAGTGATGGGGAGTACCTTGTTCTAGGCAATAACTAAACTGTCTGAAAGTCTGGTTGGATTGCATTGGATCCGACAATGTCAGGTGAGACAGCTTTACCTTCATCGGATCCGACTTAGGAGGCAAAAAAAATCCGATACTTTTTCCTTCACAGGATCTTGTATTTTAGCCTTTTTTGGATCTGGGCATGAGACCTGTTTCTTGAGGTGTCCAAAGCTGAGGAGTAGGAAGATGGCTTCATATAAGACGTTTTTGTCACTTTAGTCTTAGAGGAAGAACCATCGGATATAGCTTCTCCCAATGAAGAAGGA
Source organism: Protopterus annectens (assembly GCF_019279795.1). Lineage (NCBI taxonomy): Eukaryota > Metazoa > Chordata > Ceratodontiformes > Protopteridae > Protopterus > Protopterus annectens. Next base: position 819,280,642 of record NC_056743.1, read on the forward strand.
AGACTACCTTTTAGCTTCAGCTTACTTTTGCATTAAAGCCATGAGATAATATAGAGCAGTCCTCTTGTAAATGGAGAGGATCTAAACAATAGACACAGTGTGTGGGCATTGGAAAGTGGCAGTTTGTGCTCACACTTTGAACATTTTTTAAATCCTGCTGGTTTATCCACCATCTCCAATCAAAATAAACATCAACACTATAACAAAACAGTAAAGAAGTTATTTATTTTTTTTAGACAGGGAAATAAGATAAAAAAGGGATGAAATACCAACAGCGGTAAATAAGCTAGGACAGTGTCATAGGGGGAAAGAAGATACTAACAATAGTATCTAAGAGGTACAAAAAATATACGATATACAGAAAAAAAAGGTTACAAACTGCAAGGAACACAATTTATAAACGAGAGCAGGGGACACTAATAGGAAAGGTTTTTAAGTAAGGAATACAAAAAAATAGAAGTTATCTGAAGACCTCTCGAGAGAGATAGAAGACCACGTCTTTTGCTTGAAATGGCAAACGAGATCAGAGGTCATTGGGGTTGGTGCACTCTGGGTAATGGAGAAGCTCGAGAGGTTTTGGGTGCCACGAGCTTTAGTAACGGCAGAGTCAGATCCAAGGGATCTGACCCCAAACCCATCAGTTGAGGACAGAATGAAAACTGACATCAACATCAGATCTTTAATTTTTCATTTATAAAGGCAACCTCTGAACACTGATCATGGCATACAAAGGGACATTCCACATCTTCAACCAGGGAAATGGAGTGCAAACACCCATGGATGCAATGCCAAGGTGACAGTCATGGGGTGCAGCCTTCAATGTTCCCTATTATACATCTCTAGATCTACATTCAGGTAAAAAATGAGTTTATCACACTTCGTTACTGTGAGACCATCTCAGAAGCATGTTTTCCTCTAAAAGGGTGCAACCAATATTTGTTTTACTTATCTTCTGTCTACTTACTGTACTCCAGCATCCTCCTGGGAATTGCAGGATGGGCCCTTCTTGCCATTCCCAGCAACATGCACGCTCAACTACCACTTTATGAGATATTGGTTCACAGGTTCATGGGTGTTTACTAGGCTAATGAACACAATGGCCTTTTTAAGCCAAAACATGCATCCTAAATCTCTGACAAGTTCTGATACGCTTGATAAGTGTAAGCAGGGGTTTGGGAGATGAACCATTTACAGGTTACTTGTGTCCATTAGAGAGATAAGTGCCAAACCAGGGATGAATTTCCAATTGTCCAAATTGCACTTGAATTGGGTTAGGGATGAACTCTGCTTCACATGGATGGGGAAGCCTGTTCCATAGATGCGGTGGTCTCTGGGATACATACCTCTCTCTCCAGCTATTTATATCACATGCAAGGTTCAAGTCTTTAAAATGTTTAATTCTGGTGCCGTTTGTTTTGTGGATATGCAGGAGGTCCTTCAGAGTAGGGGTCTGACAATGCCTCTGTATGTTAGGCATAGATCTCCCCTCAAAAACATGTAAGAAACAGAATATAGGGACAGGGCCTTGAAGTGGTCTGCACAGGACATTTTAATTGCGCCCTGTATTCTTTTCATGAGGAACCTCTGTGGACGTTCGAATTGCTGGATATTCATGGTTAGGTACATACCAAAGGGGGCATTATACTCAATGCTCGGTCTGAGGAAAGCAGTATACAGTGGAACAATTACTTGCTTGGACTTAGATGCCATACCTTTGTTTAAAAGTTGTGCAATATAGAATGATTTCCTCACCACTGTAGGCACATGATGGTCAAAGGCTAGATTACTATGTGTGTGTGTCCCCAAGTCCCTGACTACTGGGTCAGCTCCAAGGGGTGTGTTGGCAATATGACAGTTACCAGGGATGGCCGACTTTCCAAAGGATACTACTATGGATTTCCTGGCAGTTTCAGTCCATGGCTCTGACACTAGTTCTTTGTCTGTCCCAGCCCCTCCTGGAGAACATTTGTGTCCGTGTGAGATTCAATGGTCGCTCCTAATTTGCAATCATCTGCAAATTTAGTCAGCCAAAGACCACTGACATCGGCCTTGACTTCTAAGTAAATGCCAAAAAGGAGCGGTCCAAGGACGGATCCCGGAGGGACTCCATTTGTGACTGGCCTCTTTGTAGAGGTGGATTCCCCAATTCTAACTTCCTAGGTCCTGTGAGCCAGCTGGCTATCCACCAGGTGGGATACGGGTTTGTACCTAACCTCTTGAGTTTGTCAACAATGCCAGAGTGAGGTACTGTGTCAAATGCCTTGGCCAGGTCAAGGTAGGCAGTATGAACAATTTTGCCCTCATCTATTGCTTTGCTGACCTTCTCAAAGAAGTCCACCACGTTGAGTAGGCACGATCTGCCCTTGACTAAACCAAACTGGGTTGGGTCCAGTGTCTGGAGTTTATTATATCTCTATTGATCATCTCTATGATAATTCTTTCTATGGCTTTACATATAAGACTAGTAAGACTTATGGGTCTGTAGATGGCACCACCTCTGTGCAGAGGGATGACTGCTACCTTTCTTCATTTATCAGGCACGAAACCTGTTTGGAGGCTACAGTACAGTAATTCAGGAGGCCCTGACAGGTCATGTTTTGTGCTATTTAGAAGGCATCCTGGGATATTATTTGGGCCCACTGATGTAGTGTTCTTGGTGTTAGAGACAGCATTAAAGACCTGTTCCCTAGTGATAGTAGGGAGAGATATATTTGATATTTCCTGAGAGAAGGTTGAGGGGGAGGAAAAGGGTAAAGCTGAAGCTGAATTCATCAGCCCAGAGATCTGCTGCGTCTTTTGGCGCAGTATAGGTGGCTCCATTTACAATGAGCTCTGCACACAATTGTGTATTGCCTTTGAGGCTATGGACATAGCTAAAGAATGCTTTGTGGTTGTCTTTCACCTGGGAGGCCAAACTTACCTCAAAAATTTGGCTTTTGTAGACTTTATTTGTCCTCTGAGTTGTTTGTTTAGTTTGATGAGTGCGCTTTTATCCTGATGGGTACTGCCATATTTTTGCCATGATTTTCTTCCTCTTGTTATACACCCAACTGATTTTGTGATTCCACCACGATGGCTTGTATTTTGAGTTAGTTCTGTACTTCTTCCTGGTGGGTACAGCTGCCTCTATGCAGCTATTGACATGCTTGTACAGGGTTTCTGTGAAAAATTCTGCATAGCCAGCAGTGTTCTCAGGGTTTATGGGGGCTTGAAATTTTGCCAGGTTCTCACTTAATAGCAGGAGATTAGCCTTAGAACAGTTCCTGAATATTCCAGGTTTAGCTGGAGGGTCCAGGTTTTATTTTTACTTCAAAGGAAACCATTTTGTGATCTGACCTTACTGGAGAAGGCATTACAGTAGGGGGTGTGCAGCACTCTCCTATATTAGTGAGGACCAGATCCAGTATGGTTGCACCTCTGGTTGGTGATTGGCTATCTGGTCCAGGGAGTTTGCGTTTACAAAATCCAGGAATTTCTGTGGATGTACATTTGGTATCGTATAGGATCCCCAGTTAATAGTGCGGTAAAGTCACCCATGAATATAGTATTGGGTTGGATGGTTAATGTTTCTAATACTTTTAAATACATGGTATTGGTTTCCTGGGTCATACAGGGGGACCCTAAAGCTTGCAAGGAAGTGGTAGTGGATTTTGCCTATGGTGATTTGAACATGGAACAGCTCAAGTGCATTGTCATGTTTGACCAGCCTTGAAGCATATTATCTTTGATGCAAATAGAGACACCTACACTTTTAGTCCTTGCCTGTGAAGTAGCTGGCCTAAATGTGTGGAAGGCATTATAACCTAGCACTGTTGGTGTGCTCTCCACGGCTTTAAACCACGTCTCAGTGACCGCACAGAAGTCAGCATTCTCTAGGGTAAAGAGAACTTCTAGGGAATGGAATTATTTGTTTAGACTCCTAGCATTGTGCAGTTAATACCTTTAGATTTTCTTGGTTTTGATTTGGTACATCGGAAGTACTTTCAGTTTTGGCACTGCCTAAAAAAGGCACTATGGGGGAAGACAATGTTTTAGCTAACATTCGAAAGCCTAGAGGGGAGAGGTGCAGACCATCCCCGCAAAGCAGCATGGTCTGTTGACCATCTCCTTACATGCTGACAAATATTGCACCCCCTTAGAATGACACCAGAAACCAAGCCAATTATTAAAGTCAATCATCTTTTGTTCATATTGTGGCATCACCCTTGGAGAAGGTAAAATGCTGCTCAATGCTAGGCTCATACCAGCCTGACACACACATTCCGAGAGCTCCATGATGTCTCTCTTCATATAATTTAGGGAGGCATATCTCAAGTCATTTACTACCACATGGACTATGATTGAGTCATACTGGCAATTGTGGTCCAATGACCTGAGTGCCTGCATAATGTGGCAGATCCTAGCCCATGAAAAGCAACTGACTGTGACTTTCTCCTTACTCAGCCTGGTGACAGGGATATCAGTGTGCCTCGTGATGGAGTCTACAATGATCAGAATGTTGGATTGTGTGGTGTCTTGCCTTATGGGCTTAGAGGTAGGTAGAGGCTCCATGACATGTAGCTCTAGGTGTTGATGTGGGTGTTGTTGTGAAAGAGTGCATTTAGGGCTGCTGAAGGTATTTCTTATGTGTACTTTGTCTAGGAGGTCTTTGTGGTTTAGGAAGGTTACAATTAAGTGCCTCAGCATATGTGGGTCGATATGTCTGCTTTGAATTGTGCGTGATGGGTGGAATGTGTGTACTACTAACAACCTTACTGGCATTAGGGGTACTTTTATGTGAGAGCTTTGCCTCCATTGACATTGTGTAAATACATCTCTCACATACCATATCAGATTGTTTGAGAATTAACTGGTTGTCAGTAAACATGAGACAATTTCTATATTGCCTCAGGATGCCCACATCCACCAAGTTGTTAAAGGAGACAGTAGGAAAGTTCATACCCATGGCCACAGACCCTTTTTTGATTAGACAGTTGGAGTGAGAATATAAATCACTGTCAGGAGTATCTGGTTTGCAACTGTGGGGTCAGTGCTTGTCACTGCAGACTAGTTGTCCTGTGTCCAACTAGGTACTGGAGAAATTTAAATTCTGCTTTTATAGGAAAAAAAGTCACTCAGGGTGTCTGAGTCTATACAGAGCACTGCCAAACACTTGAGGGGAAACTAATATGTAGACCCTGAAAATTTAAGGATAAAGTATTTAGGCAGATATTCTTAAATTAGAAACAAATCAAGCAGTACTTACCGAAAACAAAGAATTAGCTTGTCAAGAACGATGAAAAGAGGGTAGTTGCATGAATGACTACTGCCTGGCTACTACTAATGCTGGTTTCACCACAGCTTCATTCTGGGTAGGTGGAGAGTCTCTTTCTCTTGCATCTTTATCTGATTAGGTTGAAATGCTGGCACCTGTGCTAACGCTTAACATCATACTCATCTCTGAACCAGTACAGGCAGCTCTGATGCAGATTTTTGATCATGATCTGACAGTCACAGATTAGACAGTTTAAGTATTTTAGGCATCAAAGGTAGACATTTTTCCTTATCAAGAGTAACACCGTCAGAAGACATCCATGAAAACAAATCATTATTTATCTTAGCTGTATAATACTGTAAAGTGATGCAAGTGGAAATGAAGCATTTATCTATCTTGCCTACATATACAAGGAGCAGAGCAGATGGCAGCAGTAACAGTGTACCAGAGCTGTTCTGTGTGCATGGTGTGGCTATACCACCAAGTCTACAACTTAGGAAACAAGACAAATTATCCACTAACATAAGAGGCAGTCTGGTGGTGAGGGAAAGACCACCACTTATCTCCATGACTCAGATTCTGCAGCGGTGTCAGTTACTGAGGAGTGAGGTATACAATCAGATAAGATAGCAGTGTATGGAGTTCTCATTATTCCCAACTAGGTTCATAGGTACTTACTAGGCTGCTGATCTACAAGGATCATAAGAAGTCTAGACCTACATTCCCATGGTAGCTTTTAGCCCTTATATTTTACATACAAACACACAGGAGGGTAGAACAAGGATTTATAGGGATATTTACTTGTTGCCCCATATAAATGAGGGACACAGGGGCAAAATTGGAGGTAAAGTTGCAGTTTCTAATCCATTTGTACAAATTATGTTTGAATAGAGTAAGAGAAGTACTATGCTTTATGTGGAATGAAAGACAGTTCCACAGAAGAAATATTCTCTGTGGTACGTATCTATCCCTCCAACATTCTATTCTTGAGTGGGTGTTCACAAATGTTTGTGTGCATTTTGGAGGGTGTGAGTACATTGACATAAACAGAATAAATGCAAGTTACATTTTAATATAGTACTGTATATTTAAGTAAGCCGCGGTGGTGGTGCTGCGGTAGTGTTGTCGCCTCACAGTAAGACACTGTCCCGTTCAGTTCTCAGCTAGAGCGTCTTCTGCGTGGAGACATGAGTGAATGGGCGTACCTTCGTTGAAGATTGTGCGTCAGGGCTGGTAACACGGCACGTAAAAATCAACTACCAATCATTAGCGGACCAGAGTTCCGCTGTGGTGACCCCTAACCGGGAAAAGCCGAAAGACATCACAGTGTATAAGTAATAAAATATGGTACTTTGATTTGATGACAGAGATCAAGCTTAGGTGGGAAGACAAGAATTACTGCAGTTACATGAGAGACGGGTATAAGAATTGATTAGTACTTAGATAAACTTTGTATTTTGAAACACAGCAATGCAAAGAGGTAAAAAAAAATGCATATACTAGCATTAATATACAGCAAAACAGTAAGCAGCACATTAGTTTTTGGTGGTTACAATTAAGGTATTGGCCTTTTATAGCCCTGAGATGAATGGTCCATACAAACCCGTATCTTATGACAATTGTAGACAATTCTAAGTCACTGTGGTAGTTATCACACCTCTCAAGTGTCCAGATTTTCGCAGAGTGTCCAGGTTTTTCCATAAAATTTTGGTCTATTCCTCATGAAATTTGTGATTTTCTAGCAAATCATTGAAGACTGAAGTCACTAAATAATGGCATACATTTGAGTTTCAGACTCCTCTCAGAGAATGAATGCCAACACAAATTCTGTCATTCTAGCCATTTTCTAAGTTTATAACATTTAAAATCTGTCCCTTTCTTGGGCTTTGTCTAGATTTCTTGCACTAAGTTGAGAGGTATACAGTGAAAGAAGAGTACATGAAATACTGTTTTCCACTGTAATTTCTTGAACCTCCAGGAAAGTATTCACGAATCATGAATTGACTGTACTGGTGAAAACAAGAAAAAAATTGATGTTGACCACTGACCTGATTAGATTATAAATAGTGCTTTCCACTGGGGGAGGGGAGGTTGCAAGGCAAATCTGCAACTTGCACAATATTATGTATTAAGGAAACTATAGTAGACCGTGTAGAGGTGAGCTGTAAAAGGTCAACCATGCATGACAATGACATTTTTATTTGCAAAATGTAACTCACCAAGTAATTGATGACAATAACTATTTTCTTTATCTGCAGTTTACAAAGTTTTATGTACACAGATTCATGAACCACATACAGTCAAGACTGGTGAGAGTTTTGTGCACTGGTCTTCAAAGCTTTTTGCTACATTTTTAAGGAATTTTCTTTACCTGACTAAATGTGATTGGCCAGCCTCTGGTAATGTAATCTGCATATTTACAGGCAAACATGCCACAGTCACTTCCATTCATCTGTTGAGGGATTTCCTGCAGCAAATGAAAATACAATTACTTTCCACATACACAAGACTAACCTTAACCTTGTTGCACAAATTTACACATTTGTCAGGGCACACAAAGCATTACGCACGGATTATATAACAGGGGTTCTGTCATGTTTGACTAAAGGTATAGTTGAAAGAGAACAAATAAAAAAAAAAAGAAAGCACATTTGAATGATAGAAAACTTGAATAAAATGCCATTTTATCAAAAACATTCTACAAAACATATATACCATGAAAAGATCTTTTGCAGGGGGCTTGCCTCCTGAATCCCCATGTGGGTGGGCTTGAACCCTACACCCCCTTAATTACGTATTCTAACTCCATAGTTGTACAACAATGGAGTAAAGAGAAAAGACTGCACACAATGAATCAGTGCTGATGCACAGACAAACATCTACAAATATAAAGGTACAACCTGACAGTGGACATCACCAATCCACACAAAATCTTCATCATTACTACCGTAAGTCCCATGATCATAAATACCATAAAAAAACATCTCAGCTTCAACAGTTTCTGAGAAAATTGTTTTTCAGTCAGAAACACTTCAGTTTTTTTTTTTTTTGACATTACGGATTTCTGTCAAATATGTAATCGGTCAAACATACTAGAACTTTAGGAAAATATATGGCTCCTTAATGAAATGGTGACACTTGAATGCTGAGGGCAGACATACAAGAAAACAAAAAAAGACAAACTGTAGGAGAAGAGTAAATCTCGAACATCGCTCTTTTCCTTTAATACATCATTTTGCAGGAGGGCAAGCCTCCCCCCGTACTTTGTGTGTGTGTGTGTGTGTGTGTGTATATATATATATATATATATATATATATTCATACTAACTCTGAGATCACCATTCACCATACTTCGGAGAAAAGAGAACATTCCAAGAAATGGCCATCTAATACTTGGTTATATGTAAGTCTGTTTTTCGGCTTTAGCAAGTCCTGACATTTCTTTTGATTATGGGATATAAAGGGGAATATTAGTATTTAATATAAGACAGTTTTATTACAACAAATAAGAATAAGAAAATACGAGCACACCAAACTTTCTTAAACATGCCACAACAATATTAATTGTCCAATACAAATAGTGTCAGATTAGCAAATAAAACTGTTGTTGAATCTACCCCCACTTCAAATCCAAAAGACTTTGCAACTCCATATGCATGGCAACTACAAAAAGCATAAAAATAAAACCTGTTTTTCAAACTGCTGAACACAACTTTAAAGGAAAAAAAATAATGCACAAACTATGCACCTAATACTGGCATTCAGACCAGTACGTAAATAATGACATCACTACCTCTCCAAGAACATATGCGCCATAATAGTTCTCAGTTATAAAATGGAGGCATATAAACTGAATGTAGCCATAATAACCATAACTGCCATTTATTTATATAACAGTGACTAATTATCATTCCTCTTATTTTACCAACACTGCTTTGGAATCAAAATGCTTGTGGATTAACTCAACCAAGAGTTGGGGAGGATCCCCCTCCCCCAATTTCCTACCAAATTTTGTTTTTCCTAAATGGATTACTAGGTATAAGAGTGAGTGTGTCTCAGTATACTCTGAATTTTACTAACACAATGAACACAGCAACTAGTAAAACAAAAAAGCAGACCAGTTCCGTGTAAGGTCCCGTTTATTAAAGCTAGTGGAAAATAAATAAACTGATACACAATTGTATTAGGCGCTTTCACCCATTAACCATACTGGGCATCATCAGAGTATAATTTGATTGGAAATTTCTTCCTTAAATATACTACAATCAAAATGTCCTAAAGTTAACACCAATGAACAATTTCAAACAATCATATATGCAAATTACAAACATATAATGGCTGCAGAGAAAACTTTAGCGCGCTGTGATTTTAGTATATTTAAGGAATAAATTTCCAATCAAATTATACTCTGATGATGCCTAGTACAATTGTGTATCAGTTTATTTTCCACTAGTTTTAATAAACGGGACCTTACATGGAACTGGTCTGCTTTTTTGTTTTACTCTGAATTTTACTTTCACAATTCTTAGCAAAATACCACTGATGTAATTACCACTTCACAAGGCCAAATCAAATCCAAGTACTGTTGCAACTGTCTTTTAAAGACACAGATGTGTCACCTTCCAAAAACAGTGTTTTTTGGAACAATCTACTAGGGATAAAACATTTGTACAAATATTTCTACAAATATTTTATACCTCCTTAACTGTTTGGCATACTGTGGGGAATGCATTTATTCTGCGCCACTGTGATCTCCACAACATTAGCCCTACAGTTGGACACCACCCAGTTTTAATCACCCTCCCAATGAATGCTCTAATTTCTGGTAAGCTTATATTTGTGTGTGTACGGGTTCAGTGCGTTTGTATCATTCATTACATCAAATATTTAGGAGACTTTTGTGAAATTGTCAGTTCTTTGCAGGATGCTGCTGTTTGTTTTGTGGGATAACTAGACAATGAGAAGTGAGGTTTTGTCCTTTTCCCATTATTTTGTGATTTCAAAGTTGGTATACACAATTAACAGTTGTGCCAACATGCACATTTTTCAACAATACTACAAAGCTCACAGGAAAATTAAATACAAAAACTTCACTAAGATAATCCATGTTTACCTTATCAAAAGTTGTCTTAGCATCCAGGATGACCACCGCCAAAGGCTTGCCCATACGCTCTGCCTCCTGAATTAATAATGACTTCAGTGCACTATTGAACATATGGCATTGTGGTATAAAAATACACTGATAAAGATTTATCAGCTAAGAGTGCAGGCCAGCCTGGATGCCAAGACAGACATCAATATTATGTAATCATGACTTAAAACAAACTGGCCTGTTGACATATCTTTTCCATCCTTCCATATAATTGCTATGGTGGTCTCACTCCATAGCTGAGGAAGTTAGATCAGTAATAATTTTATCACCATTAATAATTCCGTGATCATTCGAATGATTTTGACTTTATTGTACATTACTTAACAGCGTTCATCTGCCTAAACAATCTTACCTCAGATCAAACAACGCTGATTTATTTTGTCTTGGTTAATTTAAACCGGATTAACTCTATCAGATCTCAACTGTTGTATTTTTAAAGGAGAATTCTAGAAAAGTGATTTTCTAGCTCGTAGGAGACCAAGCTAAGCCAGGACAATTTGTTTAGGGCGATTTTACAGTTTTTTAACTTTGTTTTTGACCTCCTTCATCCCACTTCGGATAAGAGTGTTTCTTCTAGGTTTTGGTCTCCAGTCACCAAGCGTCCCATCTGGTGTTTATTTTACTTTTCAACATGCTTCTGTAACAGGGATAAAAATCAATCTTTTAATGCTCAGTCAGCAACCTCACCTGGAAATGCAAGGGGCACCTACAACATTCTACTGGTCTCAGTGCAAGCACTCTATGTGCCCTTTAAATTTCAATTTTAGGACTAGCTAGTCCAGAGTCCCCTGTTATCTGTATCACACTGACAGCTGTAATTTAATTTTTACTCCCTTTCTGCATCATCAACAAATTGGATCCTTTTCCTTCCAACACAATTCTCCAGGTCTACTATCCAGGTATCAAGCATTTCCCAATTAACTTGGAGGTCTGTAATGTCCACGTGGAATTGCTTAACATTTTTCTGCAGGTCACTGATTGCATCCAAGTGTACTTATTGCACACTGTCCACCCTCTTTATTCTTTTCCATAGTTTTGGCAATATAGGCATCACGCTTTTGTTCAATTTTCTCTAATTTCGAATGGACCTACTTGATAGTTGAAGGCATCCTGTCTCCACCTTCACTAGAACCTGCTCTTGATTTAATTTCATTAGTTGACAAGTGCTGGTTAGACATCTTGGTCAAGCCAACATACATACTGCAGATGCAATATTCTTATTTTTTGTTTGATATCCTTGCACAGGCATCTGATTCCCTAGAACATGTCTTACACAACTGACCTGTTCTAGCTTTCAATTGCAGCTCTGCAAAGCTAAATTTAATACACTCCTCTATTTTACCATGTCCCCCTACAAACTGAACTCTGGAAATGCTATTTTTAATGTAATGAAAATGGGAAGTCCAAATACAGGTCATTAAACTAAAAAAAAAAATGTTTATCAACAGATACCTGAAATACTACCAAACTTGGATGGGCAACCTGGACTTAAATGCAGATCCATGTCACTCTACCAAAATATGGGCAAGGCAAAAGTTGCTTTCATTCAACAATATTTTTCAGTTACAAAAGAAGTCAAATGGCTTAGTTTCTCAAGCAATGAAGTACCATGCAGGTGGAAAAGAAAGTCTTCTTGCTGTGTAGAAACATAATGACAGTAAGGAAAAAAAGAAGTTATGTCTTACCATAACATTCCGTCTGTGTTGTAGATCTTTATTCATTCATTACTGTTAGGACTTTGGTTCCGTCCTCGGAACCGACATCAGCCAAAAACTGTCAGCTAAGACCTACCCACAATGCCCCTCTCAGAGTCTCTTTAGATAGATTGAGTTTGCCTGCCATTATAGTATAGAAGTAATAATACTGGTAATAGGAGGCTCTGTCTGAACAGTTACCTTAACTAAAAGGAAATCCTAAAGTCCAGCAGGAGTCCAGGCAGGGGGGAAGGAGGGACGGAGGGAAGTAATGAATGAATAAACATCTACAATACAGATGAAACGTTATGGTAAGACATAGCTTCTTTATCTGATGTTGTAAATCTTTATTCATTCCTTACTGTTAGGACAGAGTCCCCAGCTACTTGAGTCCTGGGTGGCCCTAAGGAAGGACATTCCTGAGCACCATAGAACTAAAAGAAGTTTGTCCCCTTGAGGCCAGATCCAATTTGTAATGAGTGATAAAAGTATGAGGTCTTGCCCAAGTGGTTGCTGCGCAGATATCATCCATAGAGGCTCTGGAATGAAAAGTCACTGAAGCAGCCATCGATCTAGTAGAGTGAGCCTTTATTTTGGAAGGTAAAGGACACTTTGTTCTGATGGTAGATGAAAGTAATGGCGTTTCTGACTACAGAGGATAAAGTCATTCTGGAAACAGGCTTACGCAATCTGGGTCCTGCAAAAGCCACAAACAAGTGATCTGTTTTCCTGAAAGATTTAGTTTTGTCCAAGTAGAAATGAAGTTGCATATGAACATTGAGGGTATGCAGAAGGTATTCCCCTCTATTTGAATGGTGAGAAAGAAAACCGGCAGGTCAATAGACTGATCAATGGAAAAACCACAAATGACCTTGGGCAAAAAGGAGGGGTCAGTATGTAGGGACACTCTTTCCCTATGAAAAATCAAGTAACATCTCTTGACACTCAAGGCCTGCAACTCACTCTTCTCACTGAGGTAAGGGCTACTAGAAGCAGAGTTTCCAAGACAAAAATTTTGTATCACAGGAGTTAGAAGGCTTGAAGGGAGAACTTAACGACTGAAGCACCATAGTCAAGTCCCATGGCTCTATAGGAGGCTTGACTGGAGGTTTAATATGTAATACTCCTTTCATGAAGGTCTTGCACAGTCAGTGTGACATAACAGATGAATTGTCAATTCCATTGTGAAAACTTGCAATAGCTGCTAAATGTACTGTAATTGTCGATGCGGAAGCTTCAAAGGGTAGTCCGTTATTGTAGGATCTTCTGAGTAGGCATGGAAAAGGGATCTATGTTATGTTCTTTGGCCCATCTAAAGAACCTAGTCCACTTACAAGAATAAATTTTTCTGGTGGAAGGTTTGTGCGAAGCCAAAAGAATCTCGCAAACAGGGCATGAAATATCAGGTAGCCTGACAATCATCGGAAGTGGAGAAACCAAGCTGTGAGCTTGAGATGAATCAGTCCCTGAGGATGAGGACAGCAGACCTTGGGACTAATCCAGGATCCACGGGCTGTGAATCAGATGAGGCCATAGGAAAGGGAACCAGACTTGATGGGGCCAATAAGGGGCAATGAGGATCATTTTGCTTCTCAACCTTTGAGCACTCTGGAGGAATTTTGGGATGAGGGGTAACGGGGGAAAGGCATAAAGCACACTCGGGGGCCAATCATGCATCAGCACATCCCTCTGTGACTCCCCCTGAGGGGGGGATCAGGGCAAAATACCTTCTGCATTTGTTGTTTAGGGGAGAAGCAAACGGGTCACAGCAAGGCCTGCCCCAACGGCGGAAGATCTGATCCGCTATTATAGGATTGAGGGACCACTCGTGAGACATCAGAAAGTTCCTGCTCAGACTGTCCGCAATAAGACGAACTCCCGGGAATGTGCATTGCAATGAGAAAGTGATTGGAACACTGCCCAATGCCAAATTCTCATGGCTTCCCGACACAGGGGGTAAAGACCTGGTTCCACCTTGTTTGTTGATATAGCAGACGACTGACATGTTGTCCGATTTAATTGCAATGGCCCTGGAAGGAAGGGATGTGTGGAACACTTACAACACTAAGATAACTGCCCGCAATTCCAGTACATTTATGTACAAATTGGCCTCCATGGGGGACCAAGGTGCCTTTCTCTGGAAACACCACCTCCCCAACAGGGAAGTGTCCGTGGTCACCGTGGCCCTGGGCTGGGGGAGACAGAATGGTCAACAAAGATTTGATTCTGGCTTCATCCACCAAAGCATTTGTTTCTTGCAAATATTTGTAAGGCGTATCACATGGTCGAGTGGGTCAGTTAAGACAGACCCATTGTGATGAGAGGAGCCACTGCAAGACTCATGTGCAACCTCGCCAGTGGTACCAAGGTAATGGTTTGCTGCCATAGCGCCCAATAGTTGTAGTACAAGGCATGCTGGTACACATGTCTGTGGGAGGAGGACTTGAATCTGGTTTCTTATTTTTTAAAGCCTGTGAGGAGGGAGGGAAGCTTGACAGGATGTTGTGTCAACGATTGCTCTAATGAATTCCAGTGTTTTTGATGGAGACGTGCAATTTGTCCATGCTGATTGTGATACCTAGGAGAAGAGCAAGGCCATGAGCGTAAGACAGACTGAGAATGAGGAGATTCCTGGACGCGGCAGTAAGGAGCCAATCATCTAGATATGGAAACACCTGGAATCCTTGTAGTCGGGGACGAGCTACTACGACTGCCATGCATTTGCTGAATACTCTGGGGGCTGTCGAGAGACCAAAGGGCAGTACCCTGAACTGGTAATGATTGGCTCCCAGCCGGAAGTGGAGAAAACTCTGGGAGCATTTGTCCATCTTTATGTGGTAATAAGTGTCCTGGAGGTCTATAGAACACATCCAGTTGCCCTTCCCCAGAAAGGGGAGAATGGACTGTACCATGACCATCCGGAATTTTTGAGGTTTGATGAATTTGTTTAGTAAACTGAGATCCAGGATTGGTCTCCAGTCCCCTGTCTTTTTTGGTACTAAAAATACCCTCGAGTAAAAGCCAGATCCTCTTTGGTCTGGTGGGACCAGCTGGATGACTCTTTCTTAGCAGCTTTTCGATTTCCAAGGCTGCAACTTCCCTCTGACTGGCTGGGACATCGGGAATTCGTTTTACAGGTCTGGTGGTGTGGTCGAAAGGGATATGATAGCCTCTGGATATTATCCTTTGCACTTACGCATCCGTTATGAGGTGCCAGGCCTGTAGGTGGAGGGAAAAAAAATCGACCCCCGACCGCTTCCACAGGAAAGCAATTGGGCCGCTGTTCAGGAGCACTACAAGGGTCTGCCAAAGAAGGAATCTCTAGTAGCCTGGTCACACGGACCCCCTGTGCCCCAAAAAGGGCGTCTTCCAAATTAGTTGACCCAGGGGGGTTGCTCGTCACAAGTGTCACGAAAAGATTCTTGGGACTTCTTGAACTACAATTTTCCTCCCCTCTGATTCCTGGAGTAGGACCTCTGGGGGTGGAAAAACGTATGCCCACAGCAGACAAGGTCTTTCCATCCTTCAGACTACGTGAAATTGTTTCTTACTTTCGGACCAAAAAGAGAAAACTCATCAAAAGGCGCAGTGACAAAGGAAGATTTAAAGGGGTCCGCGAAATCACACAAACGCATCCAAGCATGTCGTCTCATAATGATGCCCGATGCGGCTGCTCAAACTCTCCCTTGGTAGTGTGAGAAATCAAGCGCATAGAGGAGATCGAGATTGATTCCAAGGTAGCTAGCTGAGAGGCAACAGTATCATGCACCTCTTCAGGCAGTACCTCTACCAAAGAGGCAGACATTTCAGAAATTAGGTCTCTTTGGAGGCGAGTAAAGTGTGCCAGGTAATTCAGTGACCAGATGGCAAAAGATTGCTGAAGCTTAGTTCCATTTCCCCAGTCTGTTCATAGCCTGAGACTCCCTGTTCGGGGGATAAACAGTGGAACTATCTTCCGCCAGTTCCTTCTTGGTGGCCGCCGCCACAACCATGGAATCTACTACCAGTTGTGTGGACCAACTGGGCTGGTCTTCCGGGGTAGACAAAATTTTATCTGGCCTCCAGGGGACGGGCACGCTGCACAATAAGTCGAATGAGCTAATCTGCAGGTGGGGGTCACACAGAAAGTAGATGGCAGAGCACGAAAGGTCTGCAAGAACACAGATTCCTCCAAAGAAGGGTTGGAGGGCTTCCAGTCTCACCTCTGCTTGAGGATCTCGAGAATGTCTCCAAATGTAACGTCTTCCGGGGGAGACTGTGGGGACCCTACTCCCTTCATCACAATTGGTGTCTTCAGCGCTGGATTCCTCAGGGGAATCAAGATGCGTCCTCTTGCAAAGTTTCTTCCGGGGTGGCTCCCCAGTGGGATCTTCTGAGGATGACTCCGGAGATAGGGTTCCCTTGGAGGACAAGCCTTGCGGCTCCCGTACTCGAGGTTCCAGAGTAGGAGGGTGAGACAGCTACAAGCTGGGGGGGGGGGGTTCTGGTTCCAATGCCAGTGGTGTCAATTCTGAGCCTGTTGAAGCAAGGACCCTCTCCATCACCTGGAAAGCAGTCCCACCCATGGAGGGATGGGAGCCCAGAACCAAGGAGGACAACCTCGGAACCAGGGTCACACCCCACCCCGAGGAGCCTAACTCCAGGTGAGGAGCTCCAAGAGAATCGGCAGCTGCTTGAAGAGCTGTGGCCGCAGACGGCGCCACAGAAAAAATCAGCGCCGAACTAGGTGCCATGGTGCCGACAGCCCAATAGCTGCTCCGAGAGTGCCCCAGTTCCAAAGGAGCCGTGGCGCCAAAAGTAATCGGTGCCAACAAGGAATCCTCCGGTGTTGGCGCTGAGACAGTGTGTGGATGGCCATCGGTACTGAAGTCTCCGAAAGGTTAGAGGAGGATAGACAGGAGAATACGCCATGAAAGCTTCCGCTCCAAGGGGGAGGGAAGACCTGGTCTGGTTGGTTAGTCTTCTAGCTGCCAGAAGCTGGTCCACAACCCTCACTACATCCTGTTCCGAAAGACTCCTGGTGGACCTGAAGGACGCTGCCGATGGGGAGTCTGGTCTCTCAAGAAACTGACTAAATTGCTGCCCCAAAAAGGGATCATAAGAAGGAGAATATCTAGTTCTTGGAAGGTGCTCGATCTTCGGAACCAAAAAGTCATTACCAGAGGAGCCTTGTAGGACATCAGCACCGTGGGTAGGGAAGGTGTCAATGCAAGCACAGTAGTTGGGGCCTGTGTCACAAACAAGGTCGGCACCGTGGAAGGAGTCTGAGTCAAAATCAAAGGCAGCACCGAGGGAGAAGAACAAGGACCCTAGTGCCGAAGTTGTCTACGCCAACAGAGCAGGAGAAGCCAGTTGTTAACTCGATTCTGAGGAGGACAGGGATGTTGGAACTGAAAGACTCCATTTCTCCTTATCTTTTAACATCTTTCTGCTTAGGAGGGGGTGAGACCTTTGTCCCAGATAGAGCCTCTGCAAAGGGTGATTTTAACATACCCTTAAGGATAAGTTTGTTCTTGCTTTCAGCCAACGTACAGTTGCTGAATCTAGAACAAATGTCGCATGAGACATTAAGTGGTCAACACTCAAACAGTAAAAACACTGGCCGTGACTGTCAGAATTGGGGAACTTACACCCACACATCACACTGTTTGAAACCAAGCTTGGCCTTATCTGCCATAGCAGAGAGTATACCACACTAACCACACAACAAAACTAAATAACTAACAAGACAAGAGAAAGCAATTTTTTTTTCAGATAAGAGAAGAGAGTACCAACAATGGTACTAAGAAATACCAAAGGTAAGAGAGGGCCTACTGCCTACTAAGGCAGGGAGAGAGGGAGTAGTACCAATGACAATACGAAGAACTACCAAAGGTAGTGGGTAGGGCTTAGTCAGGAAAGAATAAAGTAGAGAGAGAAAAGGACGACAAGAAAAAAACTGTCTTACAACACACTAGAATCGAGAAAAAAACACAAAAAGCTAATACTTGGCTGAGAGAAGGCTTGGCACATCTGACAAGGAACATGGCAAATGAGATCTGGGGAGACTATGAGAGGGACATTGTGGGTAGGTCTTAGCTGAGAGTTTTTGGCTGGCACGAGCTTGCTAACGGCCGTGTCAGTTCCGAGGACGGAACCAAAAGTCCTGACAGTAAGGAATGAATAAAGATTTACAGCATCAGATGTACAGATTTCTGCTTGTTGTAAGAGTGCATATAAGTGAGATGACCATAACAAAGATAATATCAGTGTTCCATTTCTTACATACACATTGGTCTCCTAAAGCTTCCATGTCCAGGCCTTCAG
This sequence comes from Protopterus annectens, assembly GCF_019279795.1. Classification (NCBI taxonomy): domain Eukaryota; kingdom Metazoa; phylum Chordata; order Ceratodontiformes; family Protopteridae; genus Protopterus; species Protopterus annectens. The sequence continues at coordinate 819,299,048 of NC_056743.1, forward strand.
GATCAGCTGTTTCAGCAACCACCTACTCCTGTGTCAACTAACCTGCAGTGACAGCCATCTTTACTTAAAGCCACTGCCAGCATTTTACCAATGCTGCAGACAGGACTCAGGGCAAAGGGCAGGGCAGTACAGTTTTCTAAGGCAGTTAACATTCAAGAAGATCTTCAAGCAGAGTTCACTGTTAATGGTCAATAATAAAGTTAGAGTATACCTACCTAAATGGTCTTCTTTCCTTGTTAAGAGTTTTCACCAGATGTGTCCTTATCCCTGTGAAGACCAATGCCAGCCTCACCCATGCATTACACTGAATCCTGGTTCGTGCATGTGGCACATGTACACAATCAGCTTTGTTAGGAGTTTCTTCTATTTAAGTCCTTTCTGGCCCTCATAGGGGGGTTTTGCAATAAACCACTGTGTTCTGTGCAATGAACTTAACTACTCAGACAAACTGTGAAATACTGTATAAAAACAGTTATAAAGAAATTATGTACAATTGCCTTTGGGATGGAGGAAGGAGAGAGTTACTATTACAATAACATTTCTAAGAAAATCTACTGCTTTTCTTCTTCAGGAAGAATCACTGTTGCAGCATATCATAATATCTGGGCAGATTAGCATGCAGTGTTTTCACTCACAGGATCCTTTATGTCACTGCTGTGGAAAAAAAATACACACTACCTCTAGAAACTGCCCATCTAACCAGTAATGTTTTGTTAAGGTGTGGACACTGGAAGCATCTAAGATAATTTGTAAAAACATTTTGAAATTTGCTGTTGCTGAAGTTGCTGCCCTAGTGGAATACGGTCAGTGTTACTTGCAGAGGTTTATTACACTTGAGTAACAAAAGACAATACAGTGGGCCAAAAGCTTGGTGAGTTTAATGGACAGGCATTCTTTCCCCTTCTTGAATGAGACAAAAAGTTTATTTACTTTTTTGCTACTTCAGTGCTTGTAGTGTTATATCTAATTTGTGTGTACATGCCTAGCAAAGGCACAAAATAAGAAGTTATGTACTCACCATAACATTCCATCTGAGTAGGTAAACTTCATTTGTCAGCAACCTTTGGGAATCGGATCCAACCTCGGATCCGAGCCGGCAGTTTTCAACAGCTTTAGATCCGAGCTCCAAGCTCCTCCCCCTACCCATAATCCCCTGCCAACCCTGACTGACCCCAGATCAAGTTTGCCCAGCAGCAGAAACTGCTAGCAATGAGTAATCCCAAGATAAGTGGGCAAAACCCATGGACCCGAGTATGAGAACATTTGCAAGTGAGGGGACAGGAGGGAGGGACGGTTGCTGACAAATGAAGTTTACCTACTCAGATGGAACGTTATGGTGAGTACATAACTTCTTAATCTGAAGTAGTTAACTTCATTGTGCAGCAACCTTTGGGACAGAGTCCCCAGCTACCTGAACCTTGGGCGGCCTTCATGGCCGCCATCGAGTCAAGAGCCCTCAGGACCAATTCCGCCGGGGGAGCTGGAGATTGTAGAATGGCCTGCACATGTAGCCTCAGGGATAGTAGCCGGTCTGTGGTCAAGAAAGCTAGGAGCTTGTTTGTGTCCAATCTGGCCCCTATGAAGTCTATAGTCTGAGTCGGAGTAAGAGACGACTTCTCTATGTTGATAGTGATCCCCAGCCGGGGATCTAGACGGAGAAAGTAGTTTCTGGCTGTACAGAGTAGATGCCTTGTCGGGGCGGTCAGGAGTCAGTCGTCCAGGTACGGGAAGACCTGAATTCCCTGGAGCCTCAGGTGGGCCGCTATCACTGCTAACACTTTGGTGAACACCCTGGGGGCTGTGGTGAGACCAAAGGGGAGGGACCCTGAATTGGAAATGACTGGCTCCCAGCCGGAAGCGGAGGAACCTCCTGGATCACCTGTCCATCAGAATGTGGTAGTACGCATCCTTGAGGTGTATACAGCACATCCAATCGTTCTCCCGCAAAAGGGGGAGAATGGATTGAAGAGTGACCATGCGGAACTTCTCTTTGGTTACGAACACGTTCAGTGAAGAGAGGTCAAGGATCGGTTTTAAGTCAGTCTTTTTTGGCACCAAGAAGAACCTGGAGTAAAACACGGATCCGCATTGGTCTGGGGGGATGTGTTGGATGGCTCTTTTTTCCAGCAAATGTTGTATTTCCATTGCTGCGGCCTCCCTCTGCTCGGGTGGGACATCGGGGAGGTGTCCGGGGCTGTGTGGATAACGAGAAAAGGGAATTTGGTATTCTCTGGATATGATGCTAAGCACCCAGTGGTCTGTCGTGATGGAATCCCAAGCTGCTGGGTGCTTCGAGAAACACCCCCCGACTGCCTCCAGAGTGGAGCAGTCGGGCAACCCCTCAAGGGTGTTGCGTGGGTTGGTCCGAGAAGGGTTCTCTAGATCCAAAGTTCCGTGGGCCCCTTCTGCCTCTAGGGCGGCGTCCACCCTGCCCTCCTCTGCCACGGAAGGGCTGGGAGTCCAGAGCGGGACGGGACTGTTGTGACTTCCAGAACCACATCTTCTTCTGTCCCTTTTGATTCTTAGAAAAGGACCTTTGGGGAGCAGAGAAGCAGACTCCAACGGCAGACAACATCTTCCCGTCCTTTTCGCTCTGGACCAAGGTATCTCGCACGGTTTTGCCGAAGAGGGCACAACCATCAAAAGGGGCATAAGCGAACGATGCCTTAAAGGGTTCCGCGAAATCACAGTGTCGGAGCCAGGCCCGACGTCTCATAACGAGGCCCGCTCCGCCGGCTCTAGCGGCTCCTTCCGTGGCATGAGACAGAAGCCGCATAGAGGTATTAGATATGAATCGTAGAGTGGTCATCCGGGTGGAGCGCAATTGTTTGTCCTCCGACATGGACTCGGGGGGGCAACACAGCGTACTCTTTAATAAGGTCCCGCTGCAGTCGGAGCACGTGTGCCATGTAGTTCAGCGACCTCACCGAGAAGGTCGCTGAACTAAACACCCGCTTCCCTAGGCGGTCCATCGACCAAGAGTCTTTGCTCGGGGGATGAACCGTGGGATTCTCCTGAGCAAGTTCCCTCTTGGTGCCCGCCGCCACCAACATGGCATCTACCGGGGGACCCTTACTCCAGTGGGACTTGTCAGAGGGTGGGCTTAGGATCTTGTCCGGATGCTTGGGGACTGGCTCCACAGTGTCCGGCTCCTTCCACGCCCTGGTAGTGATCAAATCTACCAGGGGGCCGGCCAGAGGGGACACCCAAGAGGTAGACAGGCTGCTTCTAACACCTCCAGGAACACGGATTTGTCCGAGGTAGGCTTTGGGGCAGACCACCCCCCCCCTTTATTCTGAGCATCTCCATGATGTCACCAAATGAGACATCTTCGGGGGGTGATCTTGGGGAGCCTTCCCCTTCCTCCAAATCCGTGTCCTCAGTCAAGGACTCAGGGGAGTCCAGGTGCCTCCTCTTGCACCTTCGCTTGTGAGGGACCTCCTCGGGGGGGCTGTCCGAGGAGGTCTCACTAGCAACATCTTGTTCCACTGGAACTACCTGTGACGTCAAAGCAGGCTGTCTATGGGGCCGGGTGATGAAAGCTGGGTCCAACTGAGAAGGAGTGCAGGGTGGAGCCGTGGCAAGGGTCGGGGGCCTGGAATCCTTTGACAGAACCCTCTCCACCACGTCGAATGCCGAAGGAGAGCTGCTCTCTCTGGGATCCGAAAGCAGACTCTCCCTCGGATCCGACAGATGGATCGGGGCCGGAGCCGAAGCGATCGGATCCGACAGACCAGCATGCTCCGACCCAGACGGAGCCGAAGGCATACCGATACCACCGGATCCGAAGCTCAGCCCTCGGCTCCGAGAGCTCGGATCCGAAGAAAATGGACCCGACTGACTCGAGGGAAGTGTCGGCACCGAAGTACCCGAGACTATCGGCACCGACACCCCCCGGCTCCGAAGACTCCGAACCCGGGACACAGGACGGAGAAGGAGCTATCGGGACAAAGAAAGGGGGTCGAGCTCCCCCCCAGAGGGGGGGGAGGCAGGAGCACTCCCATCTGCAGTTGGGCCTGGAGGAATCTTCTCATCATCCGGTCCAAATCTGCATCTGTGAGACTTCTCATAGATCTCGACGAGGCCACTGAGGCAGGGCAGGAGTGTCGCCTCAATGACCTCGAAGGAGATCGGGTCTCCTCCTCCTCAGGACCCGGTGAAAAGCACGGGGACCGGATCCGAGAAGGAGGAGAACCGGAAGACCTGGAGGGAGAAGACCGCTTAGCTGGGGGGGCCAAAGTGGAGGCCTCGGCCCGCCGCTTGTAGTGCTTCTCCCTCTTCCTTTCTTTCCTAGCCTCCCTCTCCTCCGAGCCTAAGGCGGGAGGTTGAGTCCCGGCCGGGGGGAGGGAAGCAGGAGTGGCAGCTGCTGCAGCCGCTGCGGGAGCCACGGAAGGACCGGAGGTAGAAGCCGAATCCGGGGGCAGAAGACCCGCCAGAATCCGCTTAGACCTTCTGTCCTTAAGTGCCCTGGAGTTGAACGCTGCACAAATGGTACAACCAGAGGACAGGTGTTCAACCCCAAGGCACAATACACACCGAGTGCTGCCATCCGCTGGGACAGCTTATGGCCACACTCGGTGCACTTAGAAAACATTAACTTTGGGGCCTCAGACATACTCAATAAAGTAACTCACACACACACAAGGCCCCAAACACACACACACACACACACACAACACTGACGGAACCACGAAGGTAGGGGAAGGATAACTAGAAGTAAAATAAACTAAGAGTTTAGACTAAAAAGGTGGCTAAACACACTCTCACACCAAAGATTAAAGAAAAGATTTAAAAAGTTAAATTTTTCCTCACAAAGAGAACGAGAATGCCAGGAGACTCAGGATCAAGCTGCTGAACGAAACCGCGGCAAACTAGATCTAGGGTCAGTCAGGGTTGGCAGGGGATTATGGGTAGGGGGAGGAGCTTGGAGCTCGGATCTACAGCTGTTGAAAACTGCCGGCTCGGATCCAAGGTCGGATCAGATTCCCAAAGGTTGCTGCACAAATGAAGTTAACTACTTCAGATTAGTCCCTTTACGTGGGTAGCTGACATAAAAGACTATCATTTGAACATACATATTTAGAGTCACTGACAACCACTGACTTGAAGGCAGGACATGTCTTCAATGACACCCTTTAATTATGAAATACTAAATAAGACACTGAAGCATGACAACTTGCACCTCTGAAATCCTTCTGCATGAGGTCACAGCAACCAGAAAACAATACTTTCTGTGAAAGGTTTTGTGCCCACTTAATACAGTGGTTTCAATGGAGCTGAAGTTCACTTCTGCAAAATAAAGCTGAAATCCCAAGGGCACAGATGCATCTTCTTTGTTGCCTTAAATGAAGAACTCCAAGACCTTAATTGAAGGTTTTGCTGCTACCTGTGGAAAGGTTGGTATGCACAATCTGCACAAATAAGTTATGGTACAGCAGAATGCAAAAGGTCAACATTTTGTTACATAATCCAACTGATAAATCTCAACTTTACAGGAAAGACTTTCTTGGATTAGGTCTCCTTGTAGGTAGAAAAGGAATACTTGTTAGGAATCAGAATTCCATCTTCCGTGTTCATTTACAACCTGCACTGAGAGCGAGACCTTTAAACAGGAAATTATTGTTTCCTGTTTAGCTTTAGGTTTATTCCTTCAGACAACAGATATCTGTTGTATTAACTGTAATAATACAGTATTACATATCTTATTGTGCATAGTAAGGTGTGCTTATATAACATTGATTTATACACACCTAGTTGTTATATACCATGTCTTATTTTTTTTCTGTATACTGATGTACACTTATAGCCTCTAGTTATTTCATTAACGTTGATTAAATTTTACAGTCTTTTAAATGTTTTTTATAAGATGACATGTTCAATGACTTTTAAACACTATGTTAAATAGTTTTGTATACATGTGCATACGCATGCACTTATGCTTTTAAGATTGGCTTTGCTATACAATTATCAAATGTTGATCTTTATAATTGTTGATTATCTGTTGCTTTAACAGCACCTAGCAACCTGTAAATGCATTCTTATTTGATTGGATGTATTACTGAACTATTACTACAAGTAGTATGCATTCTATTCTAGCATTAGATCTGAAGAAGCTATATGCGAAAGCGCTCATCTGTGTTCTTATTATTTTTATTAAAGTTACGACTTGGATTTACCTCTGCTGTGTACTACTGGTTGTGATTTGAACTTTTTGCTACTTCCTGCTTTTTACACACCAGTGGTTCATTTCCTCAACATTGTTTGTTTTTGTAAACTATAGTAACATAACATACTTCACATATATTTGCTATACATCATATAACCTAAGCAACATTACATAAATTATTCAATTCCTGCATTTTTTAATAAACATTTTCATTAAACCATCACTTACTACTTATGCAATCTTACATTTATATACATAAAAACAAACCACACCAACTCAATCCTAGTTGCAAGCATTTTATATCACAAACCATACTGAGACACTCACAGTTGCAAACATTACTATAACTTTTAATCTACCTAATCTTTCTCACTCAGAAATTACATAGCTCATTTCAGTCCTGCCGCCTTTTAGGCCTCATTCCTTCGTTGTATGTATTGTTCCCACAATTCCCATTTTTTTCCTAAAGTAGTTTGCTCCTACCCTTTTCTAAAGATCTCAATTCCAATTGTTTTGTCTCTGTTATTATATTCACTACTTGCAATGTAGTTGGTTTAGATTTTGATTTCCACATTTTCTAGTAATTGCTTTTTTGGCAGCCACCATTATTAGGCAATTCTGATTCTGTATCTTAGCTCAGAAAAATCAAATCCCCCGTCAGACCAATCTGCCCACCCAGCATCTACGACAGTGGATCCTGCAGGGAATCCTTAAAGTCCACCAACTCACCGCACTCCCAAAAAATATGTTCCCAATTACCTCTTTCTTTCACACCTCTAACATTTACTGTCTTGCCTGAGGAAAAATTCTCTGGAGTCTACTTGGGGTATAAAAAATATCTATGTAAGCACTTCCATGGAAAAATTCTAAATCTTCCAGATTGTGTTGCATATTTGGGAGACATACATATATCCTCCCAGTGTTGTTTTTTTTTTTCTTGTGAACTGCTTATCCAATCTCTCTTCCCAATCCTTCCTAAACTCCTCTGATTCTTATAGTTATCATGCAATATTTTATATGCTCTATTAATTATTATTTTTTTAAACGCAGCTTCTGTTCTAGATTCTATTAAAAACTCTACCAGTGCTGGTCTTTCATTTAGGACCCCCTATTTCTTTCTCTTTGCCTATATACTCTGATATCAATCTCTGATAGGGAAGGCAATCTCTCACCCGCAGTCCAAATAAATTCTTGGCGTCTTCCCATTCTATAATTTTTCCCGCTATAGTTATTTGCTCCCAATACCTTGGTTCCTTTGCCAATTTTCTTCAATAAATTACTGCCCTCTCTTGCCTACTGTCTGTATCCCTAATTGCAGTCATCCTTATTGGCATAATCTCCTTTCTCCATTTCTATGTTGGTTTATTTCTTAGAATATTTTCTGCCAACTTTATAGATATAATATTCTGCATGATAATTGTTATTCTCCTTAAAGACCTGGATCCAAAATCCCAGTCTTCCCTTGTTTCTTGAGCTTCCCCCGTGTTTCATCATCATCCCTTTCCACTTTGAATGACAGTTTTCTGCTTGTGCTATGCATAGAAGTCTTATCCGTGTAGCCTGAAATCCCAGTCAGCCCTGTTCTACTGGAAGAATCATCTTATCCCCCGTGACTCTTGTCACCTTCCCCCTCCGATAAAGTCCTTCAGCTCCTTATTAACTGCTACCCACAACTTTTCTGGTTGATAAAAATTTGCCTGACCTGTGTATAAGAAGGGACTAAAAATATTTTAACTGCTTGTATCCTACTATCCATAGTCATATAACAAAGCTTCCATTTTCTCAGTGTTTGTATTATCTTTTTAGTCTCTTCCCACATATCCTTAGCTGCCACATTAGAATCATTTTAATCCATACTCCTACATATTTCATTTTATCATGTCCCCATAAATATGGGATATTCTTGAAGCACTTCATGTGTGGGTACATAATTTACCTCTAATTGCCTATGTTTTAGCTTCAATAATTTTGTATCCCAAAAATATCTAAAACTGTCTCAAATGTTCCACAACACTGTAATGTATTTTTCTAGTTTTGTCAGGTACAAAATATCTGCAAATAAAACCAGCTTTTCTTGACTATCATCCCAATTATATCCTTGAATTTCTGAGTCCCTTATTTTCTTTGCCAATGGTTCTAAATATAATGCAAATAACAAAAGGGGAAAGAAGACACCCCTGCCTAGTTCCTCTGCTCAGGCAGAAATTATCAGAGGACCCAACCCACTTTAATTTTTGCCTCCGACTCCTCATATATTCTCCTAATCAACCTTATAATTTTTTTCAGGAAATGCAAATGCTTCCTTTGGCCTGCTCAAAGTCCCAGCTTACTCTGTCAAATGCTTTCTCTACATCAAGACCCACCAACAACAATGGTATTTTCACATTCTGCTTCCCTCTGGATCATCAATGTTATGTTAATGTTATCAAATGTTTGCCTCCCCTCCACAAAACGACACTAATCTAGGTTGCGTCTTTTAGCTTTTCCCAGTTAGGGGGTCGCCACAGCAAAACTCCGGTCCACTAATGATTGGCAGTAGATTTTTATGTGCCGAGTTGCTGGCCCTGATGCACAACCTTCAACAAAGGTACGCCCATTCACGCATGTCTCCACACAGAAGACGCTGTAGCTGAGAATCAAACAGGACAATGTCTTACTATGAGGCGACAATGCTACCGCAGCACCACCACCGCAGCCAACACTGATCTATATCCATCCGTATTGAAATTATTTTTGCCATTCTTTTAGTCATTATAGACATGAACATTTTATAACTCTTAGTTATGTACTTACCATAACGATAGATGTAAGTGATCCATCTCGCCTACATTCAATACTGATGGGCTCGGAGCTGAGAATCGGCTCCGACTTGGCCGCTATAACAAGCACGAAGTCTCTCATTGGCTGGGCCAGCCCTGTATCCCAGGATGCACCAAACTCAAACCCCCAGATCTTGTTTGCCCCAACACATTCTTCCACCAACAGAACCCATAAAGAGAAATCTGTAAGAGGAGAGAAAAATAATATCCTTAGGGGAATCTAGGAATATTTGTCTCCTCCAAGTCCAACAGGTTGGGGGAAGGAGGGTGGAGTGCGAGAATGTGGAGATGGATCACATACATCTATCGTTATGGTAAGTACATAACTAAGAGATGTAACGTGATCCTATCTCGCCTACATTCAATACTGATGGGACAGTGTCCCTAGCACCTGAATCCTGGGGGGCTCACTGGAAAACACTCCTGAGCACTGTGGAACCAAAGGAAGCCCGACCTCTAGATGCCACATCCAATTTGTAATGAGAAATAAAGGTATGTGAAGAAGTCCAAGTAGCCACTGCACATATCTCATCCACAGACAGCCTAGCGTGAAAAGCCACTGAAGTTGCCATAGCCCTAGTAGAATGCGCCTTCACTGGAAAGGGAAGATCCCTACCCGTCAATGCATAAATTAAGGAGATGCAATCCCTAATCCACTTAGCGATGGTGGACTTAGTTACAGATCAGCCAATTCTATTGTCCGAAAAAGACAAAACTGATCCAATTTCCTCTCCTGTTGTATCCTATTCAAATAAAACCTCAATTGTCTATGTACATCCAACTGGTGAAATATGTATTCTGCTTTGTTGGAGAATTGTGGGAAAAAAAACGGCAGCTCAATAGACTGTTGAAGGCAAAAGGTGGAAGAGACCTTGGGGAGAAAGGAAGGGTTTAGTCTCAGAGATACTCTGTCCTTATGAAAAATCAAATAAGGAGGTTTGACAGAAAGGGCTTGAAGCTCTGAAACCCTTCTGGCTGAAGTAACGGCTACGAAAAATGCAGTCTTCCATGATAAGAATTTAATTCGCAAGTGGCTGCTGGCTCAAAGGGTGGAGAAGTTAAAGCTCCGAGCACCATTTTTAAGTCCCATGGTAGAACGGGTTGCGAAACTGGGGGGCGAATCAACCAGGCTCCTTTCAGAAAGGCTTTACACAGCCTATGACCCATGAGGGAAGGTTCATGAGCAACGTGATAATTAGAGATCGCCGCCAGTTGAACCTTTATAGTGGAGACAGCGGAACCCTGTCTAAAAAGTGTTGCCAAAAAATCTAAGACCGCTGATACAGGGGCTGTAAGGGGATTAAGATCACGCTGCTCAGCCCAAATTGCAAATCTCTTCCATTTACTAGATTATATCTTCCTAGTAGAAGACTTGTGAGAAGAGGACAGAATCTGTACCACTTCCGGGGTAAGAGTATGTTGTCTGACTAAGGCAGGAAGTGGAGCAGCCAAGCAGCGAGTTTGAGAGTTCAGAGGGATGGATGGGGCTGCCCCGACTGATGAGTCAATAGGTCTGGAGCTGGGTCCAGAATCCAAGGACCATCCACCGCATACTTCCGAAGGAAGGGGAACCAAATTTGACGGGGCCAGTGTGATGTGATCAGAATCATGCTGCTTCCCAAACAGATTGCCTTCTGAATCACTCTTGGCAGAAGAGGGATTGGAGGGAAGGCGTAGAGCAGACCGGAGGGCCAACTGTGGACTAGAGCATCCCTGGGTGATTCCCCCTGAGGAGGGATCAGAGTGAAAAAATTGCTGCACTTTGCATTTAGGGGACTGGCAAAGAGGTCGCAGCAGGGAAGACCCCACTTGGAGAAAATCTGAGGAGCCACTCGATCGTTCAGGGACCACTCGTGAGGCATCATAATAGCTCTGGTCAGCCTGTCTGCTATCACATTGGACTTCCCCGGAATGTGCGTTGCCACAAGAACACGCTGGGAAGAGATCGCCCAGTTCCACACTCTCATGGCTTCCCTGCAAAGGGGATAGGACTTGGTCCCCCCCGTTTGTTCAGATACCAGACAACCGACATATTGTCGGAAAGAATCGCAATAGTTCCCTGGGGAAGAAAGCTGTGTAGTGCCTGCAACGCTAGAAGCACTGCTCTCATCTCCAGAACATTGATATGCAAGTGAGTCTCGTGATCTTGCCAGGTACCTTGGACCGTTTTGCCCAGATAATGCCCCCCACCCTATCTGTGAGGCGTCCGTGGTTACCATGGCAGCGGGGGATGGGGGGGATGAACGATCTCCCTTGATTCAGATTGGAGGGGAGAAGCCACCAACGAAGATCTTGTCAGCATCTCTCCGTGATGAAGATGGGATAGGACAAGGGCAGTTCCTGATATGACCGCTGGACCGAAAGGAGCCATTGAAGTATTCGCATGTGTAACCTGGCAAGAGGGACTAGAAGAATGGTAGCCGCCATTGTTCCCAACAATTGAAGAACTGTTCTGGCTTGGGCTTTTCTCCGGGGCAGCAAGGCCAGAACTTGGGCCTGCAACACCTTTAATCTCTCCCTGGGTAGAAATGCTCGCATCTGTAAAGAGTCTAGCTCTGCGCCGATAAAGGCAACACGCTGTGAAGGCAGCAATACAGATTTTGCCCCATTGAAAGTAACTCCTAGTAGATGTCCCAATTTGACAGTAGTTATGGCTTGAATAAGTAGATGCCTGGTGGGGGCGGTGAGGAGCCAGTCGTCTAGATAAGGAAACACCTGGAATCCTAGACGTCTCAGGTGAGCAGTCACCACTGCCAAACACTTGGTAAACACCCTGGGGGCTGTGGTGAGACTAAAGGGCAGGGCCCGGAATTGAAAATGACTGGCCCCCAGCCGGAAGCGTAAATGATGCCTGGAGGCCTCGTGTATATTGATGTGATAATAGGCATCCTTGAGATCTATGGAGCACATCCATACTCCTTTCTCCAGCAGGGGGAGAATGGATTGCAAAGTGACCATCCGGAACTTGGACTTCTTTACAAAGCGGTTCAAACAGCTGAGATCCAGAATGGGTCTCAAGTCCCCTGTTCTTTTCAGCACCAAAAATAATCTTGAGTAAGTTCCTGATCCGATCTGGTATGCGGGGACTGGTTGGATGGCTCCTTTTCTTAGCAGCTTTGAGATTTCTAGTGCTGCTTGATCCCGTTGACTGGGTGGAACATCCTGGATTCTCTTTGACAGTGGGAGAGAACGGATAAAGGGAATGGTATAACCTCTGGTGATGATTCGAAGCACCCATCGATCCTGAGTGATGGACTCCCAGGCCTGAAGATGCTCCGAAAAACGACCCCCGACTGGCTCCGGAGATGCACAGTTGGGTAATCCCTCAGGGATGCTGGAAGGAGGAACCACGAAAGGATTCGCGGTCTCCTGTATTGCGGGGGCCTCCACAACAGTCCCACTCAGACACAAGGTCAATACAACAACGTAGCTATTAAAATAGCTTTTGGATATAAATTCTCCTACAAAACCCAGCTAAGAAAGATCAAAAAGAGGGTACTTAGCCACAGCCAAGTTGAGACCGCATCGATACTCTAGTAGCGGCAAATGAGATCTGGGGGTTTGGGTGTGGTGCATCCTGGGATACAGGGTTGGCCCAGCCAATGAGAGACTTCGTGCTTGTTATAGCGGCCGAGTCGGAGCCAGCCCATCAGTATTGAATGTAGGCGAGATAGGATCACATTACATCCATGGTTTAGTATTGAAATGGGCCTGTATGAAGCTGAATCTGATTGAGCTTTAGGTATTACAGCTACCACTGCTTTCTCCCAGGATGGTGGTACTTCTCCTCCTCTTAAGATGCTGTTAAACAAAACCTTCCAGATCTTTCAGCTTTTTTTCCCTCCTAGCTTCCAAATTTCCACAGTAATACCATCTATTCCTGGGGACTTTTCTGTAGATTGGTTATACATTACAATTTTTATCTCATCTCCTCCTATCCTAACCGTTAGTAATTGAGCCTCATCTCCCTCGATCCTTAGCATATTTAATTCTTCCATAAACATTTCCATTTGTATCTATTCTTGATTCTCATATTTTTCTGCTTTATAGAGGCTCTCATAAAATTTCCAAAATATTTCTAATACCTCTACTGATCTCATTACCTTTCTTGTTATAGGGACCCTAAGTTTGGTGACAGCCCTTTCTACTTTCTGTTGCCAGAGAAATCATTCTAAAAGTTGCTGTGGTCTAGTGTTATCAAAAAACAGTTGTTTAACAGCAATATTCCTAACCTTGTGCATATTATCAAGGTTATCCTTTATTTTCTGCCTAGCATTCTGCAGTTGATCCTCTTCTTGTTCTGTAAGATTCATCCTATTCTGCAATACTTTCACATTTGTCAGTCCCTCTAAACAGTTCGTTATTTCTTAACCATAGCTCCCTTTCTTGTATTTCCACCTTGTTTTTACACTCCACCTTAATTTTATTACACTCCCTAGCTATATTTTCAGAAGAAATTTCTATCCTCTTTAACAGCTCCTGAATAATCTCCACTCCCCATTCCTTAAATTCCCCTCTTTTTAACAGGTGGGAAAGTGAAAATGTCTCATTTTTAATTCATTACCCTGTGTTTTTATTTTAGTTATTATTGGCGCATGATCTGCAATAGTTAATGGGTAGTTCCTGTGAAATGTAAATTCTGTCTAGCCTAGCCCAGTTTTTACATCTTGGGGAATAATATGTAAATTCACTCTGAACTTCTATTACTGAATTCACATCTTGCATGCCAAATATTTTCAAACATTTCTTCAAAAATCTACCCTCCTTTGTTATATTTCCCTTCTCGGCCCCCCCAGACACATCTCCACTGCTGCAAATCAAGTTCCAGTCCCTATAAGTAATATTCCTTGCTGAAAACTGCTTATTCATCCCAGAATTTTCTTAAGTTCCATTATATCAGTTTTAGATGGAATATAAATACATGCCAGTGTAATCCTCTTGCCAGTAGCCCCTTAGTACTACAGATCTGACATTATCTGTTTTCATCTTCTTCTATCATTATTGGAGCTCCTCTTGCAATTAATTTAAGTACTCCTCATTTCCTTTGTCTCAGGTATTCCACTGAATAACCATCCTGAAAACCTTTATCAAATTCACGTGTTCAGTTCTTTCCAAGTCTGTTTCCAGTAACATGGCTTTTGCACTCTACATTTTTAAATATAGTTCACTACTCTTTCTTGTTTGTATTTATCTGTGAGGCCATTTACATTTAAAAACATTAAAGAAAGCATCATTGTATTAAAAAGTTGTTGTTCCCACCTTTTATGTACAATACCTTTTTTTGTTAAATGTCTAGTTCCAGCTTGTGTGTGTGTTACATGCATACACTGTTCGTTAGGTTGAACTTTTATACAGTTGTTTCTTGTCATATACATTTAAGCCTATGTCACATCTTATAAAACTTGTTTTATTGAAAGACCTCAAAACAACCCCCCATACCCCCTAAAACCTATTAACTTAGTACTAACAGACAAAACTATGTATATTTTCAAACATTACCCTCCTAATAGGAACATAAGTCCCAAACAGACAGCCACACTCATAGACTTGAGTTAACCTAAAAGAAAGGTCATCCACCCTAAGAGGCATGGGTGCAGCCTGTGCTTCTACTAGGTGCTGATTGGTTTTATCTCATCTTTATAGCTCTCCCAGTTGGGAAAAGCCCTGAATATTTTAAGAAAACATTAATTATCTTGGGAAAGCCCTTGAATGCTTTCAAAGAACATTATCTACTTTGGGAAAACCCTTGAATGCATTCAAAGATCATTATCTAAGCCAATTTCTCTTTTTTCCTCAGCCAATCGCTCTCCACCAGGCCATTGTCAGTTTTTCTTTATCGGATTGTCTCCATGAAAACATGAGAACCAGGCAGCCAGTTTCTCTTATCAGACTCTTTCCATGGAAACATGAAGACCAGCTGCAGAACGGTTACTGAGCTTACATGTATTTGCTAGAGAAAAACCTCATAATATTCAATATTCTTTTTTATTTACTTGCTCTCTTAAAACTTAATAAATCAATCTAAGGTCTTTAATCCAGTCATTTCCCCATGCAAGAATGAGAAAAAGCACAATAATTTTTCTTTTATCATGCTTTTAACAAGACTTTTTATACACTGCAGTGCCTACATTTCTTAAAACTGAACAAGAACAGAGAGAAGGGAGAAAGAAAAAAAAGAGCAGCACCTGTTTACAATCCCATTACACTTAAAACAACTGAAAAAAACTTTACAGCATGTAAAGAAAACCACATGCCAGAAAACTGGTACTATTTAAGAAAAAAAACTTTACTTAAAATTAGCTTTCTCCCTCCTCTTGCCCTCCCCAAAGCACTTTTCCAAACATTAATGACATGAAGTAGGGCATATACTTTAGAGTCCCCCACAAGGCCAACAAAGTCTGAAAAAATCCAATGTTTCCAGATTTTCTCGGTCTGTCATATTTCACAAATATAATTACAGCATTGTAATCCCATATTAAGTTACGGATTTTGTTACTGTTTATCTCCAAAGTCCTGTGTGCTTCTTCATTTCCAA
Source organism: Protopterus annectens (assembly GCF_019279795.1). Taxonomy (NCBI): domain Eukaryota; kingdom Metazoa; phylum Chordata; order Ceratodontiformes; family Protopteridae; genus Protopterus; species Protopterus annectens. Next base: position 819,314,568 of record NC_056743.1, read on the forward strand.
TGTACTCTCAATTCTTCTAGTAAACACTTGTGCTCCCCTCCTTCTCTCCAACATTTTCCATTGAAAATTTTGAAAAGGTTTCACAGGTACAGTCCCAGTGTGGTCTTTATTACTAGATGAACAAGAAACAGAATCTCCTTCTCTTTCATAGCTTACATTTTGTTGGACAAACTTTTCTATTTCCTCCTTAGCATGTACTTCATCAAAAAATTACTTTGTCCCTCTAGGGAAGAATACCTTGAAAGCAGCTGGGTACAGCAATTTGAATCTCACACCTGCATCTCAACTTCCTTGAACAGTGGAATGAATTTACTCCTCTTCTGTCTGGTGTACAATGAGTAATCATTCTCCATAAACAATCTGTTTTCTCCCACTTTTAGTACTTTGTTCTTCAGCCACAATTGTGTCAGAATCAACTCCTTCTGCTGGTAGGATTGCATCTTTACTATTAAAGGTCTAGGTTGCCTTCTCATAGCCAGGTTTGTAGCATACACACTATATGTGCCCTTTCAACTAACTGCTGCTGCTGTGGAATACCAGTCCAGTTGCTTATTTCTGCATTCATAAGATTAATGCAGCATGTTCCTTCCAGCTTCTCTGATATAGCTGAAAATCATGTTTTCCCTACATGCTCCGTCCTCTAATTCTATTATTTTTTGAAGCATCTCTTCATGAGCAGTCTCATATTCATTCAGCCTTTTCTTTATTTTGACCCCTAATTTTTGCAGCTTTATCATCTCATCTGAATATCGGTTTAAAACTTCTTCCATTTTTCCAAAGCCCTGTACACCCTATGAGGTCTGCAGTCTCCCTCTTTAGGGAATAAAGAGAGGGAGGGCAGCTTGGTGGGAAAGTGAGAGGAAAGGTGCAGAAAAGGACTAGGGAAACTACTCCAACTCATGGAACTAAGGATAACTGAGAAGACGACTATCTGAGCTATGACAGAATTTACCTGAACATCTACATCTACAGTTAGGTTCTTAACAGTACTGCAATATGCTCACTGTATTGCTCAGTGTTGCATTCCTCACTTATGACAGTATCAAAGTAGTAAGGAAGGTGGATACCAGTGACTAGGAATCAAGGCCCTGCAAGGTGATAAAGGCAAAACATACACTGGTTATAGAAGCTACTCACTAATTGCAATGTCTAGAAAAAATATGTGACAGATATCCAGGTTACTGTTTCGGAAATGGCCTGTATAACAGCACCTTGAGGAAAGCTGTTGTGGGTGCAGTGGCTGTAGTACAGTAGTTTCTGATGGGTCCAGGAATAACTGCCACGAGCTAAATATCAGGAGATAAATTTACTAAGCCATTTGGAATGAGTCTGTATTTACCAGTTTGGATTATTTTCCTTCTGCACAGGAGATAAGCAACTGATCAGAATTTCTGAATTCTTTAGTTCAGTGCAAATAAAATCTCAGCTGTCTCAGTACATCTAGGGAATGCAGGATTATTCCTCCCTAAATAATAGCTTGATTAAAGGGAATTTCAGAAAATACCTTAGGCATGAAGGAAGGTTAAGTACAGAATACCCTACCTTGATAATAAATTAGCAAGGGTTCTTTCCACATTAAAGCCTGTAATTCAGAAATTATCATAGAAGAGGACAGCACCACCAAAAAAAGAAGTTATGTACTCACCATAACGTTCCATCTGAGTAGGTACTTCATTTGTCTGCAACCTGTGGGTATCGGATCCGAGCCGGCAGCTTACCAAGCTCCAAGATCCGAGCTCCTAGCTCCTCCCCCTACCCATAATCCCCTGCTACCAACCACATTACCTCAGATCGTTTTTTTTTTTTGTCTTACCAACCTGGAAACACGAAATATCAACTGCAAAGGTGATCAGAAAATCCCGAAAGGTTCGGGGGATGGCAGGGGGGGCCGGTTGCAGACAAATGAAGTACCTACTCAGATGGAACGTTATGGTGAGTACATAACTTCTTTATCTGAAGTAGTTACTTCATTTGCTCTGCAACCGGTGGGACAGAGTCCCAGCTACCTTATAAGAACCTGGGTGGTCCTTACGGAAGGATATTCCGAAGCACCGCAGAGCCAAAAGAAGCCCTACTTCTCGAAATCACATCTAATTTATAATGAGAAATGAACGTATGAGAAGAGGACCAAGTAGCTGCTGAACATATGTTGTCCACTGGAACCCTAGACCAGAAGGCTGATGAGGTGGCTACAGATCTTGTAGAATGAGCATGGATACTAACCGGGGCTGGTTTGCCAGATGATATATACCCCTGAATAATACACTGATGAATCCAATTTGCTACAGTGACTTTGGAAATGGCTTTACCCATGGCTGATTTTGCATACGAGACAAACAACTGGTCCAACTTGCGAAACTCTCTAGTCCTATGCAAGTAGAAACGCAGCTGTCTGTGTACATCCAATTTGTGTAATGTGCATTCTCCCTTGTTCTGAAATGTTGGAAAAAACACTGGTAGATTTATCGATTGATTTATATTTGTTTCTGAAGCAACCTTAGGCAAGAAAGACGGGTTAGTCCTGAGGGACACTCTATCTTTGTGAAAGATAAGGTAAGGAGGCTTCATACACAAGGCTTGTAATTCTGAAACCCTTTTGGCCGAAGCAATAGCCACTAAGAAGGCTGTTTTTCCATGACAAGAACTTCAGCGGAATTGAGGCTGCAGGTTCAAAAGGTAGACTCGTCAAGGCTTGCAAGACTATAGTGAGGTCCCATGGGGGAACCACAGACTTTATTGGTGGATTTAAAAGGAAGATGCCTCGTAAGAAGGTTTTGCACAACTTTGTAGATGCTAAGGAACCTATGCCATCACCCACATGAAAATGGGAGATGGCCGCCAATTGCACCTTAACAGTAGAAGCGCTTGCTCCCTGTTGAAAGATTAACGAGAGGAAGTCCAGGATGGTCAGAATAGGGACAGTAAATGGGTCCAAGCCCTTATCTTCAGCCCAAATGGAAAAACGTTTCCATTTACTGTTGTAAAGTTTTCTGGTAGATGGCTTATGAGCCGCAACCAGAATGGCCTTAACGGGAGATGAGATACCGGGAGTCCTAGCCATTAATGGAACTGGATCAGCCAAGCCGCAAGCTTGAGGTTGACCAGGTTTGGTGTTGGGCAATCCGCGGGATGAGAAATCAGTTCTGGACTGGGATCCAGAATCCACGGAGGAGCCACACTGTGAGACCGCAGAAAGGGAAACCAGATCTGCCGAGGCCAGAATGGGGCTATGAGGATAACTCTGCTCCCCAACCGACAGGCTTTCTGAATGAACTTCATCATGAGTGGAAGGGGAGGATGAGCATAAAGGAGCCCGGGAGGCCAAGCATGGACCAGAGCGTCTCTGGGGGTTTCCCCTCTGGGGGGAATTATTGTGAAGTACTCGCTGCATTTTGTGTTTAAAGGAGAAGCAAAAAGATCGCAGCGAGGCTGACCCCATTTGTGGAAGATCTGCTTCGCAACAGATGGATTCAGAGACCACTCGTACGGAGTGGGAAGCACCCGACTTAGCTTGTCCGCTAATATATTGGATCGTCCTGGGATGTGCGTTGCTACCAGAAAACAGTTGGTGGAGATCGCCCATTACCAAACTCTCATGGCCTCTCGGCACAGGGGGTAGGATCTGGTTCCTCCCTGTTTGTTTATATACCAGACTACAGACATGTTGTCTGTCTGGATCGCAATAGTCCCCAGGGGAAGAAGGTCGTGGAGAGCTTGCAACGCCAAAAGCACCGCCCTCATCTCTAGGACACTGATATGCAATGCGGTCTCTAGGGGAGTCCACGTGCCTTGAACGGATCTGCCCGAACAATGCCCCCTCACCCGAGGCGAGAAGCGTCTGTGGTCAATGTGGCTTCGACTGGGGGGATCACAAAAGGCCACCCTTCTCTGAGTTCCCGCGCATGAAACCACAAAAGAAGGGAGTCCTTGCAAACTCTGCTCAGCGGTATCGGCGCGTTCAACGGGTGGAGCAAGAGGGACCACTGGACTTGAAGGGTCCATTGCAATATTCGCATTCGCAGGCGGGCATGGAGGGAAAGACCGATTGCTGCTGCCATAGACCCTAGTGCCATCAGGACTAACTCCACTGGAGGAGAAGGATTCGAGAGAAGGGCTAACACCTGATAAGACAAGCTGTTCAATCTGACTGATGTTAGAGTAGCTCAAGAGATTCGAGTATCCAACCTGGCCCCTATGAATTACAGGGCTTGAGTGGGGCACAAGCAGGACTTCTGCAGGTTTACTGAAATGCCTAGGTTGTTGGCTAGAGTCAGTGCGTAACCTCTCGCTACAGAGAGCTGATGCCTGTTGGTCACGGTAAGGAGCCAGTCGTCTAGGTACGGGAAGACCTGAATGCCCTGAAGTCTCAGGTGGGCAGCAACCACCGCCATGACTTTGGTGAACACTCTGGGGGCTGAAGTGAGGCCGAATGGAAGAACCCTGAATTGATAATGACTGGCTCTGAGCCGGAAGCAGAGAAACCTCCTGGATCGTCTGTCCATTAAGATGTGGTAGTACGCATCCTTGAGGTCTATGGAGCACATCCAGTCATTCTCCCGCAGAAGGGGGAGGATAGATTGAAGAGTGACCATCCGGAACTTTTCCTTGGGTATAAACAGGTTTAGAGCGGAAAGGTCTAAGATGGGTCTGAGGTCCCCCGTTTTCTTTGGCACAAAAAAGAACCTTGAGTAATAACCCAATCCAGACTGATCTGGGGAGACGGGCTGGATGGCTCTTTTTCTTAGCAGCTTCAAAATCTCTGAAGCCGCTGCCTCCCTCTGATCGGGTGGGACATCAGGGAGGTGTCTGATTTTGGGGGGAAGATTTAGGAAAGGAATGAAATAACCTCTGGAAATGATATGGAGCATCCATCGATCCGTTGTAAGGGACTCCCAGTTTGACAGGTGCTCCGTCAACTGCCCCCCGACTGCCTCCAGAGAGGGACAGTCGGGCAAGCCCTCAGGGCTGTTGCGCGGGTCTGTCCGAGAAAGATTCTCTAGACCCAAAATTACGCGGCCCCCCTCTGCCTCTGGGCCAGCGTCCACCTTGTTCTCCTCTACCTCTAGAGGACGAGTGGTCCGCAGCTGGATGGGATTGCTGAGACTTACGAACCACAGCTTCTTTTGTCCCCTCTGATTCCTGGAGAAGGATCTGGGGACTAGAGAAGCGGACTCCGATGGCAGACAGCGTCTTCCCGTCCTTTTCGCTTTGGACCAGCGTATCGTGAACGGTCTTGCCGAAAAGAGCAGAACCGTCAAAGGAGGCGTTCGCGAAGGATGCCTTGAAGGGATCCGCGAAGTCGAAAAGACGGAGCCAGGCGTGACGTCGTAAGACAACCCCTGCTCCGCTGGCTCTGGCGGCTCCCTCGAAAGCATGAGAGAGGAGCCGCATAGACGTATTGGAGATGGATTTCAGAGTGGCCATTCGTGTCGTAAACACATTCCTGTCTCTGACCGACATGGACACCGGGGGGGGGGCTGCAGCGTATTCCTTGATCAAGTCTCGCTGTAGCCTGATGGTATGTGCCATACAGTTCAGCGCCCTTATAGAAAAGGTCGCTGAAGCAAACATTCGCTTCCCAATCCGGTCCAACGCTCGAGATTCTTTATCTGGCGGGTGGACCAGAGAACTCTCCTGAGCGAGTTCTTTCTTGGTGGCCGCCGCCACCAACATGGCATCAACAAGGGATCCTTTGGCCCATGATTTCCTATCTGTGGGGGGGCTTAGTATTTTGTCGGGACGCCTAGGAATTGACTCCACGGTGTCGGGCTCCTTCCACGCCCTGGTGGTAATTAAGTCCACCAGGGGGTCGGCCGGAGGGGACACCCAGGAAGTAGATGGGCCTGCCTCAAATGCCTCCAGGAACATGGATTCATCAAGGAAGGTTTTTGGTCAGACCACCCCCCTCTAATACGCAACATTTCCATGATGTCTCCAAAGGAGACATCTTCAGGGGGTGACCTTGGGGAACCCTCCCCATCATCTAAGTCCATGTCGGTGGTGACGGACTCGGGGGAGTCCAGGTGCCTCCTTTTACACAGACGTTTCCGAGAAACCTCCTCAGTGGGGCTATCCGAAGAGGGCTCGTCCACGGGTTGTTGTTCCTCAACAGGAACTAGCTGGAGGGCTTGGGCAGGCTATCCCGATGGTCGGATGATGGAAGACAGACCCTCATACAGTGGGGGTATGGGTGGATCCGAAGCCCGAACCGGGGATCTGGAGGATGTCAACAGTACCCTCTCCACTACCTCAAAAGCCGAAGGAGAATCACCCTCGCCAGCCTCTGAGAGCAATCTCCTCGGCTCCGAGGAAGGGATCAGGGTCGGAGCCGAAGCAGTCGGCGCCAAGAGAGAGGTGCACTCCGAAGCCAACAGCTCCGAAGATACAACTCCCTCGGATCCGATGCTCAGCCCTCGGCCCCAAGAGCTCGGATCTGACAAGCCCGAGGGCATAGTCGGCGTCGAAGAGACCAGCGCTATCGGCGCCGACAATTCCCTGGGTCCAAATGGGCACGGAGCCGATGACTCTGAGATCTGAAAACGAGTTGGAGAAGGAGTGATCGGTGCAAACATGGGGGCCAGACTCCCCCCAGAGGGGGGAGGCAAGAGCACCCCCATCTGCATCTGGGTCTGTAAGAACAGACGCATCATCCGATCCATATCCGCTTCGCTGATGCTTTTGGTTGATCTGGAAGAGTTAGTCAAGGCGGGCCGGGAGGGCCGCCTCGATGACCTCGAGGGAGACCAATCTTCCTCCTCCGGCTCCGGCAAGAAGCTAGGCGAACGGAGCCAAGAGGAGAAGGATCCAGAGACCCCCCGAAGGAGACTTAGTTATTTTTGCTGGCGGAGCTGAGGGGTGAGACTCGGCCCGCCTTTTATGGGATCTATGTCCCTCCTTATCCTTGTGCCTCTTCTCCTTAGTTGAGGAGGCACTAGTTTCCCCAGAGCTCAAACCCGAAGTGGGAGGTTGAGTCCCAGGTTGAGATGAGGGAACAGAGGGCACCGAGGCCGCTGAGGCAGCCGGAGCTCAAACGGGAGAGGAAGAAGAAGTTGACTCCTGGGGGAGCTTTCCCACCAGGATCAGCTTGTTTTTCCTATCCCGAAGTGCCCGGGGGTTAAAGGCCGCACAGATCTGGCAGGCCTCTGAAAGATGGGCTGCCCCCAGGCACAAAAAGCACTGAGTGTGGCCATCGGCTGGGGAAAGCTTGTGGTCACACTCAGTACATTTGGAAAAAATGGCCTTAGGCCCTTCCGCCATGTTAAAACACTCACACACACACACAAATGCTAAGTAGGGAGGGGGAGTGACAATGAAAAACTAATTAACTGTACCAGAAAAAATAAAACTAGCACTAAAAAGGGTAGAAAAAGGTTTACTACCACCCACACGATTTTGAAACTTTTTTGGTGAAGTTAAGATAGAAACGATCTCACCCAGCCAGGAGCTCTTCAAAGGGAAAGCTTCTTCAGCCGCGGCAAAAAATGATCTGAGGTAATGTGGTTGGTAGCAGGGGATTATGGGTAGGGGAGGAGCTAGGAGCTTGGATCTTGGAGCTTGGTAAGCTGTCGGATCCGATACACACAGGTTGCAGAGCAAATGAAGTAACTACTTCAGATACAAAACTTTCAAGATAGGAACTGGAGTATAATAAATGCAGCTTGCTCAAAATTTGCCATGGTTAGTTTTTTCGAATATATGGAGGAGATCCCATGGTGGAGCAAACTCCTTTCTATGTGCCTAAGATGGAGGACTTCTTTCAGAACTACTTAGAAGAAGGCCTGGAGTATGAGGGTGGATCCATGTTTAGACAGACTGAAATGGCAGTGCGATGGATTTTGACAGATGTACAAGCTAGGCAAGGCAAGATTTGTTAAAGTTTAATATGCCCTCCAGGACCATAGCCACTTATGTTTTACTTGGGTCATGTTTCCCCCTAGATTTTCATTGGAGCGATAATCTTTTCTAAATAACTAGGTAGGAATTTCTGGTTTCCCAACATCTTTCTCAATATTAAGCATGTTCATAAAGTACATGTGCCTACCTGCAATTAATGTGAAATCATCCATACTGTCAGCATTAGAGTGGCTAGGTAGGCATGTTAAAGGGATCCTTGGTTCTGAGTCAGCAGATCCAAACACTGAAGCAATACTTCCCACTTTACCTCCTGCTAAACTGCTCAGCTGACAGGACCCGTGTTGCCCTAGCCAAAAGGATGCTTTAAAATCACTTCTGGATTTTCCTCCTTAGTTTTGAGTAGTACCCTATGGTCACCATCATTCATCATCATCAACCCCCATTTTTACAAGGGGACAAGGTGTTGTATCAACTATTGCCACCTCTCTCGATTCACTGCCGCACTCCAACAGTCATGCCTGTCTACTGCATGTCTTATCTCACACAATACTTTCATCTCTTTACAGAATCTCGTTTCCTCTTGCCTTCTTCCTGCTTCTCCCAAATCTTCTTCACCAAACTGCCTTCTGCATATGTGCTTGAACTATGAACTACCTGTAATTGATTTGTCTTTGACCTTATCTGCAACTGGAACTACTTTGGCTTCTGCTCTGATGTCAATTTCTTTGTCTCACATCTCAAGCATATCATCTCTAGTTTTCTCACCTGTTTTGTCGTCACTGCCTAGGTTATTTTTTTTACCATAAAGTAGTACTGGTTGCATCACTGTTTTATGCACCCTGCCTTTCAGTTTCTTTAGCATTCTTCTATTACACACAACCCCTGACACTATATGCCAGCTGTATGCAACCTCTTTGATTTTAGCTTTAACCCCCCCATTCTAATTTCTCTCCTCCTCATCCACCCCTCATAGATACCTGAGGCTGTTAACCGCTTTCATTATCCTCCCTTCTGTCTCAATTTTCAACTTCTTCTGGTTTCTCCCACTTGGTGCCATGACAACCGTCATGTCTGTACTCAGTTTCATCCCATGTGCCTTTAGTTCTGCATTCCATTTCTCTACCACTTAGTGAAGTTCCTGTTTTGTGTCTGCTTGTAATGCCACATAGTCTGCATATAGCAGCTTTGTTGATGCGCCCCATCTAATATGTCTCCTAATGTAGTCCATCACTATAACAGTGGCAGGGGTTCAGAGCTGAACTATGATGCACACCTACTCCAACTAGGTATGCCTCTATGACTCTGAAAAAATTTATTTGTATAACTGGGTCTGTGTACGTAGCCTACACTAATTTTACCAGTGTTTACAGGACTTCAAACGATCAAAGGAATGCCCAGATCAGATTTCTTGGGACCTTGGCATATGCTTTCTCAGAGCCTAGGAATGCTCAGTTGGACTCTTTCCTCATCTCTAGCTTCTTCTCCCCTACTTGTTACACTCCAAAAATCTGCTTGTTTGTACTGTATCCTGATCTGAATCTGAACTGTTAATTTTCCACCTTAATTTCTCTACTCTGCATATTCATTTATCACCCTTCTCCAGCACATTTAAATACATTTATACAAATAGTGCTGTTGGTCTAAAACCAATTTCAAAGGAAAGATGTTTAAGATGGTGAGCAACTGTTCTATTTAAAATCGGTTTTAAATAATGTGATTGTGTTACATGATTAATTTGTATACAAGGATGTGCACCAGAAGTATCTGGTTTTAACACTTGAGAAAGCTGTACTGTGAAAGGTGTAAGGGCTTGTGTATTTAAATTTTTAGATTTTTATTACAAATCTCATGTTTCCCTGAGCCATTGCTTCTTTGTTTTGATTTTGGATTTGGAACTGCGGTGGTGGTGCTGCTGTAGCGTTGTCGCCTCACAGCAAGACGTTGTGCCGTTCGATTCTCAGCTAGAGAGTGTCTTCTGTGTGGAGACATGTGTGAATGGGCGTACCTTTGTTGAAGGTTGTGCATCAGGGCTGGCAAACTCGGCACATAAAAAATCTACTGCCAATCATTAGCGGACTGGAGTTCCGCTGTGGTGACCCCTAACCAGGAAAAGCGGAAAGACACAAACAAATTGGCTCAGGATTTGTATTGCTGTGAACTACCTTTTGGAACTTCTTAATTTTCTTTACTGCTATTCTTGCTTGTTTTCTAGGGTGGTCTCTTCTTCCTCTTTCTGTATAATGACTATCTTCATTATGTTTCTGTCTTTGCCTTGCAACCTTGACAGACCGTTTCAATGAGCCACCTGCTGAGTCATTTTCCAGAAGCTGGCAGAATGACTCTGATGCCTTGTTCTTTGTTATTGTGACTGCCCTTCAGCTGCTTTGTTGGCAACCAGTATTCCTTTTTAGTTTGGTCTTTGTTTTCTCTCACTTCTTCCTGTACTACTACTAATTTCTTTAGACAGCATCCTGGACTTCTACATTCTACCATCAAGTTTCCTTATGTACCTCATTTCAGTACCTGGCCTGGCTGTATATTTGTTCCATGGTCTTCACACATGTTGTTAAGATGCAGCCATTCTTCACTGATTCTATACCTATTTCTACTTCTTTTTGAGGTCCAAGACCCTGAATATTTCCTTGAACTCTTGTGCTTATTTATCCTCAGTCGGTTTTCAGCCTGGTCTCTGTTGACCTTAGGGCCTTGTTCTGATAACTGCTTGCAGATGACTGTGGTCATGAGTTGTTTATGCAGTGGGCTGACAATTTCACTGGGAATAACTCTGGAATCTCTGATTGCTCCCCAATGCTCTTTTCTTACTTGGAGGATGTTTACTAGATTTGTATATTGACAACTTTTTTATGTAATTATGTGATATTCTCTCTCTCGCTGAACCATGTGTTGGCCACCATCAAGCCATTTGCCAGGCAGAAGTCTAGATTGGCCTCTGTTTTTTTTTTTCACTCCTGTTGCCCCATCCATATGCACCCAAACAGTCCTCACATTCTATTGTGTCTGTCCTGACATGCATGTTCATGTATTTCATTATCACCATAAACTCATGTTCACCTGCTTTATCTAGTAGGTCCTGCAACTGCTGCCTGAATGTACAATGCACTCATCATTATCACAACCCTGCTGTGGGGCATGGGCTAAGATTATGAATACTACATTATATTTACAATGCAGTCTGATTGCAAAGACTCTTATTATTAATTCTGTTCATCCCTTACTATCTTCAGAAGATTCTCCCTCATCACAATTCCCACACTACTACTATTGTCCACCTCCTAAGTAGTAGACTCTGAATCCCAAGTTAAGTGGCTCTGCTGCACTGTCCTGCCATCTTGCCTCCTGGATAGATAGGCTGTCTACTCTCCTCCTTACCATCAATGGCATCCACTTCCAAGTTGTCCCTTATCAGTGAATCTTAGTAAGTATAGCAATATGTAGTTCATGTTTGACAGGTTAACTGGCTTTAGATCCAGCTTTCTCAGAACAGAGCTATCCTAGGCAACCAAGGCTGTGCAAGTGGACACCAGCCTGACAGTAGCTTATTGACCCAGGTTTGCTGACCTTTACCAAAGGCACACACAGACCCCCTCCCACCATCAGTATGATATAGGCTGAGTAGGCAGGGACCTCAACTCACATATCACTGGCAAATAGCCATGCTCAACATGCGCAGTCTGTGATCAGTGTTCTGCCTAGAGGATATTCTGCACCACAGCTGATTCCTAAAATGGTTGCTATTTACAACTCCTCCTCTGATGTGCACCACCTAGAAGTCTGTATTGCTGCCCATAACTTCATTCAATTTTGGGTGAATTTTGAGATGGAAGCACCCAGCAAGTTTTTGGAAAGTGGGAAGAATCTCACAAAGACAAAAGGAAAACAAACAAACTCCAAACTCAGGATTGAAGCCTGTACTTGGAAGAAGACCTTAATCATTATGCCAACCACTGAGAAGTACGCTTGGGTTTTTGAGGGAATGCGTAAATTAGCAAACCTGTCCAAGTCAGGAAGAAATCATCTATTTTCCAAGCTCCAGGAGTTGTTGCCCCACAGCAGTTGCCTGTTTAGATCTTAGGTGAACACATCTACTTTTGGAGTACCCCACATCCTGGTCAGATTCGGAAAGAATCTTTGTTCGACATCTATTTGCAGGGGCTTGCTAGAGATCTGCTCAGTGTGTCTGCCAGGACTTTGTATAAAGAGGGAATACAGACTGCAACTTTAAGTCCTACCGTTGCAGATATATTTCCAGGGTTGCATGTCCAGTCTCCATAGCAAATATAAACAAGTACATCTTTGCTTATGGACCATACGAATATAGTGGTGTATAAATTTACTTGAATAACTTCCTTCAATATGTGGATGAAAGCCGTGAGGACTAAGGTAACCACCATCACCTCTTTTACATTTGCTTGTTTTCACTCATCCTGCCCTTATAACTCCCCTGAACTTGAAGGGCTGTCCAACTCTCCAATGAATTTCCCAAGAAAAATCTGTGGAATCTGTGGCAAGGGTCACTGAGGGTTGCAGTGCTTTGAAGAGCACTCTCTGGTTCTGAATGCTCTGTTATATCCAACAGATCTCCTTCGTAATTAATGAGAATAAAGGGATGTTGGTCTCTAATGGGCATGCTGACACCATCTGTTCCTCAAATCCCACTGGAGTTTCTTCATGTGAAAGTGGGCAACAGAAACAAATAAGATACAGGATGCCAAGAGATGTCCCAAGATGGAGGCTGACTGAAAGGCACTCAGAGTTCTCATAGTGTGAAAACTGAGAAAGTACTTAAAAAGCATTTAAAGTTACAATTTCAGTTATTGGCTAGAAGATGCACTGTTTAATGTCAAAGTAAAAAAAATCTGAGAAGAATTAAAAAAAAAAAAAACTAGGAAAATATAAGAAAAATTTCTGGACGAGAAGAACCTTAAGGCTGATCGACAGGAAGACCTATATGCAGTATCAATGTAAGAGATAGCTTCCAGTAAAATAGAAGAAACAATAAACCACATGCACTAATTTTTAAACAAGTGTGCATTGAAAGACTATATAAGAACAAAAGAAAATAGTTAAAAAATAAAAGTATTAAATAATATAAAGAACTGCTAAATTTGAATTCATAAATGGAAATAAAGGAAAAAATGACAGACTTAGACATCAAGAGAAGAAATCTAAAAGAAAATGGGTAGCTCCAGAAGACAACAGCGTGAAGAGTAAGCCTGATCCTTTCTGCAGTATCAGAGGAGCTGGAGGGAGTGACTGACTTGGCAGAAATAATTAACTGGATTTGTGTTCCACATGAGGATTTACTGTAAGGGCCATCAATATTTATGCTAATTTACTCTCCTGAAATATACCGAAATCCGTACTAGTTAAAAAATCAAGTCATACCAGCAGAATGAGACTTTTCTGACAGAACTATCCCCGAAAGGAAAAGTATTTAACATTCTTGATACCAGAATATTTGTAGAAAATGACAACTCCCTTAAAAATACACAAAAGAAGAGTTAAGTTTGTTACAGTCATTAACGGATGATGTGAGGTTGGGGTGACATGCAATCTGCTATATCCTGCAGTCATTAGAATATATATATTTTTCCAGGGAGGACAAAACTATATACAGAAGCAGATCTGGTGGAGATAAAGTTCAGTCAACAGAACTTGAAGTGACGACTACTTGGTTTCTGGACCCTACATAAGTTACAGTGGTCCAAAACAGATTGCATTACTGAAACCATTTTCCTTGTTCCTCAAGAAAATACTTGAGCAACACAGAGAAGCCTAGAACCAGAAGCATTATGAAAACCTTGTTTTCCAGACACTCATACTGCAAGAAGGTGGGGTGACTTTAATGAACAGTGGTAGAAATGTAAACTATTAGTCCTACTGTGAGTTGTTCAAACTACTAGGAAAGATGAAAAACATTATAGTTTAATTTTGTGCCAGTCAGGAGAAGCTGGGATTTGAACCAGAAGCTGGTATGGTGAGAGTGTGAGGACTAAGCAGAAGACTAATAACAAAGTGAACTTGATAAATAGTGAAAGAAAGGCTGAGTGTCAACTTCACTATATGCTGTTTATTTTAAAATGTGCCTAAAGCATGTGAATCTCATTCTGTGTTTATGAAGGAACCAAAATGGAGAGGAAAAACAGTAAAAATAAATATTTTCACTTATAAATTTTACGAACTAAACAGTAATATAAAGTATGCTTCTCAAAATGCAAAGGGTAAAGTACAAGTACAGTAATGCATAGTGTGTATGGAAAAATAACTTTTGAGTGCAAACTATTAACAGTGAACCATTTATAAAGCAGTTACCTTAGCATTTACTTTATTACTCTGCAGCATTACACTGTTTAACCTTACTGTCTAATTCCAAGTTTTCAGTCTTGAAATCTGAAGTTGCAGGGGGGTGTACTATGAGGGTCTATGGAGTTCCTCACATCAAGTATAAAAGTTAGTAGCAATTTCTTCTTGCTATGCAGACTATACAGTACAAGAACAGACTAATAGAATGTAGATTTAGGCAAGGGTAATATTTTACTAATTTTTGTAAAGTATGCATGTTAACTAATGAAAGCAAACTTAAGATTGTGGTGATTTTCTAGAAGGAGATACCTTAGACTGCAGATGTCTGGGCTTGTCGAAGCTGGAATTGACAAGAGCTGAACTGATGCACTCAAGGTAAATAAGACCTCAATTAAGAGATGTTCACAGAACCTGCACAGTGTGACCTATTCAGTACATCTGTTAGAGACAGTAGTTTATACTTAGAAGGGCAATCAATAAAAGCAAGTTTTGAGAAAAACTGTAGTCTTAGAAATGGAAAATAAATGCTAGAGGAAATAGCGCACAAACTGATATTCTCCAACAGCTTTAACTTTAGAATGTACTCAGCATAAAGTTAAACTGTTTTTTTCACAAGTCAAGGAGTTCTCTCAAAAATCTAGTTTTTATTGCAGGATTAAATTAATATATATACTGATTGTTTTGTTGCACTTGTAAGGGGAAACACATTACAATTAAGGTAATAATGTGTTAATGTGCAAGTCTTGGCAAAATAGGTCTTGGCATGAAACCCCCTATTTTTAGGGTAGTTGCCAGTGAAAGTAGGCACTACGGTGACACTGGGGCTTTTAGGTTTCTTTTATGTCAACTGTACATAGTTATTTTATTCTGCTTTAAATGACCTTGGGGAAGGATGTAATGAAACTGTACTGCTTGAAAAAATGTAACATGAGCTCAAATGATTTGAATTGCAACTAAGTAAAAGTCACATTAATCAAGCGTTACAAAGTATGTATAAGCTGTTATGAACACTATTATCTACATCTTTCTATCTATATATAGGTGCACTGTTTTTTGCTGAAACTGCTTGTTCAATATAGGTTTAGTCAACATTTGTTCAACTAAACAGATGGTTGACAAATGTGAGATCGCACAGTTCATGGGGTTTGGCAACATTACCTTTCACCTATTTTATGTGATACTGTAGTAAGTATATACAACTATCAAGGGTATGGGAGGCTGGCATAATGGTTAAGGTGTTTACCTTATAGACACAAGGTGCAGGGTTTGATTCTCACAAGGGGTAATTGGCTAGGCTTAAAATGGCCCACAAGGGCAATTAGTCTAGTACTAATCTATGTGTCAAGGCTGTTTCTCAGCACATGCATTATAGTGTATTGACATTCTTGCATTCGACCTTATGTGGTAGACATTTTTCAAGTTGATGTTTAGCTATGTCAGCTACTTCAGGTAATCCCATTAATTATACATGCACACACACATACACCAGAAGTGTCATGCATTATAAATGACTGTAACTTTAAAATGAGAGATATTCTGCTTTATCAGTTTTAACACAGAATGTAAAAGGGATTGCAGGCACAGAAAAATAAGCAGAGAGTATTGAACAATACTAAGTAATGGGTGAAAATTTTGGGAGCATTTCTCCCTGGGCCTCCTCTGAAAATGGGGTCTGTCTCAGTCAGACTTTCCCGGTAAACAAATATTACATAAATACAAATTTCATGTTGCAGGAGACAGAACTAGATATACATGAACATAAAAGCCTGATAAAAAGAGGATTTCAGAGCAAATATTTGTCAGAATATCAGGGACAAAGGAAAATGGGAGTTACTTTGATAGAAAGAAGTACTCCTATTGTGACAGAAGAGGAAAAATTTACAGGGAGAAAAGATAATAGATTTGTAGCAGTGAGATGATGCTAGCAAAGAAAGAGATTTACCTTAGCATGCATCTGTATATTTCCCCTAAAACTGCAAATATGGAGCTTAAAAGGGGTACGGGATAAATAATATGTTTCCAGTAGTGCATTTTTATTCTAGATGGTGACTGGAATCAAGTTTGTAACACTGAAGATGTATGAAGGGACCCTAGAAGGGAAACTACAACTAGACAAGGTATATTTTTTAAAAAATTAAATGAAAGTATTTGGCATGGAAAATGTTATTTCAAGAGCAGCAGTTTACAGGGAATCTACATATTACTCTCCAAAATACAAAAACTGGGCTAGGCTGGACAGAAAGTATATATCACAGAAGCATGTGCATTTGACTGAAAGTACTGAGACCCATCCAACAATAATAATGTCTGACCATGCACCTTTAGGAGTTAAGATAAAGATGCAAGAAACTAAAATAAAAGGCACTAACATTTCCCCGCATATTTAAAAAAAGGGTGCTGTAAGGCATGAGTAACACAACAGAATCCTTATTAGGGTAGACAGCAAATTGTTGCAGAGGGATTGGGTAGGGATTGGGGATAAAAAGAAAATACATTTTTAAAGGAACAATGGAATTATGGGAGAAGATGTGGGAAAAGCTTAAAAAATATTCAGAAGTGCTGAAAGTTTAACAGCTGTTTTGATAATAATCCCATAGCATGCACATTTTAGCACAATGACTTGGGAAGCATAAAGTGGAAAGAACTGTGGTAAAACTTTGGAACCGTATAATAAGAAGGTTAACTAGGAAT
Organism: Protopterus annectens; assembly: GCF_019279795.1. NCBI lineage: Eukaryota > Metazoa > Chordata > Ceratodontiformes > Protopteridae > Protopterus > Protopterus annectens. The sequence continues at coordinate 819,331,437 of NC_056743.1, forward strand.
CCTGAAGAGATGATCAAGACATTTCAGCAATTTTATGAAAATTTACATACAGTAGAGGAATGGGGAAATCAGAAGGGGATGCATTTAGAAGTTTTGTTAGAAACATAAGATTACCCCCCCCCCAAAAAAAAAGCTGGTGATGTGGAAGATCAACCATTAACAGCATGCTAGATGAGACAAATAAAAATGTGATATATAATTAAGCAAAAGGGAAATCTCCAGGAATGGATGGAATTCACATAGTATTTTTGATGTTAGGAAGAAGGAGATTGTTGAAGATGAATACATTGTTTAATGCTTTATATGGGGTGGAGGAGGGGAAATAACATCATGGAAGAAGCCAGTGGTGGCCTAGGAGCATACGGATACTGCATCTCTGCCTCACATATAAAACTTCAGTTCTAAGTCACATTCACTGAGTGTTTATGTTTATATTAGCTAGGAGAATAACAAAAATGTTACCAAAGTTGATAGAGTTAAAATGGAGAATACATTAGAAATCAAAGGAATAAAACTGGTAGGAGTCCTTTCTAATAATCTGATCTTGAATTGAAATGACCAGGCAGGGATGTCCCCATTCCCCTTTTATTTGCTATATACTTGGAACCTTTAGCTAAAAAGGGTAAGGGACTCAGAAATTTAGGGATATTACTGGTATGATAGCCAAGAAAAATTTGCTTTGTTTGCAGATCATACCATCTTGTACTTGACAGATCCAGAATTTGACATTAGGCACTTGTGAAATACCTTGTATAATTTATTTCCAGTCTCCACAAGAAATCTTGACACACTACAATCTTTAGACAATACATTTTCCTTACTTTAATGGCTTTTGTTGCTTCTGGTAAATTCTCCCATGGATTTACATAATAATATTGTTTCATCACATTATTATACCACACCCTCCTCCTTTTCTGTATCAACTTTCATTTTCTATGTTAGTATTTTTCTTGATATTTTTTTTCATTTATATAATCTTTATCTCCCAAAGTTATTAAACATTTTCACTATTACTTTCTCATCATTTACTCACTTTAGTACTCTATACAAGTTTAAAGAAGCTGAATAAACAACTGGATTTAATAACTCTAACCCCCCTTCATCTTCACTCATGCACAACACACTTTTCATTGGTTTAATCTTGAACCCCGTATGAAAGAAAACACTAACTATACAATTTTTTTTCATATTTTTCTGGGATCATTTAAAACAACTGACATATATGCTATTTTCTCAATAAAACAGAATTTACCAGATAGACTTTTTTCTTAAATGCTACTCTAAGTCCTCCACATAACATGTTTTTCAGTTCTTTTACCAAATCTTCCTATTGTCTCCTAATTGCATCATTTTTCTCAGATTCTATCCCTAACAAAGATACTTCATTCACTGGAAAATACACCCCTCCAATTTTCACATCACCCAAAGCCTTAACTTTTATCTTTATTCAGTGTTATTCCCATTTCCTTTAAACATCCATTCAGACAAACCAACACTTCCCTCACCCATATTTTGTTTTTAGCAACAACTAAATTGCCCATGTAAGTCAAAACTACTGGAATTACCTTCTTTTGCATCACATGTCTAGTATCTTTCATTTTATAAGCTACTTCACTCACTATTGCATTCATTACCAATGCAAGCAGCAGAGAGCTAAAAGAGTGACTTTCTACCAGATATAAGTATTTTTGTGGCTTTCCCACTGTTATTAAGCTAGCGACTGCATTTTCGCCTGTTTTACTGCTACTTTAAGTGATTTCTGCATTGTACACTGTTTGTTGCACTTTAAGTTACTAATTGTTGCAAATTGTTTCTGTAGGCTACACACTAAAGTGCGATAGCCGATTTACAGCATTTACTGTCTGTTGTTTTCCTTGTCTCTGTAAAAAAAAAAAAAACAAAAAAAAATCTCTTTATTTTCCCGCCTTACTGAACTAGAGTAGTCCAGTTTCAGAGTTGCTGATCCCTGGGCTTTGTTTTTAGTTCCTGTTACTGATCCATTGCCTTATTTGGAAGGAGGGAAGTTTCTTTGCTTACCAGTGGGAGTGGGAAGCACTGAGCAACCATTTTGTCTGATTTGGTGAAGTTTCAGCCAGAAACTAGTAGTCCATTGGTCGTTTTGGGCCAATTCCTAGCTCCTTTCAGCCCCCTGCTATAAAACACGCTAAACGCGCGTTAGCGCGGAGCTGCTACCGTTGCACACTAGGGCAGTGCCGGTTAATCAGATTTAAACTATTAGGGCTACCTAAAGTCCACTCTTCAAATTTTCCCTTAAAACTACCTTCCTTAAAGTATACTACTGTTCTATTTAGTGTATCCTATAACTATAAATTATCTCTACTTGACTCCCAAGTAGACTATTCTCTATCTGTATAGCCAAGCACTTGCTCCTACAGTACTTATCACCTCAATACAGCACTCTTGTTTTAGAAAGTACCCCAACAAAGAAAACCCCGTTTCTCGGTCACCCACATCCCCCAGAACCTTTTTTTAAGTTTTTCTGTCTATTCCTTCTAGCATGTCAAGGGATCAGTTGCTAATGTCCTCTCCTGCTCAGCTGGTGAACCTGGGAATATTGAGGCAATGTTACAATTGCCTCATGTACACAGACAACCCTCTCCTCCTCCCACAAAACACAAATACATGCGAGAGATGCAACTATACGGCCAAACTGGAGGCTGAGCTCTCTCAACATAGGACTGGCAAGACCAGACAGGAGGAGAAGGTAACCACACACACTATAGACCCAATCTCACATAATACCATCACAACCTCAAATCATACACATAAACACACAAAGACATGCTCGGAGGCTCTGATCAAAAATCTACCAAAACAGCAGAGGCCACCAAAGCAGACACCCAAACAACTACCACCTCAGAACACAACACCTGCAACACACAGACCACACAGTCAGAGTGTCAAGCAGTCACAGCCCTTAAGGCCAAACACAATGCCAGACACACTAGTCATTGGTGACTCCATAGTCAGACACACTGACGTCCCGCTCACCAGACTGAGTAAGGAGAAGGTCACAGTAAGCTGCCTGTCAGGTGCTAGAATCCGCCACATAACGCATGCACTCAGGTCTCTCAACAGCAGGTACAAGTACGACTCAATCATTGTCCACGCTGGTGTTAACGACCTGAGACGTACCTCCTTGGACTACATGAAAAGAGACATAGAGGAGCTCTCTGATTATGTAGCCCAAACAGGTATGACCCTGACCTTGAGCAGTATCCTACCTTCACCAAGAATGATGCCACAATACAGAGATAACATGATCAGCTTTAACAATTGGCTTAAACTCTGGTGTCATTCAAAGGGGATCCAATGTCTGTCTGCCTGGGATGACATGCTGGACAAGCCACGCTGCTTCACAAGGGACGGCTTGCACTTGTCACCCCTGGGATTCCGGATTTTGGCAAAGGCTCTTGCCACCCCCATAGTGCCTTTTTTAGGCAAGGCTCAAATTCTAAACCTACCACCCTAGAACACAACAAAGAAAAAAAACTAAGGGTAATGCTGCTCAATGCCAGAAGTCTCAACCTCAAGATGCACGCACTCGAGGCCCTTCTCAGTATGGAGAACATCGATGTCTGTGCTGTGACAGAAACCTGGTTCAAGGCTCCTGAGAGCACCCCAGCACTATCAGGTTTTACCTCATATCATGCGTTCCGCCCCAAAACCCGGACAATACCAAGAAAGGAGGGGGGTATCCATATTCATCAAGGACACCCACACCTCAAGATTGGTGGCAACGCACGATGCATCGGAAACCATCCAGGTGCAATTAACCATAGGCAAGACTGCTCTGCAATTTGTAGCATGTTACAGGCCACCCTCGCAAACTCAGGAACCTCACATGGCCTTCCTGAAAACACTGGAGGGGATAAATGTATCTCCGAACACCATCATACTAGGTGACTTCAACTACCCTAATATAGACTGGGAACACTACTCAAGCCCAAACACTCTAGCCCAAAAGTTCCTGGAATTCATAAACTCAAATGCCATGGAACAACTAGTCACCATCCCCACAAGAGGAGAAAACATACTTGATCTTATCATCACGAACATGGGAGCACAATGTTCAACGCCGGAAGTATACCCCTCACTGGTGAGATCAGATCACAAACTAATCTCGCTGGAGGTCCTCATCCCGCCCCCACCCGAAATGAAAAAGACCACAGTAAAGAACTTCTCGAAAGCCGACTTCACACTTCTGAAGACTAGTGTGGTCTCCTTTAAGGCCCCTGAGCCGGCGGTAAACATTACTCAAACCGCTGAATCACTTACAAATGCCTTCTACCAGCACCTGCAGGGCTGCATGGATCAGGCAATCCCAAGCAAAACAAAGACTCTTTGTACCAAAGGCAAGCGTCCAGTCTGGTGGACCCCAGCCATAAACAAACTCTACAACAAACGGAGAAAGCTACTACAAGATAGAGCAAAATCCTTAAAAGGTAAGACACCGCTGATCACTATAAGTAAAAAGCTAAGAGCTCTCATAAAATCATCCAAAGCTAATTTTGAGAAAAATAGCTAAAGACTCTAAAGACAACCATAAGGCATTCTTTAGCTATGTCAGAAACCTAGGAGGAAACTCCCAGATATGCTCAGAATTAGTTCAAAATGATGTGAAGATTACTGATCCTACAGACATTGCCAACATACTGGCTGACAGGTTCAGTGCAAACTCCCCTCCCCTAAAGGAGAGATATCTATACCAAATGATTGTAGCCCCCCAAACATCTCTAACGCCCAGGTGAGAACTGCTCTCTCCAAGGCAAAGAACACAGCATCCATGGGACCTGATGGTGTCCCCGGCTGTGTGCTCCATGAACTCAACAAGGAATTAAACCCACAGTTAGGACAGCTGTTTAATCTTAGTCTCACCTCCGGATCGCACCCATGGAGTGGTGCACAGCGACTGTGGTCCCACTCCACAAAGGCGGTGCCTCCACCGACCCTGGAAATTACCGTCCCATTAGCTTGACAAGCCTTATCTGCAAAGCCATGGAGAGGATCATAATGGATCTCATAAATAAAGACATAGGGAATTTGCAGACTTTGGATCCAACACAGTTTGGCTTTGTCAAAGGCAGATCATGCCTTTTAAACTTGGTTGACTTTTTCGAAACAGTCACCAAGGCCATTGACGAGGGAAAGGCAGTCCATACAGCCTACCTAGACCTGGCGAAGGCTTTCGATACAATACCCCACTCGGGTATCATTGAAAAACTCATCAACTTAAATGTAAACCCATACATTACAAGATGGGTTGCAAACTGGCTGAGTGACAGAACCCACAGGGTCAGAGTTGCTGGCGCCATGTCAGACTCAAAGCCTGTCACAAGTGGTGTCCCACAGGGCTCAGTCCTGGGCCCACTCTTGTTTGGCATCTACTTTTCTGAAGTACAAGCAAACACAGGAGGGTTATGGCTGACAAAGTTTGCAGATGACTGCAAACTGGGCGCCGTAGTTGAAAACACATCCAACACAGATATCCTTCAGAAGGGTCTCACAGAAACGGATAACTGGTGCCAGAGCCATGGCCTAAAGTTAAATGCCAAGAAATGCATAGTCATACCCTTCGGGAAAAATAAGGTTACCCCTTGCTACCATAGAGGTGGCAATCCCCTGATCACAGAAGAAGTTATCAGGGACCTGGGAACCCAGGTTGACAGTAGCCTTTCATTCGACACTCATATTGCTAAAGTAGTTAGGAAGACCTTCTACACTGCCCACCTTATCATGAAGGGATTCACATCTAGATCAAGGGAGGTCATAGTCTCCCTATACTCATCACTCATCAGACCAATGATCGAGTACAATGCCCCATTCGGAATGTATCTGACCCGACACTTGCAGCAGCTGGAGAGGCCACAAAAGTTCCTCACCAAAAGGATAAAGGGTCTCAAAAATCTGTCTTATGCTGCCCGACTGAAAGAACTCCAGTTATATTCAGTTGCTTACCGCTTGCTCAGAGGTGACCTGTGCCTGACATACAAGGCCATGTCAAACCCAGATTTGATGAACATGCTTCATCTCAAAAAATCTAGATCCCTCAGAGCCACAAGGGCGGGAGACTTAAACCTCAACACGGTTATTAATAGGACGTGCTGGTGGGATAGATTCATCACCCAAAGACTCCCTATGCTGTGGAACAAAATCCCGATTTATGTGAGGCAGAGCACCTCGCTGGCCTTGTTCAAGAGGAATCTTGACCAATGGATGGGAGATCGCAGATACACCCCAGGGGTTACCTCAGTGTCACTGCTCGACAGAGGCACAGCAAAATAATGGGCATAGTTTCTCCAAACTAAAGGGGTGGCGTAAGCCACAAAACTATGGGCTAGGCTTATAAATGCCCTCGGGCAGATAGCCTAGTATGAACCTATGAACCTAAATATTCCACACTTGACATCCTTTGTTTTTACCACACTTCCTACATAATTCTACATATTTCTGTACATAGTTATCCATTCACCAGCACTCTCACTGTATTATTTGATATGCTGACATACACATGCTCCTAATTCTATTACTTATTCCAAATGTTCCATAACATCTCACAAAACATCATGTTCTACTCTGTCAAATGCTTTGCTAATATTACCTACCATAAGTTTCACATCCTTCCTTTTACTTGTATTATCCACAGTTTCTCTCACAATAGATAATTTTGGACATCCATTCAGTTTCTCTCACAACCAATAACAATACTTGATATCCCTTTACTTTTATTCCTTATCTACGTTCTTCCATATATCCCTCATCCTTCCTTACATTCTCTTCCTTATAAAAATGTATAATCTGTTTTATTCAGTGTCACTGGCCTCTATTTTTTTTAATTCATTCTTCTCATCTTTCTTCCATATATCCCCACTGCATAACTCTTCATAAACAAACCCTTCCTTTAACCATTCGTATAGTACATTTAATAAAATACTCCTTTTGCCAACCCACTAATTTCTTGTACGTTCCATACCTTATACCTGGGCCTGACAATGAATCAACTTTTACTTTCCAAAGTATTTCATCCAATTCACTAATAGCAATTTCTTTTTCAGTTTCTTCCCTAACTTGTTCAGGAATTACTTTCCTTCTTTTTATTCTTATACATATTTTCCACATACTATATTACAATACCCAATCTACTGTTGTGTTTTTTTTACCTCACCTTTTACATTTTTCTTTTCCCTCTTTATACTAATATCACCTTTTTTACCCAAATATGGATATACTTCCTCCCTTCTCCCTTGTAAACAAATATTCTTCCTAAACAGTAATGCTTTCATTTCTCTTGACTTCTTTTATATATTTTCCATATCCTAATACTCTTGTATTATTCTATACATTCTTTAATATGTTTCTATACATTTCCCATACTTCATTTTCTTTCTTACATTATCCTACCAATGGAAAAAAAAAATCTGTTTTTGTATTTTTAAACTGAAACTACCATTCAGGCCAGTTTTCATAGAAGTCCTTATGGTTGTATGATCTTTCATAACTTCATCCCATAATGTCTTGTTTATTCTTTTTATTCTCTTTCCTATTTTAATATACTCTCTTTCTTCCATCACCTCCATCCATATTGCTAAATGATCTGAAAACACCATCACAATTTTATTACCATCTGCTACCCCAAGCCTTGTAATAATACAAAATTAATTTCAGATCCAAGTGCCTCTCTTCTATAAACCCACTGACTTGTGTTCCACACAGCTAATTTATTGCATGTTATGACTTCATGTATTTAACATCTTTCCCTTTCTTTTTACACTTCCCCTTAAATCACAAAGTCCCCTGCAATTATAATTTTCATGAAACCACAGCAGTCTAATATTTGATAAAATAGATTTGCTTTGTTATATAGACATATAACACTATAATTTCTATAAAAATGTTATCTCCACCTCATATCTATAACAGTTAACCTTCCCATCCTTACCAATATTACATCTAGTATTTTCACTTTTTCTTAATACATAACAAAGCCACTTCCTAAGTTCCATATTATATTTACACTTTACCATTTTTCTGTTTGCAGTTTTTCTTCACTTTGTCAGGAATCATACATCCTCTAACAGAATAACACCTGCAGCACATTTAACACACCATTGCAGTATCTCTATCCTTCTTACAGTGTTAAAAATAGCAATCACATTTGCTGAAAGTACTTTACAATTGTTGCTCTTCCTTCTAAGTTTAGGTGAAATTTTTTAAAATTTTTGTTTTCGCATTTTTACTCTTTCCCCAACTGAATATTTTTTTCCTGGGTTTATGTTCAAATACTCCTTGATCCTCAGAATCAGATTTGTAACTGACTAGAATTTCAAAAACAAAAAATTATATTATATAAATATATTAGTATCAATCCCTTCTCCTGACCTCTGTTCCTGCATGCACTCTCTTTCATTTTTCCACTCCATATTTTTTATCTTTCACCTAGTTCATCCTCTCCCCCAGCCTCGTTGTCCATCATGTATGTTTTCTTCCCTTCCCCCTTCTTTTTCATTTATTGTTTGCTCTTGACAATCCATCCAAAAGTATCTTTTTCACACAACCTGCATTCAAGCACACATCATTTTGCTGTATATCTTCTCTCTCCACTGAGGTTACATTACATCTTGTCACAACCATTAATGAAATGAGAAAAGCCCCACAAAAGAAACATGATTTAGGCTGACCAGCATACGCTTATGTCCCTCTACGACTAGCCAAAAACATAACAATTGGCAAGTGCTTCACCATGTTTTTTAATTCACATTTTGAAGCAGCTTCCATCCTCCACCCTCCATTCAAGTTCCTGTCATGCCTAACTTTAACAATATTATCAACAGTTTAACACAGGCCCTGCATTCTTTCTTAATACTGTCTTCTTCCAGTTTATCAGTTCTAAATTAAAATGTTAAAAAAAGTTACTTTGAAATAGAAAAAAAGAAGTTATGTCTTATCTTACCATAACGTTCCATCTGTGTTGTTCATCTTCTTTCATTCATCACTGATGGGTTTGGTATCGAGCCCTCGGAACAGAGTTGGCCTTTTTACCAAGCTCAGGCAAACCAAAAAAAACTCTCGAGCCAAGTCTCTACCCAGAATACCCTTCTCCCTGTTACTTCAGATCGAGTTTGCTAGAGAAAAGGAAGTAAAGCTGAGGCCACTTCTGCGCAAATACCCTAAGGTACCACTTAGACCCAAGGTGTCCCCCTGGAGCCTTTGGAGGGGGAAGGAGGGGGGGAGTGATGAATGACAGAAGATGAACAACACAGATGGAAGGTTATGGTAAGACAAAACTTTATCTGATGTTGTTAATCTTCTTTTCATTCATCACTGATGGGACAGAATCCTCCCAAGCTACCTTGAGGTTCATGGGCGGCCCTTATGGAAGAACATTCCTGAGTACCACTGAGCCGAAGGCAGCTCTCCCACTGGAGACCAGGTCCAATTTATGATTGATTGATAAAGGTAGGAGGCTTAGCCCAAGTAACTGCTGCGCAGATGACATCCATGGAAGCCCTGGAATGGAAAGCTACAGATATTGTCAAAGATCTAGTGGAGTGAAATTTAACTTTTGGCATAGGTTCATTATTAAGGGAATAGAAGAAATGTTTGCAGTCCCTTAGCCATTTCGATACTGTAACTTTCGAAACAGCATCTCCCATTCTGGGCCCAGAAAAAGAGATGAAAAGTTGTTCAGATTTAAGGATAGGTTTGGTCCTGTCTAGGTAAAATCTCACTTGTCTATGTACATCGAAGGAGTGAAGGCAGTACTCTCCTCTATTGGCAAAATTTGGGAAGAATACTGATATGGTTTACGGAGAATTCAGAAACAACTTTGGGAAGGAAGGATGGATTTGTCCGAAGTGATACTCTGTCTTTATGGAAAACCAGATAGGGCCTCTTGACACACAACGCCTGCAGCTCCGAGACTCTTCTGGCAGATGTGATGGCTACCAAGAACAAAGATTTCAAAGACAAAAATCTTTAGGTCAGAATTCACATAAGGTTCAAAAGGTTTTTGAGTCAAAGACTGGAGGATTAGAGTGAGGTTCCATGGTTCCACAGGTTGTGTGACAGGAGGCCTGACATAAGTGGTGCCCTTAAGAAAGGCCTTGCATAGACGTAATGAAATAAGGGAGATGCCATCTATACGATTGTGGAAATTAGAAATTGCCACCAGGTGCACCCGTACAATAGAGGCAGAGGCCCCATCAAAAAAACTTAGCCAAGTATTGAAGTACCACAGTTACTGGAGCCGAATACGCATCTAGCATGTTATCCTTGGAACAGATGGAGAACCTTTTCCATTTATCCTGATACAGTCTCCTGGTGGATGGTTTATGAGAGGCCCGAATAATGTCTTGAACAGCGAGGGGAGATTAGTTTGTCTGGCAACTAATGGAAGTGGAGAAACCAAGCTGCCAGCTTGAGACTGGACAGATTTGGGTGGCTCAACCCCCGGGGGGGTGAGTAATCAGATCTGGAAGAGGGTATACCAGGTGAGTCCAAAGGAAGGGGAACCAAACTTGTCGAGGCCAGAACGGAGCTATGAGGATCACCTTGCATCTCAACTGAAGAGTTCTTTAGAAATTGTGGAATCGGGAATGGCAGGATAAGTGTAAAGTCGTCCCTTGGGCCAATCGTGGATTACAGCGTCCCTCGGGGACTCCTCCTCTGAGGGAAGTAATTTGAAATAGCTGCTGCACTTGTTGTTCGATGGGGAGGCGAAAAGGTCGCAAACACCCAGAATCCTTGTATTCTCAAATGAGCTGTAACCACTGCCATGCATTTTGTGAACACTCTAGGGGCTGTAGAGAGACCGAATGGCAGGGCTCGAAATTGATGAGTGGCCCCTAGTCGGAAGCGAAGCAGACTCCTGGAGCATTTGTCCATCTTGATGTTTTAATATGCATCCTGGAGATCTAAAGAGCACATCCAATCACCTTCCCTTAAAAAGGGGATAATGGACTGAACCGTGACCATCTGGAATTTAGTTTGGGCGACAGATGTGTTTAAGCCGCTGAGATCCAAAATGGGTCTCCAATCCCGTCTTTTTTGACACCAAAAAGAATCTCGGGTTAAAAACGGATCCACGCTGGTCTGGTGGGACTGGTTGGATGACTCTTTTGAGACAGCTTTATAATCTATGAAGCTGCTTCTTCCCTTTGACTGGGTGGAACGTTGGAAAGCTTTCTTGGAAAATTTGGCTGACAAGAAAGGGAAATGGTGTAACCTCTGGTGATGATACTCTGCACCTAATGATCAGTGGTGATTGCCAGGCAACTTGGTGCAGAAAGAAATGACCCCCGACTGCTTCCAGAGGTAAGCAATTGGGCTGCTCCTCAGGAGCGCTGATGAGGCTGTTCATAGAGTGTGTCCCTGGAGCCTTGGTAACGAGGACCCCCTCTGCCTCTATAGGGACATCTTCTGGAATTGTTACCCCCCCCGCCTCTGGGGGTATCATCATGTGCAGCACGGAAAGGACCCTGAGATTTCTTAAGCCACATTTTTCCACTCCCCTTATTCCTGGAGAAGTTACACTGAGGGTTGGAAAACCATAGGCCTATGGCAGACAATGTCTTTCCATCTTGCTTGCACCTGGTTAGCGTGTCCTTCACTTTGGAGCCAAAAAGGGATGAAGGTTCGATGGGAGCATTCAGAAGGGAAGACTTGAAGGGATCCGCGAGGTCACAAATGTGCATCCAGACATGACACCTCATAACAATGCCTGAATCCACTGCTCTAGCCGCCCCTTCGGTCTCATGAGACAGCAACCTCATGGACGAGTTGGATATTGATTCCAGAGTTGAAAGCTGCAAGGTCACTTTGTCCCTGAACTCCTTAGACAACTGTCTTGCGAGCGTCCCAGAGAGATCAGAGATCAAGTCCCTCTGGAGCCTCGTAAAATTTGCCAAATAATTCAGGGACCTTATAGCAAAGGTCCCTGAAGCAAAAGCACGCTTTCCCAGTCTGTCCACTGCCAGGGACTCCCTGTTGGGCAGGTGGAAAGCAGGACTTTCCTCAGCATAGTCCTTTTTTGTGGCCGCCGCAGCCACCACCATAGCATCAACTGGTAACCCTTTGGACCAATGCGGGTTCTCCTTGCGAGGGGAAAGAATTTTGTCTGGCCTCTGAGGGATCGCTTCAATGGAATCAGGGTTCTTCCAATCGTGCTGCATGACGAGCTCGTCGGCAGGTGGGGTCACCCAAGAGGTAGAAGGCCGGGCATGAAAAGTCTGCAGGAACATGGACTCCTCAGACGAAGGGTTGGAGGTGTTCCAGTCACCTCTCTGCTTCAACATTTCCAGGAATGTCGCCAAAAGAATCATCAGGAGGTGACCGTGGGGACCCTTCATCATCGTAATCCATGTCTTCTATTAAGGACTCCTCAGGCGAGTCCATGTGCTTCCTCTTGCACATCATCTTTCGAGGGGGCTCCTCAGTGGGGGTCTCTGAGGAGGACTCGGAAGAGTAGGGACCTGATCAGGGGTGTCCTGCGCCTTTTCTCCCCGGTGTCCCAGGGGGTGGTCTGTGACAGCTGTAGCTCAGGGGGAGAAAGCTGTGGTTCCAACATCAAAGGAGTGCCAGAAGCAAGAGCCCTCTCCATCCCAAGGAAGGCAGATCCGCCCGAAGAGGGATGGAAGCCCGGAACAGAGAAAGACAACTTTGGGACTGGGGTCACACCCTGCTCTGACGAACCTGCCCCCACGGATGGATCCTCAAGCAGGATCGGAACGGATGCGGCTACCGATGTAGAGGATGGAACCGAGGAGAGAGGCGGCACTGTACCCCAGGCTGATAAGCCCGGTAGGACCGGTTCAGCGGGAACTGAAGACCAAAGGGACAAACTTATAAAAACAGTATTCAAAATGAAATGCTGTACAATGGCCAATGAAGTAAAGTTCTCTTGGAGAATAGGTAGTGTGGTTAAATGATATAAAACTTAAAAGTGCAACATATATAGCAAAGAACTTGCATACATTTCCAGTTCTTAAATTAAATGCACTTACAAGATATTCACGCTGTGATTGCAGTTATACCACAGCGAAATGATGGCTCCAAAGTATCCAGTCTTTTTGGTCTGATATACAAAGTAGCCACACTGAAGATGTAGTAGCTGCTATGTGACTGTGATGAACTGTGATAACAGCTTAACCAGTCTAACAGATCAAATAAAAGCTTCTAGCTTTAATGGCAGTTAAAATCCTTTTATTGTAGGAAAAGTTAAAATCTTCATGTCAAGTTAAAATCACATAGCAGCTACTACATCTTCAGTGTGGATACTTTGTATATCAGACCAAAAAGATTGGATACTTTGAAGCCATCATTTCGCTATGGTATAACTGCATTCACAGCGTGAAGATCTTGTAAGTGCATTTAATTTAAATACTGGAAATGTATGCAAGTTCTTTGCTATATATGTTGCACTTTTAAGTTTTATATCATTTAACCACACTACCTATTCTCCAAGAGAACTTTACTTCATTGGCCATTGTTGTACAGCGTTTCATTTTGAATACTGTTTTTACTTGTTACTGATAGCTGTACTTTAGCATTAGGAGGTACCCTTTCTTTATTATTAAAGGGACAAACTTGGAGCCAGAGTAAGATGCTCTGTGGCGCATGTCGGAGCAGAAGGCTTCGGAACCGAGATGGGCAAAGGAGGAGTGCAAAATGGAGTCAGTGGATAAAACAACCCAAGTCCTGCAGGTGGATGGGGTCTTAGAGAGGGGATCTCCCTGGCTAACAATTGGACTACAAGACGCATCACGTCATGTTCCGATAGGCTCCTGGGGGATCTAGTGGATACTCTAGATGGGGAGTCAGGACGTTCGATGAAGGGGCTATACGCTTGGCCAAGAAACAGATCAATGGAAGGGGAATATCAGGTTCGTAGTGCAAGGTCTGCTGGCTCTGAAGTCTCTAATTTCGAGACCAGGAGTAAAGGGATCAAATCTAATGAGGTTGGTACAATGCTTGGTGCCGAAGTGGCACTCTGAGCCAAAACGGTTGATTCCAAAATGGAAGCTAATGGAGTAGTCGAAGGTATGCCCTGAGCTGAAGTGGCCACAAGTGCCGAAGTCGAAATACGCGAAGTAAGGTCTATAATCGGTGCCTAAACAGGAGCCAATATCAAAGGCTTCGAGATGGTCAGAGCAGAGGAAGACAGAGCCATACAAGCAGATTTATGCTCTGAAAATAACTTTGGGACCTTTGATTTCCCAGGCTTGCTCTGATAACCTGATGGTGAAGAAGGAACAGAGTAGGATCTCTTTTTGTCCTTAGTAGGAGGGGTTGAGACCTCCATCGCAGAAATTGCCTCTGAGAAGGGAGACTTGAGTAACTTTCAGAATGAGTTTATTTTTGCGCTCATTAAGAGTGCGTTGACTGAAACTCTGACAAATGTCACACGGAGGCGGCACTGAACGGTGGGACACTCCCAAACAGTATACACAGTCATCATGAGAATCACTATTAGGTAACTTACCTTTACATGAAGTACAATGCTTAAAACCTGAAGCACAATTCTCATCAGACATCCTGATAGAAAAAAAACAGCCAACTGTATAATCTAACTAGAATAAAGTTAACTCTTTTCAAAAGGTCACAACAATAACAATACACTGGTATGTAGAGAAATGAAGGGAAACACCTGAATGAAAGATTAAGCTAATAGTTTAAACAGGAGAGAAAATACCAACTATGGTATTAAGAAATGCCACAAGGGTAAGGGAGGAAAGGCCATACCAACAATGGTACTTGAAAGTTTACCAACGGTAACAACGGGTAATGAGGAAAAAAAACAAGTTTAAACAGAAGAAAAGACACTGGAAATACTAATTGCTTAATAAAATTTGAAGATATCCAAAATTTTTCACACAAATATCAAAAAAGTTCCACTTGGCTGAGAGCTTGGCTGAAACGCGGCTTTACGGTTATGCGGGAAACGTGATATGAGGTAACAGTTGAAGGGCATTCTGAATACAGACTTAGCTCGAGAGTTTTTTTTGGCTGACGCGAGCTTGGTAAATATTCCGAGGGCTCGGAACAGAACCCATCAGTGATGAATGGAAGGAAGGTTAACAACATCAGATCAATTGTTCCATGGATAAATGCCGTTTTCAACACGCAGTTTCAGAAATTTCATCAGTCCACAAATTTCAAATGTTAAGTCACAAAATGTCTGTCCCTGTATGTATAAAAGACTGAATTTCTTGAGCTTTAAAACCCAAAACAGTTACCAAATCGTCCCATACAAAATATCTATTAGAGTGTCATTTTTTTGTTCTTATTCTAACAGTTGTTATTCTCTTCCTTTTGAAAACAATTTTGCTTTCAGTTCATTGCTGCTCTCCTTTTTTGCCTGCTGCCACTGCTTCACATGTTTTAATTACTGCATTATCTGCTGCCAGAAAACCAGACGTCTTCTCAGTTAGTTCCTGTGTTCCTCTTTTGCTTTCTGTCACTGCTGCACAACTTTTAACTGCTGCATTTCTTGCTGCTATATCACCCGATTCATTTCCACATTACCATATTCAGCACTTCTGAACATTATCTGCTATCTCACCCCATGAAACAGTAGAACTGTCAACTAGATCATCCTGTTTGATTATTTTAACAGATCAACTTCAAGCCTTCTTGACACCAGTTCTGTTATCTGCACCACTTCAACAGATTTGCTTACGTCCTCCTTCATTGAGACAGATAAATGCTACTCATTTGTAACATCCACCACACAGGAATCTTTGTTTACATTCCGAAGCGCAATATCGAACTAAGTTTTCTCCAAATTCTGACTTTCCACCTCAGAACTCTCCATAGCTTTTCTCTCCTCCTCATGTTGCTACTTTCCCTTAGGCCTCTTCCTTGCTGCTGTGGAAGCCCTCTGGCGCTATCTAGCAGCTCTAGAGAGTATTTTTTTTATTGAATTACATCACTTATATACAGACAATATGGATTATATACAGTTAAATTTACAATTACATACAGTCATTTACACTTTAAACAATTCCACTTAAATAAATATTAACATACATTCCCCCCACCCTTTCTTCCACAACAAAAAACGTATTTCCCTTAACATTTCTGCTAATGTCCATTTTCCATTGAATTTACTTTTGTTTAATCTTTCAGACCATAAAGTCCATAAAACAAATATTATTCTGTCCATTTTTTTAACTTCATCTGTTTTTTTTTTTTACCGTAAAAACCATACTGGACCATGTCTATATTTAATTGTTCAACATTTATAATACCCTCTAGCATTTTATTCTTACATAATGCTTCCCATAATTTATTCCCCTCACACAATTCAAAATGTCATGATGTGATGTTATACTACATTGCCTTCATTCTCTGCTGGTTGGATAAGGTTCAGACTTGGGCTATACAAAAGCTCGAGGTGTTCTATTAGCTCGTGGCTGAAACCCTATCTCATGATGCTCTAGGAAACTCTCCCTCGATCTCATTTGCCACTCAAACAAGATAGAGTACTTCATACTGGCTCTGGCTAAGTGAATTTATTTTTCTTTTTTCCTCTAAATTTTAGAGTAGTTCATAGATAAGAGTGGTTATATAATTTCTTAACTTTTAGCAGCACTTAGTGTGTTCTCTGTATGTGCTTTTTACTTACAGTCATCGTTTATTCTCAAGGCCTTTCTCAATACCCTATCCTCGGCTTAAGCCCGTTTTAGTTAGAAGATTTTGTTATTATGGTCTAGCTCGTTTGACTTATTTTTTTTGCTTAGAACAAGCTAGCTCGTTTAAGTTAGAGGGCTGCTTAGCCCGTTAAATTAGAGGGTTTTCCTTACAGTGTGTTGTTTATATAATACATACGCACACACATTTTATATATATATATATATATATATATATATATATATATATATATATATATATATATATATATATATAGTGTGTGTGTTTGAATAATATAAATATATTTTTCTATTTAGAAGTTGCAGTACGTTGAAAGCTTTGCTGTGCTAAGTTTGTCTGTTAGCCTTTTTTGTAAGCAGAAGAAATGTCTAAGCAATCCACAGACATTAAACCCTTGGATTTTAAGAAGTGCTCAAAATGCAGTCAAACAATGTCTGTGACTGACAGGCACATTGTGTGTGTGTACTGGCTTGGTGCAGTACAACTTCCAAGAATCCTGTGCAATTTGCTATTCCTTCAGCCACAGGGTTCTTCTAGAAAGAAAGAGCAAGTTGATCCAAAGGGGATTACTAAAGAGCCCTTTTCTGAAACTATAGAGAAAGGTCAGGGTCCTTTCCAAATCTAGCCGTTCCCCTTCTTCTTAATCTGATAAGTCCAGTAAAAAATAATCTACATCTTCAGAGGCTCAGTTGGAGCCAACAAAAAAAATTACAAAAATTTTCATCATCAGACTCTAAGTTTGTCGGACCCAAAAAGCCTTCAACCTCAGCTCCTTCAGTCTTGGAGCCATTGGTGTCCCCAGAACTGGAGCCAGTTTCTCCAATGTTGAGGTTTCCTATTTTACTGCCCTCACTGCCCCTTCGACTCGATCCTTTAGGAGCCTTTCAGATGATGTTGTGGACCGCATGGTGTGGAGGCTTTTGATGCCACTGGCGCTTGCAAAACTGTTTTCAGATCCGACCCAGAAGGTTTTGGAACCGACCCAGCCTACCCTGTTCAACATCCATTCCGCCTCCGATCCCAGACTTCAGGACCGGAGTGTCTGGAACTGGTTGTAGTGGAACTGTCGGAACAGAGACCTATTCCAGGATCTTTGTTTCCGACTACTGCTGTGATATAACAAAACTAACCACAAAACTAAAAATGAAAAAAAAAAATCTAAAAAGCATGACCAAGTCCAAGAAAACCAGAAATCCGCAGCAAAAAAGTATTTATTCACTAAGCGCTTTCGTCTGGAAAATATATCAGACTTCCTCAGAGTAAAAATCAGTAACCATGAACAACCTTAAATACCCCATCCCCACCTAGTCACATGACAAGCATCAATTAAACATTTAAAAATATATTACGAATTACATTACAAAAAAAAAATAAAAAATTACATTAAAAAGCCTGCACAGTTGTATTGGTTAAAACCAAAGGAATACTCCTAAATATATATGTTACACTTGGCAAGACTTCAATCTTAAAAGATTCCCAATGGACATTAAATCATTCAACCCTGGATGACGGTTAGCATTTAACCTAAGTTGCCACAGGAGTTCCCATTGCTCCAAAAGATCCGCCTATGGCCCTCCCCTCACTGGTGTGGAACAAAATCGAATCCAAAAAAAAGTAATGTCCACTGTTACAACTAATGTGTTTAGCAAGGGCATTAGTAGCTTTATTTTTCCTAATGTGCAATGTGTGCTCATATATATACAATCCTTAAACTTATGCTGGTAATTAAATCAAAAAGTGCTTCAACAAAGTATTAGTTTAAGACTGTGCACACTTATGCAACCAACCTATTGTACTTTTTTTTTTAATACATTTTTCCCCTAACAGATTTTTCAATTGAATTGTACAGGTTATAGGTCACATTAAAGGTTGGAAAAGTTTTGAAATTATTTATTGTGGTCTCATTTTTTTATATCACAAAAACCTGGCATTTTAACATGAGTGTGTACACTTTTTATATCCACTGCATCTCCTTTTTTTCTTGGAAAACCTTTACTCTTAATAATATTTCTAGTACTTCTATAGATTCTTCATTAGATTTTGTATCTCCTATATTTCCCTCCCATCCAAAACCTTTACTTTTTTCATTTATGCATAAACCAATCTTTCTTAATAATTTATTAAACTTCTTCCTCATCCCTTTCATCCATTCTTTATTTCTAGTAATTATGACAATATCAGCTGCATGTGTACACATCATAGGTATTTGCAATTCTTGCAATATCTTATATCTTGCAACATCCGTCATTTTATTAATCTTACTCACTACAATCTTCATGAGTAAAAAAAAAAGATACTGCTAAACTGGACATCCCTGTCTCCGTCTTATTCCACAATCTATTTTTATTTTCATTATCCAAGCCATTTACATTTATTCTAACATTATTCCTTTCATATACTGACTTGATTACTTTTATTTTCCTACTTATATATAGTCTATGCTTCTAAAATTTCCCATAGAAAATCAGACTGTATTTTGTCAAATGCCTTACTTAAATTTCCTATCATAATCTTTGCTTCCACCTTTCTGTTTATAATGTCATCTAGTACTTATTTTATTATCCATAACGGATCTTGACTTCCTTTTCCCTTTCTGCCAAATATTGTTTGATCAAGTAACATCCAATTTTTTAATCGTTTAGTTATTGCTCTTATATTTTATAGTTTGTATTACTCAATAGTATTGGTGTCCAATTCTTCATGTCACCTTTTCCTCCCTTTTTCCATATAAATGTTATTACTCTAGTAAATATTTCTTCCTCTACTATTCTCAAGTCTAATCACTCATTCAAAACTTCTAGAAATATTACTTTTTTCCAAAATTCCATTTCATTATACAGACATTTAATATCATTTATTCCCATTGCTGTATTCAAGTTTGTATCTTTTAATACTTCATTAAGCTCTTTTAAATGTATCCTTTGCTATACATTTTCATTATCTTCTTTGACTAACCTATTAACTTTGTACTTTTAATTTTGTTTACTTTTTTAGTAAATGTTTTATATGTTCTTTAAAATTTTCACATATCTGTTCTTGAATCCTTACTTTTTCCCTTCTTTGTCCTTCAGTTCCCTTATTACCTTTTTACTTTCTTTCACCAGTTTATTTAAATATGGCACTGCTGCTTCTTTCCTTCCTTGTAAACAATACTTTTGCTTATGTAGTAAGTTATTAATTCTTGATTATTCTCATATATTTCTCTCTTTTTCATACAAAGCTCTGTTTAATCATTCTCAAAATATTGCTTAGCTTACTGTTTTATAAGTTTTTCCTCTTATCCTCTATACAATCTACAAAGCATTTTTTATATTTTCCTTAAAACATATCCGCCAACTTGTCCATTTTCATAAAACATTCTCATATTTACATGATCTTTCTATAACTTATTTCTCTCCTATCCTCGTAACTATTTCATTCATTTTGATTCCTTTGCCTACTTTTATATATTCTTCCTTCTCACGTACTTTTAGCATATCGCTATATGATCTGAACATCTTTCACTCCTTTCTGCAGGATTTTTAATCTTTCTGATATTAGGAAATAACCAATTTCATTATCATTTTCCATTTTAGTATAGTTCCATATTCCCACCCTCCAGTCCATAAGCCTCTTTCATCATAATTTTGTAGTGTCCTTAACATCTTTACAAAAAGCAACAAATGTTCTTTTAATTCTTTGGCTTCAGTTTCAGTTCTGAATTGCACTATAACTATTTTCTTTGGTTCCCTATAAAAAGATTGTACCACAAATCGTGACCATGGACTGTCATTCTTTCTTTGTTCGTATTTTTCTACAAATTTCACCACGGCCTGTCCAGTTTCAAGTATGTCACAAAATGTCTCTATTGATAAGAATAAACGTTCTTACCTCTTTTGCAGTAACATCCAATGGTGCAATCACAGAGTCCCATACTTCATACCCATCTAGTCCTTTATTTTGCTGCTTACTCGTACTGTGATTTTTTGTCTCCTTTATCTGCTCAAATTTTCTTTCTTTCTTTCTCCTTCACTTTCTGCACATATGATTATTTAACAGGCACTTTATCAATGCTCTTTTGCTGTATTTTTCCATTATGTCACCTCATGATTGCTGCTACATCACTGTCCAGCTCACTTTGGTTTAAAAGCTCTTTTAAATAATGATCCCACAATCCTCTTGACTGGAGAGCTGTAATACTGCTGCATTCCTGCTGGCTCTCCATCTCCCCCTCAAACAATCTTTTTTGAAACATCTCCGAATCAGGTACTGCCCTCTGCTAATACCTCAGATACATTTACTGCTCCGCTATCTCCCTCTCAGTTACAGACGAGTTCTCCACTTCCAACCCCTTAGTATAGCTTTTCACTACTTGTTCTGTCATATGATTATTCCATTTTTTGTTCCTTCCTCTGCTCGGCATTCGCTTTCCATTCCTCCTGTTTCTCCAGGCCGCCTATGCACATAGAATGGAAACATGAAGCCAAGTGCGTTACACATGAATGAGCTCTCCTACGCCGAAGAGTAAGGAAGTTCCCAGATGCCCCGGCTAAATTTCCCCTAGTAGTATAAATAATATCTCGGGTTTCCCATGAAAACAGACCACTAACCTAGTGTGAATAACCCGGCCAACAAAGGATAGACAAACAAAAAAGGCATAAAATAAATTAAAAATAAATAAATAAAAGTGAAAATGAAGTATTTAGCCATGTGGATTAAAAGGGACTAAACTGTGGCAGCTAAGGACATGTAGAATAGACCAATCAGAAAACTAATAAAAATGGCCATGGATAATAAGATAGTGAAAATGTTTTTAGTTCCCTTAGTCCTGTACACAGATCAGGCACACTTATCAGCCAGAGGAAATGTTGTGGATGATAATGAAGAGTTGAAGGAATTTATTTATGAAAAGTGCAAGAGTAATGAGGGACAGTTGATTCTTCCTACCGAACATAGTGGTTTAGTTCTGCCGGATCTGAAGGGATACTTTAAAGGTTGGAAGCACTAACTCCATTTAATGAAATAAAGAAAGCAATCCACATTAACGCATAGCACACACAAAAAACGTTTTCGTCTTCAACTTCATCAGATGGCTAAAACAACCCACACTTCCCATTTAAATACAACTTCATCCCATCAAACATCCAATAAGAAAACAGAAGTAATTAATAGGTAACAAATGCTCTTCTAAAAAAATAAATCTAAATAAATGTGTGTATATGTGTGTATAAAACACTACAATTCATGAATTTCACCAGTATTAAAACAATAAATTACATTTCCCATAAATGTTCTACCCTTGACATAAATATCTAAGTATTAAAAAATATTTAAAAACCACTAATAAAATTGATCCAAAACATAAAATAATAAAGTGATCTTGGGCTCCCTCTTGTGTCATAAAAATTGTTCAATGGTATGTTTGTGTAAGTATATATAATTAATCAAAAAATGATAAACACATAGTTAAAAGACAATTACAGTTTCGCAGATCTTAATTTCAATACTGGTGCTAAGGAAATCATATCATTTAGGCCTGGAGATCTATTAGCTTCCAAAATTAGCTGCCAGTATAGTTCTCTGTACTCAACCAGGGTCTCCCACATGCCACTCCTCGGATCCAAGGGAACTACCTCAAGTACAAAAATCCGCCAGTATTGAAATTAAGATCTGCCAAACTGTAATTGTCTTTTAACTATGTGTTTATCATTTTTTGATTAATTATATATACTTACACAAACATACCATTGAACAATTTTTATGACACAAGAGGGAGCCCAAGATCACTTTATTATTTTATGTTTTGGATCAATTTTATTAGTAGTTTTTAAATGTTTTTTAACACTTAGATATTTATGTCAAGTGTAGAACATTTATGGGAAATGTAATTTATTGAAATTCATGAATTTTAGTGTTTTATACACATATTTATTTAGATTTATTTTTTTAGAAGAGCATTTGTTACCTATCAATTACTTCTGTTTTCTTATTGGATGTTTGATGGGATGAAGTTGTATTTAAATGGGAAGTGTGGGTTGTTTTAGCCATCTGATGAAGTTGAAGACGAAAACGTTTTTTGTGTGTGCTATGCGTTAATGTGGATTGCTTTCTTTATTTCATTAAACGGAGTTAGTGCTTCCAACTTGGTTTGTGGTGATACATTTTTGGTTACTGGCTTTCATTAGTATCATCGATCCTTTGTTTGGTTACTAGTATCTTTTGGATCTTACCTTGTTGGACAAGGCATCGTAATAGAGCCAAAAGGGCTTTGAAACTGGTGAGCTTCGGAAGCTCATAGGACAACTGGCGCAGCTGGTGGGACTATTGACTCATGTGAGCCAATCCATGGCAACGCTGCTATCGTCAATTCCGGGACTACACAACCAGGAAGTGGCCAAGACGCACCAAGCTCGTGGAAGTATGGTCGCTGGCATTTCTCATCATGAGCGAGAGCATTCTGTACCAGATAATGGAGGTTCAGATAGTTTAGACGGTTTTCCACGCACTACCTTTGTCAACGACAGAGAGGATTTACCACCAGAGGGTACCAGAGCAAGGAATAACTGACTGGATTCAGGGACAGAGCAGATTAACGGAACTGTTCCTACAGGTACTGGTAGACATTTTAGTGACATTCTTAACATCAAATTTGAATTTGGAAGGAAACTTTCAAATTCTGTTTGCAACAGAAGTTTTTCCAACATGTTAAATGACTTGGACTACTACCTATACAAATACAAGATGTTGGATATGGACAACTCTTATTTAAAGTATTGTTTGGATTTAAAAATTGTGCCGAAAGGACTGACAGTTTGTAAGTACCCAAACAATGTTGTTGAGGGTACGGACTTTCATTTTAATTTATTGAAAGCATTTGATCAGTGTGGCTTTGACATCATGCGAGCTATTATAAAAAAATAATGTGGGTGAGATGGAGAAATTGCATGAGAAAATAGAAAGGGTGAACAAGGGTATTACTAGTGATTTGTTGTTCAAAGTCGAGGAAGAAAAAATTAAAAATCAAAAATTACTTAGAAATATAGAATTTAAATGTATAGAAGTGCAGAATAGGAAGGTGGGGAAAATTGAGAGGGACACTAAAGAATACAAAAACAAAACGCAATACCCCAGGCCTAAAAGTTGGGCTAACCAAGGAAAGTCTCGTTGGGGTACAGAACCTTATGATGGGGTGACATATGATGAAGTGTTTGTACATGAAAATGAGCAGGATTGTCCCGAATTTCCTCCACTCAGGAGATCTGAAAGATTGATGGAAAAAGAACCTGTAGTGTACAATACAAAAAACTACAGGGGCAGGGGTTGGGGACATCAGGAGAGGAAGGAAAAGAGATGGAATTAATTGAGCTTATTACGCAGGAAGGTAACAAATGGTCTTACAAAGATTTTGACATTTTTAACTATTCTGACATTGTTGTGGACAGGACACTTTTTGATCTATTTTCCAAGGGGTTTGGGTTTATACCTAGACAGAGAACTAACATGTTTAAATTATTAGTGGATGTAAAAATGTTTTTGAGAAAGAAAAACTTGGAAATATTTTTCAATGGAAAAGGAACTACTTTTAGCCAACACGGTTTGGCACGTAGCAGTACTTTTAATCCACCTCTACACCCCCAATTGAGGAACTTTGAGTTAAAGGTAGAAAAAGAACTAAGGTGTGGTTTGAAACACAATTTCGTGTATCCGAATTTGACAATGAATGAAAATCAGGTTTTAAAAGATTTGAATAACAATGGTAACTTAAAGAGTAATGAAACCAGACAAAGGTGGGGGGGTTGTCCTTATGGATCACATTCATTATGAAGGCAAAATGATGGAATTATTGAATGACACTAACAAATATTCTAGAATTTCCTTGAATGAAATTAACATAGCATATAGGAAGATTCAGGTTGCCTTAAATGATTTATTAATGGATGGACTAAGTGACATTAAAACCTACCACTATTTACATGTTGAGAAGCCAAAGGTTCCTTCTATTTTTGGGATCCCAAAAGTACATAAGGATATTAATGACCCTCCCTTGCGAGCTATAGTGTCCGCAAACGGGTCAATAACAGCACCTTTAGCAAAGTTTGTTGATGTGAAGGTGAAAGGGTTAGTCCTGAATAACGTTAACATTTTAAAGGATTCCTGGGATTTTTTGAAGAAATTACAACCTAATTTGTATGATGATGAACTGGCTTTTGGGACCTTGGATATAGTTGATTTGTTAACTAGTATACCACAGGATGTTGGTATGGAATGGTTTGAGGAGATGTTGACTGGATACAAGGAAATTACCCAAAATGAGTTTAGGGCAATTTTGGTATTAATGGAATTGGTGTTAAAAAATTATTTTATCTTTTTTCAAGGAGAATATTTTAAGCAAGAAAAAGGAGTGGCCATGGGGGCACACTGTGCCCCTACTTATGCTAACATAGTTATGGCCTATTGGAAAATGAATACTTGTTAAAGTCCCCTTATAAATGTTACTGGACACTATATGGAAGGTTTTTAGATGACCTATGTTTTTTTATGGAGAGGGAATCTAAATAACTTTGTTGAATTTGTTGAATACCGTAAAGGTACAACTGAATTTTTTGATTTTACCTACAAATTCAATGAACATGAGTTAACTTATTTAGATGTAAACATCAAGAAAAACAATGGACATCTATGGTTATGGTAAGATTTTGCACAACTATTCTGTGTCCTTCTATTCCTATGTTGCAGTATTCTTGGTGTGGGAGAGTACCACAGCTTTGTTGCAAGGAAGGGAGGAGGAAGAGGAGGCCGATTCCACAAAGCCCTGTAGGATTGCTCTGGCAAATCCTGCATGTGCTCTGGAGACATTGTCTAACTTGTAGTGTTTGGTGAAAGTGTGAATGGTGGACCATGTGGCTGCATCAAGTATGGAAGCAGTGTCCAGGCCTTTTAAGAAGGATTTGGAGGGTGCCACTGCCCTGGTGGAGTGAACTTTAACTCCCTGTGGGAGTTTTTTGCCATGGTGTGAACATAGGCAAATAGCTTTTCTAATCCAACATGCAATGTTTTTTTTTTTTAGACTGCCTTACCCAGGGCCCTGGGGTGGAAGGAAACAGAGCGGATTGGATTTTCTTATGGATTTTGTTTTGTCTAGATAAAATCTTAGCTGTCTGTGCACATTCAGGGAGTGGAGTATTCTCTTACTTTCATTGGTAGGAGAGGGGTAGAAGGTGAGTAGATAAATAAGATTGGTTTAAGGACAGATCATTGACCACCTTTGGCATAAATGAAGGGTTGGTTCTTAGTGTTACCCTGTCCTTGTGGAAGGTAGTGTATTTAGGGTAGGCCATTAGGTCCTGTAACTCAGACACCCTTCTGGTTGAAGTTATGGTCACTAGCAGGACTCTCTTCCATGTGAACATTTGCAGAGTGTACTACCAGGTTCAAATGGAGACTGGGTTAGTTTTTCCATGATGAAGTTCAGGTCCCGTGGTGGTGGGATGGGTTTTCTTGGTGACCTGATGTGTAAAACCCCTTTTAAGAATAGCTTCAAATTGAGCCTGGGTAGTAGGGGAGGGTCTAATGGCAGGCAGGCTGGGATTGCTGAAAGGTGGACTTTCACTGAAGAGTAAGAGAATCCCCCCTTTACTAGTTGACACATATAGGCAAGAACTAGGGGGTGGGGGATCTGGGATGCATGGATCCCTGCCCTTGCTCAGACACCATTTTGAAAATCTCTCCCATTTAGCTAAGTAAGATTTTCTTGTAGTAGGTTTCCTGCCCTTCCTCAGGACTGAAAGCACGTCCTTTGAGTACTGGTGCCTGAAGAGAATTAGTTGTTTATCACCCACAGTGTCAGTGACAACATCTGTAAGGGTGGGTGGATGAGGTTCCCTTTTGTTGTGTCAGAAGGTCCACCTTGTGGGGTAACTCGTGGTGATTGCCCTTGGCTAGACTGTGAAGTAGGGGGAACCAGTGCTGCCTTGGCCAGTAGGGGATCACCAACATGATTTTTGGTTTGTCTCTCCTGATTTTCAGGACTTTTTGAATTAATGGGAAGGGAGGAAAGGCATATAGAAACCTTCCCTTCCATGAAATGCTGAATGCGCCTACTCTCCAAGCTAGTGGGGAGTAGGTCTTGGAGCAGAAGGTCTGCAGTTGTCTCTTCTGGGGGGCAGGCAAACAAATCTACCTGAGGTATGCCGTACCAGTCGACAATATCTAGAAAGACATTACTATTCAGCATCTATTCATGATTTGGAGAGGATGTCCTGCTGAGAAGGTCTGCTTGTTTGTTATCCTGCAAGGGGATGTAGGATACCTGCAGGGACAAGTTGTGTTGTGAGGCTAGGTCCCAGATTAGTAAGGTTAGTCTGAAAAGGTGGTATGCTTTTGTCCCTCCCTGCTTGTTGAGGTACCACATAACTGTGGTGTTGTCCATTATTTGGAGAACACCTAGTTGTAGGAGTGGAAGTAAGGCTTTCAGTGCCAGAAGGACTGCTGTCATTTCCCTCACGTTGATGTGCTTGTTCTATAAGGAAGGGTGCCACTTTGCTTCAACCCTGTAGCGTGCCACTGTGGCTCCCCATCCTAAGTCTGAAGCATCTGTATGCATGAACTGGTTTGGGAGAGGTAGCTGCAGAGGAAGGCCCAGATTCAGCTGTACTTGCTGAATCCACCATTTTAATTCCGACTGTAGGCAGGGCAGGAGAGTGATTTCTTGCTCTAGAGGATGTTGGTGCTGGGACCATACATTATTTAGATACCACTGTAGCTTTCGCATGTGCATTCTGGCTAGTGGTAGCATGGGGATGGTGGCTGCCATTAGGCCCAGGGTCCGTAGGAATTGCCTTGCAGTTATTTCCTGGGTCTGCAACAGGGCTTTGAAGTGGGAGGTCAGGGAGCTGACCTTGTCCTGGGGAAGAAAGGCTTTCATGATGTCTGTTTTGATTGTGCAACCCAGAAATATTTTTGTCTTGTTCTGGGGTCAAGGAGGATTTGGGGAATTAGAGGGTGAACCCCAGTCTTTGTAGTAGGCACATGGTGAACTCTAGATGGATTAACAGGGTTTTCTTGCAGACTGCTAGGATCAGGATGTCGTCCAGGTAGGGATAAGTCTGGATCCCTTGTGTTCTGCAATAGGCTATGGCAGGTGCCAGGCATTTTGTGAACTCTCTGGGGGCAGTGGACAAACCAAAGGGCAATTCAGTAAAATGGAAGTGAGAGGAGGGTCCAGAAAAACATAATTTTCTGTGGCAAGGTAGATATGCAGATAGGCTTCTTTCAGGTCGAGTGTGGCCATGAAAGCCTGGGATGGTATGAGAGGGAGTAAATTTGGTAGGGACAATATTCTGAAGGTGGGCACTAGTAAGACTAGGTTTAAGAAGGAAAGGTCTAGAATCGGTCTCCATTGTCCATCTTTTTTGGGGACCAGAAATCGTTTAGAATAGAAGCCCTTTCTTTCCTGCCCTGAAGGTACAGGTTCTATGGTGCCCAAGTTCAGAAGGTCTGTCAGAATCTGTGGGAAGAAGCGTCTCTGATTTTTTTTTTTTTTTGGGGGGGACACCCCTTAAGGGTGGCCTTTCTTTCCAGGAGAGGAAGTATCCTTTTTGAATAATAGCCAGAGCCCATTTGTCTGTGGCGATGGTTTTCCAAAAGGGGAAGCAGTGGGAGAGGCAGGCAGAAAGGGGAAGTAGGGCAAGGCAGTCACACATTGTTGGAGCCTCCTCTATCTTGAAACGGCTGTCTAGAGGGGGGCTGAGAGACAGCTGGCCTGAAAGGGGTCTGTCTTCTGGGCCCTCTTGTGTGTCTAGAAGAAGTAGGTCCAGCTGGGGCAGGGTTTCTTTTGACAAAGGTGGCTTTGGCAGGGTAATTCCTGTAATATTTAGGAATTGGGGACATCAGAAGATGCTTGATGTCTTGCAATTCCTTACTTCTTTCCTGCAGATTTTTGAATAGGTCTGCTGACTGTTTACCAAACAGGAAATTAGGGTCCAGAGGGGCATCTAAGATTTTAGACTTGGTCTTCTGGTAAGTGTTGCAGATGAAGCCAGGAATATCTCCCGAGTACAATGGCAGACACTGCAGAGTGTGCAGAGGCCTCTGCAGCATCTAACTGCATCTAATGAGTGTCTGGCTACTTAGGTTCATAGGTTCATACCATATCTGCCCTGGGGCAATTATAAGCCTAGCCCGATTCTTTATGGCTTACGCCACCCCTTGATTTGAGTATACTGTGCCCTTTTTAAGGTTTAGTTTACTGTGCCTCTGTCTAATAGTGACACGGGAGTAATCCCTGGGACAAACCTACAATCCCCCATCCACCTATTGAGATTCTTCTTGAAGAGATTCAGTGAGGTTCTCTGCCTCACATGAACTGGAATTCTATTCCAGAGAGAAGGGAGCCTCTGGGTTATGAACCTGTCCCTCCAGCAAGTTCTATTTATTTCTGTGCTGAGGTTCAAGTCCCTCGAGCGTGTGGCTCTAAGGGATTTAGATTTACTGAGGTGGAGCATGTCCATTAATTCTGGATTTGACATAGCTTTGTATGTCAGGCACAGATCGCCTCGAAGTAGGCGGTATGCAACTGAGTAGAGCTGGAGTTTTTTTAACCGAGCAGCATATGGCATCTGTTTGAAACCCTTGATCCTCTTGGTGAGATACTTTTGGGGTCTTTCTAATTGCTGCAGGTGTCGGGTAAGGTACATCCTAAAAGGGGCATTGTATTCTATGATGGGCCTGATGAGGGATGAATAAAGGGGCACGATTACCTCTCTTGATCTAGATGTGAAACCCTTCGTGATGAGGTGGGCTATGTAGAAGGTCTTTCTAACCACTTTGGCAATGTGGTTTTCAAAGGAGAGATTGCTATCAACTTGGGTCCCTAGGTCCCTAATAACTTTCTCTGTACTTAATGGGTTTCCGCCTATGTGGTAATTTGTGGGCACATTGTTTTTGCCAAAGGGTATGACTATACATTTTTTGGCATTTAGCTTTAAACCATGGCGCTGGCACCAGTTATCTGTCTCTGAGAGACCTTTTTGAAGGATGTTTGTGTCAGCTGGAGAGTCGATTATGGCGCCCAGTTTTCAGTTGTCTGCGAACTTGGTGAGCCATAGTCCTCCCATGTTTGCCTGTACCTCGGAAAAGTATATACCGAACAAGAGTGGTCCCAGGACAGAACCCTGTGGGACGCCACTTGTGACCGGTTTCGAGTCTGACATGGCTCCAGCAACTCTCACTCTGTGGGTTCTGTCTTTGAGCCAGTTTGCGACCCATCTTGTGACATAGGAGTTTATATTTAAGCTGGATAGCTTATCTATGATGCCCGAGTGGGGTATTGCGTCAAATGCCTTTGCAAGGTCCAGATAGGCTGTGTGGACTACCTTCCCTTCATCTATGGCTTTGGTGACTGTTTTGAAGAAGTCAACCAGGTTCAAAAGGCAGGATCTGCCCTTGACAAAGCCGAACTGGGCAGGATCTAGTGTCTCTAGGTCCCCAATGTCTTTGTTTATGAGCTCCATGATGATCCTCTCCATAGCCTTGCAGACTAAGCTAGTCAGGCTTATGGGGCAATAGTTTCCAGGGTCCGTACAGGCTCCACCTTTGTGGAGTGGGACCACTGTTGCTGTACGCCATTCTGTGGGCACATATCCTGTAGTGAGGCTGAGATTGTATAGCTGTTTTATTTGAGGGATTAGTTCCTCTTGGAGTTTATGTAGGACGCAACCTGGGACGCCATCTGGTCCCATGGAAGCAGTGTTTTTTGCTTTGGAGAGGGCAGCCTTCACCTGAGCATCAGAGATGTTTGGGAAGCAGCCCCCTGCCGGGATAGATACTTGCTCTTTTGGGGGTAGGGGGTGTAGAAGTTTGCATTGAACCTGTCTGCCAGGATATTGGCAATGTCTGTGGGTTCAGTGTATTTTTTGTCATTTAGAATCAACTCAGAACAAGTCTGGGAGTTGCATCCCAGGTTCCTAACATAACTGAAAAAAGCATTATGATTGTCTTTGGTGTCCTGTGCAATTTTTCTCTCAAAGCTGGCCTTGGAGGATTTTATGAGGGATCGTAATTTTTTGCTAGTACTGATCAGAGATGCCTTACCTATTAGGGATTTTGCTCTATCATGTAGTAGCTTCCTCCTTCTGTTGTACAGTTTATTTATGGCAGGGGTCCACCAGACTGGATGCCTGCCTTTGGATGATTGGGTCTTGGTTTTGTTTGGGATAGCATGATCCATGCATTCCTGCTGCAGTTTGGGCCGTAGTTTCCACTGGCCCTGGGGCCTTGAAGGATTCCACTTCGGTTTTGAGAAGTGAGAAGTTCGCTTTTGAGAAGTTTGCCACTGTGGTTTTCTGGGCTGGGGGTGGGGTCGGGATATGGACATCCAGTGAAATTAATTTATGGTCTGATCTTACCAATGAGGGATATACTTCTGGTGTGGAGCATAGAGTCCTCATGTTGGTAATGATCAGGTCTAGTATGTTGTCCCCTCTTGTGGGAGTGGTGACTAGTTGTTCCATAGCATTTGAGTTTATAATTTCCAGGAACCTTTGGGCTAAGGTGCTGGGGCTTGAGTAGTGCTCCCAGTCAATGTTTGGGTAGTTGAAGTCACCCAATATAATGGTGTTCGGAGAGATCTTCATGTTCTCCAATGTTTTCAGGAAAGCAGAGTGGGATTCCTGACTGAGAGGGTGGTCTGTAGGATGCTATAAACTGAAAAGCAGTCTTGCCCACTGTTAGTTGCACATGGATGGTCTCCGATACTTCGTGCAATGCCACTAACCTGGAGGTGTGGATATCCTTGATAAATATGGAAAACCCCCCCTCCTTTTGTGGTTCGGTCCGGGTTTTGGGGCCGAAAAGCATGATATGAGGTATAGCCTGGTAGTGCTGGGGTGCTCTCTGGAGCCTTGAACCAGGTTTCTGTCACTGCACAGATATCGATGTTCTCCATACTGAGGAGAGCTTCGGGTGCATGCATCTTGAGGTTAAGACTTCTGGCGTTAAGCAGCATTACCCTTAGTTTCTTTTTCCTTGTGCTGTCTATGGGGGTGGGTTTGACTTTTGAGCCTTGCCTAAAAAAGGCACTATGGGGGTGGCAGGAGCCTTTGCCAATATCCGAAAGCCCAGTGGTGACAGGTGCAAGCCGTCCCTAGCGATGCAACGTGGCTTGTCGAGCATGTCATCCCAGGCTGACAGACACTGGATCCCCTTTGAATGACACCAATATTTTAGCCAATTGTTAAAATCGATCATTTTGTCTTTGTACTGTGGCATCATTCTAGGTGAAGGTAAGATGCTGCTCAAGGTCAGGGTCATACCAGCCTGGGCTACATGATCAAAGAGCTCCTCTAGGTCTCTTTTCATGTAGTCCAGGGAGGTACGTCTCAGGTCATTCACACCAGCATGTACAATGACATGAGTCATATTTGTATTTGCTTTGGAGTGACCTGAGTGCTTGCGTTATGTGGCGGATCCTAGCACCCGACAGGCAGCTCACCGTGACCTTCTCTTTATTCAGCCTGGTGAGCAGGACGTCAGTGTGTCTGACAATAGTCACCTATTACAAGAGTATCAGGTGTGTTATTCAGCCTTAAGGGCTGTGGCTGCTTGGCACACTGACTTTGTGGGCTATGTGTTGTGCGTGTTTTGTTTTGAGGTAGCGTTTGCTTGGATGTCTGCTTTGGAGGTCTCTGTTGCTTAGGTAGATTTTTATTTAGAGCCTCCGAGTATGTTTTTGTGTATTTATGTGTTTGGCTCGCTGATGTGGTGGGACTATGTGATACTGGAATTGTGTTGTGTGAGGTTACCTTCTCCTCCTGACTGGTTACACCAGTTTTGAGATGAGAGAGCTCAGCCTCCAGTTTGGCTAAATAGTTGCATCTCTCACATATATTTGAACCTGTTTGGAGGAGCCAGAGATGGTTTAGAAGAGATGTCAGACTTAGTGGGGCAGTCTGGAGTAGCAGCCAGCAGATTAACAGCTTGAGAGACCAGGTCCAAAGCATATTTGGTCACATGGGTTTGATAGTTGATGGCTCTAAAGGCCAATGTGGAATAGGTGTAAACCTTTTTTCCAGTTCTATCCATTACTTTGCTGTCTTTGTCTGTAGGTAAGAGAGAGGCAGACGGAATGAGTCTGGATTGTTTATTTGGTGAAATGGGAATCACAGCAGGATCTGCCAGGGGAGGTTTGACTAGAAATTACTGTTCATCAGGCACCTTGTAGAAGTGGTCTGCCTCTTAGGAACAGGTGGCTGAGAATCTGGAGTCTTTGATGCTGAGGAAAAGGCATCTAAAAAGGCATGAATTACAGGTGGAATGGCAGAAGGGGAGGGAGATTCCACTTGTAACAGTTCAAAATACCTTTTTTGAGTATCAGATATTTGTGAGGTGTCCCATTTGAAGTACTCCTTAATTTTGGTTATGGTTTCACCAAAAGTGATATCCTCAGGAGGGGAATCCCCTTCAAATCTTCATCTGGGGAATAATAATCTTGAGGAGAGGCAATTGAGGAAGTGTAAGATATAGATTCATCTGAAGATGAATAATAGGTCTCTTGCTCTTCTTCCCTGTCTTGTGAGGTAGGTGGTGGAAGAGAGGAGACAGAGGCATGCCTAGGGCTGAGGATGAGTAGATGGAGAAGAGGCTGATGGCCTAAGGGGCATAAAAGGCCTGCATCAAAGATGAGGTGAATGACTGCCAGTCTGGTATGCCTTCGGCAGGTGTAGCTAGATGTTTTTTTTTTTATTTTTGACTGGGGTAGACTTAGGCATAAGCCTGAAATCGGATGCCTGGCTAAGGGTAGCTGTGTAGGGAGGAGGAATCCTGGTCGGTGGCCCGGCTGTGTCTGGTTCACCCTCAACTTCAGCAGTAGCCAAAATGTCTGGGTTAGCTCCGGGGACGTGCTTGTTGTCAATTGCGAAGTGGCTTCCTCAAAGGTCACTGTAAAAGTCGACATATCTGTCAGACGTCCCTCAACTCCTAAATTGGCAGCTGGTGGGGCATCCGAAAGTGGAGAGACAGTGGAAGAGGGCCTTGGAATCTTGACCTTCTTTCGCAGAGGTTCAGTCAGGGCTTCTGAGACGGGATCCATCCTGAGGGCTAATTTTTTAAGTTGTTGGTTTTCTAGGTAAAGATTAAGTGCAGCCAGACGGCTGTGTAGGGTCTTAGGAATGAAAGATTGGCAGATAGAGCAAGCGTTGTGATTGTGCTCCCGTTCTAAGCAAACAACGCAATGGTCGTGCGTGTCTTTATGGGGTATATGGCCTCCACATTGGCGGCCAAAGATTATTACAACAAACCAAGCTTTAGCTAGAGGTTAAGGAAGAAAACTCCAACGGGGTACTTAGCTTTAAGATGTCTTGCAGTGAATGAGCGAAGCACATGATGTGACAGTTGTCTGCGGTTGAAAAGTTCTGAGGTCTGTGTGTTCAGACATCACATTTAAGGTCCCTGGTTTATGGTCCTACGTGTGACGCCTCACGCAACTACAACAGCCAAGCTGAAGCTTTTGCATAGGAGCTGACGTATGGGTTGCCTGAGGTGGAAAATCCCACTTCAAGAATACTGCAAGATAGGAACAGAAGGACATCTTCATATATATAGCATAGGTAGAAATTTCCAGATCTAACTGGAAAAAGATGAAGGTGGAGCAAGATGGCAGTATAAACAATGCAGAGAATTTAGAATTTTTGTAAGCAAGCCCTTAAGGAAAATAGTGAGTGTGTGTATATATACACACACACACACAAACACACACAAAACAAAAAAAATGAAAAGTGAAAATCATGAATAATGATAATGTCGAACCACATATCATCAAACAGCATAACATCGAAGATAAGTAGTGCAGAATACGTTGGTTGTGTATCTGTGTTGCACGGTATATTCTGCACTACTTACCTTCGATGTTATGTGGTTCGACATAATCGTTCATGATTTTCACATTTCTTGTATTTTTCTCCATGTTTTCACATCTGAAGTATATAGTGTATATATATATATATATATATATATATATATATATATATATAGGTTCATGTCAGTCCACCGACAAGTCGGAAGACCGACATTCACTCCACCGACACATGAAAAGATCGACAGCGCAAAGACAGACATTTAACAGGTAAGACTTTTAATTTCGCTAATCATGCCTACCATGGTTTAGTAAGTGTGGCAGTGTTATGCATGTGTGGTAGGCATGATTAGCAAAATTAAAAGTCTTACCTGTTAAATGTCCGTGTTTGCGCTGTTGATCTTTTCATGTGTCGGTGGAGTGAATGTCGGTCTTCCGACTTGTCGGTGGACTGACATGAACCCATATATATATATATATATATATATATATATATATATATATATATAGTCCCAAAAACAATGAGGTGTGCGGAGCCAAAAAAAAAATGGTGCACGGACTTCTTTACATACTCCACAACCATTCCAGCACTCGAAAAGTAATAAAATCCTCAACCAGCAGAAGTTTCGACTATTTATTGGCAAACCTACCCACAAAATACACAGACCGGTGGCCGATTTCGCTCGCATTATATAATTGTTAATGCATTAGGGTAGTTTATTATTTTTTATTTAGATTTAGTATCTGTTGTCTTTATGAAGAATTGCCGTTAGGTAACAGAAAGTTGCTGCCTCTTTAAATATGCGTAGGCATGAGCAACTTGCGTATAAAATCCGGGTCCTTGCATGGATATTTTGCACACTGAAGACGCTGCGAGCGAAACCGGTCACCGGTCTGTGTATTTTGTGGGCAGGTTTGCCAATAAATAGTCGAAACTTCTGCTGGTTGAGGATTTTATTACTTTTCGAGTGCTGGAATGGTTGTGGAGTATGTAAAGAAGTCCGTGCACCATTTTTTTTGGCTCCGCGCACCTCATTGTTTTTGGGACTGTATGTTTAGGTGCTGGAACTTTCCCTTGAGGATTTCTTCATTAAGGAGGGCCTGGGGACAGTTTGTAAGATAATTTGAACATTGCTTCTAGTGGAACATTTTCTAATTAACATCACAGAATTATTCAGCGGAACTTTCGACTGTAGTAATTGTATTTATACCAGCCCTGACATGGATCAAGGTATGGATTTTTTAAATTATATTAAAAACTTAACAGCGGACAAGGATGAGTTTTATAGGGGCTAACAACATGAATAAAGCACCTAATATTGCTGTTAGTAAACCAGCAGAAGTGGTGGAGTGCTTTATTGCATTAACGGAAGCATCTAAACGAGTACGCTCTTGTGTATGGCATTGTAAATTACTGAAAGCTTATTTGACTGCTAAAATAATACCTAGGGGCTTACGTGTCTATGTTGAACCAGGCTTGGGTAACAACGATGTTGGTTTTATGAAAAAATGGAGAACTATACAAGCAACAGCTTCAAGTATGTTTATACAACTACTAGTGGAACATTATGAAAACCAATTGCCTGATTTACTAGCGAAGCTTGAACAGTGTTTTGATAATACACAGAAATTTATCAATACTTTGGAATATAATAATCTACATGCCAAATATTTAGCTGATATTGAGAAATATAACCAAGAGCTAGCCAAAAGAAAGATGCAGAAATATCAAAGAGATGTTGTAGATTTTCAACAAGCAACTATGTATACTTGGAAAAAACAGAAGAAGGGAGTGAGATTTACTGATGACAAACAGGTCCCTAGGCCCAAAAGGAAAAGGGTTAAATCAATACTAAGGAGAAGAGATACTACAATGAGTGGTTCTGAATATTCATCTAGTATGTCCAATACAGATACTGAACCAGAGATGGGTGATTTATCTGATGCACCATCACCAGCCAACAAAAGATATAAAATCCCTTTAGAAGGGCAGGGAGGAAACATCATGGATGTTGACGAGGCGGTGCAGCAGATATTTCAAGACCAAATGTCGTTGCAACAGACCTAGATGGACATTACAATACGGAGCCTTCTAATGATATTAATAATTTGGTCATTAATCTAACCAGATATGAGTTTTCCTCCAGTGAATTCAGTGTGTTAAATAAAGGTCTTGGATTTATACCCTCTTTTTTTTTGTTTCACATTATGACATAGTTAATGATGTTAAAAGTTTTTGCAGACAATTGAATTTAAAATACTTCTATGCACATAAAGATCCATCTAGTAATATAGGGGAATCAACAGGCTTTAAATTTAGGAAGTCACAATTTATGCCACCTTATCACAGTACCATCAAGACGTTTGAACAGGTTATTTTAAAAGATTTACATCTTAATCAATCCGATATTTTTAATATTGGATCTCAAAATTTAAATTCACAAGAAAAGCAGGCCCTAACTAATTTAATTAACAATCTGGATATAGTCATAGTAGGGCCGGATAAAGGAGGTGCAGTGGTGATTTGGGAACGTGAACATTATTTACATGAGGCTAATAGGCAGTTATCTAACAGTGAATTCTATGCAGGCCTAGTAGAAGACCCTATTAAGGAACATAAACAACAGATTGACGCTTATCTAGAAGCAGCTTATCAACAACATATAATTAGTCTGCAAACACTAAGACAATTACAAGTGGAACATCCTACTACACAATATTTTTACATGGTCCCCAAGGTTCATAAAAGTGTTACCAATCCATCTGGTCGTCCAATAGTAGCAGGTAGGGGATCTTTGACAGAACCCCTTTCTGAATATCTAGAGTACAAGTTGAAAAAATTGCTGGCATATGTCACAGCATGTATACATGATACGCAACAATTTCTGGCATTAATTGATGACATAGAGGTTACAGAAAAACAATATTTGGGTACTTTAGATGTACAGTCATTGTACACATCAATACCACATTCAGGTGGAATTGAGGCGGTGCACTATTGGATGTCACAGTCAGGTTTGTTTTCTATACAAGAACAGGAATTTTTGATCCACATACTTCAGTTGGTCTTGGAACATAATACTTTTACATTTAATAATGCATGGTACATACAGGTAAAGGGAACAGCTATGGGGGCTACATTTGCCCCGACATATGCTGATCTCTTTATGGGTTATTTAGAAGTACAGTATATATACTCCATGCCAGACTGTTTCAAAGACCAATTGGTGATGTGGAGGAGATATTTGGATGATTGTTGGATAGTGTGGGGGGGAGTTGAACAAGACTGGCAGTTATTTGTGGAATATCTTAATTCCAATAAATATGGTATAATTTTTTCAAGTAGTATACATATACAAGAGGTTCAATTCTTGGATGTTACAGTCGGTAAAGCTGATGATGGTTCTGTATATACTGATCTGTATAGGAAACCATTTTCCAAGAATGGATTTCTTTGTGCCAGCAGTTGTCACCCCACCCACACTATCCAAAACATACCAAAGTCTCAATTCCAGAGAGCTAAGAAAATCTGCTCTTCAGATGGTAAATATCAAAAACAAGCAGAGGATCTTAAATACAGATTTCATAACAGGGGATACAGTAAAAAACAAATACAACAGGCTTACATAGAAGTAACATCAATGGATAGAACTATGTTATTAATGGATAGAGAACCCAGGGATAAAAGCCAATATATTAGATTTATAACAACATACGGAAGTAATACATTCCGTATTAAAAATATATTGGCTCAACATTGGCATATTTTAAAATCTGACGTGTTTTTCACCAGATTTGTGGATAGTGAATGCCATTATGGTTACAGAAGAGGTAAAAATCTGGGGCAATATTTTTCAACATTTAAGAAAGGTGAAGTAAAGAGAGCTACAAGCACAGTCACTGTGGGGAGCACTTTTTGTGGAATGTGTAAACATTGTAAAGTTATGGCCAAAACCAAGTCTTTTACTTCGGTAAATACAAAAAGAGTATTTGATATTCGTTATCTTATTACTTGTAACAGCACATGGTTAGTATATATGGCAGTGTGTCAATGTGGTGCTTTTTATGTGGGGCAAACTTCTTGTTCATTTAAACAAAGAATTGCCCTACATATAAGTGATATTAAGTGTCAACGTACAAGAAGCGCCTTATACAAGCATAAGTTAACACATGCATCTGCCCATTTTATTTTTATAGGATTAGACATGGTGGCCATACCAAATGTTAGTGATCACAAGAAACATATTATTTTGACACAAAAGGAAAGAAGGAGGATAGTAAATTTGGGGGCTTTATTCAAGCCAGGTTTAAATGACCATTGGTAATTATTTAATAGCAATTTACAGGTCCTCATGGCCACTCATTTATTTATATCTATATATAAATACTCTTAGAGTATGGTCTCAATACATTTTATAATCATTTATTTTTGATTTTTGATCAAAGTATTGAGGTAATAAATTTAAAGTTTAGATTAGAATAGGGGTAGAGGGTGAGCATTGGTAAAGGTTTATCACTAATATGTGTATAGATTTTAGTTGCACTAGGTAAAGTTGTTATCTACATTATATAATTGTTAATGCATTAGGGTAGTTTATTATTTTTTATTTAGATTTAGTATCTGTTGTCTTTATGAAGAATTGCCGTTAGGTAACAGAAAGTTGCTGCCTCTTTAAATATGCGTAGGCATGAGCAACTTACGTATAAAATCCGGGTCCTTGCATGGATATTTTGCACACTGAAGATGCTGCGAGCGAAACCTGCCACCGGTCTGTGTATTTTGTGGGCAGGTTTGCCAATAAATAGTCAAAACTTCTGCTGGTTGAGGATTTTATTACTTTTCGAGTGCTGGAATGGTTGTGGAGTATATATATATATATATATATATATATATATATATATATATATATATATATATATACACACACACACACACACACACACACACACACACACACACACACACACACAAACACATACATTTATCAAGTGGTAGACAAGACTAAAACATTAAGGAAGTTGATAGAAACTTGTAGTTATATGTATGCCTGATGGCAACATTTCTAAAGCTTCTAGGTGTGCTATGAAGTCCAGAAGGTTTAAGATACTTGCACTGAAATATTTACAGTGGTAATTTTATACTTAAAGTAGACTTCAGAGGAGTTTTTCTCAAGTGAATATCAGATGTTGGAGATGTGAAGGGAATGAGACAGGAAAATGGGTACACAATTTCACGAAATGTTGCGGAGTTACCAAAGTTTGAGTACTCCCTACAAAATTTTATGACAGTTGCTGGGGGAACAAATTATTAACTAAGGAGATGATTCTATTCAGTTAATGCCTAGGTTCAGAATTTTCGAAATGAAGAAAGGCTTTAAATTTAATGTTATTAGCTGCCGCAAAGAAAAGCAACTACATGAAAGTGGAAATCAAAGATTAAACTAGATGTAAATTAAGTACTGAATACTGTAAAGGAAACAAAAGCTCTAGAGATAGGATCATTAAAAGATGGAGGAAGCAATTTTAATGAAAAAAATTGTACATTTCAGAACAATATAGAAAATGATGCTTAAACAGATCACTAAAATAAGCAGGTTGGCAGGGATTAAACTGGAGGAGTATGTTCTACTACAGAGGAATAAAAGAAAAGAACTACGATGTAAATTGTATGTATAATGTATGCATAAATTAACAAATTGTTATGATCTTTTTTGCATTGTTATTAAAACATCAAAGTTCATTATACAAATTAACAATGTGATGAATAAAGTCATCTATTAAAAATGCAGGACGCCATGCAACTCAGAAACCTGAGGAACTCGTGGCTGAAATTTCTATTTGCTGCAAAATGTTTTGTATCACACTGGTTATTTTCTTGTTTGGGAGGAAGGCTCTGCTGGTTGCGGTAGCCAGATGAGACAACAAAGTTCTTTGAGGACATCTGGTTCGACTTTGCTTTGCTAATGGCGAGAGCCAGATACCTGAAAAAATTCAGTGTGAATTACAAGGCCTTGAGAATCCCCTACAGGGGCATGCTAGGATGAGAATATCATCTTGTTCTGGGTAAATCTGGATGCCCTTTGTCTTGCAATATGTAATTACTAGAAACAGGCATTTTGGAAAGATACTGGGTGCAACAGACATGCCAAAAGGCAAAGATGTAAAACAAAAGTATTTTCTCCTGCTGCAAATCAGAAAAATTGTCTCTGTTTTAACGGCAATGGGAATGTGCAAGTAGGCATCCTGTTAACTCACAGTGAGCATAAGAGCCTGAATTGGGATGAGTGGTAAAAGGCTTCTAAGATTTAGCATTGTCAACTTTAGTGCTTTCAGAAATATGCTTAGCTGACACAGATCTACAACAGATCTCCATGTGTCTTCTTTCCTTGACACAAGAAAGAGTCTAGAGTAGAACCCTCATCTTTCCTCTCCTGTTAGAAGATTTTATATGATTTCTGACTGCAACATCTCTTGTATAACTGCAAGGATCATCTTCAGCTGAACTTTTGAAATTGCTGGAATGCCTCTTCCTTTTGTAATCTTCTAGAACTGTAGCTTGTAATAGTTTCTTAGAATTTCAGGACCCACTGATCCTGGGTGATGCATCCCCAGGTTTTTTTTGCTAATTGCCCTTTCATTTTTTTTTTCAAAACGAGGAAGGATAGGTGGATAAGAGGGGATGAGCTGGAGTGTGTTTAGATAGAGTAAGAGAGGGGGCAGCCAGATCATTAATGATTCTTTCCTACTGTCAGGGTTTGTTTCCTTACCTCATTCACTCCGGAGCAGCTCAGAAAGTGCTGTCAGCTTAATTCCATCATACTAACAGTGCAGCCTGAGCTCATTTACAGATAATCCATTTGTAATACCAAACAGAAAATAAATGTTCATAACTAACCATAAGAGCTAGACTAAAAATGTAAAAGCGAAAGTTGTTCAGCAGACACTGACCTTTTCAACAGTGTAAATGTCAACAGTATGCAAGTCATTATTACATATTTGCCAAGGAGTGCTGATATTAGACATATTTTGTACCTTTTTGGTAAAACAAGTCACAATATCTTGGTGAATGTACTATGTAGACCCATACAATTTGTAATTTGTTTGTATGAATGTCAGCTTTAAATTGATACCTTAACCATTACTGTGTAATGCTCCTTTACTGAGGTATTCACAGAAATATGATTAATACCATATTTCTCATAACTGATAATTAAACAAAGCATAATATCTCATCACCTGTAACATACACAGACTGAATATCAGCGTACAAGTTGTGTGGCTCAATGTCAGCTTAAAATGATGCATCATGCATGTCATTACCATGCTCCCTTGGAAAGATATGGGCATAATTATGAGAAATATGACAAATGTATAATTTTCATAAACCTGCAAGACTAAACAAACTGTGATATTTGTACATGTATACAACATACAGAAACAGTTTTTACCATGTTGTAAGGACTAATACTGTTTTCAAAACGAGGTATAACTTAGCACATTGACATGCTCCCTAAAAAAGTTATTTACCAAAATATGAAAAAATATCATAATTTTCATAACCTAAGTCCTAAACAAATTGTAATTTGTACACGTGTACAGCATACAAACACAGTTCTTTTACCATGTTGTAAATACTAATACTGTCTTAAAAATGAGGTATTACGTAGCATGTTGTCATGATCCCTAGTGTATTTACCAAAAGTTATTTACTAAAATATGAAAACGTATAACAACTGTGCACAGCATACAGACACAATTCGTTTATCATGTTGTAAGTACTAATAGTGTCTTCAAATGAAGGATTACTTAGCATGTTGACATGTTCCCTAGCAAAGTTGTGTTGGAAGTAGTGAAAAAGGTTTTTACTTACCATATTGGTCCCTACTTGGTCATGGTGGTTTTCCACCTTTTATCACTAGGTGTATGTTGCTAGTATATCATGCACTGCTGCCATCATGCCATTGTGCAGATCAGTTAAGAACAGGTCAATGCCATCTTCATTTATGTGAACTCCGTCATTTCTGAAAAGGTGAACATCTTCTGCAGTGATGTTGTTATGGCCGATTACTGATCCACCGACCCTGTGCATCAAGCCATGGATGAACCCATTTTGTAATCATCTGGCCTTGTGTGCTACCCATTGGCTGTTTGCATGTCTCCAGTTCTGGTGAGGAATTATGTCAAACCACACAAAATTACAACGTGGCCACCACGACTGCATGCGCTCAAAAATCGCCTTGATTTTCTCCAAGTGGATGAGTGATGACATCATTCCCTCCAATGTGCAAAACAAGAATGTCAGGCTCATGGCAGATGGAACACTTCTCTTGCAACAATTGCAGGAGTCCACCTCAATGCATGCTTCTTTCGATCCAGTGTACCTTCGGACTACTGATACCGGCACTGTCTCACAACCTCCTTCAGTGTCAGCAGTCTTCCTTACCTCTGCCCTTTCCCTTTACGTGTCCACTCAGGAATGGACATAAGGAATCAAGGGGGGAACTAATCTAATGTCTGTTGCCCTGACCTAAATACATTTACTTTAAGGGAGGGAGAGTGACAGGAGAGCTACACAGAGAGTAGCAGGTGGAAAAGACAACAGTATAGAACAATATGATGTTACTTACCTGCACAGAGGCATTTGGAAAGCAAAACAGCAGAACACTATATAGTGAGTGTGTGATACAGGAAACTATTACAGAAATGATGTTCAGTTGCAGTAATTCACAAAATTATGAGCCATATAACCACAATGGATAACTTCATCTGTATCTTACGCTAGAAACAGTAGTAAAAATGAAAGAAAGAAACTAGGGTTGGGGCTTCTGCATGACTCCACATAGACAAAACCCAAAATCTGGCATGTCCATTCATCAATATGATTACTTTTAGTAATGTGAATATCAGGGGCAGCTGTAGAGAGTTTCACCTGACAAGTGATCATAGCCCACGTCAGGCACCC
Source organism: Protopterus annectens (assembly GCF_019279795.1). NCBI lineage: Eukaryota > Metazoa > Chordata > Ceratodontiformes > Protopteridae > Protopterus > Protopterus annectens. The sequence goes on from NC_056743.1 coordinate 819,374,897, forward strand.
ACTGAAACCACAGCCGTGATGAGCCCCCAGTTATCTCCCTGCATACAAGCCCCCCCTCACTTGAAGCAGCCACGGGGTTCTCAGTTTCCTCCGCTCCTTGCTCAGTGCCTCCTAGATGTTTGCACAGCTGTCTAACATCACCGCAAAATTCCGGTAATTTCTTTTGTTAAACTTGCCTATAACCTGCACTCAATCAGATCCGCTTCAGTGAAATAAGGGACCTGATTGGCTGTAGCAGCCAGTCAGGGAATATTTTTTTTTAATTAAAATATACAATTTAATTTTATTTTATTTTAGTCTACCAGCTGGTTTTAAATACCATGCTAAATCAGTTTTAATTTAAGTGTGTATTTTTTTATTTTATTTTGTTTTCCATCATTCATTTTTTTCTTATTTTGTTTTCCATCATCATACATTTTTTCTTCTTTTTCTTGTTCACTTTTTTTCCACTTTATTCTAAATGATGTGTAATAACAATACTAATTATACAATAACATTTTTATAGATAGTTTTTAGGGTTCTTGTACACAGAACTGAAGAAGTCTAAAAGGACGAAAACGATCTTTATTAACAATAGGTTATGAAAATAGAATATGATTTTTTACATGCTTGTATATGTATATATTTATATATATATATATATATATATATATATATATATATATATATATATATTTGATCGCCAAATGGATTAAGGTTGATATATTTCCAACCATGTAGTATATTGTCTTGGATAAAATCACAGACTTAATAATCCACTTAATAATCTGGTTAAATATGAGGTACCACGTCATCATAAATTTTATTTAAAGTACATAAGGGTTATATTATTACGACAGCTACTAAGTAGGGCAGGACCAGCTCGAATGTCACATTGTTGGGGGAAGGGATGTGAATTTAACATGTGTACCAATAACAATGTTTTACAGCACAATAAACCACTCCCTTGCCTGATAAAAGGTGTATATGTGTGTGTATATATATATATATATATATATCTGTGTATATATATATATATATATATATATCTGTGTATATATATATATATATATATATATATATATATATATATATAGAGAGAGAGAGATAGCTTGTGAGGAAACTATTACTCTGTTATTTTTGTTTTACTTGGATCGCTTGTCTGTGTACTTAAAGGATTTTCAACTGGAAACAGAGTGCCTGCCTTGCTTGGATTACTTTAGAATACTTACTAATTTTGTACAATATTTCAAATTATATATTATCAGTTTTTTTGACTTAAGATGAGTTTAAGTTCGCTACTTCTACTACTATTGTCTGATCTGATTAATATAGGTTCATAGGTTCATACTAGGCTATCTGCCCTAGGGCATTTATAAGCCTAGCCAGAGTGTGTTTGGCTTTCGCCACCCATTTTAAATTAATTTTGCTATGCTCTTTTTCGAGGTTAGTATACTGTGCCTCTGTCTAACAGTGACACAGAAGTAATACCCGGGATAAACCTACGATCTCCCATCCACTCATCAAGATTCCTCTTGAAGAGAGTCAATGAGGGACTCTGCCTAACCTGGACTGGGATTTTATTCCAGAGTGAAGGGACCCTCTGGGCTATGAATCTGTCCCTTCAGCATGTCCTATTTATTTCAGTGCTGAGGTTCAAGTCTGTCGAGCGCATAGCTCGTTGGGATTTGGATTTTCTGAGGTGCAGCATGTCCATTAATTCCGGGTTGGACATGGCTTTATACATCAGGCACAGATCGCCTCTGAGCAGGCGGTATGCCACTGAGTAGAGGTGCAGTTTCTTTAATCGGGCAGCATATGGCATCTGTTTGAGCCCTTTGATCCTCTTGGTGACATACTTTTGGGGTCTTTCCAGTTGCTGCAGGTGTCTGGTAAGGTACATCCCAAAAGGGGCATTGTACTCAATTACTGGCCTGATGAGTAAAGATGCACGATGACCTCCCCTGATCTAGATGTGAATCCCTTCATGATTAGGTGGGCTATATAAAATGTTTTTCTAACCACTTTGGCCACGTGGTTGTCAAATGAGAGACTGCTATCAACTTGGGTCCCCAGGTCCCTAATTACTTCTTCTGTATGTAATGGATTACCACCTATGTGGTAATTTGTGGGCACTTTGTTTTTGCCAAAGGGGATGACTATACACTTTTTGGCGTTTAGCTTGAGGCCATGGCTCTGGCACCAGTTGTCTGTTTCTATGAGGCCCTTTTGGAGGATGCTTGTGTCGGCTGGAGAGTCGATTATGGCGCCCAGTTTGCAGTCATCTGCGAACTTGGTCAGCCACAGTCCTTCCCTGTTGGCCTGTACCTCCGATAAATATATACCGAACAAGAGAGGTCCCAGGACTGAGCCTTGTGGGATGCCACTTGTAACTGGTTTGGAGTCTGACATGGCTCCAGCAATTCTAACCATGTGGGTTCTGTCCTTGAGCCAGTTTGCAACCCATCTCGTGACATAGGGGTTTATATTTAAGTTGGTGAGCTTATCTATAATGCCCGAGTGGGGTATTGTATCGAATGCTTTTGCGAGGTTCAGGTAGATTGTGTGGACCACCTTCCCCTCGTCAATGGCCTTGGTGACCGTTTCAAAGAAATCGACCAGGATTAAGAGGCAGGATCTGCCCTTAACAAAGCCGAACTGGGTAGGATCCAGTGTCTGTAGGTCCCCAATATCTTTATTTATGAGGTCCATGATGATCCTTTCCATAGCTTTGCAGACCAAGCTAGTCAGGCTTATGGGGCGATAGTTTCCAGGATCCGTTGAGGCACCACCTTTGTGGAGAGGGACCACTGTTGCTGTACGCCACTCTTTGGGTACATATCCTGTAGTAAGGCTGAGATTGAACAGTAGTTTTATGTTTGGGTTTAGCTTTTTTTGGAGTTCATGTAGGATGCAGCCCGGGACACCGTCTGGTCCCATTGATGCTGTGTTTTTTGCTTTGGAGAGGGCGGCTCTTACCTGAGCATCTGAGATGTCAGGGGGCAGCACTCTGCTGGGATAGATATTTGCCCTTTTGGTGGGGGGGGGGGGTTGCGCTGAACCTGTCAGCTAGGATGTTGGCAATGTCTGTGGGTTCGGTGTATTTATTGTCATTTTGGACTAATTCTGAGTATATCTGGGAATTCTCACCCAGGTTCCTAACATAACTAAAGAAAGCCTTGTGATTATCCTTAGTATCCTGTGCAATTTTTCTCTCGAAGCTGGCCTTAGACGATTTTATGAGTGCCCGTAGTTTTTTGCTAATACTGATCAGAGATGCCTTCCCTTTTTGGGATTTTGCTGTATCATGTTGTAGCTTCCTCCTTCTACTGTATAGTTTGTTTATGGCTGGGGTCCACCAGACAGGACGTCTGCCTTTGGAGGATTGGGTCTTGGTTTTATTTGGGATTGCATGATCCATGCATTCCTGAAGGTGTTCATAGAATGCGTTTATAAAGGATTCTGCGGTCTGTGCCGTATTTTCCACAGGCCCGGGGGCTTTGAAGGATTCCACCTCAGTTTTGAGGAGTGTGAAATTTGCTTTAGAGAAGTTTTTCACTGTGGTTTTCAGGGCAGGGGGTGGAGTCGGGATGTGAATATCCAGTGAGATTAGTTTATGGTCTGATCTTACCAGTGAGGGATACACTTCTGGTCTGGAGCATAGAGTCCCCATGCTGGTGATGATCAAGACCGGTACGTTTTCCCCTCTTGTGGGAGTGGTAACAAGTTGTTCCATAGCATTTGAGTTTATAAATTCTAGGAACCTTTGGGCTAGGGTTTTGGAGCGAGAGTAATGCTCCCAGTCTATGTTTGGGTAGTTGAAATCGCCCAATATAATGGTGTTTGGAGAGACCTTCATATTTTCCAGTGTTCTCAGGAAGGCCGAGTGGGGTTCCTGGGTTTGGGAGGGTGGTCTGTAGCAGGCTATAAACTGGAAGGCAGTTTTACCCACTGTTAGTTGCACATGGATAGTCTCTGATGCTTCATGCTGTGCCACCAACCTGGAGGTGTGGGTATCTTTGACGAATATTGATACTCCCCCTCCTTTTCTGGTTCGGTCCAAGTTTTGGGGCCAAAAAGCATGGTATGAGGTATAACCTTGTAGTGCTGGGGTGCTCTCTGAAGCCTTGAACCAGGTTTCTGTTACTGCACAGATATCGATGTTCTCCATGCTAAGGAGAGTTTCGAGTGCGTGCATCTTGAGGTTTAGACTTCTGGCATTGAGTAGCATTACTCAGTTTCTTATCCCTTGTGATACCTATGGAGGTGGGTTTGTCTTTTGAGCCTTCCCTAAAAAAGGCACTATGGGGGTAGCAAGAGCCTTTGCCAATATCCGAAAGCCCAGGGGTGACAGGTGCAAGCCGTCCCTAGCGAAGCATCGTGGCTTGTCGAGCATGTCATCCCAGGCTGACAGGCATTGGATCCCCTTTGAATGACACCAATACTTAAGCCAATTGTTGAAATTGATCATCTTGTCTTCATATTGTGGCATCATTCTTGGTGAGGATAAGATGCTACTCAAGGTCAGAGTCATACCAGCCTGGGCTACATGCTCAGAGAGCTCCTCTATGTCTCTTTTCATGTAGTCCAGGGAGGTACGTCTCAGGTAATTCACACCAGCATGGACAATGACAGAGTCATATTTGTACTTGCCTTGGAGTGACCTGAGTGCTTGTGTTATGTGACAGATCCTAGCGCCCGACAGGCAGCTCACCGTGACCTTCTCCTTGTTCAGCCAGGTGAGTGGGACGTCAGTGTGCCTGACGATAGAGTCACCTATTACAAGTGTATCAGGTGTGTTGTTTAGCCTTAAGGGCTGTGACTGTTCGGCACACTGGCTTTGTGAGCTATGTGTTTCACGTGTTTTGTTTTGGGGTAGCGGTTGCTTGGGTGTCTGCTTTGGAGGCCTCTGCTGCTTGGGCAGATTTTTATTTAGAGCTTCCGAGTATGTTTTTGTGTGTTTATGTGTTTGGTTTGCTGTCGTGGTAGGTCTATGTGAGACTGGAATTGTACTGAGTGTGGTTTCCTTCTCCTCCTGACTGGTTACGCCAGTACTGAGTTGAGAGAGCTTAGCCTCCAGTTTGGCTATATGGTTGCATCTCTCACGTGTTGGAATTTGTTTGGAGGAGGAGAGGGTTGTCTGTGTACATGAGGCAGTTGTAACATTGTCTCAAGATTCCCAGATTCACCAGCTGGACTGGAGAGGAGATTGACAACTGACCTTTGGACATGCTAGAATAGTATTGGGAATTCCTTTATAATTGAAAAAAAGGGCCAATGGGGAACAAGGTACTCAAGGGGAGTTTGTGAGGGTGTAGTGCTTTTAAGTTTTTAGTGCTGACTTAGTGAGCAAGTGCCAGGTAACTTAAATGCAATGTGTTACAGGTAATAAATGCAAAAACAACAAACAGTAACTTTCTTTCAAGTGAAACAAGGAAATAAGTACAGTAAGCAATGCAGATATCACTAGGGATCCAAAGAAGCGCTGAAAAGCTGCGTTTTAGGTGGAATTAGCGTTTCAGGGAAATAACAAGCAAACAAACAACAAGCATACAAACAAAGCTAGCTTCAGCAGGCCTGGATCTAGTCTATGCTACAGCAAACAATGTGTACCAGTTTCAGTAAGAAGCAGTTCAAATATGCAGGCACTATAAGCCTTTAACCAGAAATTCCCAGCTCAGAAGGGCAGAGTCCAGCCTCTCCTCCCACAAGAGTGCAGACCACGAACCTTCTTAATGTAAAATAACTGGCCTGAAGCCCAAGTGCTTAAACCAGAACTAATACACTTTTAGAATAACAGACATGGAGCCCTCAATCAGCAGTTCCCAACTTAGAAGGATGTAAGCTACCTGTCCTGCCACCACAGTGCAGGCCACAAACCTTCCTAATGTAAAACAACTGGTCTGAAACCCAAGTGCTTAATCCAAAAGACTTAGAATGATAGCTACACTTTAATCAAGTTACTACCAAGCAGTAATAAATACAACTGAATACTTTAAAGAATGCCTGGATTAGTGCTCAAGTTATACAAACAAACCTAGATTCAGCAGGCCTGGATCTAGTCTATGCTACAGCAAACAAGGTGTACCAATTTCAGTACGAAGCAGTTCAAATATGCAGGCACTATAAGCCTTTAACCGGAAATTCCCAGCTCAGAAGGGCAGAGTCCAGCCTCTCCTCCCACAAGAGTGCAGACCACGAATCCTCTTAATGTAAAACAACTGGTCTGAAGCCCAAGTGCTTAAACCAGAATTAATACACTTTTAGAATAACAGACACTGAGCCCTCAATCAGCAGTTCCCAAATTAGAAGGATGTAAACTACCTGTTCTGCTACTACAGTGCAGACCACAAACCTTCTTAATGTAAAACAACTGGTCTGAAGCCCAAGTGCTTAAACTAAAAGGCTTAGAATGAGTTACACCAAGCAGTAATAAATACAATTGAGTACTTTTAAGATGACACAAAAGCAAAATAAAGTAGGAAGAAACACAAATACAGTAAAAGCAGATAATTTTTTTTTAAGTGGAAAGAGAGAAAGGAAAGAGAGAAAGGAGTAGCTGAAACTAAGCTGCTTGGCCTTCTCAAATGTTCTCCCTGTACTGGGTAAAATGAGGTAATGACGCTAGACTGGGAGGAGGGTCCCAGATCAAATTTACACTAGGGGTGGGCAACTGCAAAGCCACCAACTATAAAAACACTATACCAACAGCGAGGGAGGGTGGGAAACAAACTGCAGAAATGTTTCTCACAGCTGAAAAGCAGCAGTGAGCCTTTAAATGAAAGTTTTAAACAGCTAAAGGAGCCTCTAGAAAAAAGTTTAACTGCAACAAGTTATCAGAAACAAACAACCCAACAGATGCTTAATAAAAGTGGACAATTTCCAGTTAATACCTCACACACAGTGAAACTAGCTAGAAAAATACACAGTACACAAAGTGCTATAAATAAAGAAATAAAGAACAAAATAAACAAAAAACAGGATATTTAATGTTATATATTATAGCTCCGAGTTTCTCAGTGTCCTTCCTTCGATCAGCTCAGTGTGAAATGGCAGAACACTCACAACTGAACTTCTTAGGTAACAGAAAGTTGAAACCTGAGACAGCTTTTAAGAAAGAAATCTCAAAAGAACCAATGAGGTGCTTAGTCTAAGCTGTAGTCCAGGTGACCTCAGTCAGCCAATGACCTCAAACAGTTCTCTCTCACTGAAATGCCTGATGACCTTGGCTAAACCAAGATGTCCCTGAATATGTGCTCAGACACACAGCCTCCACAAACACTAGGCCCAAATACAAGCCTGAATATGGAAATGCTACAAATATCCCCACTACTTAGAACAAACTGCAGAAATGTTTCTCACAGCTGAAAAGCAGCAGTGAGCCTTTAAATGAAAGTTTTAAACAGCTAAAGGAGCCTCTAGAAAAAAGAGTTTACCTGCAACAAGTTATCAGAAACAAACAACCCAACAGATGCTTAATAAAAGTGGACAATTCCCACTTAATACCTCACACACAGTGAAACTAGCTAGAAAAATACACAGTACACAAAGTGCTATAAATAACAAAGAAATAAAGAACAAAATAAACAAAAAACAGGATACTTGATGTTATATATTATAGCTCCGAGTTTCCTCAGTGTCCTTCCTTCAATCAGCTCAGTGTGAAATGGCAGAACACTCACAACTCAGTGATTAACTCGAGATACATGGACTGAAAGCCTTCCACACAGAGAAGTTTATTACACTGATTTGTTTTTGGACCCACTATACTTGTTTAATGGGTTGATTGAGACCTTGGGGATACCACGTATATTACTAACATGATAAATGCTTACATTCCCTAAGACAGCAGCTAATATTTCAGTGAGAGCATCCCTTGCATTAATTTTTGATTTTCTTCACTTCATTCATCTCTATATTTTTCACTGAATACAATTGCTTCTTATACAACTATCATATAGTTAGTAAACATTTCACACAGACACAGTTTCTCATAACATATTACTCCAAGTTATGCTCCTTGTCGTAGCATGCATTTTTCTGAAGGATATGAAGTCTGAAACACACATGTATATCTTTATTTTGTGACTTCAGCCCTCAGATCATCCCAGTAATTTGGCAGAAAATATCTAATTTTATGAGGAACAGATCACAAATATGAGGAAACAATATGTACATTCTGCTCCCCAACAGCAGCCCCACCTGTGGTGACCCCCCCCACACACACACACAGCAGCCCCCTCCCCAGCCATTCTACTACTTGGCTATTTCTCTCCAGTTACCATAAACACCAGTCAAACCTGTCAGCGTGCATACAGCTTTCTTATTTACTTCTACAATGATTACAGATATTGAAATAAAATAGCACAAACACTAATAGCCATTTGCTAAACAAACAATACAGTGTGACAGTGAAAACAGCATGATTAGTAAACTTCCCAGTCCTTGAAAGTCGCATTCAAATGGCATAAAAATAGAAGTTATGTTCTTACCATAACGTTCCATGTTAGTTGTCTTCTTCTCGCCTTCTTTCTTGCTGGATGGGTTCGGAGCCGACCTCGGCTCCGACTCGGCCACTCTAAAAGCTCGAGAGTTGGTTCCACCGGCTCGAGGCTCCCCTTATATCCCACAATGCTAGGCGGTATTACCTCAGATCTCGTTTGTAAGCTATGCCCAGCCAAAAATAACTCCAGAACCACTGGAAAAGGGAAGGGAAGAAGGTGACCTGAAAACCTGAAGAAGGAATATATGCACAGAATAGCATATACCTATCTACAATAGAGGTGGTAGAAAGAGAGGTCACAATCAAACTCCTCTAGGTCTGTCCAGGCTAGGGGAAGGAGGGGACTTAAGAAAGAAGGCGAGAAGAAGACAACTAACATGGAACGTTATGGTAAGAACATAACTTCTATATGTTAAGTTGTCAATCTCGCCTTCATTCTTGCTGGATGGGACCGCCCCTAGCACCTTGTCCCGGTGGCCTATCGGAACAGACTCTTGAGAACAGTGGAACCAAAGTTAGCTCTATGTCTAGAAGCTAAATCCAACTTGTAATGAGAAATGAAAGTGTGAGGAGTAGCCCAAGTAGCCGCTGCACAAATGGTGTCAATAGGCAGCCTGTCTTGGAAGGCTATAGAAGTAGCCAAAGCTCTGGTGGAGTGAGCCTTAGGTTTGTTAGGCAGCTTTTGGTGTCTAATTTCATAAGCAAAGGAAATCAGAGATGTTAGCCATCTGGAGAGTGATACCTTCGAAACTGAAAGTCCCTTTCTGCCTTCTGCATAAGAGACAAACAACTGGTCAGTTTTCCTGATCTGTTTGGCTCTATCCAAATAATACCTTAACTGACGATGAACATCTAGCCAATGCAATTTTTGTTCAGACCTGTTAGAAAAGTTAGGAAAAAACACAGGGAGGTCAATGCTTTGATTTAGGTTAGACACAGAGGCCACTTTAGGTAAGAAGGATGGATTGGTTCGTAAGGACACTCTGTCTTTATGAAACAATAGATACGGTGGTCGACTGCTGAGTGCATGAAGTTCTGAGACCCTTCTAGCTGAAGTAATGGCTACCAGAAAGAGCGTCTTCCAGGATAGCAATTTCAATGAACAGGAAGCTGCAGGTTCGAACGGGGGAAGAATCAAAGATGTGAGAACTAAATTAAGGTCCCAAGAAGGAGGAGGATTTCTTATAGGAGGTCTGAGAAGAAAAACTCCCTTCAAAAAAGCTTTGCAAAGCTTGTGAGACATGATGGCAGAATCTGAGATGCCCACACGAAAGTTAGAAATAGCTGCCAATTGAACTTTAAGAGTAGAAGGAGATGAACCTGCATGGAAGAGTTCAGCTAGAAAATCAAGGACTATTTGGATGGAAGCAGTGAAAGGATCTATGTCCCTTCCTTGAGCCCAGTAGGCAAAACGTTTCCACTTACTAAGATAAATCTTCCGAGTGGAAGATTTATGGGAAGCTATCAAAATATCTCTAACAGAGTGAGATATTTGAGGAAGCCTGGCTAAGGTTGGAATTGGAGGAACCAAGCAGTGAGGTTCAGAGAGGGGAGGGAGCGATGTAATTGACCCGATTGATGGATCAAAAGATCTGGAACTAGGTCCAGATGCCAAGGTTGCTCCAACAGAAATTGATGTAGAAAGGGGAACCAAACCTGTCGAGGCCAGTAAGGAGCAATGAGGATCAATGAGGCCTTCTGAGCGATAGCTTTCTGTATCACTTGAGAGATTAGTGGGAAGGGAGGAAATGCATACAGAAGTCCCCGGGGCCAAACCTGGACTAGAGCGTCTCTGCTGGGCTGGCCTGGTAACGGGAATAGGGTGAAATAATCTCTGCACTTGCTGTTTTGGGGAGTAGCAAAAAGGTCGCAGCAAGGCTGACCCCACTTGAGAAAAATTTTCTCCAGAATAGAATCTTTCAGAGACCACTCGTGAGGCATGAGTATAGCTCTGCTCAATTTGTCCGTGATTAGATTGGACTTCCCGGGGATATGCGTTGCTATCAGAAACCGCTGAGAAGAAATCGCCCATTGCCACAGTCTGAGTGCTTCTCGACATAGGGGATAGGACCTGGTTCCGCCTTGTTTGTTGATATACCACACTACAGACATATTGTCCGTCTGGATTGCTATCGTTCCCAAGGGAAGAGAGTCTTGAAGGGCTTGCAACGCTAAAAGCACTGCTCTCATCTCTAGAACATTTATATGCAAGTGGCATTCGTCTGGTTGCCATAAGCCCTGGACTGTTCTGCCATGATAATGCCCCCCCCACCCGATCAGGGAGGCGTCCGTTGTCAGAGTAGCAACCGGAGGGGGAGGAACAAAGGGTCTTCCCAGGAAGAGCTGAGGGGAAGAAATCCACCAAAGAAGATGATTCTTGCATACTTGCGTAATCATAATGGTGTGGGACATCGGAAGTTCCTGGTACGACCATTGTGTGAAGAGCATCCATTGAAGGATTCTCATGTGGAATCTGGCTAATAGAAGTAGAGAGATAGCAGCCGCCATAATCCCCAGTACTTTCAGAACTAATCTTACTTTGACTCTGTTGCTGTGGAAGAGAAGAGAGACCAGTTTGCGTATGTCTGCTATTCTTTGGTCTGTTAGTCTCGCAGACATGTTGACTGTGTCTAGATTTGCGCCTATGAAGGTAATAGCACGACAAGGCGACAAAACAGACTTTTCGCAATTTATTGAGGTGCCTAACTTTTGACAAATGCGAAAGGTGTAGTCTCTGGCCATTAACAGAAGATGCTTGGTAGGAGCTGTGAGGAGCCAGTCGTCCAAATATGGAAACACCTGGAATCCTTGACTCCTCAGGTGAGAAGCTACCACTGCCATGCATTTGGTAAACACCGGGGCAGTGGTGAGACCAAAGGGCAGGGCTCTGAACTGAAAGTGACTGGTTCCCAGCCGGAAGCGGAGAAATCTCCTGGAGCGTCTGTTCATTTTTATATGATAGTACGCATCCTGGAGGTCTATAGAGCACATCCAGTTTTCCTTTCCCAAAAGGGGTAGGATGGATTATAGCGTGACCATCCGAAATCTTGTTTTCTTGACCGACTTGTTCAAGATACTGAGATCCAAAATGGGTCTCCAGTCCCCTGTTTTCTTTGGAACCAAAAAAAATTTGGAGTAGATTCCGGATCCTTGCTGGTCTGCTGGTACTGGCTGAATGGCTCTTTTTGCAAGCAACTTTGAAATTTCCAACGCTGCTTGATCCCTTTGAGCGGGTGGAACATCTGGAAGGGATTTTTTTGATTGATTTGGAGTACGAAAGAACGGAATGGAATAGCCTTCGGAAATGATGGACTGTACCCACTTGTCTTGAGTTAGGGATCGCCAGGCTTCTGGGTACAGTGACAATCTTCCCCCGACTGCCGCCGAAGGTGGACAGTCGGGCAACACCTCAGGGATGCTGAAAGGGCTTATCGGAAAAGGTTTCTCGATTGCCCTGGTTCTGCGGACCCCCCCTGCCTCTAGGGCGACGTCTACCATTATTGTTCCCCCCTCTGCCGGGGAACCGACTCTGTGCGTCAGGCAAAGTCCCTTGAGATTGTTTGCGGAACCACATTTTCCCACTTTTCTGGCCTTTGGGGTAAGGCCTAGGAGGAGTAGAAAAACGGACTCCGACGGCAGAAAGAGTCTTGCCATCCGTCTCGCACCTAGTCAAGGTTTCTTTCACTTGAGGACCAAAGAGAGATGATCCATCAAACGGGGAATTAGTGAAAGACGTTTTAAAGGGGTCCGCAAAGTTGCATAGCCGCATCCAGGCATGCCGGCGTAAGGCCACACCTGTCCCTGCGGCTCTGCTCGCACCAACAGCCGCATAATAAAGGAGGCATGGAGGAGTTAGCTATAGAACTGAGGGTAGCCAGCTGAGTGTTCATCTTGTCCTGAAAACCCGCAGCTGTAGGATCCTTCAACATGTCACTCGCTTCCTTGATCAAATCTCTTTGAAGACGAGTGAAATGGCATAGGTAGTTCAGCGAACGATAGCAAAGGTCGCTGACGAAAACATCCGCTTCCGCATTACCTGTCCATAGACCTAGATTCCTTGTTAGGAGGATGGACAGGCACGAAGGATCAGCTAGTTCCTTCTTAGTGGCAGCAGCTACCACCATAGCATCCACAGAAACTCCCTTGGTCAGAAATTGTTTATCTGCTGGTGCCGTGATAAACTTTGAAGGTCTCCTGGGGTGGGGTCCACTGAATCAGGAGCCGCCCAAGCCTTTTTGCTACCACCTGCATGAGGGGGTCAAAGGGGACACCCAGGAGGTGGAAGGGCGAGAGCCAAATGCCTCAAGATACACAGATTCATCCTCCGAAGGGTTAAGGGCTGGCCAATTTCCCCTCTGTTTCAGGATTTCTAGAATGTCTGCAAAGGAGACATCTTCAGAAGGGGAACGGGGGGAACCCTCGGAATCCTCTAAATCTGTGTCAGAGGTGACAGACTCAGGTGAGGCTATGTGTTTCCTCTTACACTTTCTCTTCCTAGGGGGCTCCCCTGCCAATTCAGGAGAGGCCTCGGAAGAGGATGAGATCCCCACAGGGGATTCTTGAGGAGCTGGCTCTCTGCGGTCTGGGATAAGGGAGTGAGTAGACATAACCTGAGGCACCGAAGAGGGAGGGGCGGACGGAGCCGACTGTGGAGTTGAACCAGGTTCAAACACACTCCGCATGACCTCGAACGCACCCCTGTCAGGCAGAGCCAGAGGTCCCCGCCCGAAGCTGAGAACCCCCCTCGGCACCGACAGTGATGGCTCCGAGGCCGATGTCGGAGCCGAACTCACCAGCGCCGAGGCACCGAGAGGGAGAGTGGGGTCGGACAAGGGTCCGATGCCACTCACCCCCTCGGAGCCGACGAGGGAAGTCCGGCGCCGAGATTCTTCCAAGGAAGAAATCGGAGCCGACGACGGAGCCGAAGACATTTGTATCGGCTCCGACGCTACCACAGTCTCGGTTCCGAAACGCCCGGCCCGAGCTCAAAGGAGTCGGAGGAGGAACATTTTGAGGAACAGGGTCAAGCATCGACTGATGAGTCGGGCTCTGAAGCATTTGGGCCAGTGCCTCGGACTTAAGAAGTCGACTCACTACCCTCTGAAGGTCATGATCCGAAAGCCTCGATGACCTAGAGGAGTGAGATCTATGGCTCCATTCAGACAGCAAGGGAGATGCTGGAGCCGAATGAACGGAGCCAAGGGACGGTGACCTAGACCTCTTTCTAGATGTCGGCTCCGATGGTCTGATCGGAGCCGACACAGGAATTTCCAATGCCTCGGCTCCAGCCGGAGCCGAGGAAACCACAGAAGCTGCAGTCTGAGACTCATCGGCTCCAGCCGGAGCCGATGTAGCAGGAGGTTTCGGCCTTAGGCCTCGACTCAAAAGCTGGAGTCGAGGACCTAGAAGCCTTAGAGGGTTTGCCCGGTAACAGTAAGGGAACCCTCAGGCTTAAGCAAACCTCTTAAAATAAGTTTATTTTTCTTTCCTGCAGGACTCTAGGGCTGAAGCCATGGCATACAGCACAAGAGTCCTGCAGGTGTAAAGGTCCCAGGCAGTAAACACAAGAAGTGTGACCGTCTGTCAGAGACATTTTCTGACAGCACGAGTCACACTTCTTGAAGCCTGAGACCTTTGAATCCTTGGACATTTTCAAGGAACAGAAATGTGTAACCACCACACAAAAACACAAACACACCGATTACACTATCAGTAAAGTAAAGTTTAAACTAAGTTAAAACTAATAATGAGAAAAAAACTAAGTTAAAGGGGTTTAAATTAACTATTAGACTGATCTAATGAACTGACCTGAAGCCGGTAGAAACAACACACCTCGATCGCTGTAGCGGCAAACGAGATCTGAGGTAATACCGCCTAGCACTGTGGGATATAAGGGGAGCCTCGAGCCGGTGGAACCAACTCTCGAGCTTTTAGAGTGGCCGAGTCGGAGCCGAGGTCGGCTCCGAACCCATCCAGCAAGAATGTAGGCGAGATTGACAACTTAACATCCCACATTCAAAGAAAATGCATCTGGCCAGTGGAGGATTTTTAGGGCCATGCATACATGTATGTGTTCTTTGATTCACCTTCCTGGTTGTATAAGATTACATTTCTTGTATAATACAGCACTGCTTGTTAAAATGTGTTTTAAATTTGTAGTTTTGAACACTCTTCTAGTAAGCAATGAAACAAAACTTATGAACCAATACTGACAAAATTACCAGTTTCAGAAAATTTCAACCATAAAAGGCCACTCAGACATCTGTCATTACAATCCACCAATATCAGTCAATAAGCACAATTTCTGCAGAAGTAAAAGTCATCTGAATAATTCCATGCTAAAGAGAGCTGCCCCTAATGAAGAGGTTGCTACTGGCAAATATTTTACATTTCATTGTGTTTCATACACAAATTCAGTGATATGCCCTTGAGGAATTTATTGCCTGTGCAACATTAAAAAAATGGTAAGCTGGTAATATTACAATAGGGAATGATTGACAAACTGAAAAGTTCATAGATACAAGGCATCTCATACAAAGGAGAACAGACTCAGGAGTGCAGAACCCCTGCCCCCCTTAAACACCAAATAATCAGCAACTGAAAGGTCACTGCAATACCAGCACTCTATCCAAATAGTGTGGGTCTAGAGTCCACAGCCTTCTGCTCCAAAGGTAATTATGCTACTAACACTGCTTTCAAATTCCACATCACAAACAGTGACTGACATTTGCTAAACAAGGCAGTTAGTTGCACACTGAAAACAGACTTAGCATGAGCAACAGTGAACTTTTCTTCCCTTGAAACTCACAATTCCATGAAAATGCAGTGAAACTCATAATCCCTTGAAAATGCACTGAAACACATAATCCCCTGAAAATGGACTGAAAAATCAAACTGACAAAAAGGACTTAGAAAGCTGCTAGAATAACAGGATTTGTCTTGACATGCATTTTCTGAAGGTGAAGTCTGAAACTCACATGTCATTATTTAATGATTTCAATCCTCCATGAATTGCCAGAAAACCACAAATTGTATGAGGAACAGGCCAAAAATATGAGGCAAAAATCTGTACATTTGAGAAGTATGCATACCTCTCAACCTCTTAGTGCAGGAAATCTGGACAAAGCCGAACATAATGGAGATACAATGCCACAAAAATAGGGATAGATTTTAAATGTTATTTTTAACTTAGAAAGTTGCTAGAGGACATGAAGCCTGAAACTCGTATGCCATTATTCAGTGACTTCATTCCTCCATGAAGTGTCAGAAAACCACAAATTTTGAGAGGAACTGGGCAAAACTATGAGACACAAATCTGGTATAACCTACACCTAACCTTATCTCTACTCTCACACAGCAACACACACACACCTTCTCTCTCATACAGCAACAAACACACTATCTCTCATATGAAGAGAGTGGCTACCTACTAGCCTATGTCGCCTAGTGCTGGATGGACTAGGAAGGACTTCTTCCCCATGCCCTCCACAAATGTGTTGCCTGTTGTACCAGGGGTTATCCTCATCTCTATAATTTTCATCACCATTTTATCCCTACCACATTCTGCCCTTTCATACTTCCTTTTCTTCCCTTCATCCAACAAAACCCATGCAATACCATCCACCATACTATCCCCAAGCCATATTAATTGCAGGTGTAAAATATATAGCCCCAAACCACCTGAACCTTTTCTGACCACAGTCTGTCTTTTGTAAACCCTCACTCCCCATGTTCTATATGTCTCTTGGGATTTTCTGGATATCCTCCAACACCTTTTCTTGTACTGTATTGTGAATAGACCTCCCTATATGTATAAAATGTGAGCTTTGTACAATTATGTACTGCATCACTTCTTCCTCAAGCTATGCATTTTCCCCCCTCCCACTATATAAAGTATATTCTGCACCTTCTTCTCTTCCTCAGTTTAGTCCCCTTCACCATACTATACACCTGCAACCTCAAGTCTTCCACTCCCCACCTCCTGACAGAATTAAATTTCCTCACCTTCTTTCTGTAGTTGCAAAACGCGCACTCACTCATACACTCAGAAACAGACATACACGTGCACACTTTTTGTCTGTTTTATTTCTTGTTTTACACTCACTACACAGCTGCTTAGCAAGTGTGAAATAATGTGATTGATCACTATCTCACTCTCATATATATGTTTATCCTATAACTTAATCAGATTGTTCTGTTAATTAAATATAAGATATAGTTTGCCTTTTTAGAAATTGTCTGCACATGAGCATCAAAAAGATCTAAAGAAATGATGATCCCTAAATCACTTTCACTCAAAGATGTGAAGCCCCATGTTGCTGGAGTCTGCTGTATATGATAACATTATAAGAAATCCTCCCAAAAACCTTACTGGTTTGAGTGGTTGCTTAAAAATCCAAAATTCTTATTAAAAAAGTTACGCTGCATACAGGACACCATTACAACAAAATATCTAATTCAAGGTAGAGTTAAACGAAACAAAGCATGAAGACACTGAAGATCAGGGTAAAGAAATTAAAAAGGCAAGAGGGACAAGTGAAGGCTGTGTGACCAAGAATACCTGAAACAAGTTAGAACACCTGAAAGAAGTTGCTGATATTTCAGAAATGCAGTAGTAGCACTGATTTCTGTAACTGCAAGATCGCGGCTTTGAAAATCAACGCCGGTATTGTGGTTGCGGTAACGGTTGAAACACTGTATATGGTAATTTAAATATTGCAAGCTGTTTGCTTGTTACAAATAAGATACAATATGCTACTTTTTTCTGTTAGTAATGCCTTTGCTGAGTCCTAGCAGGATCTGCATTTTATAAGGGGAGCTTTCATGTTGGCATCAGGATTAACGGTGCTGCTATCTAGCTGCTACTGAATGTGAGCACTTTCAGCAGTCAGCTTGATGAATAAAAATGTGTACAAAAGGTTGGAAATATCAGGACCCTGTTGCTAATGCTCAATGTAGCAAATTCGACTTCTTTAAATATAAACTGCTTCTACACCACAGAAAACTGCAAAACAAACTGAAATGTAAAGTAGCAAGCACTTTGTTTTTCAAATGGATGGGCTGAAATGTTCAGGGTGAAACGCTTGCTAAATAAAATGTTGACGGTATTCTGTAGTTGTCTAACATACTGTTTTTGTGCAATATTTACTGAAAACACTGGGAAGGAAAAATCTTAACAAAACTATGTACACTGACCTTTTTATTGCACTTTAGTCTTAGTGGATCTTTGCAAAAGAAGAAAACTGTGTCACAATTCAAAGTAAACCTATGAAAACTTCTGGCAGACTGCACAAGTAGAATAGATGGTAACAGACATGATGAAGCATGCGAGTGGTGGCTTGGATTGCAAGAATCCAATCGGCTGCCACCACTCGCTTCATGCAACACACAGAGAATCAGATAGCTGTAATCACAAGAAAAATGCAATAGACACTAAAAAAACTCCAAACATTATTTTCTTACAAAGAATACAGTCACATCTCATTCTTGTGGAGATTTTGAGAACAAGTGCTGCTATGGCAGTGGTATCCTGGAAGACAGGGTTACAGTCTGGACTGATCGCAACTACTAAAGTGCTAACTGAACACAAACCAACACCAGGAGAAGCACTTTATTAGACAAAATTACCAGCAAGCTGAAGTTTGCAACAGAATGAAAGATCAGCTTCAAAAAGTAGGAAACAATTATAATCTTCATCGCAAAATCGCAAATGGCAGTTTAGGATTCTAATGAATGCAACTTTACAAAACAGCTGTACAAGGTAATAGGATTGCAAGCAGATTTTCTAAAGTCCAATATGAGCATCACATACCTTCTTAACTTAGGTTTCAACGTGGAGTTGATTGGTAAAGGTCAATGACCTTTTCAACTTATTTTTCAACAGTGGAGCTAAAACAGGATTGTGGAAGGCACTTGGGTGTAACATCATGCAATTCCTATAGTCTCATAGCGCACTCAGATACAAGGACAAAGGCACCATGCGATGGGAGTCTGAGTTAATGAGTTAGACTTTAATTTGTCTACTGTGTGCTGAACAAGTCACTTAACTTTAAAGTGCTCCCAGGTTGCCACCTGAAAATGGACACTTGTGGCCAGTGGATTTATCTGGTTAATTTATAAAATAAAAATGTAAACATTGCATTTACATGACAGTTAGCGCATAGGATTAAAGCTACAAGCTGTTAACAAGCTGCTTCCTGTGGTCCGGGGTTTAACTCCCTCAGCCATTCTTTGCTATTGACATTGAGCAAGTTACTTAAGCAGGCAGTGCTTTGCAGCAATTGAAAACTTGGATTAGGCTCCGCAATGGTCTTTTGAACAGCAGGCCTAATAACTACTTATGAATAAATTAATTATATCCTATGAACTGCTGATCCCTCTAAGTGTCATGAACCTGAGGGGCCTTGGGGCATTCTCTATAGGTGATGTTTGCTATTCTGTCTAATTACATATCCTTTTTGCTTTGCCAGGCTTGTCACTTTTCCCAATATGAGTGTAACAGCCTGGACTGATTGCAACTACTACAAAAGTGCTAACTGAATACAAACCATGCTGTAATGCAACTCCTGCTGTACCTAGGAGCTACAGCTTGAAAAAGCAGTTTCACAGACTGCATACTCTTGCTCTTTTCCTCCAGCTTTTTGAGGACTTCTTGAGCAAAGGATTAGAACAGGAATTTGTTATTCAGCAGTGCACTTAGGCATTCTTTCATAACATGGTCTGGAAGAGGCACTATCCTGAACCAGGCTCGTCTCAGAATAACAGTCCCTGTAGCTGCTGTCTTGCATGATGCATTTACTGCACCACAGCCGCACATTTTGAAGTGCTTGGCAACCTGGAGAGAGGAGGCAAGGCTCAGGTATCTTTTGCTTCAAATGTTTATTTTGTAAACCCTTCTGCCTTAGCCCTCACCTTCTTCAATGGGGACTGCTGGTAGGAAGACGTGTGGGGCTGGCAGTTCAAGGCTCTGAATGATAGTAGCAGAACTGTACAACCTCTCCCCAAATCTGCTAAATTTTCTACTTTCCCTGTCATTGAGAATAAGTTACAGATTGAATTATGGATACTCAGTTGCTGGAATTCAGGAACATCACAGTTGGAGCAAAATGGGTTTTTGTAGAGGAACTTGTGGGAATTCCTGACCTTATACAACTGGTAAAATGTTCTTGGAGAACAGGGAAGGAAATCTGGCCTCATGGATGCATTGAAAAAAAAACATCTTCCAGGATGTCTAGCACTGGAAAGACAGCAAGAACTCCGGATTCTGGCAGGCCCCATGTAAGCTTTGCATGTGAACTGGACCTCAAGAGTATTCCTCACTTGCCCATTAGAAAATGTCCTTGATCTTATAAAGGACGACACCAAATAAATCATCCTCAAGAGGTGAGGCATAAAAGGGGCTTACACAGACCAATTCACCTGCTTCAGAGTCATGGGAATCAGAATTCCCATAAGGAGGTTTCATCCTTCACTTTCTAGAAGGGACCCAGAAACCTTTAGAATTTCTATGTCTGGCCTTTTCTGTTTCAAGAGAAAGAGAACCACTGTGGCTAATTCAATTAAAAGTATCATTTGAAGCCCGGGATGTGGAAGGAGCTGTGGTACTGGCAACCTAGGCTGAGGCAAGCTGGCAAGTACGAGTTTGGTATTTGGTGCTTTTATGCTTTATAGCTTTGGGAAAAGCTGGCTTCGGGACATTAGTTCGAAGGCAGGGACCAGAGACCTCAGCATGGTCTCTTGAAACCTCCTTAAAGGAGAGAACTCCAATGATCCACCACCCCCTTCAGTAATTAGGATTAGAGTCTCCAACTGAAAAGTCTTTGGTCTCTGGAGGCACGGCAAAAATACTGGTCTAACAAGTCACCAATGGCATGGAGGCTGTACTAGATGCCTCAGCCAAGATCAGCTTCTAGGTAGAGGCTGCAAAAGGCTTTATCACACCAGGGGTCACCAGACCCAGAGAAACTGAAGTCATCCAAAGGGGCATCCTCACTCTCTTGATACTTCTCCCCACGTCTCTTATTAGAGTGATTCTTTTTCAGCAAAAGGTTCCCCAGAGGTCTTGGCCAACACCACTGTGGCATGGCACCACGCATGCACTATATTCTTGGGTGTGAACTCCTAGAGAGACTGGCGCTTTTTACAGATTGTCCACAGGGTGAAAAAGGCATAGTGCAGATAGGACAACTACTGTTCCAGTCTCCTTGATTTTATTCCCCTCCCATGATGCACTGGTGAGTGAAGCTACTTCAGATGGAGTTTGCTGCCAATGAAAGTAAAATGGCCCTATGATACAGCTGCTAGAGAAGAGCTTTACTGATCCTTCATGTCCTTCAGCATGACCATCATGCCGGATGAATGTGGATGAAAGGATCTAGTGTTATGGTAAATAAGTATTACCATATCTTATTCATCCCACACATGTGATCAGACTGATGGGTTAGAATCTCCAGCTAAGTATTACCTGGGTGGTATTATTACAAGAGACCTTTGAGGATGATGACTCAGAAGAAAGACCTAGACCTCGAAACAAGACCTTATTTGTAATGTCTGGCAAAGGGTAGGCAGTGTAGACTAGTTGCTTTTGCACAGATTTCAACAACTGATGAGTTTCTAAAGAAGGTTGCAACAAACCTCACAGAATGAGCTTTGAGTCTACATGACAAGGGATGACTGTGTGCAGAACATACCAAGGAAATACAGTCAGAAAGCCACCTCAACAGAGTGACTTTCACAACTTTAGAACCAACCTTGTTTCACAAAGGACACACAGCCATCTCTCTTTTCCAAAGGATTTAGTTCTGTCTAGATAAAATCTCAGTTGTCTGTGAACAGTCAAAGTGTGAAGAATGTATTCCACTTTGCTGGAGTGATTTGGAAAAATACTGATAGATAGGTTGGTTCAAGTCTGAACAGGATGTACTTTGAGGAGAAAGGATGGATTATGTATGCAGTGAAACTCTATCCTTATGGAAAACTAAAAGAACCAAGGCAGACAACACAAACTGGATAAGAACACACCCAGAGGTAATGACATTACCTCTGGGTGTGTTCTTATCCAGCTTAAGGAAAACTAAGTAAGGAGGGGCAGACCACAACACCTGTAATTCTGATACCCTTATGGCAGAAGTTGCCACCAGAAACAGGGTTTTCAATGAAAAAAAAAATTAAAAAGGATGGAAGATGATAGCTCAAAGGGTGGATTTTGTCAGTACTTCCAAGACAAAAGTTAAGGTCCCACAAGGGTACATGTTTGCTGATCTGAGGACAGAGAAGAACGGCTTCCTTTGAGCAAGGCTCTACAAAGTTTGTGTGAACCTAAGACAGGGGAGCCACACTTAGTATGAAAGTTAAGAGACTATAATTAGCTGTACTTTAATCATGGAATAACTAGGGCCTGAATCAAACATGCAAGACAAAGTAAAACATTAGGGATGGAAACATTAAAAGGGTTGATTTCTTTAGTAGCTGCCGAAAGAGAGAGAAACATTTCCATTTGCTGTGATAAATCTTGCTAGTAGACTCTGTTTGGGACACAAATAGGTTGTAAGTAAAACTGTGGGACAAAGAAGGATCATTAGCCATCAGAGGAATCGCAAAAAACATGTTGTTAACTTGAGGGTGCATAACACCAGGTAAGGTGATCCAGAAGGGTGAGGTAGCAGATCATTCCTACAATCAGAGAGTCAGGAAGCTTTCTAACATTAAGCTTTAGCAGGATAAACCAAATTTGCCTGGGCCAGTAAGGTATAATGAGGATTACTGTGGTTTTGTATCTTGTTGCTTTATACAAAATTCTGAGTATCAGGGCAGGGGAGGGAATACATAAAGGAGCCCCGACGATGCTACTACCCCTCTACCCTAAGGAAGGGGCATCTACGGTTACCACCATTGTGGGAGGTGGCAAAGCAAATGGCCTTGAGAAAGAACAAAGGTGGAAATTAGACAACAATACAAATGAAATTTGCATATATTGGTGACTGTTACTGGAGTCAAATAGTCTAAAACGTGAGACTACTGAGCTCTGAGTAGACACTGTAGCATTCGCATGTGAAACTAAGTGAAGCGCACCCTTTGTATAGAGGAAGCTATTAAACCTAGAACTTGGGGGCCAGGATTGCTGGTGGAGAGTAGAAATGGAGAATTTGAATGGAGTTTCGTAGGTTTTGAACCTTGTCTATTGGCAGAAAAACTACGCACTTTGTTGTATCCAGGAGGTATTGTATATACTGATTTGTCTGCAGATTTAATTTTCTGAGTTTACAAATACGCCAAAGGACAGACAAAGATAAATCAAGCAATGACTGGCATTGATCAAGGTCTCTTGTTGTGGCAGCAAGGAGTCAGTTATCCAGGTATGCAAACACAAGCATCACTTTAGTCAGAGGTAAGCTGCAACCACTGCCATTCACTTGGTGAACTCCTGGGGGGACCACAGGGCAGGGATCTTCTTTCCCAGAAGAATAAACATCTCCTGAAGCTTTAGCTATTTTTGATATAAAATTAAGGATCCTGTAGATCTACAGAATACATCCAATCACTTGCATGTAGACATGGCAAAATTGTTTGCGTTCTGATCATCCAAAATGAGTGTCTTTTTCACACAGATGTTTAGATGCCTGAGGCCTAAGATTGGTTTTCCCTACTCGATTGCAAATAACTTTTCAGCTCACCATTCATCACAAATTCCATACTGAAAATGGTGAGTTGAAAAACTTTAAACATTTTTTTTTTTTTTTTTGCAGGGGGCAATCCTCACAGCAACCCTCTGAAATTATATATGCCAACTCCACTGTTGCACTACAGTGAAAAAAGGGAGTAAATTGCCCCAAATGCACAACTCGGGCTTGCACAATACAATACATTGCAGCAAAACTCAAACCATTTTTACATCTTTGGATTACATCTGCTTAACCAATGATGCAGCACAAATGCATATATAAGCCCCCAAACTGGTCTGAGGTCCTTGTTTTTCTTTGAAACCATAAAGAATCTTGAACATCCTGACCCTGTCTGTTCTGGTGGGACCTCCTCAGTGAATTTTTCTCCCAGAAAAGAACAAATATCTTTTTGGTTGCCTTTTGTTGGTAGGATGACATGACTGGAAGTAACTATCTGCTTTTTTTTTTTTTTTTTGTCTTTTTGGGCGGGAGTGGGGCAGTGGGGAGACGGACAGGAAAATGGATTGTATAGCCCCTGGGAAATTATCTTTCTTACCAGGAATCTGGCGTGATGGTCTTCCATGCAGGGGAGTACAGGAATAAGAAACCCCTGACTGCCTCCAGAGGGGAGCAGTCAGGCAGCCCTCCAGAGAAGATTAGGTTGCCAGTCGAAGAAAGGTCCAGGATATCCCTGATTTTGCAGACCACCTTGACCTCTGCATCTGGTCCACTGAAAGGGCCATCCCTGACATGATCACTCTTTTCAGAGATGGAGTTAAACAGCTGATGTCAGGTTTTCCTAAACCACAGAGATTTGGACCCTGTTTGGTTCCTGTTGTATGATCGTTGAGGGGTCTCAAACTTGACACCTACGGCATCACAGTCTTTGCGCCTTTTGCTTGCACGTCTGCATCTTCACTTTGAAAGACGAAACAAGGATGATCCATCATATGGAACATCTGTAAAGGATGCCTTAAAGCTATCTGTGAAATGAAAAAGATGAAGCCAGACTGTGCCCCATCATAATGCCCACACCTGCTGCTGGTGCCACTCCATCTGTGAATCATGCATTAGCTGCGCAAAGAGGTTTGTGATGTTGAAGAGAGTGCAAAAAGTAGTCTACAACTGTTTTCTAGAGTCTGAAGTAGACCGCTTCTTCAAGGAGGATAAAGCTTGCTCCTCTAGATCTCTTTGGAAGCAGATCACATGAGTGGTGGAGTTCATGATCCCAAGAGTGAGAAGTGCCTGAAGCATTCACCCACTTTCCTATTCTGTCCAAGAACTTTGTGTCTCTTCATCTGCCTAACAGAGTGTCCATCATTGGTTACTACTGCCAATAATAGAATCTACCAGAGGATCCTTGGACCAAAACTGCCTGTCCTTGGGAAGTCTAAGGATTTTATCAGGTTTTCGAAGAATAGACTCTGGGGTATCTGGCTCCTGCCATGCCCTCTTAGTGGCCAAGACCAACAAGGGGGACCACAGGAGGTAACACCCAAGTAGTAGAGGGGCCTGAGTGATAGGTCTCAAAAAAGGATTTCATAATCCAGAGGATGAGGGGATCTGCTGGCCAAGATCCCTTCTGTCTCATCAATTATCTCCCTTGAGTTGGAGCCCTCTGAAGAGGACTGGAGGACTTGCGTCTTTCTCTCTGAAGGAGGACAAAGGCAACCAAGGCAAAGACTTTGAGGGTCTCGAAGAAGGGATCCATGCCAAACCCTTGAAGGCCAGAGTCTCAGCCACTACAAAGGGAATCATACGAGAGAGATCCAACAACAGTTCCGGATATTCAGCGATGTGTTTGTCCACAGGTCCACTAAACTCCTAAGGTCTCAAGAATTGAGTGCATCGGATTTAAAACTCCAGGAGCTGAATGGACGGACCAGTTGGTTCTGAGGGAACACACACTATCAACGAAACAATAAAATAAACACCACTGAGATAAAGCGAAGCTGTAAAACAACAAAATATCCAAAGAGAAAAAAAAACAGCTTCACACCACCAAGTATTAAAAGTGTAGAAGGTTTTAATACGAATATTCCAATTTTCCAAAACAAAGCTTTGGACAAAGTCCTTCATCAGTGTTACAAGTTCTTTTCCATATACATTCTTTTATACAACCCTCAAATAATCACATGACACAACCTGACCTATCATATAAATATATGAATTAATAAGCATAAACATTTAAGGATACATACCATTAATTCATTTTAATTCAATAAAAATAAAAGTAATAAAACAGAAAAGACGATTTCATTTTATCAAAGTTTCATATATTGCTGTTTATATTTCAGGATTGGCTTAATAGAAACTTGTTTATTAATTCCAGGTGGAGAATCTGCATGAAGTCGAATAATCCACTCATATTCCTTCTTTTCCAACTTGGTGTTATTATCCCCTCTTCTTAAACTTGGCTCCAAAACATCTATAACCCTAAATACAAAACTATGTGCCAGTCCTTCTTCATCTATATCTTTAGCTAATCCATTTGTTAATATACTCCTTCTAATGTCCGATTTATGTTCTATAATTCGATTTTTAAGTTTTCGAGTAGATTTTCCTACATAAAATGCCACACAATGTGCATGTAACAAAATAAACTATTAAGGGTTTATTGCATGTTGCCCAACAACTAAAAATAAAAAATTTTCTTACTTATAGGATGAATAAAAGTATTAGAAGAACATATGTCAGGGTAACATGAACAGTTAAAACAAGAAAATGTACCTTTCTTATTTGAAGTTGCTGTTATCTTTCTATTTAATGAAAAATCTTTGTAACAAAAATGTTGTTTAAGGTTACCACAATTCTTATAAGTAAATAAGGGAGTTTCAGGAATTATATAATTTAAACCAGGTAAAGCTCTTAGTATACCCTAGTTTCTTCTTATAATATCCTCAGTAGGTTAACTACTCCTACTATATGTCTTAGTATATCTCAGATGACCAGACATATTGTTGTCCCGTTTTCTATTAGGTCTATAGCCATGATTCGAAAAATAGGGGTTAATTTCATTTCCCCTCTGGTTCAACACTTCTTCTCTAAGGTTGGATAGTTGTAACATATCATATCCTCGATCGTTAAATTCTTTAGTCATCTCATTCATTTGCTCAATACATATATTATCATCAGTATTAAGTCTATTAACCCTTATATATTGACTCTTTATAATACCTTTAAAGATGTGCCCAGCATGCACACTTTTTTTTGTGTAGATATTGATTAGTATGGACAGCTTTCTTATATATACTAGTGGTTATATGTTGTCCTTCCAATGTTTTGGAGCCAAGTTTAAGATGAGGGGATATTAACACCAAGTTGGAAAAGAAGGAATATGAGTGGATTATTCGACTTAATGCGGATTCTCCACCTGGAATTAATAAACAAGTTTCTATTAAGCCACTCTTAAAATATAAACAGCAATATATGAAACTTTGATAAAATGAAATAATAGTCTTCTATTTTATTACTTTTAATTTTATTGAATTAAAATGAATTAATGATATGTATCCTTAATTTTTTATGCTTATTAATTCATATATTTATATGAAAGGTCAGGTTGTCATGTGATTATTTTAGGGCTGTATAAAAGAATGTATATGAAAAAGAACTTGTAACACTGGTGAAGGACTTTGTCCGAAAGCTTTGTTTTGGAAAATTGGAATATTCATATTAAAACCTTCTACACTTTCAATACTTGGTGCTGTGAAGCTGTTTTTTCTCTTTGGAACACACACTATGGCAGCATCAGCCTGAAACTACCAGTGCCAAACCATGGACTGGAGAAGGAGTAAAAATGGGAGAAGGCCCTGCCTGATACACCCTTGAGACTGAAGAGGGAGGACATTCATCTTAATCTGAGTCTTAACGAAAGTCCTCATGTGATCCCAATCAAAAGCTTAAGAGCTTGTAAAGGACCTGAAGTAGTATGGCAGAGAAGTCAAAGGACAAAATGGTAAACGAGAAAGTTCCCTCTCAGCTAAAGTGCAGCTCAAATAATTTTATACAACTCTCAGCTCCAAAGTGGATGTAGTCAAAGGAAGAAGACGATGTTGGTGTTGAACTGGGTGCAGACTCCAGTCTAACAACCTTGGTAGCCAATGAGGTGGATGCATTAAGCTTTTCTTTAAATCTTTTTGTCTATTTTTTCTTCAGCTTTCTCAATGTTCTTGTCTTGTTTGGGATTGTCAGCCTCAAGATCCAAAGGCAACATCCTTTTGATAATTAGTTTGTTCCTACCATCTGACAAACCATGAGGACCAAAGGTTTTGCAGACCGAACAATCTGCTGACTGGTGATTTAACCCCAGGCACACCATGCAAAACTCATGGGTGTACTGTGGTAGAATTTTATGTCTACACTTCAGGTACTTATGAAAGCTCTTATCCTTATTTTTTCCCATAACTGGTGAGAAAAGACCAGACAAACACGCACAAAATGTCATGAGCAAGGAGACCTAAAGTCTAACCACACTTTACTAAATACTACTAGTAAATAACAGCCACAATATACAGCGAATATCCATATATATATATATATATATATATATACACACACACACACACACACACATATATATATATATATATATATATATATATATACATATATATATATATATATATATACACACACACACACATATATATATATATATATATATATATATATACACACACATATATATATATATATATATATATATACACACACACACACACACACATATATGTGTGTGTGTGTGTGTATATATATATATATATATATACACACACACACACACATATATATATATATATATATGTGTGTGTATATATATATATATATATATATATATATATATATATATATACACACACACACACACACACACACACATATATATATATATATATATATATATATATATATATATGGGTCTACTACTGTAGATCGAAATTACACTATTTTGAAATACGATAGCAGTGTCCCCCTAACGCGAAAGTGCACTTCAACGAAAGTGCACTTTCGCAAAAGTCACTAGAACGAATGAAGGGTTAGGGCTTGGGTTATGGATAGTGGACAGCTAGTAGGGCTATCCACTATCCTTAACCCAAGCTCTAACCCTCTGGTCCGTGACTACCACACCACAGTGCAGGAAATTGTATTGCCTCCACTGAGATGTAGTTATACTAGCTATCCACTATCCTTAACCAAAGCCCTAACCCTAAGGTCTGTCACTACCTCACCACAGTGCAGGAAATGTCCCGTTCGACCTAGTGACTTTCGCAAAAGTGCACTTTCGTGTTAGTGGGACACTACTACTGTATTTCAAAATAGTGTAATTTCGATCTACGGTAGTAGACCCATATATATATATATATATATATATATATATATATATATATACACACACACACACGTTTATATGTATGTATGTATGTATGTATACACACACACACACACACACACACACACACACACCTTTTATATATTATAGTGAGTACATAACTTTTTATCTGATGTTGTCCTTTTCATTCCTCACGTGATGGGAGAGAGTCCCCAACTACTGGAACATTGGGTGGCCCTCATGGAAGGATATTCCAGAGTACTGCAGAGCCAAAGGCTGCTCTATTCCTGGAAATTAAATCTAATGTGTAATGAGCAATAAAAGTGTAAGAATTTGTTCAAGCTGCAGCTGCACAAATGTCATCTAAGGAAGCCCTTGTTCAAAAGGCTGAAGAAACTGCCATAGATCTTGTGGAATGGGAGCTAGCAGACTTATGCAAGGATAAACCTTTTTAACCATAAACAAAGGAGATACATTCAGTTAACAATTTGGCCAATGTAACTTTGGAGACTGTTTTGTCGAATCGGGTGAAAAGGAGACAAACTGGTCAGTTTTCCTGATGTCTTTGGTTCTATGGAGATAAAAATGAAGTTGTCTATGCACATCCAAAAGGTAAGGCATATACTTTCCCTTATTTAAAAGTTTGGTAAGAAAACTGGTAGATTAATGGCCCGGTTTATGTTGGACTCAAAAGTTGACTTAGGCAAGAAAGATGGATTTGTTCGCAAGGACACCATTTCTTTGTGAAAAAAACGGTAAGGAGGTTTAAAAGACAGAGCCTGGAGTTTGGATATTCATCTATCAGATGTGTTAGCGACCAGAAAAATGGTTTCCAAGACAAAAAATGAAGTTCTGCCTTAGCTGAAGGTTCAAAGGGAGACTGGGTTAAGACCTGATGCATGACAGTTCAATCCCAAGGAGGAGTAGAATAGTTTCCTTTAATGGGGTCCAAGTAAAAAGACTCCCTTAAGAAAGACTTTACATACTTTAGAAGAAGCTAAGGTAGAGTTATTTTCACCCAGGAGGAAATTAGAAATGGCAACCAACTACTGAAATTTAATAGTCGAAAAACTAGCCCCTTCATTGAAAACTGAAGCAATAAATTCAAAGACAGATGGCACTGGTACTGAAAAAGAATCCAGGTCCTTGCTAAGGGCTCAGAAAACAAATCTCTTCCATTTACTCTTGTAAATCCTTCTAGTAGAAGCTTTCTGAGAAGATAAGATATGACGAACCTGGAAGGACGGCTAGCAATCAAAGGAATTGGAGAAATTGCGTGGTCAGTTTGAGGCCTGTTAAGGCTGGATAAGTTATACCTGTGAGGTGAGACACGAGGTCTGAAGTGGGATCCAGTATCCAGGGCAGATGCAGAAGGTGAGGTCAGAGGAAGGGGAACCAAATTTGATGAGGCCAGAAGGGTGCATTGAGGATAAGTGTGCTATTCAACTGGAATGCTTTCTGTAGAAATTTGGGAGTGAGAGGTAATGGTGGGTAAGCATAAAAAATACTGGAGGGCCACTCGTGGACCACAGCATTTGTCGTTGGCTCCACAACTGGAGGGATCAGAACAAAGAACATGTTGCATTTGTTGCTGAGGGGAGAAGTGAACATATCACACCATGGCTGATCCCATCAACACAAAATCCTCTCTGCCACTGACACTAAGAGACCACTTTTGAGGCCTCAAAATTGACCTGCTTAGTTTGTCCGCAATCACACTGGATTACCCTGGAATGTGCATTGCTATCAGAAAGTGACCGGAAGAGATCGCCCATTGCCACACACTCATTACTTCTCGGCAAAGTGAATGAGATCTGATTCCTCCCCATTTGTTGATGTACCAGACCACTGACATATTGTCCATCTGAATGGCAACTGTAATGGGTGGGAGAGCATCTTGCAAGTTCGGTAACATTAGGAGGACTTGCTGTCATTTCCAGGACACTGATGTGCATTGTGGCCTCTACAAGGGACCACATACCTTGGACTGTCCTCCCCAAGTACTACCCCCCATCCACAGTTGAGAGGTGCCAGTGGTCACTGTTGCCATAGCCAGGGGAAGAACAAATGGATAGCCTTCACAGAACTCGTTTGAATGAATCTACCAAAGAAGATATCTTTTGCACGTTTGTGTTATCTTGACTGGGGCGGTTAACAGATGTTGAAGAATGGGCCACTGGTCTGAAAGTGTCCACTGAAGAATTTGCATGTGAAACCTGGCCAGATGAATGAGGGTGATAACCGCTGCCATAGATCCCAAGGCTTGTAAAATTAATCAAGCTGGAAGAGAAGAATTTTGTATTACTTTCTTGACTTAGGATCTCAGTGTCGAAATTCAAGTAAAGGGAAGACAGGCTCTGACTGTCTCCAGTTAAGCACGTATGAACTCCAGACTATAGATGGGCATGAGTTGTGATTTGCTGTAATTGACCGTGATGCCTAGATGGACGCACAAATGGAGCTAGTTCTTTGCCTGTAGGAGTCAATGCCAGGTTGGGGCAGTTAGGAGCCAGTAGTCTAGGCATGGATACACTTGGAATCTGATCATGCACAGGTGAGCTGCTACCACTGTGGTGAGACCAAAGGGCAGTGCCCAGAACTAGTAATGACTGGGTCCCATCTGGAAGCGCAGGTATCTTCTGGAGCGTCTGTTCATTTTGATGTGACAGTAGGCATACTGAAGATCTTTCAAGCACATCCAATTGTCCTTTCGCAGCAGAAACAAAATGGACCGAACCATGACCATCCAAAACCTTGAATACTGTATGAACTGATTTAATTTGCCGAGATCCAGAATTGGTCTCAAGTACCCTGTCTTTTTTGGCACCAAGAATCTTAAGTTCTGGATCCTCTCTGGTTTGGTGGGACCTCTTGGATGACTCTTTTCTAGCAGCTTTTTTATTTCTAGAGTCACTGCTTCTCTCTCTGACTGGGTGGAACATTGGGGGAGCTAGGGAAAATCGTATAGTATAACTTCTGGATATGATTCTCTGCACCCAGGAATCTTTTGTTATAGATAGCCAGGCTCCCTGGTACAGAGACAAACATCCCCAGACTGCCTCCACACAAACAGTCGGGCCTTCCTTTAGGAGCATTAATAGGGCTGTTCTGAGAAGGAATCCTTGAAGCCCTGGTTCTGAGGCCCACCTCTACCATGAGGGCGGTGTCTTCCATTTTTGAGTTTCTCCCTCTGCGGGATCCATCTCCGCACTAGTCTTGAAAAGGACCCTGAGATTTTCAAATCCACATTTTCCTACCTCCTCATTGATTCCTTGAGAAAGGTCTTTGAGGGGATGAAAAATGAAAGCCTATGGCAAACGGTCTTTTTCCTTTTGCTCACATCTGGAGAGTACCTTGTTTACCTTGGGGCTGAATAAAGAAGATCCATGAAAAGGTGCACTGATGTACTGTGACTTAAAAGGCTCGGCAGAATCACATAGTCGCATCCAAGCATGTTTCCTAATGGCTATGCCTGAACATGTCACATGTGAGGTACCTTCCACAGCATGGGAGATCAATCTCATGGACGCATTAGAAATAGACTGGAGGGTAGCCAGTTGTGAGGAGATTTTATCTTCATCTTCAGTAGACAGACCCAGAAAGAGATTTGGTAAGCTCTTTGGTTGTAAAATGTGCCAGATAATTTAGTGAGCTGACGGCAAAGGTTACTGAAGAGTACACATGCTTATTAAATCTATCCAAATCCCTGGACTCTCTGTTAGACGGATGGACAGGGGAACTCTGTTCTGCCAGTTTTTTCCTAGGGGCTGCTGCCACAACCATAGCATCAACTGGGACTCCCCTGATCCAGTGTGCCCAGTCCTTGGGGGAAGATGGCTAGAAATCTATCTGGTCTTTTTGAAATAGTCTCTACAGTATCCGGCTCCTTCCATGGCTGGTGAGAAACAAGATCTGCAAGCTCTTTGGCTGGGGGGAGGTCACCCAAAAGGTATATGGGTCAGACCCAAAATCCTCTATGGGATGGGGTACTGAAGGACCAACCACCTTTTCATTTCAAGAGCTCTAGGACATCTCCAAAAGAGATGTCTTCAGGTGGAGATCTAGGGAACCCCTCATCAAAATCAGTGTCCTCCATGAGTGATTCCTGAGAGGAATCTGTGTGTACCCTCTTACATGTTTCTCTTCCAAGGACTTCATCAGTGGGGTGTTCAGGCGTAGTATTAGAAAAAATGATTATGTCCTGAGGGAGCAACTGGAGACTAGTCTGGGTTAGCTGTCTCAATGGAATGGATAGACCAAGTTCAGACCATGGAACCAGAAGACGTAACTGGTCTAATCCAAGACAGTTAGGGGTGTCCCTTCTCTAGACAAACAGAAAGCCCTCTCCACATCCTCAAAGGCCAAAGACCTAGGGGAGACAGAAGTTGATGGCAATGGGGCTGGAAGTTCTATCAGCTCCTGCAGCCCCAACAGCACTCCACTCATGGAGGGAGTTGGACCCAAGCTGTCCAGCATCAAAGCCCCGAGGGATAGAGATGATTCTTTGGCTCTGACAGTTTTCTGACTGTAAAACAATCAGAGGTGGGCAACTCGGGGAAATCACCAGAGTAGAACAGACCATTTTCAGATTCAATGTGGGCATCCCCAGAGGTTTTGGATCTCAGGTCTCTGAAACAGTGGGTCGGATCAGAGATGGAGATACCCAGGGGGGGGGGGGGAGTGGACAGAGAGACCCACTTGTGGATCCAATAGGAGCTGGAGCAGGGAGTACCCCCATCTGGATCTACGCTGTGAAAAAATTCATCATCCTATTCATGTTGGCTTCTGAATAGCTTCTGGAAAATCTAAGAGAAGATGTGGGGAACTGAGGTCTAGAATGCCTACGGAAAGGTGAAGAGATCTATGAAGTAACTAGATCTGACAGCAGCGGAGAAGTCCAAATCTGAGGAGATCTAGGTTTTGAACCAGATATGACTTTTTATACAGTTTAGAAGGGGGCTTTGATGAAGGAGCCGATGAAGATGACCTCTTATGTGACTTCCTTTCCTTGG
Source organism: Protopterus annectens (assembly GCF_019279795.1). Taxonomy (NCBI): domain Eukaryota; kingdom Metazoa; phylum Chordata; order Ceratodontiformes; family Protopteridae; genus Protopterus; species Protopterus annectens. Next base: position 819,408,383 of record NC_056743.1, read on the forward strand.
CCGTTGAATCAGACTTCTCCTTGTCAGGTTTTCTGATAGGGATTTGAACCCCCAGCAACAGAAGAGGAAGAAGGAAGGAAGGAGGCCTTCAAGATTTATTTCTCCAGTCACTTATGATTCTGGAGTTAAATCCAGAACATTTTGAATACTCTGCATCCAAGTGGATGGGTCCTAAACAATAAACGCATGCTCTGTAGTCATCCGAGTTGGAAAGCTTATGTCCATAGGCAACAGACTTTTCAAAACCAATTGGCTTGTCAGCCATTATCATCTAAGAAGACAACTACCTAAAGACACTAAGATGGATATATATATTTTTTTTTGTTTGGTAAAGGTGAAGGAAATAAAGGGAAGGAAACCGATACAGAGAAAAAGTAACTACCAATAATTGTAGAAAGCGTACTCTAACGAGTAGTTGTAAAGGAATACAGCACCAACGATGGTACTTTAAGGGGTACAGAGCAATGGTAGCTAAAAGGTGCACTGAAAGTGGTTAAAATGTTTAAGGGTGGGAAGTAGGAGAATTAGAAAAAATATAATAGAAGCTGAATGGTGGGAAATTAGATCTGAGGTATGTTAGGTTGGCAGAGCATTATGGGTAAAGGGAGGAGCTCAACGATTTTGGATCTGATGATCTAGTAGAAGCAGAAGAGCCGGATAAGAGAGTCGCAGATCTGAACCCATCAGTTGAGGAATGAATAAAAAGGACTTCAGATTTATCAGTTATGTGATGCAAAATTGGTCAAATCCATCTTTGCTTTGTCTGAAGACATAAGAATCTAGTTAAAAGTACAGGATAACAACGCTGTTGAAATGAGCAAAAACAGGGACCTTGGTCTGGCAACTGGAGCACAAATGCACAAGATGGGTTTTCCCAGGATTACACATAGATAAAAGGGAATACATGGGGGCAGTTCGAACCTTCTCAGCAGGTTTCACAAGCAAAGAACAACCACTCATTTCCAGTATTTTTCCAGGTCTTTAGGAGAAATGTTTTCACTGTAACCAAGTGTGGCATGGACAAGCCAAATGCCTTCAAAGATTGGGTGAGGAACAAAAGCCACACTGGAGAGAACAGTAGTACCATAATAATGATGGGCTATCTTGAAACTGCAGCTACTCCAGATTACCACAAGGCCTTATATCCTCTATGGAGAGTGTAAAGAAACTACTAACAGGTATACAACATCAGGTATAATGTTTATTAATCCTACAGTTGTTAGGAGCAATAATTGCCTGAACAATCCACTCTAACTAGAGCAATGGGAGGGACACCTTTACAGATGTCACTGACTATGGTTTATTTCAAATGGGAAGGGGAGCAAGGAGACAAGCAAGTGATGACATTCAGGTGTTTGAACAATTAATGACTTTGATGAGACCGTACCTTGTGTAGCAACTGCACTCAGTTAAAACAAGAATACAATTAAATGAGGAAGGTGAAAGTGGAGACACCCATGCGACCACTTTGGGAAAATAGCTAAACTGTAGCAATAAGCCTGAATCTGAACTACAACTGCCAAAAGGTACGTAACTTTTTTGTGGAAGAGTTTTCAGGGTTAGACATGTTTGGTAGCAACTAGGCTGAATCTGAGACACAGCTAGCAAAAAATACCAGACTTACAATGGAAGGGAGACTGGGGAAATCACAGAGTGAGTTATTGTAGACATAATTCAGATTCTGCTTTAAAGAACTTCAGGGGAAAAGGGTAAAGGAAGATCGATATTTTTAGGGGTAGGGGAAATATACTGGGCATTTTACTGCATAGAAATGGAGTCCTGAAGTAAGGCTAGAGGAAGAAGTGATACAACAGTTGATATTTCTAAGAACCTACCATCTGGCATTTCTGGCCATAGCCCATTACATTCTTTTTTTCAAGCCATTTGGGCAAAAAGCATACCAAGAGGAAGCTTATGCAAAACTTTTACTTGTCAAGCTCGGCAAAAGACATGATAAAATACCATAAGACAAGCCAGCAGTGTTAAAAGATTGGCAAGGCAAAAGACAATGCTAAGGCTGCTTTGGTGTCACTGAATGTTATTATATAGCGACTTCAGGGGGTATCCACAGATATTGTGAGGCCTTTAATAAGCAAAGCATTACAGGTACGGGGTAAATATGGATCACTAAGCTGACAGATACCCATAAGTACTGGCTTTTGTTCTCTGTTGAGACAGAAAATGTGTTAAATGCTCAGTTAGAAATTTTCAGAGGGTGGGTTTTCCAACAAAAATCCTGACACACCGAGTTGCTAACCATGTCAGACCCACTGAGCTGTTTGTGAAAGCTCTGCAGTGAACTGAAAACTGAACTTAAAAACTAACCCCTACCATCTACATATAAATGGACTAGTGAAGAGATTTAATTTGACTTTCAAATCCAAGCTAACAGCATTCACAAACCAGCTTAATTGGGACTGGAACAAGCACTTACCTGATATCCTCTTTGAATATAAAGAGGTTCCACCATGATTCCAAAGATTTTTCATCATGTGAGATGCTTAGTAGCAACACGGTAAGGAGGGCCCTTGATATAATTTTCAGTGAGTGAGAAGATGAATGGAATTTCCACAAGTCTGCTGTGGAGTACATACTAGATTTCACTCAGCACAAGCACAACAGGAACACAATGTTTGGCATAACAGGGCAGCAAGAACGTGAGTATATATTCTGACATAACAAAAAAAAAATACTTATTCTTATTTGAGAAAATAAGTTGCAGGCAGCATGACAGGGTCCTTTAACTGCTGTAAGGAAGGTAAAGGATACCAATTATGGTGTGGATTTGCCAGACAGGAGATAGAAACTCAAACATGTTAATATAACAAAATCATACCATATGACAAACAGAAGCAGTACTTCGTACATACAGTGCATACAAAAGGAGTTGTAGGGGATCTGGCAGTAGATCTCTTCAGTGCATCTCAAATTGACACCTGAGTAGATGGGGTACTACTGTTGTAGCAAGTCTCTCCTACAAAGGTTTAGGAAATTTATGTGGTAACGAAAATATGGGGTTATGTTCACTGGTTAAGCCAGGGGATAAAAACTGGTACAGCATGACGTAGAGAGAGGAATGGATGGGCAATCAAATAGGTAAAAAATAACTATCAAGGAAGAAAAATGCCAGGTAGAAATGATAAAAGGGTTCTACCATGTCACAATAATGCAAATCATCTAGTTAAGTAATTTGGTAGCATAACTTAAAATGTTCTTTTATCCACCTCACCCACATTGTGTCTTGAGGGTTTCTCACAAAATCTCACTAACGGTCAACAAAGAGTGGAGAAATATACAGAAGTGGTACTACACTAAAGCAAATGTAAATGTTAGACAAGAAATGTAACAGGCTTTACAAAGTCTGAAATTGCCTTTCAATAAAAACATAGAAAGCTGTATTAAACTGACTTAATAACTAATGTGACTGCTTTCTCGTAAGACTGTAAAAAAAACTTCCAGTAAATCATGAGGCATACAAAATGCGAACTGTGTAAAATATAAGACTTCTTTCAGTAAATATGTGCACACATTTGAAGTGCTTACAAGCTTTAATGTTCTTTAACATGCCACTTCAGATTAACAGAATGCATACTGGGATCCTTATATTCAAACTTAAGAAAAACACATGAAATGCTGCCTGTAAGTACAGAGAAATGTATTAGTCAGTATAGTTTCTGCATTTCTTCAGAAAAGCGCACAAGTGGATGGGATCCCAAGAGAGAAATCATGCTTGAAGTTCCGCTGTCTGTGAAATTCTGCAACTGCTGTTTGACCATGCAAACCAGAGACAGATAAGTATATTTCAGTTATTGGCAGTGACCGGTACAGATAAGCTGTCAAGAGTTTTTCTTCACTTCATCTGTTTAAACCCATCTATTTGCTATTTCTTTATTCAAGTGCAAAGTACAAAACTGTGTGTATAATTAAGATTTAAGGGCTGCGCAGTGGTGCAGCGGTTAACGTTGTCGCCTCACAGCAAGAGGTTCACCGGTTCGATTCTCGGCTGGGGTGCCTTCTGTGTGGAGTTTGCATGTTCTCCCTGTGTTCACGTGGGTTTCCTCCCACATTCCAAAGACATGCATCTGGAGCATTTCTCCCCGGGCCTCCGCTGAAAACAGGCTCTGTGGAACCTAGTTGGACTTTCTCGGTCAACAAATGATAAATAAATAAAATAAATAAATAATAAAAATTTACAAAATAAATTTTTTCAATTTTATTTCAAGTAAAGAATCCTAATTATTACATTCTGAGTGTTTGTAGCTGGGGGATTATTTATTAACTTAATATGTGCACTTTAAGGTGTAAACAATGTTATTGGCTTCGAACTTTTGAAGACTGACTGTTTTAGTAACAGCTACCAAACTCAAATTATGTCTAGCTTATTCTGAGAATGTATGGTGATTATGCTTGTGGTGTGCTACAGTGGTGAAGCTGGTGGTAGAGCTACTTGTAAAAACATGGATGAGGATGTTAGCACTGGAGATGTATCATTAACCTCTCCAGGAAAACAGCTTGTATGTGTCTGCGTGTGTGCCTGAAAGCAGAAAATAATCGGAGATAAAGCTTCCAGTTACTTTTGGTAAGAGCATAAAGTTGACATCAGGCTGACACAGCAAAGCAGGCTACACCCTGGGGAGCTAGTGATTATAGCTCTGCTCTGCAGTTGATTAACGTAAATTCTTATTTGGGTGCAGCAGGCGCTGGCTATTACTCAATGCACAGAAAACATTTATTGTACACTGTTAAAGATATGTTGGTTTTCAGTGTGAATTGTGAGATATTAGCCACTGAATGCCATAAATAAATTGTCTCCAGCAGTGTGGATTTAAAGGCTATAGCATGACGCTGACTAATGTTTCATACCAAATATTTAGGCTGGCAGCACTCAGACATTCAGAATTATTCATTCTTTTTTTTTTGCTCTTATGGGTAATAAAAGAGGAAGATAAACTTATGAAAACACAGTTGTGTTGGGAAATGATCTCAGTTGCAGATGTTTGAGTAGATTCATTACTGCAGTACTGACTCATTCCTGCATGCAGAATCCTTAAGGCCATCCTGAATACCCAAGATCTGATCTTTTATCTCCTGGCTCAGTGGAATCCCTCTACTTCCATCATCAGGACATCTGTGGTGCTAAATGCAGTGATCGGCACCATTTCAGGACTTTCTTGCCCCAGATTCCAAGCTGCAGTTACCCAGGAAACCAAACTACGACCTATCCAAGGACGGTCCAAACTCAGTGCCAAGAGTTGCATGAAGGACAACACAATAAGAGACGAGAGAGGAGGGAAAATTTTAACTGGGTACCCACCCTTATCTTAGGGCAGTGGTTGAGAGAGTCTTGAGGGAAGGAACTGGTACTCCAGTAGTGAATCTACTTCATAGGTTCATAGAATATTACTAAGCTAACTGCAACTGCTTGTGGGTCATTTTAAGCCTATCAATCATCTTATGTGAGAATCAAACCCAGCACCTTGTGTTTGTAAGGCAAACACCTTAACCATTAAGCCAACCTCTCCTTTTTTAGCCTATTTACAAGTTTAAAGTGCATTTATTAATACAATCAGCCAAAGTCTCTAGCAGACTATGTCTTACTCCAGTAAAAAGATTTGCTTTCTTAAGAGTTTGAATAATAGTATTTATTTATTTTATTTGACATTTGTTTAGCAGGGAGGTCCGACTGGACAGAGCTGTCCATTTTCAGTAGAGGCCTGGGGAAAAAAGCTCCAGAACAATTGCTAACAAGATACTTACATGAGCATTGTGGTTTACACATTAAGTTATAAAAATATAGCAGATAATAATGTGTGATTGCATAAGATATTTACATAAGCATAGTGGTTTAGACATACAATTAAAAGTATAGCAGGTAAAAACCTATGATTGTTATTCATACAGTGGGTTTATAGTACATATAATCTTGAAGATGTACTGAAGATAAGACAAAAAAGGAAAAACTAAAATAGGAGGAGAATATAGACAAGTTCATATGAGGTGCAGTGACATTTTAAGGGAAAGCTTTTCAAATTAGTTTAGGGGAGAGTTAGTAGGTATAGATGGGAGAGTGGGGAGAGGCGGCAGTGAGTTGGTAAGTAATGTGTAATAATATATAGTGCATCTGTGGGCGTTTTAAAAAGGAGGTTGGATAGTAGGTACGGGAAAGCAGTTAGAATATGTCAGCCAGATGCTAGGTAGTTGCAAGTCCAGCAGTTGTTTAGGTGGGAAATTAACTGTTTTTTTTGAAGATGATTTTGTTAGGTTGTACTCAAATAAATGAACAAATCCCCAAAGGGAATCAGGAATTCTCTTAAAAAAAAAAACTGTAGTCAGGAAGCACAAGGATTAAACTGCTTTTCTTAATTACACAATTCTTCTGGTACCTCGGCCACACATGCCTTCAACTGAATAAATCAGTGTAATCTATACAGCCTCTATATCCCTTTCATTCCATGTGTTAATACCTTTCAATTAATATCAATTAATACACAATTCCCACCCAAACTTAAAAGCATATTCCCCATTTATATCAAAAAGAGGAAAGAAACAAACAAACATCTATATTACAATGAAAAAAACATACACATACTTATAACAGTGCTTTACAATAATCAAACCTGCACAATATACTTTACAAATACAACCATTCATCAAAAATAATTAATGCACTACACAAAATGTATTTTAAATTAATTTAAATATTGCACTTTTTCCTGCTATTAATATCACATACTGTTTACATATTTATTTGATTTCATATTTCTGCTTATAATTCACTTAAACATCCCAATTTATTTCCAAATTTAATCCGTGTGGAAACATGGTTCCCAGATTAACAATAATTTTAGTCTCTAACCTTAATAATCTACATCTAAATTCACCCCCCCCACATTTTATGACATCCAAAAGGTTAAGCCAGAACACTAAAGAAGAAGCTGTCACCCCTCCCCCCATGGACAGAACCAAAATATTGGGCTACTGGACTCTCCATTCTTCTATTCCTAACATCTCCCAAATGTTTTAATATTCTTAACTTCACTTTTCTCTTCGTTTGTCCTATGTACCACATCGTGGGTGCACATCCACACCCAATAATATAGACAACCCCACGAGTCACATTTAAACTCATTTTTTATCCAAAATTTCTTTCCACTGATTAACCACCCATCCATATTTTTTTATTCTTTTACATACTTTACACATACTACAGGGGAATGGTCCCAGCCTCCTCCCCATAATGTTCTGTCCTCTCTGATTCAAAAGCTCCCTTAGGTTACTAAACCGGCCATATAAAAAGGTTGCTTTTTTGGGGAACAAATTCCCCACTGTTTCACCCTATAAATCACTAGCTATAACCTATCAACCAGCTCTTTTAAAATATCCAAAAAGGGAGATAATTTAGTTACATAGAATACAGATTCCACCTTTTCTGTTATTTCATGAGTATTCTGATAAACCCTAGGACCTCTCAAATCATCACTTATATTATTTTTGTTCACCACCCCTTTGACTTTGTTCATAGCTGCCTGGATATAAGCTTCTTTGTACCCTCTCATACTCCGTTTTTAACCAAAGTGAATTCACTTTCAAACCCACTGATCAGAAGTATTTGTCATAGTTATTGTAGATTCCCCATAGGGCAAAGACTTTAACAAATGCAAAGGATGTGTACTGCTAGCTTCCAAAAAATTATCTGCAGCAGTTGTTTTGTGAAAGGGCCTATACTGCAACTTCCACCTACGTCTACATAGAATTATACATCAAAAAGTTGCATGATACTTTTATTAACTCTGTATGTGAATTCTAAACCAAAGGAATTCTGACTCAGTAAGCTCATACAATTTTCAAATTCACATTGATCACCCCTACATATAAAAATCAAATCATCAATGAAGTGTTTGAACACTATCACCTTGTTTTTGACAAAATTTGTTGGATAAATAAACATGTTTTCAAAAAAGGCCATGAACAATATAGCATAAGAGGGGGCAAATGCAGCTCCCATTGCCGTTCCATCTAACTGCAAAAAATATTCTTCTTCTTCAAAAACAAAGTAATTATGTGTCAAAGCATACTCCAAAAGCTGCAATCCTTTTTCAGTTTTTATATTTGTATAAAGTGATTTTACATCCACTCAAGCAAAACAGTAGAGCTCCATTCTATGAGAATCCAAAAAAATGCATAAATTCTACAAAAATGTCCCTACCCCCGATACTATTGGTCTTCCAGGGGGTTTAGTTAATGATTTAGGTAACTTTGGGGGATTGTGAAAAATTTGGCATCCTTAGGATTCTTAACATAGTTTTCTAACATATTTTTGACCAAAGAAACTCAGCCTCTCTACCCTTTCCAACAGTTCCAAAAGGCCCTCATTAAATTCCTTTACTGGATTATAATGCAATTTTTTATAAACTGTATCATCAGATAAATCAAATACCATACAGTTATAGTAATTTCTTGCTATTATAACCCAGTTCCCCCCTTTGTCTTCTTGTGTGAACACATATTTTTCAGTTAAAAGTTGTTAGGTTTTACCCTGATTTGTAGTGGTAGGGAGTTCCAAGTTTTGGCAATGTTGCTAGAATACAGGGAGTCACCAGAGCTGTAATGGCTATTGGAGATTGCAATTAGTGCCTTGTTAGTAAATCTAAGTTCCCGGTTATTGGAGTAGAGGGTGATCAGGTCTTGTAAGGCTGGAATTTTGTCAGGTTGGTACAGTATTTGGTGAACTAGAAGAAGGTAATGTAGAGCTAAGGTGTTAGGGAGTTCCAGCCAGGAAAGCTGTTTTATGGCCTGACAGTGGTGGGTTCGGTAGGAAGAGTTTGTGACAAATGTTGCTATTTTGTTGTAGCATACTGATAGCTTGTTTAAATCTCTCTTGTTTGCGTCAATTAGTACAGGAGAAGCATACAGTAAGGTAGAGAGAAGATGGGTATGAGCTAGGATAACTTTACTGTTGCTGGTTAGGAAGTTTTTACATCTGTAAAGAAAACCTAGTTTTTGTTGATTTTGGTTATTGTATGTGCTATGTGTTTGTCAAATTCTATTATTGTCAATAATGACCCCTAGTAATTTGGCTTTTGTGACTGGGGCATACCTCTCAACCTGGAAACATAAAAAATCTGGACAAGGCCCATGAAAAATAGGTACAAATCTGTATGTGAATTAACATCAACTTTGCATACATATGTATGCAACCACTCCTACTCCAGTGGAATTGTGGGATACCAACTTTCAAATGCAAATTGAAGAACAGACAACCAAAATATGGCACCGGAGTCCCCCGCAGCCATTCCAGTGTCTCATTACCTGTCTATTTCACCCCATTTACCATAAGCACTATACTGCTTTACTTCTACAATGACATTTGGATTTTATTTTCACATTTTGTAGCACAAACACTAATAGAAATCTGCTAAACAAAGCAATACTGTCTCACAATGAAAACAGATTTGGCATTAAAACTTCTCTGCCCTTGGAACTCATTAATTGAAACAGCACTGAAACCCACACCACATCCAAAGAAAATGCATGGCCAGTGATGGATAAAGATTACCTTGGGTTGTTTTCAAATCATTGGCCCCTTGCACACAAAACAAGAAACATACATGTGTTCTTTGATACACCTTCCTGACTTTATTAAATTATATTCCTCCTTGTACAGCACACTTGTTAAAGTACATTTTAAATTTATTGTTTGAACATTTTTCCAGTAGGCAATGAAACAAAATTCATGAGCAAATAATGACAAAACTACCCATTCTGAACATTTCCATCCCATCATAAAAGTCTACTTCCACACCCACACAATATATATATATCTATATATAAAACAGAATGACAGTAGTGTAAGCCATAGGCATCTTGCACAGCTTCTTGCACTTATTTTCAATTTCAGTTTGTTTTTTGTTTGGGTGGGGGTGACAAACATTTTGGAAAATTGCTAGAATAAAATGTCATGTTACCATGATGCATTTCACTGCCAAGTCTTGAACCCAGGACCCTGTGCACCACAGTCAGAAAAACATACCACTATGCCAAATCACCAGTTTCCTGAAAGGCAGGAAGACAAACTTAAGTGGCTATCATTTAGTGAATTCAGTTCTCAACCTCTTAGCACAACAAACCTGGACAAAGCCAATAATGGGGGAACACAGAATTCAGTTCTAACTTCTAACCATAGCTCTCACCATCTTAGCACAAAAAGCCTGTACAAAGCCAATAATGGGGGAATACAGCCTCAAAATAGGGACAAATTTATCTTATAAACTTAGAAAATTGGCAGAATAAAAGGTTTTGTGTTGCCATTTATTTTCTGAAGAATATGAAGTCTGAAATTCAAATGTCTTGTCATTATTTAGTGAATTCAATCATTCAGTGATTGCCACAAAAATCCTGAAAACCACAGACTTTATGAGGAACAGATAAAAAAATGAGGCATAAATTCACAAGTGGTGGTGGCTAGGGACTTTAGGCTCTTTCTACCCTGTACTCAAGGTACAGGGTTTGAGTCTGAGTACCTCTAGCCACCAGGTGTATTCAACTGGGGCATTTTCTCTCACTCACACACACACACACACACAAATGTATGTTTGCCTATCTTAAGTGAAAGCTTTTTAACACCTTTATTGAATTGTTAGTAAAAGATAAAATAAAAATAGTGTCTTCTTTTTCAGTTTGTCATTCACCTGATTCTGACAATAAAGGACAGTAAAATGTATAACCTTGTTATCACCTAGCATGGCTATCACCACTATTGTCAGACTATGTACAGTTTAATTTGTTTTAATAAAGTTATACTTGAGAGTTATTGTTCATTTCTTTTTCTGTATTCTTCTTATATATGTGTTTATATGCTTCATGTAGAGTTTTTATTTACATGTTTTTGTATATTCAAAGTGTATACGTTTTTATAATTAGTTTTTTTAAGATAGGTTCTTCAAGGTTTTTATGCATAGCCCAAATGAGGTGATATCTCCACTCCATAATTAAGATGTTGATTAGTGAGTTAACTGATTTATATATAAATAGAGAGGTTTTTCAGCTGTGTAACATTACTGAGGTCTGAAGAAGCCATCTTAGTTAAAGCACTTACCTGTCTTGGAATTGTTGAATAAAAGAACCTTATTTTATCTAAGTGCTCAGTAAATCGTTTTTTACTTAAAGGCTCTACAAAAACAGAAGTTGGTCTTTACAGACATCTTTATGGTAACTGATATTTACTGCCAGAGGTTGTTACTGAGCCTGTTTTATTGTTGTTTGACTTTGTTTGCTTTATTAGTGCTCAGTAACATTCATTTCACAGCGGTGTTGGTCATCTATTCTACTTTATTATTTTACTCCTTTTATTACCACTGTGAGACCATGGCAAATGTCGAAAGCAATACTGTGGAATTGCCTTATAATCCTGATAAGTCCGTTAGAGAGAGAACATCTCGTACTCGAATTTTGGATTACGTCACGAATGATGTCAACCCGCTACTTAGTTTCACAGGAGTGAGCCTTGGAAGTGGAGAACAACATAACATTGATTTTAAAGCTCTTAATGATGCGGTTGCAGCTTTAGAAATGAACATCTTGAAGTTGAAGCTACTTCAACGCTTCCACTTTGAAGCATGTATTAGCAGAAAGGTTATTCCACGTGGTCTCTGCGTTTTGAAGATGCAGACCACCGGTGCAACCTACCCAGAGTTGTTACATCGTTGGCAGCAATTAAACTTAGAGGTGAGCTTCAGTTACATGTCTCTCTTAAATGAATTTTTTGCTCCTGAAGAGAAGAACTTGCTAGTATTGATTCAAAAACAACAAACTGACATATGTCTGCTATCCAGTGACTGTAGTTGATCCATTGATGGAACATCTTTTAGATAGCGTCTCCTTGTTTGAAAGATGCTTGTTGGAACAGAAGAAGCATAAGCTTCAAAGGGACTTAAACAATTTTTCAAATGGCCAAGTCTTTACTTGGCTGAGGAATACTAACTTTAACACTCATAATAGACAATCTAGTTATAATGGTACAACTAATGGTCGATTGAATCTGCATCGGACCATTTAGGTCCTATACCTATTAGTAAAAATGTATCTACTTTTAAAAGTGCTGTAATTAATGTTGATGTAGATGTGCATGATAATAGGGATATTTTAAGTAATGCCAACTGTAGTAAAACCACCCCTAGTGTGAGTTTAGGGGACGAAAATTTGGCAAATAATATTCATACTGGAGTGAACCACACTCGTCTGAACCTGGTAGCTTAATTATGGATAATGTTGAAGACAGTAATGGGCCCAATTCTGACAACATATCGTCCCCATCTTCCATCAAGTTGCTGAACCAGTGATTCGTAGGAAAACCACCAATAATAGCAGTGGTAGTAGCAGTGGTAGTATACATCCTTCCCCTTCCCCGATTTCCAACATGTACAATCGGGGCAGAAGTCGCTGTATGAGCAGGGGGAGTCAAAAAAGAAAAGCCCCATTAGGAAATATGAAGGGACCCACCTTGAAGAAAATGTGGGAAAAGGTAGTAACAACTTAGTGTGGAATCTTTCACACAGACCATTAGATAAGTATGAGTTGGAGGTCCTGAACAAAGGGCTATCTTTTATACCAACTACTTATAGTAGTCTCCCAGATAACATTTTAAATGTTAAATTATTTGCGCGTAATGTTCAACTGAAACCGTTGTTTGATATTGTTGAAAATAACACTTATGTTTCACAATCACGGAAACCTAGTGTATTTGTCCCTAGTTTGCATCCTTTAGTGGATACTTTTTGTAAGACTGTAGAAGAGGACTTGTATACTTGTTACAAAGACATACGACCTACGAAAAAGAAACAATTTATCTTTCCAACAGAAGAGGGCCTTAGATAATTTAAGGAGAGATAATAACATATCAATTAGACCAGCAGATAAAGGTGGCCCAGTAGTTATTTTGGATAATAAAGATTATAAATACTATATGCGTGAAATGTTACAAGATACTGCTTTTTATTTACCAGTTAGTGAAAGTGAAGTTCAAAAACAAGTATCCACGGTTAATACTTTATTAGAAGAACTTCTTACAAGTGGAGCCATTACTTTTGAAATGTTTAATTTTCTGTTAGTTGAACATCCCTTAATTCCCACTATACAAGGGCTCCCAAAAATACATAAAGACCCTGTGAAACCACCTATGAGACCTACAGAGACAGGTAGAGGGTGGGTTACTGAACCCCTTTCTGTGACTGTTGAGAAAATGTTAAGACCTGTAGTTAATTTAAATCCAGTTATTTTGAAAGATACTAAATAAGAAGTTATGTACCTACCATAACGTTCCATGTTAGTTGTCTTCTTCTCACCTTCTTTCTTGCTGGATGGGTTCGGAGCCGATCCTCGGCTCCGACTCGGCAATCTACTAAAGCTCGAGAGCTATTTACTAGCTCAAGGCCCTCCCTATATCCCACAATGCTAGGCGTCAGATCCCCAGATCTCGTTTGGCAGAGCTAACACCAAGGAAAGATTCAAGGACATCTGTCCAACCACAAGGAAAACCATAGCACAAATACAGAGGAGGACACAATGTACATCAGAGTTGTCCAGAGGATGAAGGCCCCAAAAGGGGACTCTTCTCAGTCTGTCCAGGCTACGGGGATGGAGGGTGGGACGCAAGAAAGAAGGCGAGAAGAAGACAACTAACATGGAACGTTATGGTAGGTACATAATTTCTTAATGTTAAGTTGTCTATCTCACCTTCATTCTTGCTGGATGGGACAGCATCCCTAGCACCTTAGTCCTGGGTGGCTCATCGGAACATACTCTTGAGCACAGTGGAACCAAACTCAGCTCTATTCCTAGAGGCCACATCCAACTTATAATGCGAAATGAATGTATGAGGAGTGGCCCAAGTGGCTGCGGCACAAACAGATTCCATAGGTAGTCTTGCTTGAAAGGCTACCGACGTAGCTAATGCTCTGGTGGAATGACCTCTAGGTTTAGCCGGGAGTTGTTTATGTCTGAGTTTATAAATCAAGGTAATAATAGAGGACAACCACCTGGATAAGGTTACTTTGGAAACTGGCCGTCCTTGTTTGCCCTCAGCATAAGATAAGAAGAGTTGGTCTGATTTTCTTACTTGCTTAGTCCTATCCAAGCAGAAATGTAATTGCTTATGAACATCCAAGCGGTGTAAATTTTGTTCGGCTTTGTTTGAACAGTTAGGAAAAAAGAAAGGCAGATCAATAGTCTGATTCAGATTTGTTTCAGAGGTTATCTTGGGTAAAAAGAAGGATTAGACCTAAGTGAAACTCTGTCCTTATGAAACACAAGATAAGGAGGACGAATAAAGAGGGCTTGAAGTTCCGCAACTCTCCTAGCTGATGTGATGGCTACCAGAAAGAGAGTCTTTCAGGAGAGCACTTTTAACGAACAGGAAGCCGCTGGTTCAAAGGGGGGGAGAATCAAGGAAGCCAATATCAGATTCAAGTCTCACAGGGACGGGGGATCTCTGACCGGGGGCCTAAGCAACAAAGTTTCTTTAAGAAAGGCCTTGCAAAGTTTGTGGGACATGATGCTGTTTTCTGACAGGCTAGCATGGAAATTTGCAATAGCAGCTAATTGGACCCTAATGGTGGCAGAGGAAGAACCAGCTTGAAAGAGCTCTGCTAAAAAATCTAAAACATGATGGACAGGGGCTGTAAAGGGGTCAATATTCCTAGCCTCTGCCCAGAAGGAGAAACGTTTCCACTTACTAGCATAAGTCTTCCTGGTGGCAGATTTGTGCGAAGAAAGGATGATATCACGCACCGACTGAGAAATTAGCGGAAGCCTGGCTAAGGTTGGAAGTGGAGCAACCAAGTTGTAAGGTTGAGAGACTGAAGGGACTGGTGCAGCCCGCCCGACTGATGGAACAAGAGGTCTGGCACTGGGTCCAGATTCCACGGCTGCTCCAGCAGGTGCCAATGCAGGAACGGGAACCAAATTTGTCGAGGCCAGTAAGGGGCAATGAGGATTATCCTGGATCCCAATGCAATTGCTTTCTGAATTAGCTTGAGAATTAAGGGAAAAGGTGGAAATGCGTACAGAAGACCCCGGGGCCAATCGTGAACTAGAGTGTCTCTGGGGGAGTGGCTGGGTAGGGGGAAGAGAGTGAAGAAGTCGTCGCAATTGCTGTTAAGAGGAGTTGCACAAAGGTCGCAGCAAGGTTGACCCCATCTGTGGAAGATTTTGTCCGCTACTGATTGATTGAGAGACCACTCGTGAGGCATGAGAGTAGCTCTGCTTAGCCTGTCCGCTATGACGTTGGACCTCCCGGGGATGTGCATTGCTATCAGAAACCGTTGAGAGGAGATTGCCCACTGCCAGAGTCTGAGTGCTTCTCGACATAAGGGATAGGACTTGATTCCGCCCTGCTTGTTGATGTACCACACTACAGACATATTGTCTGTCTGAACTGCAATAGTCCCGGTGGGTAGAGAGTCCTGAAGAGCTTGCAACGCCAAAAGCACCGCTCTCATCTCCAAGACATTTATGTGCAGATGGTACTCTAGAGGTTGCCAGGTACCTTGGACAGTCCTGCCCTGAAAATGCCCCCCCCCACCCGATCAGGGAGGCATCTGTGGTCACTGTGGCAACAGGAGGAGGAAGAACACATGGTCTGCCCTGGAGTATAAGAGGGGAGACCATCCACCAAGCCAGGTGGTCTTTGCACGATTGAGTGATTATTATCTTGTGAGACATTGGAAGCTGTTGAAAGGACCATTGAGTAAAAAGCATCCACTGAAGAAGCCGCATGTGAAAACGAGCCAGGGGAACTAGTATGATTGCTGCTGCCATGAGGCCCAAGGTCTTTAGTACGACTCTGACCTGAATCCTGTTGCACTGTAGTAAGACTTGCACATGTCGGCAGATTTCTGAAGCTCTGTCGAGAGGAAGCCTTGCAGACAGATCTTTTGTATTTAAGCTTGCGCCTATAAAGGTTATAGACTGACAAGGCGACCAATGCAGACTTTTCAAAATTTATTGATATACCTAGCACGGAACAAGTTTGGATGGTATAATCCCTGGCTCGTAGTAGCTGATGCCTGGTGGGAGCAGTGAGGAGCCAGTCGTCGAGATATGGAAACACATGGAATCCTTGCCGTCTCAGGTGAGCCGTAACCACTGCCATTCATTTGGTGAACACCCTGGGGGCTGTGGTGAGACCAAAGGGCAGGGCCCTGAATTGATAGTGACTGTCTCCCAGCCGGAAGCAGAGAAACCTTCTGGAGCGCCTGTTCATTTTGATATGGTAGTACGCATCCTGAAGGTCTATGGAGCACATCCAATTGTCCTGACCCAAAAAGGGTAGAATGGACTGGAGCGTGACCATCCGGAACTTTGTTCTTTGAACAGACTTGTTTATCCTGCTGAGATCCAAAATGGGTCTCCAGTCCCCTGTCTTTTTTGGTACCAAAAAGAACTTGAAGTAGATTCCGGATCCTTGCTGGTCTGCTGGGAATGGCTGGATGGCTCGTTTGTCTAGCAGTTTTGAAATTTCTAGCACTGCCTGTTCCCTTAGACCAGGTGGAACATCTGGAAGGGACTTGGTTGTTTGTACCGGGGTGTGGACAAAGGGGATCTTGTAACCCTCGGATATGACAGACCGTACCCATTTGTCTTGTGTGAGGAGATGCCAGGCTTCTTGGTAAAGTGACAATCCCCCCCCCCCGACTGTGTCTGAAGGCGGACAGTCGGCCAAGCCCCTCAGGGGTGCTGAAAGGGTTGGTCACAGAATGATTCTCTGCTACCATTTTGCGGGCCCCCTCTGCCCCTCGGGTGGCATCTATTATTGTTCCCTCCCCTGCCCCTGAAGGGAAACTCGCCACGTGTGTCAGGCACGACTCCCTGGGGTTTCCGAAACCACATTTTTCCACTCTTCTGACCCTTGGGGAATGGTCTAGAGGGAGTGGAAAAACGGACTCCCACGGCAGAGAGAGTCTTACCTTCCTGCTCACACCTGGTAAGGGTATCTTTTACCTGTGGTCCAAACAGAGCCGAACCATCGAAGGGGGTATTGGTGAAGGATGCCTTAAAGGGGTCAGCAAAGTTGCATAACCGCATCCAGGCATGTCTTCTCAAAGCCACTCCTGTACCTGCAGCCCTACTCGCCCCATCGGCTGCATAAGAAATGAGCCACATGGAGGAGTTGATGATAGAATTAAGGGTCGCCAGCTGGGGGTTAATCTTATCTTGAGCCCCCGCAGCTGATGGATCCTGAAAGGTATCACCCAGTTCCTTGAGAAGATCCCTTTGGAGACGGGCGAAATGGCACAGATAATTCAGCGACCGCATAGAAAAGGTCGCTGAGGAAAACACCCACTTCCCGTACCTGTCCATTGTCCTAGATTCTTTATTAGGTGGATGGACAGGCACCGAAGGGTCAGCCAGCTCCTCCTTTGTGGCTGCTGCAACCACCATGGCATCAACAGGGACAACCTTTGTCAAAAATTGCTTGTTGGGTGGGGCTGTAATAAATTTAGTAGGCCTACGGGGAGTTGGTTTCTCTGTGTCTGGGGCTGACCACGCCTTTCGAGCCACCACTTCCATTAGCGGGTCGAAAGGTGGAGACACCCAGGAGGTGGAAGGGCGAGAACCAAACGCGTCCAGGTAGACCGACTCGTCCTCTGAAGGGTTAAGGGCAGTCCAGTTCCCCCTCTGCTTAAGGATCTCTAGGATGTCTGAAAAGGAGACATCCTCAGAGGGGGATCTTGGGGACTCTTCCGAATCCTCCAAGTCTGTATCAGACGTGACTGACTCGGGAGAGTCGACATGTTTCCTCTTACATTTTCACTTCCGGGGGGGAGGGGTTCCTCCGAAGGATCGGGGGAAGGCCTCGGAAGAGGAAGATACGGCCAATGGGGCGACCTGGAGCGTTTGCTCTCCACGCTTGGGGTCAGGAGGGTGGACAGAGACCGATGCAAACACCATGGGGGGAGGGGCCGAAGGGGCTGATCGAGGGGCCGACTCAGGAGTCAGCACACTCCTCATGACCTCGAAGGCGCCCCTGTCAGGCAGAACAGAAGGTCCCCGCTCCGAGGAGACAAGAACCCCTGTCGGCACCGAGAGGGACGGCTCCAAGGCCGATGTTGGGGCCAAGCTCACCTGCGCCGATGCTCTGAGAGGGAGAACAGGGTCGGACAAGGGTCCAATGCCACTCGCCCCCTTGGAGATGACGAGGGAGCCTCGGAGCCCAGATCCCTCCAAGGACGGAACCAAGGAAGAGATCGGAGCCGACGAAGGAGCCAAAAGGTGTGGTATCGGTTCCGACGTTACCAAGATTCGAGCCCCAACCAGCTCCGGCTCCGAACTCAAGGAGGGAGTCGGAGGAGGAACTGCTGTAGATAATGGGACAGCCACAGTCTGTTGAGATGGGCTGGTTTACATTTTGGCCAGGGCCTGCAACTTAAGGAGTCTACTGACCACTCTCTCTAGATCATGATCAGATAGCCTGGAGGACCGAGATGAGTGGGACCTATGGCTTTTCTCAGATTGGAGTAATGGTGACCTCGGAGCCGAGCGAACCGATTCTAGGGAAGGGGACCTAGAAAGTTTTCGGCTCAAAGACGGTTCTGACAGTAAGGTCGGAGCCGACTGAGGTCTAGAGGTGTCGGCTCCAGCCGGAGCCGACGAGGAGACAGGTGCTCCACCAGGTGACAGCTCCGAACTGGGAGCCGACGGCTTGGCGGGCTTACAGGATTTACCCGACGAAGGCTTGGTCGGGGATCCTTCTGGCTTAAGTAAGCCTCTCAGGGTGAGCTTGTTCCTACACTCCAGCAGGACTCTTGGGCTGAAAGCATGACAGACTGAGCAAGAGTCCTGCAGGTGTAGGAGGCCCAAGCAATAAACGCAAGAAGTGCGACAGTCTGTCAGAGATATCTTCTGACAGCACAAGTCACACTTCTTAAAACCTGAAACTTTGGTATCGTTAGACATGATGGATACCAAAGAAAAAATTCACTAGTGCTTAAACACACAGAAAAAAAAACACACACACTAGCACTAGTTAAGCTAACAATATTAGTAACTACACAGTTAACTTTATATAAATATATACAAAAATTACAAACTGTAATAAAGTAAAAGAGCTAACACTACTCTATTAATACAAGGAAAGGGAGGGGAGATTAGCCAAATATAAAAAAGGGGGGAAGGGAAGAAACCAACTAAAACGAGTTTCTAAGAGGGAATATTAGGGAGTAAACAAAGAGTTAACTAACCGGAAAGCTATAAAACAAGGATAAGGTTATCGACAAAAACTTAAAGTTAACTTTTAATATATATATATATATATATATATATATATATATATATATATATATATATATATATAAAGTAAAGATTAATACGATCTGGAGCCAAGTAAAATCGCAACCTCGTAGCTGAAGTGGCAAACGAGATCTGGGGATCTGATGCCTAGCATTGTGGGATATAGGGAGGGCCTCGTGCCAGTAAATAGCTCTCGAGCTTTAGTAGATTGCCGAGTAGGAGCCGAGGATCAGCTCCGAACCCATCCAGCAAGAATGCAGGCGAGATAGACAACTTATAAGTTTTTACTTGATTTATACAAAGAAACAGTTAATGTACCAGATAATTTACCATATATTTTAGAAACTATGGACGTTAAGTCCCTGTTTATGATGATACCTAAACAACATGGCATATTAAAGTATACACTGTTACTTAAATAACTATACTGATTTTTTGGATGCCAAAGTTGACCTTATTTGTAGATTACTTAGAACAGTGCTAGAGAATAACATTTTCTTATCTGATAATGAATTGTTTCTCCAGATTGCTGGCATAGCTATGGGCACTTCATGTGCCAATAGCTACGCCAACCTTGTAATAGCACTGTGGGAAAAGGATAAACTCTTTCATTTATCTAGTTACCAAGAATTTGTTATATTTTACAAGCGCTTTGTAGATTATTTGTTTTTTCTCTGGAAGGGTAGTGAGGCTGATTTGGATAGATTTTTTGATGAAGTGAACTCTCTTACTGACTAATTCACCATAACCATGTCTCGAGATAGTATTTCTTTTTTAGATGTGTTTATTGAGCGTTTAACCAATGGTAAATTGAACACAGGGGTACATAGGAAATCATGTTATAGAAATACATTGTTGCATAGACAGAGTATGCACCCTGGTTTCATTTTTAAAAATATAGTAAAAGGACAAGCTATTCGAGCTTCTAGATTGAACCAATACAGTCTAATTTTGAAAAATAACTTATTGACCTCAATGATAGATAAGTAGCAAGAAAATATCACGATAGTGAGATAATGAGAAGTTATGTACCTATCATAACGTTCCATGTTAGTTGTCTTCTTCACGCCTTCTTTCTTGCCGGATGGGTTCGGAGCCGATCCTCTGCTCCGACTCGGCCTATACTAAAGCTCGAGAGCTATTTCTACCGGCTCGAGGCTACCCTATATCTCACAATGCTAGGCGCTAACTACCCATATCTCGTTTGATAGCTGAAACCATAGCAGTTCTGATCTCCAAAATAAGGAGAAGAGGAAACCTCACTCTTAAGACACGTAGACCTATAGCTTACCAGTAAAAGATAGCCAAGGGGGCTAATACTGAGGCAGAAAGAAGATCCCCAAGGATCCTTAGGTCTGTCCAGGCTAGGGGGATGGGGGGGTGGGACACAAGAAAGAAGGCGAGAAGAAGACAACTAACATGGAATGTTATGGTAGGTACACAACTTCTCAATGTTAAGTTGTCAATCTCGCCTTCATTCTTGCTGGATGGGACTGCGTCCCTAGCACTTTCACCCTGGGTGGCTCATCGGAACAGACTCTTGAGAACAGTGGAACCAAAATTAACCCGGCTTTGGGAGGCCATGTCTAATTTGTAATGAGTGATAAAGGTATGAGGAGAGGCCCATGTGGCTGCCGCACAAATGGAATCTATTGGTAATCTAGCCTGAAAAGCTATTGACGTGGCTAATGCTCTAGTTGAGTGAGCCCTGGGCCTTGACGGTAGCTTTTAGCGTCTGAGGTCATAGATGAAAGTAATCACAGAGGCTAGCCATCTAGAAAGGGTTACTTTGGAAACTGGAAGGCCTTTCTTCCCTGCCGCATAAGAAAGGAAGAGCTGCTCAGATTTCCTGGCTTGCTTGGTTCTATCCAGATAGTAACGGAGCTAATGATGAACGTCCAGAAAATGCAGCTTTTGTTCCGCTCTGTTGGAGTAGTTGGGAAAGAAAACTGGGAGATTGATAGTCTGGTTTAAGTTCGCCAAGAAACCTTGGGTAAAAAGGACTGGTTAGTCCTGAGAGACACTCTGTCTTTATGAAAAACTAGATAAGGTGGACGAATGCAAAGAGCATGAAGCTTTGATGCTCTTCTCGCAGATGTTATGGCGACTAGAAAGAGTCTTCCAAGACAGCAACTTCAAAGAGAAGGAAGCCGCAGGTTCAAAGGGGGGAAGAATCAAGGAAGTTAAAACCAAATTTAAGTCCCACTGTGGTGGGGGGGGGTCTCTGATTGGGGGCTTAAGCAAACAAATACCTTTAAGAAAGGTTTTACAAAGTTTATGGGACATGATACTGGAGTCCGAAAAGCCTACATGAAAGTTCGAAATAGCCGCGAACTGTACTCTGATGGTGGAGGAAGAAGACCCTGAGTGAAACAGTTCGGCTAGGAAGTCTAGGACTGATTGGATAGGGGCAGTAAAAGGATCCATATTTCTAGCTCCTGCCCAGAAGGAAAAATGCTTCCATTTGCTGGCATAAATCCTTCTGGTAGATGACTTAAGGGAAGCCATAAGGATGTCAAGCACAGAATGGTAAGGGGAAGCCTGGCTAGGGTTGGAATTGGAGCAACCAAGCTGTGAGGTTGAGAGATTGGAGGGAGTGGTGCAGCTGTCCCGACTGATGGGTCAAGAGATCTGGCACTGGGTCCAGATGCCAGGGCTGCCCCAAAAGGTAACGATGCCGGAACGGAAACCATATCTGTCAAGGCCAGTAAGGAGCAATGAGGATCATCGTGGCTCTCAAAGCGGTAGCTTTCTGAATCAACTGAGTGATTAATGGAAAGGGGGGAAAGGCATACAGAAGTCCCCGGGGCCAATCGTGGACTACAGCATCTCTGGGGGGGTGGCCAGGAAGAGAGTGAAAAAGTCTTGGCACTTGCTGTTTTGAGGTGTTGCAAAAAGATCGCAGCAAGGTCGACCCCATTTCTGAAAAATTTCTTCCACTACTGCTTGCTTGAGAGACCACTCGTGTGGCATGAGAATGGCTCTGCTCAACCTGTCCGCTATGATGTTGGACTTCCCGGGGATGTGCGTTGCTATCAGAAACCGCTGAGAGGAGTTCGCCCACTGCCAAAGTCTGAGTGCCTCTTGACATAAGGGATAGGACTTGGTTCCACCCTGCTTGTTGATGTACCACACTACGGACATATTTGTCTGTCTGAACTGCAATAGTCCCGATGGGAAGAGAGTCCTGAAGGGCTTGCAATGCTAAAAGTACTGCTCTCATCTCCAAGACATTTATGTGCAGGTGGCACTCGAAAGGTTGCCATGTGCCCTGGACCGTCCTGCCCCGAAAATGCCCCCCCCCATCAGGGAGGCGTCCGTTGTCACTGTGGCGACAGTGACCGGGGAAGAAGGAACAAGTGGTCTGCCCTGAAGGACTTGAGGGGAGACCATACACCAAGAAAGGTGTTTCTTGCAAGACAGGGTTATTAAGATGTTGTGTGACATTGGAAGCTGTTGAAAGGACCACTGGGAAAAAAGCATCCACTGAAGGATCCGCATATGAAAGCGAGCTAGGGGAAGTAGAGTAATAGCTGCCTCCATGAGACGTAATACCTTCAGGACAAACCTGGCCTGGATTTTGTTGTTCTGAAGGAGGATGTGAACATGCCTGCGAATATCTAGAACTCTTTGCTCGGTTAGTTTTGCGGAGAGCCGGACTGTGTCCAAGGTGGCACCTATGAAGGTAATAGACTGACAAGGCAGACTTTTCAAAATTTATTGAGATACCTAGCCGTTTGCAAGTATGAATGGTGTAATCTCTGGAGAGGAGAAGCTGACGCCTGGTGGTGACAGTGAGGAGCCAGTCGTCTAAATATGGAAACACCTGGAATCCTTGACACCTCAGATGAGCCGTAACTGCTGCCATGCATTTGGTGAACACTCGGGGGGCTGTAGTGAGACCAAAGGGCAGAGCCCTGAACTGGTAGTGACTGGCTCCCAGCCGGAAGTGGAGAAACCTCCTGGAGCGCCTGTGCATCTTGATGTGGTGGTACGCATCCTGAAGGTCTACTGAGCACATCCAATCGTCCTGACCCAGAAAGGGTAGAATGGACTGTAGCGTGACCATCCGGAACTTCATTCTTCTTACAGACTTGTTGTTTAGTCTGCTGAGATCCAATATTGGTCTCCAGTCCCCTGTCTTTTTTGGTACCAAAAAGAACTTGGAGTAGATTTCGGATCCTTGTTGGTCTGCTGGGACTGGCTGGATGGCTCTTTTTGTTAGCAGTTTTGATATTTCTAGTACTGCTTGTTCCCTTAGACTGGGTGGAATGTCTGGAAGGGGCCCTTTTGGCTGAGTTGGGGTGTGGATAAAGGGAATTTTGTAACCCTCGGATATAATCGACCGTACCCATTTGTCTTGGGTGAGTAAAAGCCAGGCTTCTGGGTACAGTGATAACCTTCCCCCGACTGCCTCCGAAGGCGGACAGTCGGGCAGCTTCTCAGGGATGCTGGAAGGGTTTGTCAGAGAGAGACTCTCTGCTACCCTGATTTTGTGGACCTCCTCTGCCCCTAGGGTGGCGTCTGTTATTGCCCCCCCCTGCCTCTAGAGGGGAACTGACCTCTTGCGTCAGGCGCAACCTCTTGTGGTTTACGGAACCACATTTTCCCACCCTTCTGACCCTTAGGATATGGTCTAGATGGGGTGGAAAAACGGACTCCCACGGCAGAGAGAGTCTTGCCTTCTTGCTTGCATCAGGTCAAAGTATCCTTCACCTGAGGTCCAAACAAAGCTGAACCGTCAAAGGGGGAGTTAGTGAAGGACGCCTTGAAGGGGTCTGAAAAGTTACAAAGCCGCATCCAGGCGTGACGCCGTAAGGCCACGCGTGTGCCTGCAGCCCTACTCGCCCCTTCGGCCGCATAGGAAATAAGCCGCATGGAGGAGTTGACAATGGAATTCAGGGTTGCCAGCTGGGAGTTGATTTTGTCCTGAGACCCCACAGCTGTTGGATCCTGTAGGGCCTCACCCACTTCTTTGAGCATATCTCTTTGAAGGCGGGTGAAGTGGCACCGATAATTCAGCGACCGCATGACAAAGGTCGCTGAAGAAAACATCCGCTTGCCGTACCTATCCATAGTCCTAGACTCCTTGTTAGGAGGATGGACAGGTACTGAAGGATCAGCCAGTTCCTTCTTAGTGGCTGCAGCCACCACCATGGCATCAACCGGGACACCCTTGGCTAAAAACTGTTTGTCCGAAGGAGCGGTTATGAATTTTGAAGGCCTCCGTGGGGTAGGTTCCATCGTATCAGGGGCCGTCCACGCCTTCCGCGCCACCACTTCCATGAGGGGGTCAAAAGGCGGAGACACCCATGAGGTGGAAGGGCGAGAGCCAAACGCCTCTAAGTAAATCGACTCGTCCTCGGAAGGATTAAGGGTAGACCAGTTCCCCCTCTGCTTAAGGATCTCAAGGATGTCTGAAAAGGAGACATCCTCAGAGGGGGACCGTGGGGACCCTTCCGACTCATCCAAGTCGGTATCCGATGTAATAGACTCAGGGGAGTCCTCATGCTTCCTCTTACATTTCCTCTTCCGAGGTGGTTCCCCTGATGGATCAGGGGAAACCTCGGAAGAGGAGGATATTCCCAATGGGGAAACCTGAGGTGTTGGATCTCTACGGTCAGGAATGAGAGAGTTGGTAGAGACCGCAGCAGGCACTACAGAGGGAGGAGCTGAGGGAGCCGACCGTGGAGCAGGCACAGGGGCCAGCACGCTCCTCATGACTTCAAAGGCGCCCCTATCAGGCAGGGTAGAAGGTCCCCACTCCAGAGAGATAAGGACCCCTCCCGGCACTGAGAGGGACGGCTCCGAAGCCGATGTCGGGGCCGAACTTACCAGCGCCGAAGCTCCGAGAGGGAGAACGGGGTCGGACAAGGGTCCGATGCCACTCGCCCCCTCGGAGCTGAAGAGGAAGTCCATGCACCCGGAAATCCCTCCAAGGATGGGACCATGGAAGAGACCGGAGCCGAAAGGTAAGGTATCGGCTCCGACGTGTCGACGGCCACGGCTCCCACAAGCTCCGGCTCCAAACTCAAGGAAAGAGTCAGAGGAGGAATCGAAGATGGAGTGTGAATAGCCACTGTCTGTTGAGAAGGGCTATGGAGCATCTGCGCTAGTGCCTGAGACTTAAGAAGTCTACTAACCACCCTCTCGAGGTCATGGTCCGAGAGCCTGGAAGACCTAGAGGAATGGGATCGATGGCTCCGCTCCATGAATAAGGGAGACCTTGGAGCTGAATTAACAGATTCCAAGGATGGAGACCTGGACCATTTACGGCTGGGCAGATGGCACCGACACAACTATCGGCGCCGACGGAGTCCTAGAAACATCGGCTCTGGCTCGAGCCGATGTGGAAGACTGTGTTTGAGAAACGTCAACTCCAGCTGGAGCCGAAGAAGGAGACTGTGTCTTAGAAACATTGGCTCCAGCCGGAGCTGATGTAGAAGCAGTCAGAGCACACCCAGTTGAAGGCTTTGAACACAGAGCCGACGGCTTGGAAGGCATCCCCGATGATGACTTGGCCGGGGAACCTTCAGGCTTTAATAAGCCTCTCAAAATTAACTTATTTCTGCATTCTTGCAGGACTCTTGGACTGAACGCATGACAGACAGAAAGTACAGTTTTGTACCTACCATAAATGTAGATGTTCGAGGATCCACATTGCTGCAGTCCTAACTATTGGGTAGTCCGCTGTCCAGTCGGCCCGAATACCAAAGTATATGGCTGACGTAGGTCAGGGCGCATTAGACTGACGTCAGTACGTCAGGGTACTAATGCGCATGACCGACGTCATATCCTCAGTCTTTTCTTGCCCCAGATGTCAGAAGACCCTGAAAAGCTAAGGCCAAATCCAAAAATTCCAAACATACCTGCACCAAAAATATGTACAATATATACAAAATTACCAGAATATAACCTCACCTACACAACCACCCTTAAACACAGAGGGAAGGAGGGAGGGTAAATTGGACTGCAGCAATGTGGATCCTCGAACATCTACATTTATGGTAGGTACAAAACTGTACTATGTTCTTCATTCCACATTGCTGCAGTCCTAACTATTGGGTAGAATCCCAAAGCAGAGGTAAGGGAGGCTGGCAAATCATAAGGAAGCAGGAACTGACAACATGCCTTGCAAAATAGCTGTGGCAAAACCAGCCCTAGACTTAGAGTAGAGAGGAAGGTGATAATGCTTAGAGAAAGTATGCACTGAACTCCAAGTAGCTGCCTCCAAAATATCCTTAGTGGCCACCCCTTAGAAATGCTGTAGAAGTGGCAGTAGCCCTAGTGGAATGAGGCCTAATTCCAGCTGGAATCTCCTTGCCATGATGGGAATAACAAAATGCAATGCAAAACCCAATCCACCTAGAAATAGTTTGTTTTGACACAGGCTTGCCCTGCGAACCCAAAGCAAAAGAAACAAACAACTGCTGAGACTGCCTAAAATCATTAGTCCTGCTCAAATAATAACGCAATTGCCTGTGTACATCTAAAGTGTGCAAAATCTTTTCCCCTTTATTTTGGGGATCTGCATAAAAAGTATGCAAATGAATAGTTTGGTTTAAAGCCACACTAGAAACCACCTTAGGCATAAAGGAAGGATTAGTACGTAAAGATACCCTATCCTTATGAAAAATCAAAAAAGGCTCTACTGCCATAAGGGCCTGCAACTCAGAAACCCTTCTTGCAGAAGTAATGGCCAACAAAAAAGCAGTCTTCCATGACAAATATTTCAATTCAGCAGTAGCCGCAGGCTCAAAAGGTTGTAGAGTAAGTTTCTCCAACACAAAATTGAGATCCCAAGCAGGAGTAGGAGCTCTACGTGGGGGTCTTATATTCTTTGCCCCTCTAAGAAATTGCTTGAACAAAGGATGCGAAAACAATGGTGGGTCACAATCATAGTGAGCTGAAATTGCTGCAGCATGAATCTTAATGGAAGAGAAAGACAAACCTTTGTCCAATAACTCAGTAAGATATTGAAGAGCCACACTCAAATTAGGCTCAGAAATCTCCAAATTGTTTGCTGCACTCCAAAATAAAAATCTCTTCCATTTTTCTGCGTACACTTTCCTTGTACTAGGTCTTCTGGCTTCCATAATCACATTTAAAACTTGTTGAGGAAGTTGAGACCTGCTGTCTTTCAAAACAGAATATGCCAGGCTGTTAGATGAAGAGATTGAAGCTTGACATTGAGCAGGTGACCGTCCCTCTGAGACAACAGGTGTGGAATCAAGGGTAAAGGCCATGGAGGCTTCCTTACCAGACTCCTCAGTAATGGCTACCAGTGCTGCCGAGGCCAATCTGGAGCTATTAAAATCATCCTTGGCTTGTCTTGTCTGACCTTTAGAAGCACCTTTGGGAGAAGAGGCAGAGGTGGAAAAGCATACACATGAAGATTTTTCCAACTGAAAGAAAGAGCATCCACTTTCCAAGCTGTGTGATGAAACCTCTTTGTGCAAAACTTTGGCAGCTGGTGGTTTAGTGGAGAAGCGAACAGATCTATGTCTGGAGTTCCCCATGACACTGTCAATTTCTGAAATACATGAAGATCCAGTTTCCACTCGTGGGGATCCATGATTTGTCTGCTTAACACATCTGCTAAGGAGTTCTGTGCTCCGGCAGAAACCTTGCCTGAAGAGTTAGTTGCAAGCTGAGCGCAGTCTCCCATAAAATCATTGCTTGCCTGCACAATGGGTAAGAATGTGTTCCCCTTGTTTGTTGATGTACCACATGACAGTTGTGTTGTCTGTTAGAATCAACACCTGCCCTGGAAGAAGTAACTCCTTGAAAGCCATTAATGCAAACTGGACTGCTAACATCTCTTTCATGTTGATATGTAGATGCTGTAGTCTGGCAGGCCACTTGTCTTGTATCCACTTTCCATTTAGATGAGCTCCCCAAGCAATGTCTGAGGCATCTGTCGTTAGAATCTGACTCGCCTCTGGCCGGGTCACAGAGAGTCCCTTGTTTAGGTGACATTCCTGAGCCCACCACAAAAATTCCTTTTGAATGCAAGGTATTATTTGAATGACAGTGTCCAAATCCTGGCAGTGCTGTGTCCATACATTTTGAGATACCATTGCAGCTTCCTCATATGCAGTTTGGCATTGGGAAGCACCAGAATACAAGATGCCATGAACCCTAAGGCTTGAAGGACTGTCCTTGCAGTCAGCCCGGACTGAAGAGATAGTTGATGGAAGTAACTGGAAAGATTCTTTTGTTTGTCCGGGGTTAAAAGGCCATCTGGGCTGCTGTATTCAGTCTCACACCCAGAAAGCACATGTCTTGAGAGGGTACTAGACTGGACTTTATTTCGTTCACAGAATACCCTAGGCATCTTAGCACTGCTATGACATAATCCAAATGCTGTAGAAGGTCTTCCTTTTCTTGAGCTAGAATCAGGCAGTCGTCCAAGTAAGGATAGATTTGAATTCCTTTTAGCCTGAAGTAAGCTATCACTGGAGCCAGAACCTTTGTGAATACTCTGGGCGCAGTGGATAAGCCAAAGGGCAATGCAGAGAACTGATAATGAGAATTTCCAGCTCGAAACCGCAGATACTTCCTGCAACTTAGTCTTATAGGCACATGAAGGTAAGCTTCCTTGAGATCTAAAGTTACCATCCAGTGATCCTTGCCCAGCAGAGGTAAAAGCTGTTGTAACGTCAACATTTTGAACTTGGGAATGTCCAGATAAGTGTTGAGGATAGATAAATCCAAAATTGGCCTCCACGTGTTCCCCTTCTTGGTACTAGGAACAGGCGAGAATAAAATCCTAGGCCCCTTTCTGGCACAGGAACTGGCTGAATGGCCCCTATGTGGAGCAACAGAGAAATTTGCTTGTGAGCCTCTTGTCTTTGTAGAGGAGGAATGTCTGGCATGCCTTTGAAAGGAGGCATGGTATGGAAATAAAACCTGTAACCGTGGTGAATGATATCCAGAACCCATCTGTCTTGGGTAATTAAATCCCAATTTTCTTTGAAAAGAGACAGCCTTCCTCCCAAAGGTGCTGCCAGGCGAGAATGTACTGGCAGCTGAAAAGGCAGGTCATTGGGTCTGCTTACGAAAGGACTGACCCCTGCCCTCACCAGAAGTCTGAGCAGGGGAACTCCTGTCCTAGGCCTAAAAGAACCTTGAGCTCTGCCCCTACCACGTCTAGACCTACCCCTAGACTGGGAATCATAAGCAGGATAAGTCCATCCCTTAGTAGGCCAATTTCTACTAAACTTGGAGGCTGCACCTGCAAAAATCCTTAACAGTTTGCATAGACTTAGCCTTGTCCTCCATTTTCTTTAAGACTGCTTCCACAGGCGAACCAAACAACACATCAGACTGCAAAGGAGCATCCAAAATCCTTGTTTTAACATGCTCAGCTAAATTCTGATCTCTCAACCAGGCATGCCTACGAAGAACAGAACCAGTGGCAGCCACCCTCGAGGAGGCCTGCACAGCATCAAAACCACATTGCAAGGAATGTTTACCCACCTGTTCAGACACATGAACTAAATCCTGCAACTCTTTACACTCAATACCTTCTGCCAGAGCATCCACCTTAGATTTCAATTGTGAAAGGAGATAATTCTGATATTTTAACATGTGAAACTGACAATTCAACGCCCTCATGG
Organism: Protopterus annectens; assembly: GCF_019279795.1. NCBI lineage: Eukaryota > Metazoa > Chordata > Ceratodontiformes > Protopteridae > Protopterus > Protopterus annectens. The sequence goes on from NC_056743.1 coordinate 819,438,289, forward strand.
CTGAAGTGGAAGAAGTATACACTTTCTTTCCCCATCTATCCAAAGCCCTTGCCTCTTTATCAGGAGGAACAGGATTTTTAACAACAGAGGCCTTCACACCTTTAGGCCCCTGAGAGACAGTTTCGGGTCTGCCCTAGGACTCTTAAAAGATACTTATGAGCTTCAGGCACCCTATAGTACCTATCCGGTTTAACTGGGGCAGGAGGCAAAGAATCAGGATTGAGGGAAGCCTCTGCAAAAACATCTTCCACCACATTCAGAACAGGAGGTATAGCTAAAGGCCTATGCTGGGGTAAAACAAGAATTCCCTAAGCCTCTTCCTGGAATCAGAGAAATCTTGACCTTCCCATTTAAAATGCTCCCTCATGGAATGCAGAGTCTCTGAAAATGAAAAATCCTCAGGAGGAGAAGCTGAAGGAGTAGAATCATCCACATCAGAATCAGAATAAGGAGGATACTCCTGCAAGTCTTCAGCCGAAGACTCAGAAGCCTCGAACATTGCTCAAAACTCTCAAACTCAGGTTCCACCCTAGGCCTCTTATCAGGAGGGGCATAGAACCTCTAATCATAGTAATCAAATCCTCTGCCATTTTAAGCATATGTTTCTTAGGCAAAGACCCTGAAGCACTAGGAGAAACCCCCACTGAAGTTAAACTTGGCCTGCCTCTCAAAGAAGCCTTGGAAACAGAAGGGAGGCTCTAACCACCTTAGGAAGAGAGGGAAGAACAGCCACCTGAGAAGCCCCTCAGCCTGGCCTACTTCCTGCGAGGATACATCCTGTAACAGTAAAGTCTCTCCTGAGACTCCAAAGAAACACCTGGCAAAACCTCCGGCTCCACTGAGCCTTCTAAAGATCCGGCGTCTGGGACTGTCGGTTCTTCCACTCTAGGCTTTGCTGCTTTGTCCTTGCGCTTTTTGGCGAAGCGGGCGGAGCCTCCGGCGGCATTTTATAATTACAACGCTTCCCAAAACTAACCTGGCACAGTCTAACCTTCTCTTAATAGTGCGTTTGTTAAATTTAGCACAAGAGCGGCATCCAACAACGCCGTGCTCAGGCCCTAAACAAGGTATACACAAAGTATGGTAATCCCTATGAGGTATCTGTTTCCCACAAGAAATACAGTTATTCACTTTTTCTGACATCCGGTTAAATACTGAGGCAAGAAAAACCAAAATATTCCCCAACGGGTACTTAGCCAACTTTGATTCGGTCTGAAACTCTGACTTCAGAAACTTTCAGAACGCCAACCTGCACTCGCAAAATTGCTTCTGCATCGGACCATGCGGCAAAAAAGACTGAGGATATGACGTCGGTCATGCGCATTAGTACCCTGACATACTGACATCAGTCTAATGCGCCCTGACCGACGTCAGCCATATACTTTGGTATTCGGGCCGACTGGACAGCGGACTACCCAATAGTTAGGACTGCAGCAATGTGGAATGAAGAACATCAAGAGTCCTGCAGCTACAGAGGGCCCAGGCAATAAACACAAGAAGTGCGACCGTGTCTCAGCGACATTTTCTGACAGCACGAGTCACACTTCTTGAAGCCTGAGACCCTGGTGTCTTTAGACATCCTAATAAAGGAGAAAAACACACACACACACACACACACACACACACACACACACCCCTTAACACAAACTAAGTCAGTCACACAAACAATTTAACCTGACAATTTAAAGAAAAGGGGAATGGGCCCAAAGGCCTAATCTTTTAACCAAACAAGGGGGTTAAGAATTAAGGGATAAGGGGACCGGAAGGAAGTTAAGCTAAGAAGGGAAGCTAAAGGGATGGTTACTAACAAAGACCATCTGAAAAACTGACTAAAAAAGAGAAATTTAAGAATTATTAAATCCAACCTGCAGAGCCGGTAAGAAACGCACCTCATAGCTGAAGCGGCAAACGAGTTCTGGGTAGTTAGCACCTAGCATTGTGGGATATAGGGTAGCCTCGAGCCGGTAGAAATAGCTCTCGAGCTTTAGTATGGGCCGAGTCGGAGCCGAGGATCGGCTCCGAACCCATCCAGCAAGAATGAAGGCGAGATTGACAACTTTACATGATATAGTTTCCTTAATATAGAGAATATCAGATCTAGTCAAGCTTGTCCTTATTTTTCAGAAGGGAATCAGCAGTATCTAGGGTCTAGTAACTCTGATACTTTTTATACATCTATACAGAAAGTGTCATTGTTTTTTTACTCATGATGTCTGTCAGATTAAAGACATAATTTATAGACATTGGAATTTATTAACTATAGACCCACTTATCAGAAATATTGTAGGGGAACAGCCCCATTTTTTATTTAAGAATAAGAAAAAATTATTTAGACTTTTGTGTCATCCACTAAATAGTATGCATTCATCTCTTGTTAATTCATATTTAGGAACTAGGCCATGTTATAGTTGTAATTTTTGTTCCTTTATTTGTCAATCTCATAATTTTATACATCCTAACACCTTACATATACATAAATTTGATATAACAGCTGACTGCAACACCAAACATGTGGTTTATCTTGCCATGTGTTCCTCCTGTCCTGTTTTCTATGTGGGCAAAACTGACAGGAGACTCAGAGATAGGGATAGAGAGCATCTGTATCAGATACGCATCAAATCCGACACCAATGCACTCTCAAAACACACTTTAGCCACTGATGCATCACATGTATTCAAGTTCATGGTGATATTTGTTAATATATCTAGCTTGAGAGGTGGTGATGTTAGGAATTTTACTGAGATAAATGAAATGAAATGGATAATTAAACTTCAAGCACATTTATACCCTGGTTTGAATGAGAAGATACCTATTAAGCCAGCACTTAGAAACAGGAGGCTGACCTATAAATAAATAATACAATATTATATCCCCTTACATGTATTCTTCTTATATATGTGTTTATATGCTTCATGTAGAGTTTTTTTTACATGTTTTTGTATATTCACAGTGCATACTTTTTTATAATTAGTTTTTTTAATATAGGTTCTTCAAGGTTTTTATGTAGAGCCCAAAGGAGGTGATATCTCCACTCCCTAATTAAGATGTTGATTAGTGTGTTAACTGATTTATATATAAATAGAGAGGTTTTTCAGTTGTGTAATATTACTGAGGTCTGAAGAAGCCATCTTGGTGAAAGCACTTACCAGTCTTGGAATTGTTGAATAAAAGAACCTTATTTTATCTAGGTGTTCAGTAAATCATTTTTTCCTTAAAGGCTCTACAAGAACAGAAGTTGGTCTGAACAGACATCTTTATGGTAACTGATATTTACTGCCAGAGGTTGTTACTGAGCCTGTTTTATTGTTGTTTGACTTTGTTTGCTTTATTAGTGCTCAGTAACATCAATTTCACAGTGGTGTTGGTTATCTATTCTACTATATTATGACGAGAAATGAAAATTAATTGCTTCTAGTACATGTCCTGTTCTAGCCTAAATTATTTCACCATCAATAGTAAGTAAAAGCTATATCTTTGGAAGCTGCTGCAGAGAAAATTAATAAGTTTGTGCTAGGCTTCTGTTCTTACATGACAATGTTTTTTTTTTTTTTTTTTTATCTCAAGCCAAAGTTTCTAACAGAACAATTATTAACCATGAACTGACCCCTGCTAGGGAACAACCATTAATAAAACTTGCCCAAATAATATGAAAAAAGTTCCACAAATGAGATTCCTTTTTAAAACAACTTTTCTTCTTGTTAAAAAGCATTTCCTCTTGCAGACTCAAAAGAAGATAAACTTACCGGCAGCAAAAAGTATGTCAGTGAACAAAACTTACTATAATGACAAGCTATCAAGAATATTCACATAATGTATTCATAAGAATTAATGGACTCTACTTCTCTGTTTAAATCTAAAGAAATATCCATTGTGGTAGGCAGGTCAATAGATGAGCACTACTAAACATTAGCTAAAGTGGGTCCCAAAAATGGCATGCTCAGTATTAAATCTGTAGCAGTTAAACCAAGTTATACACTCTACTTGATGGCAGTAGCAGATCTGACATACACACAGAGCTACCTGTTCCCAGCATAGCAACAATCCCTTCAATTCAATACCTGGAAGTACTGAACTGCATACTGCTGCACCACTCGGGAAGTATTTGTATAGCTGTTCTGCATACATTAAATAAAACCCAAGTTTTAAAAATGAAATATAGCTACACTGATATAAAACATATGTAAAAAGTACACATTTTAGCACCAGAAACACCACTTTCCACAATGATAGTATAACTGTGACAAAAAAATTGCACTTTTTTTAAGGCAGAAGCCCCAACAGCAAGTACAGCAGACCTGGGGTATGCATAGGAGCGCACTTCTGATGGAATTAATGAACCAGAAATTGCTATGTACCTCCTGACCTAAAGTGGTGGGTGTTAGGAGCACAATAAACATACTGTTGTACAGTAGGGGTAATGTGTATGTTACAGTAAGCAGAAGAGGAACAAAGGCTTCAGCAGGCTGCAGCAGGAACCTTGATGTTCTAGGTTGGAAAAAAACAAAATTAATATGCCACTACTTGGAAGTAAAATGGCAAATAGCCAGTTTCCAAATACCACTTAACTATAACCAACACTACTTGAGAAATAAAGAATTTTCAATCTTCAAGCACCCCAGGTCTTCGCTGAAAGGTTCGGCGTTTTGTTTTAACACACGAAAAAAAGAAGTTATGCACTTACCATAACTTTCCATGTGAGTTGCTTTTCTCACCTTCATTATTACTGATGGTTTCGAAGCCGGCTCCAAGTCGGCCAATTTGCAAAGCTTGAGGTCTCTAACAGCTCGAGGCCAAAGCCCTATATCACAATGCACCACTACAATCCCCAGATTTTGTTTGCTGCCAGCTAGCGTAAAACCTACCCCAGAATTCAAGGAAATCATAACAGACCCAAATGAAGCTCTGTCTCTAGAGGCCTTGTCCACTTTGTAGTGACATATAAACGTATGTGGATATGACCAGGTGACAGCTGCACAAATTGAATCAATAGGTAACCTGGTCAAGAAGGCTACAAAAGAAGAATGAGCCTTGACTTTGTTATGTAATGAAATACCCGCTTCACTGTAGATAAAGGATATACAATTACAGAGCCATTTTGACAAGGTAGCTTTGGAGACAGGTGCACCTTCTTTTAGGATCTGAGAAGGAGACAAACAGCTGATCAGCCCTTCTGTAATCTTTTGTCCTGTCCAAATAGGAGCGAAGTTGTCTATGGACGTCAAGTTTGTGAAGCATATATTCCAACTGGCTTGAATGACTGGGAAAGAAAACAGGTAGCTCAATCGTCTGATTTAGTGTGAATTCTGAACACACTTTCGGTAAGAATGATGGATTTGCCCTGAGGGAAACCCTACCTTTATGAAATATTAAGTAAGGTGGTTTTAATAGAAAGGGCTTGCAATTCCAAAATTCTGCATGCTGATGTAATAGCCACCAAGAAAATGGCCTTCCAAGAAAGATATTTCGGTTCACAAGAAGAAGCAGGTTCAAAGGGCGGAAGAATAATTTTGGACAGGATTAGGTTTAAGTTCCACAGAGTAGTAGGAGATCTGATCGGTGGTTTTAGGTGCATCGTATCTTTCAAAAAAGCCTTAGCCAGCTTATTAGACATAATACCATTTTCAGATGCACCTATATGAAAATTAGAAATAGCAGCCAGTTGGACTCGAATGGTTGCTGCTGCAGCTCCTTCAGTGAACAGTTCTGTTTGACATTCCAAAATATCTGAAATGGACGCCAGGAAAGGGTCGATGTTATTCTGCTGTGCCCAAATGGAAAACCTTTTCCACTTACTGAGGTAAAGTTTCCTGGTTGAAGATCTGTGAGACAAGAGAATATGTTGAGCCTCCTCTGATAAATTTTGGAACTTGGCTATTCTGGGAATTGGAGCAGCCGAGCTGTCTGTCTGATGGACTGCTGTCTGTCTGATGGACTGAAGAGAAGGGTGTGAAGAGCGCCTGACGAGTGGCTCAAAAGATCCGGAACTGGGTCCAGGATCCAAGGCTCCTCCAGTAGATGAGGCTTCAGGAAGGGGAACCAAATTTGACAAGGCCAATATGGGGCTATTAAGATGAGTGTCCTGCCCAGAAAACTGGTTTTCTGCAATACTTTGGGAATCAGAGGAAAGCTAAGGCGTATGGAGAGTTGTAAGAGAGATTGGACACTAAAGAGGGAGAAAAGGACCTATACCGATTGGCTAGACAGAGGGACAGAGCTGGGAAAGATGTGCAGCAAGTAAGGGTGATAAAGGATAGTGAGGGAAAGGTACTCACAAGAGAGGAGAGTGTGTTGAGTAGATGGAAGGAGTATTTTGAGAGGCTGATGAATGAAGAGAATGAGAGAGAGAGAAGGTTGGATGATGTGGGGATAGTGAATCAGGAAGTGAAACAGATTAGCAAGGAGGAAGTAAGGACAGCTATGAAGAGGATGAAGAATGGAAAGGCTTTTGGCCCAGATGACATACCAATGAAAGCATGGAGGTGCTTAGGAGAAATGGCAGTGGAATTTTTAACTAGATTGTTTAATGAAATTTTGGAAAGTCAGAGGATGCCTGAGGAGTGGAGGAAAAAGTGTTGTGGTACCTATCTTTAAGAATAAGGGTGATGTGCAGAGCTGCAGTAACTACAGACGGATAAAATTGATCAGTCACAGCCTGAAGTTATGGGAAAGAGTAGTAGAAGCTAGGTTAAGAAGGGAGGTGATGATTAGTGATCAGCAGTATGGTTTCATGCCAGGAAAGAGCACTACAGATGCAATGTTTGCTCTGAGAGTGTTATTGGAGAAATGCAGAGAAAGTCAGAAGGAGTTGCATTGTGTCTTTGTAGACTTGGAGAAAGCATATGACAGGGTGCCTAGAGAAGAGTTGTGGTATTGTATGAGGAAGTCGGGAGTGGCAGAGAAGTATGTAAGAGTGGTACATGATATGTACGAGGGTAGTGTGACAGTGGTGAGGACTGCAGTGGGAGTGACAGATACTTTTAAGATGGAGGTAGGATTACATCAAGGATCAGCTCTGAGTCCTTTCTTATTTGCAGTGGTGATGGACAGGTTGACAGATGAGATCAGACAGGAGGCCCCGTGGACTATGATGTTTGCAGATGACATTGTGATCTGTAGTGAGAGTAGGAATCAGGTTGAGGAGACTCTGGAGAGGTGGAGATATGCTCTAGAGAGCAGAGGAATGAAGGTCAGCAGGGCTAAGACAGAATATATGTGTGTAAATGAGAGGGAGGGTAGAGGAATGGTGAGGATGCAGGGAGTAGAGTTGGTAAAGGTGGACGAGTTTAAGTACTTGGGATCAACAGTTCAGAGTAATGGTGAATGTGGAAGAGAGGTGAAGAAGAGAGAACAGGCAGGGTGGAATGGGTGGAGAAGAGTGTCAGGAGTGATTTGTGACAGACGGGTACCAGTAAGAGTGAAAGGGAAGGTCTACAAGAGGGTAGTGAGACCAGCTATGTTATATGGGTTGGAGACAGTGGCATTGACAAAGAGGCAGGAGTCCGAGCTGGATGTGGCAGAGTTAAAAATGTTAAGATTTGCACTCGGTGTGACTAGGACAGATAGGATTAGGAATCAGTATATTAGAGGGTCAGCTCATGTCGGACAGTTTGGAGACAAAGCAAGAGAGACGTGATTGCATTGGTTTGGACATGTGCTGAGGGGGGATGATGGGTATATTGGGAAAAAGATGCTAAGGATGGAGCTGCCAGGTAAGAGGAAAAGAGGAAGGCCTAAGATGAGGTTTATGGACGTGGTGAGAGAGGACATGCAGGCGGTTGTGTGTGACAGAGCAAGATGCAGAGGATAGGAAGAAATGGAAAGAGATGACCCGCTGTGGCCACCCCTAATGGGAAAAGCCGAAAGATGATGATAAGGAAAGGGAGGGAAAGCATATAGGAGTCCCGGAGGCCAACCGCAGATGAGTGCATCCCTTGGGGGTTGTCCCTGTTGAAGGATCAGGGCAAAGTAGTTGCTGCACTTGGTGTTTGTGGGGGTGGCAAAAAAGTTGCAGCAAGGCTGGCCCCATCTGCGGAAAATCATTTCCGCTATTTTGTTCTTGAAAGACCACTTGTGAGGCCACAGAATAGCTCTGCTGAGTCTGTCTGGTATCACGTTGGATTTCCCCGGAATGTGAGTTACTATCAGAAAATGCTGGGTGGACTCTGCCCATTTCCATAATCTTAGAGCCTCTCAACACAGGGGGTAAGATTTGGTTCCTCCTTGCTTGTTTATGTACCAGACTACAGACATGTTGTCTGACTGGACTGCAATCGTGCCTAGGGGAAGAGTCTTGAAAGGACTGTAACGCTAACAGAACCGCTCTCATCTCCAGGACGTTTATGTGCAAATGAGCCTAGTCAGTCTGCCATGTACCTTGGGATGTCCATCCCTGATAATGCCCTCCCCACCTGATCAGGGAGGCGTCCGTGGTTACTGTTGCAACTGGAGTGGGGAGGACAAATGGACATCCCATAGTCACTGTCTCAGACGTTAGTTACCACCGAAGATCGTCCTTGCAATAGTTGGTAATCAGAACTGGGTGATTCATCGGTAAGTCCTGAAACGTCCACTGTGTGAATAGCAGCCACTGAAGAATGCGCATGTGAGATCTCGCAAGGGGTATTGAAATAATCGCTGTTGCCATAGTGCCGAGCAGTTTGAGAATCTGTGATGCTGGTGCTTTTCGTCTTGACAGGAGATCCACAATTTGTTGTCGAAGGGTAATCACTCTTTCGGGAGGGAGCTTCAGGGACATGCTGACCGTGTCTAAGTCTGCTCCTATAAAGACTGTATGCTGCAATGGCAGTAAAGCAGACGTTTTTTAATTTATCGTAATACCCAGCTGTAAGCATAGATCTATGGTAGCGTCCCTTGCCTGAATAAGTTGGTCCCTGGTGGGGGCGGTAAGGAGCTAGTCATCCAAGTAAAGAAACACCTGGATTCCTAAATGTCTCAAGTGAGCCATGACCACTGCCATACATGTGGTGAACACTCTGGGGGTTGTAGTGAGACCAAAGGTCGGGGCCCGAAACTGGAAGTGACTGGCTCCTAGCCTGAAGCGCAGATGATCCCTGGATGGCCTGGCGATTTTGATATGGTAGTATGCATCCTGGAAATCTAAAGAGCACATCCAACTGTCCCTCCCTAAGAACAGGAGAATGGAATGAAGCGTGACCATCCGGAACTTCGTCCTTACCACATATTTGTTGAGTCTGCCAAGTTCCAAAATAGGTCTCCAGTCCCCTGTCTTCTTTGGTACCAAAAAGAATATTGAGTAAGTTCCGGATCCTTGCTGGTCTGCTGGGACTGGCTGGATGACTTTTTTGCAATAGTTTTTGGACCTCTACGGATGCCACATCCTGCAGACTGAGTGAACGTCTGGGATTCCTTTTGTTGAACTGGGTTGTGAGAGAAAGGGGATGGAATATCCTCTGGATATAACATTTTGTACCCATCAGTCTTCTGAGATTTTTAGCCAGGTGCCTAGGTACAAAGACAAACATCCCCCGACTGCCTCCAGAGCAGGACAGTTGGGCCTCCTTTAAGGAGCGCTGATAAGGCTTCCCAAGGAACTGATCCCTGTCACTCTGGTTCTTCTGATCCCTTCTGCCATGTGGGTGTCGTCTTCCACCAGGGCGTCGTCTTCCACCATTGCCTCCCTGTCTGTCCCTGGAGGAAGCTTCACCTTGTGAGTTCGGAAAGGCTCCTTGGGTCTTACGGAACCACATTTTCCCTCCCCGTTGACCTTTGGGATAAGGTCTAGTAAGAGTATAAAAAAGGAATCCTACGGCAGACAAGAGTCTTATGGTCCTGCTCACATCTGGTGAGGGTCTCTAACTTTTGGTCCAAACAAGGAGGAACTATTGAAGGGGGCATTCACAAACGATGACTTAAGGTTCCGCAAAAGGAAATAAGCGCATCCAGGAATGTCTTCGCAAAGCAATTCCTGTACCCGCAGCCCTACTCGATCCATCAGCTGCGTAAGACACAATGCGCATGGAAGAGTTTACGATGGAGTTGAGGGTAGCAAGCTGACATGTCACACCTTGTCCGCCACAGAATCGGCTACTGCACCCTGGAGAGCATCTCCAAGCTCCTTCAGATCATCTCTCTGAAGCCTTGTGAAGGGGATGAGATAGTTCAATGACAGAAGGACAAAGGTCGTAGAACTGAACATGCGCTTTCCGTATCTGTCCACGATCTTAGACTCTCTATTAGGAGGATGGATAGATGTAGAAGTCTCTGACATCTCTTTTTTAGTGGCTGCCACTACCACCATGGCATCAACAGGTATGGGTTTGGATAAGGACAACTTATCTTGAGGTGCTGAAATGTACTTGTTGGGCCTTCTAGGAACAGGCTCCATATAATCTGGTGACTCCCACGCCCTTCGAGACAAAAGATCCATCAACTTAGGGCGGAAACACCCAAGAGGTGGAGGGTTGAGACCCGAAAGCCTTCAGGAGCACCGATTCATCCTCAGTAGGGTTTAGGGGCTGCCAGTCTCCCCTCCGCTTAAGGATCTCAAGGATATCCCCGAAGGGAGATATCCTCAGAGGGGGACCTTGGGGACCCTTCTGATTCCTCCAAATCGGTGTCAGACGTGATGGATTCCTGAGGGGAATCTAAATGTCTCCTCTTACATCTCTTCCATGGAACCTCCTCAGTGGGAATCTCTGGGGAGGTCTTGGAAGAGCAGGGTTCCTCCAAACGGGGGTCCTGAGGCTCTGGGTCCCTATGCTTATGGTGAACCTGTGGTAGCGGAGAAGATGCAGGCGCCTTTCGGAAGGAGGTGGCTATATCAGAGGTTGTGGAAGTCTGGGGGAACAAAGCCCTCCTCATGGCATCGAAGGCCGCACAGCTCCGATGTGAGGAAGCACCTGGGTCCGAAGACACCAAAGACTCCTCCCGCACCAGAACCACTGGCTCCGAGCCCGAGGTAGGAGCTGAACTCATACGTGCCAAAGCCCCAAGAGGAAGAGTCAGAACAGACGTATCTGTTCCGACTCCCCCTACCCCCGGAACCCACAGGAGAGTGTCAGCTCCCAGATTCCGCAGCCGGAGCAGAGGACATCAGGATGGTCGGTATAGACAGGTCAGAAGTGAGTGTCGGCACCGACGGTTCCACCAATGACTGAATAGCCTCCTCTGGCTCCATCATCTCTATTCGAGTCGGAGGAGGAGCAAGAACAACAGGAGAGGACTTTGTTGGTTCTGAAACTACTTGAGTCAAAGCTGACAGAATTTTAGCAAGCGCCGGATCCTGTAAAAGTCTCCGCACCACTCTGTCCATGGCCGAATCAGAGAGTCTGGAAACCACTGACGGAGCCGATGAACCCAGAATCGGGGATCTCAAAGTAGGAGATACTGGTTCCAAGACTGGGGACTGGCTCCTACCAACAACCTGTACTGGAGCCAAGACTGTACCCTTTTAGGAAGATTTCAGAACCAAAGAGCCCTTTGGAGCCAAACTAGTGGAAGAGGCTGGAGAAGAAGGTTTTGGTTGTCCCGGAGAAGAATCCAAGTCTGACTGGAAAGCAGGCAATCAATCCCCGCTCCACTAGCTAACGTTTTCTTTCAGCTAACAATCTAGAGCTGAACCCATGACAAATGGAACAAACCTGCTGTAAATGGACCTCACCCAAGCAATACACACATGTGGAGTAGCCATCACTAATAGACATATTTTGACTACATTTAGGGCACCTTTTAAACCCTGATTTTGCCTTCTCAGACACTGTAAAGTCATCAAAACACAACACCTTGTCAAAAGAAACTAAGCCTAACCGGCTATAAGTAGCAAAAGGCAGCATACTGTAAAACTCCTAAGACTGCAAACAGAGAAAGCCTGACAGGCTAAGGGAAACAAAAAACTGCCAACCAACGGCCAAGAGCCTAACCGGCTAACCAAAAAATTGCAGAAACTGCAAAAGCCTAACTTGGCTTAGGTAGGGCAAATAAGCCAATGCTAACACAGAAGAAACAGGGCCAATGCCCCAAAACACTCTCTCTCTCTCTTAACTAACCAGCAAAAAGGTAATAATTTAAGGAAAAAATTGTTGAAAATGTTAAACTTATCTCTCCAACGGCCTGAGCTGTGGAGAAATGCACAATCAGTTGCAGCGGCAAACTAGATCTGTGGAATGTAGTGGTGCATTGTGGGATAGGGCTTTGGCCTCGAGCTGTTCGAGACCTCGAGCTTTGGAAATTGGCTGACTCCGAACCCATCAGTAAGAATGAAGGCGAGATTGAACAACTTTACATTAAAGATTTTGTATTAGAAACATTACACACCTTGCCGAATGTGCAGTAGCAAGTCCTGCCCACCACCCAACAATCAGAAAACTAATATTCCTATCGACGGCAGACACACACACACATACACACACACCACTTACTTCATTCCTTTCCTTTCCATTTGCTGCTCCAGCCAGAATTCTTTCTGTACAGGCAGATCCCAAAAGAGAATGAATGCTACTCAATTGCTCGTTGCTCCATAGAATGAACGCTCTCACTCGCATACGGACTTCCCAGACACAAATCCTTTCAAAAAGCCAGCCGGAAATACATGACTGTGAGCCCTTGAGCTCAATTCTGACAGGCTGGTAGCCCCTACGGAGCTGACATCATCGCGCACGTGATGACGTCCGCCCAAACCGCAAATAATACATAAAAAATAAAATACAGCAGCAAAAAAGTCTGAAATGTAGGGGTGCTACTCGGGAATCGTGGCACCCCATTATTTGGACCCCAAAACTCGGTAAAATCAGAGTCATTCGGTACAGTTGGGAGGTATGGACGGGGGAGATAGGGGTATTATCCGATGCAGAAATAGAGAATGGGGGAGTAGGTGCTGCTGTTTTGGAAGGATGAAAGTGCGTAAGTTGGGCCTTTTTAGGATTTAGTATTAGCTGGGAGTTTGTTAGCCAGGTTTCAATGGATGTAAAGGCTTCTTGGGTCTTGATTTGAAGTTGTTGGAGGGTGGGGGCAGAGCAGAGTAAGGTGGAGTCATTGGCATACTGAACCAGGTTTGCTAGAGGGGTGGCTTTGTGAAGATTTGTAAATATAGTGAAAAGCAGGGGTCCTAGGATTGAACCTTGGGGTACTCCTAGTTTTACAGGAAGTAGGGGGAAAAGGGAGTTTTTTCAGAATTTACAAGGAGAAAAGTTACTTTCACGCATATATTTCAAAATGTAAACGTCTGGACATTGTAAGAACTGTAGCAGCATTGTAGTGGCAGTGAACATTAACTGTCATATAGCTGTGTTACTGTAAGTAATGCAAAAAGAAAAAAATATATATGTATATTTCCAGTTTGATGACCGGGGAAGTCCACTGGGCTCGAGGAGCCCATTTTTAGTGGAGGCCCAGGGAGAAAAACTCCACAATACGTAGTATAGTTAAAGATACAGGAAATTATAATAAAAACAGTTACAAAATACAAACACATTTCAAGTTGGAGACATATATTGTACAATGGTTACATAACATATAAATCTTGAGGATGTCAATATATTCATTTCAAAGAAAAGAGAAAAATATTTACAATATACACATTGATAGCAGTATCGTTGGATTAGCAAACATTCAGAGTGAGCCAAGGTATTCAGAAATTCAAGATGGAGTGAAGTAAATGTAGGCTAGGTGGGAGAATGCAGTTACATTTCCATTTGGAGGAGAGGTAAGAATGGAGCTGAGATTTAAAGTTATCAGCATTTTCTGAAGTCCTTAGTGCGGGGGGGGGGGGGGCATTTTTTGGCTAAGGAAAATGATAGGAGAAGTTGTCCAGCAGGATGCTTAGGTTTGTGGACAGTGGTTAGGTTTTGCTGTTCAGATCTGAGAGTTCTATATGGGGTGTATGGTGGTAGATGTTGGACAGTGCAGGCCATTTAGTTTGAATATTAGCCTGTGGGCTGTAGTAAGTTGGAGGTAGTCTAGACAGTTGGGGAGTTCTAGACAGTTTAACAAATGGAGGGCAGTACAATGATGGGAGGAGTATTTGGCTTTGGTGGCAAATTTGGAAATTTTATTACAACAGTTTTAAAGTTTGGAAGAGATAGAGGAAGATAGGTTGGGTAGGTAAAGGAGCACCATACATTAGTGATGGTAGTAGGTAGTGGCAAGAGTTTGTCTAGTAGGAGGAGAGAAAAAGTGGTTGTTTCTGTATAGCATGCCAAGTTTTTTTTTTTTTATGTTTTGCTGTATGTGGGTATCGAATTTTAGGTGTTCATCTGTAGTTACTCCAAGTAATTTAGCAAAGGGAATGACCTCTATGGAAGAGATGTTATGGCTGATAATTTGGAAGGAATTTTTATCAACAGGGAAGGATTTTGAGGGAGAGAATAGCAATATTTTGGATTTGTTATCATTTAGAGAAAAGTGGTTTTCAAGCATCCAGTTTTCAGTGGTATAGAAGGCAGTCTGTGCTTTGTTTGGAGCTCAGGGAGGTTAGAGGCGGAGCAGACTAAAGTTGAGTCGCCTGCATATTGTATGATTTTAGTGTTAGGTACGGCAGAGTGGAAATCATTGATAAAGATGTTAAATAGCATTGGACCGAGGATGGATCCCTGGGGTACACCAGTGGGAGTAGGTAGGTGAGGTGCCTTTTCTCCATTTTACAGCCTGAGATCTATCAGACGGGTAACTTGAGAACCAGGATAGGGTATTCTGAGAGAGATTAAGGTTAGAAAGTTGGCTCAGGAGATGGGTGTGGGAGACTGTGTCAAATGCCTTGGAGAGAACTAATAGAATTGTTGATACTATTTCTCCAGCATCACGGGCTTGGTTGACTGTATCTAAGAGAGTGAGAAGAGCGGTTACTGTACTATGGCCAGGTTGGAAGCTGTGTTGGGTTGGACTGATAAGTTGGTTTCAGGTTAGGAAAGGCATGAGTTGGAGGTGGATGCATTTTTCCAGAATCTTTGAGATTGGGGAGAGGATAGCTTTGTGGTGGAAGTTTGAGATACTATTGTTTTTGCTTCCTTTGTGGAGAGGTAGAAGAAAGGCTGCATGCCACAGTTTGGGGACATAGGATTCCTGTATGGATCTATTGATCAGGATGCTAATGGGGAGAGCAATTCCATCTCCGGCAGTCTTGAGAAAGAAAGATGGGATACTGTCAGGGGCACTGGAGCAAGGTTTTAGTTTGGAGAGTAGTTTTTTTTTATGTAGGAGGTAGAGATGGGTTTAAGCTCAAATATGGGAGGACGGTTAGGGATAGTGGGTTGGGTGGAAGCCAGGGTTGAGTTGAGGGGAAGGCCTGTTTGGGAAGGTTCTTGGTTAGTTCTGCTATTGAATTGGTAAAGGAGGAGTTGAACAGAGAGTCTATTTCTGGATCAGATTTGCTGGTGTCAGGGCAGGGATTGTTTTTGGTACCTGGGTTGAGAAGAGAGTTACCTGAGTTCCAGAATTGTCTGAGGTTTTTGGAGTGGTTGGACTGGAGTTTAATATAGTAGGATTTTTTGTCTTTGATAACTTATTTTTTAGCAAGGTTACGGAGTTGTTTATATTTAAGACAGTTTCAGGGAGTTTGTTGTGGTGGTAAAGTTTCCAGGATTTGTCTCTTTGTTGCATAAATCTTTTGGTATCTTTAGTTAGCCATGTGGTGGTATTGGTGTTTATTCTTTTTGTTCTTGGTGGAGCTAGGGAGTTTAGGGCATTTAAGACAGCAGAGTTAAAAAATTCTACGGCATTGTCTAGAGTATTCCAGTTTATTCATTTGAGGGAGTCAGAGAAAGATGAGGGGTCAAAGTTACTAAGGTTGTCTGTGTGAATGTATTGGTGTAGGTGAGGTGGGGAGTAGGATGCTTGGTGGATGAAAGCTGGCAGGTGGTCACTAATGGAGTCTGGAATGGTGCCAGAGTTTGAGATTTTACTTGGATGGGTGACTATGATCCAGTCAAGAATGGAACCTGGGGGATTAAATTTTGATGGGTTTAGTAACAGAGTTGGTTACTTGGGTAAAGTTGAATAGACTGTCAGATAGGGTGGGATTAGAGTTATTAAATTTGGTCCAATCTATGTTTACATCACCTAGTATGTAGGTCTCGAATTTAACATTACCTGAGGGCCATAGGAGGACTTCTTCAAGGGTTATGGTATTGTTTCCAGGTGGGATGTAAAGGCCATGATACAAATGCTTTTATGGTTATTCGTTTTTAGTAATCCTATTGCTAGCTTTGTGTTATTGAAGTGAGGAATGTGATCTGGGAAAGGAATAATGGAGAGTAGGTTAGAGTAGATTAAGGCTACACCTCCACCTTTCCTGTTTAAGCGATCATATCTGAAGGCTTGAAACCCTGGGGGTAGGATTTCAGAGTCAGATGTGTGGGGTTTAAGCCATGTCTCAGAGATGGCAACAATATTGGATAGGTTGTGGTTTAGCCAGACATGAAAGTGGAATGTTTTATTTTTGAGACTCTGGGCACTGATTGTAAATAGTTTAAGGTTTTTATGGTTGGTCATATAGCTTGTGACTGGGAGATTGAGTTGAGTGGATGTATTAGGTCCAGGGTTGGGGTGTATATTCCCTGCTAGACAGAGGATGTTAAAGAATTAGTAGGAGGTTTAGCTGTGTTCTGGACAGTGTAATATTGGTTTAGGTATATGATGTTTTATAGAGGATGGTATAATTTTTAGGTTGAAGTAACGGAGAGGGCTGGGCTGGACTAAAGAGGAAATAGTGTGAAAGTGTGACTTTGTGGGGTAAGGATGGTGGTTGGGAGTGGGGGTGTGGGACAGAAATGCAGGGAGGGGTTGGCTGGTGGAGTAGGAGGTAGCATGGTGCAATGGGATTAGAAATAGTAAGAGGATAAAGGGGATAAGGAGGGTTTGGAGCAGTAAAGAATGCATAGTAAGATAGTATGATAAGTTTTATAGGATTCATAGAAGTGTGGTTGAGTCTGGTAGTAGGAAAGGGATTAGATGCGAGTACAGGCTTTAAAGGGTTGGGTCGGAGTGAATGTACTTGAGTGCAGATTAGAGGGGGAGGGGATAAAGTAAGGCAGAGACTGGTTGGATGGAAGGAAGAAGGGGGGAGGGAATAGTGGTCAGAATAAAAGGCAAAGTGGGGGCGGGTGAGATCTGGGGGTAGGGTAGGGAAGCGGAGTAAGCCCGAAGGTCAATCAGAGTGGGGCAACACCAAAAACACCAAGCAAGAAGATAATGGAAAAAAACTATCAGTTGAAGGAGGAGTACAGGTAAGTAGTGGGGAGGAGGGGAGGATAACACAGATTGCAGAGATTTAGAAGACAGTACGTAGGAAGAAAATAGGTTTACAAGTGGGTTAAGTCAGAAACAGAGATATGAGCGTAAGGGGCGAGTTCAACAAATACCAGCAGTAAGCTAGAGGCGGGGGGGGGGGCTTTAAGGAGCAGTTCTGGTAGAGCTATAGCAATGCAATTGCTATGGAGCAGCAGAATATTTGTTTAATACACTTAACAGAAAAGCCTTTATGCTCTAAGGTCACAATAGAAAATATTCTCTACTGTAGATAAAACTTTACAAAAAAATGTTGAGGGGAATTCGGGAGAGAACTTTGGTAGTCCATGAATATGTTTTATGCCGAGTTCTCCGGGGGGGGGGGGGGGGGGCAAATGCAAGGCACAGGATTCCAGTCAGCTGGGCAGGGTGTGAGCAGGTTTCACCTTCAGGAAAATCAGGCTAGCCTATAAATGTAAAGATGGAAGGTTACAGATTAGGACAGAAGAGAGATAGAATAAGGGATTTCAGTACATCAAGGCTCGAGTACAAAAATAGATTTGAACATACAATGCTGTACAGTCTTACGATACAAAGAAGCAGGCTTTTATCACAGTCTTATCACAGAAAAGTACCAACAATAGTTATAAATGACTCCACTATATAGGGTAATAAACCCAGTACTGAGGCAGCTAAATATAAATGAGACAAAAAGAGGTACTGCAGCAAGCAAGTGGAAAGTCTGCATGCAAACTGACAAAATGAGAGCAAAGATGAATGCACTCTAAGAGCAAGAACACAGGGTTAATTCCCTTTATCAGATATTCTATAGAAATTTGGTGTAAATAGTGACTGATATATACACACATACACACACACACATACACACACTACACAGATCTGTGTATACACCCCAGTCTGATACTGGAAATTAACAAAGCAGACAGACAGATACATTAAGCATACAAATGGTTCTAAAAATAAGAGATTTACAATAATTTGCTGCTACAAAACACCTGGTAGAATTTATTGCAGTACACTGACCTAATCATTGAGAAAAGAGAGGTTTCTTAATTTTCCCGTAAAATAATCCAATTCTCTGGAAAGTTCAAACCAACATTTCCACTGCCTGACTGTAATTGCTCACTTATGGGCATGTTAGAAAATACCCTTGTTTGTTTATTCTTCAGAAGTGATAATCAGATACCACATTTTTCCATTTGCTCTACTGGCCAAGAATATTTCACCTTTACTGTATTTTACAAGAAAACAGCAGACACACAGTGGTCCAAAAAAGCCTCCTGTACATTGTAACTGAGGTTAACAACAGCAGCGTAATGCATGCTAGACAACTCCACTGCTCTTATCTCGTCAAGAAACTCTTCCTGTTAGTCTTGCAACATTTTTTCCTGCTTCTGTTGATACAGAAGAACAACATTGATGTACTTTACTGCATCCAGTTTGAAGACGTGCCGTTCATAACAGTCTGGGTCTGTCAATGTTTCAATACATAGTTTTCCCCTTAATCTGTGGGCTGAGGGATGATGCTAATGTGAAGGAAGTTGTCTGGGTAACTCAGATGCTCACTTAGCCATTGCAATGGGGTCGCAAGTAAAAGTTCAATTCCATGGATTATCACTTGGAATTTCTATTCATCTTCAGGAGTGAGGGCAATAGGAAAAATGTCTTTTAGCAGGTCTCCCCAGCACTAAAGCTGCCCATCTGCATCAACAGGTCGAAACAACTTATAAATGAATGGCCGGTCACTTGATGCCTGGTATATTGTGAAAAGAATACACTGAAACCCCAAATCTTCTGCAAGACACTCTGTTTTCAATTTATGGCCCGGAATTGATCAAACTTATCATTTTGCAAGCACATCCACAACTGTTTGTGATCCTTCTACACTTCAGTGATCATGTGACTTTTGTATTTTAAGGCTTCTTTTATGAAATACATGAAATGGGCTTCAATTGTGTCCTTATATGGACAAGGGCAATGAAGGAGCTCTGGTTCTGGAAAATTCTTAAAA
Organism: Protopterus annectens; assembly: GCF_019279795.1. NCBI lineage: Eukaryota > Metazoa > Chordata > Ceratodontiformes > Protopteridae > Protopterus > Protopterus annectens. The sequence goes on from NC_056743.1 coordinate 819,457,520, forward strand.
ATGTACTACAATGTGCCAAGGAAAAGCTAGAAGCATGAACGTCAAACAGAAAAAACATTGGGATAAAGCCACTTTAGAGGTGTGCCTTCATATTCAAACCACATCTGTCCAACAATCCTCGGGTCTCATAACTTTTCAGAAAATGTTTATTTTATCAGTGATTAAACTTAGGTAACTTACTGTTGGCAAGAGAAGATAATAAGTCTCTGCTTCCCTCTCCGTGACTTCATCCGGATACAAGGTAAAACACTCAAATATCTATGTACGTATGTATGTATGTTAAACTTCTAAAACACACTATGTTCTTCACAGTTCACTTTTATAGTACTGACTCTTCAAATGTTTTCCATAGTTAGGCAAGACTGGGTGGCTGACTAGAAACAGCAGCAGGGGACACCAGACGCTGTAAAAATGGCCAAAGCAAGACATGTCCTGGCCATACACATGTCTCATGAGTTGTAGTATTTGGCAAAGGTGTGTACAGAAAACCACATGGCTGTTTCCAGAATAGTTGGAATGTACACACCCAAAGTAAACTTGTAGTTAGAGCTGTGTTCCAAAGTAATGTCCAACACAGTCAGGTATTTATTTCCTCATAGAGAAGACAGAAAAGGGCAACACATCTGCCAATCTACTTAAGGAGTTCTGTGCTTGATAAGCTTTCTTTTTCCTTTGCAAAGGCGATGAAATGGCTGGTTTGAGCTTCAACTCCATATAATTCTACCCAGGTGAAATCAGAGTTGCCTATGCACTTCAAGGAAATGAAAAAAAAACTAGGAAGGGATATCTACACAACAGCCTGAAGTTCAGATATCCATCTAGCCAAAGCCAAGGCTACTAGAAATTTAGCTTTCCAGGATAACATCTTGATGGGATTACAAGCAGCTGGCTGAAAGGGTGGTACAAAATGTAGGTCTCGAGGTGGTGTTTTTTTATTTTTGTGAGGTCTCAGGTGAGGGCAAGAGAAAGAATAGTCATGTAAAATCTTACCATAACCACATATGTCCTTCTCTTCTATATGCTACAGTATCCATATTATTAAGGAATCCACCGCCGTTTTACCAAAGTTAAATTGCTACTGCGTAGGTATGTACGTCGGCTCACATCATTCAGCGTATGTCGGCCATAAACGGACATCATGTATAAAGCGGATGTCAGCACGTACCTACCTCAGAACTGAATGCCGCCAAGCACCAGCCTGAAGGAAGTTAAGTCTCCAGAAGTCAGGCAAGAATCAGGGGGAAGGGAGAGTAGGAAACCATACTGCAGCATATAGAAGAGAAGGACGTCTACTGTTATGGTAAGATTTTTACACAACTATTCTATGTCCTTCTATTCATATGTTGCAGTATCCATAACATGAGGAAGAATGCCACAGCTCATGCAACAGAGGGATTGGGAGGAGGAGGACAGACATTTTCCACAAAGCCATGCAGAACAGCCCTGTCACATCCTGCTCTGGACCTCGAAACAGTATCCAATTTGTAATGCTTGATGAAGGTGTGAACAGAGGACAATGTAGCTGCCTCCAAAATGGAAGCTGTATTCAAACCTTTAAAGAAAGCCCCAGATGAAGACACTGCCCTAGTGGAGAGTGCCTTAACTGGAAATGGAAGATTTTTCCCATTGGCTGTGTAGCAGAAGGAAATGGCTCTAGAAATCCAAGAGGAAATAGTTTACTTGGAAACAGGATGGGACGAGGCTCTTGGGTGATAGGAAATGAATAGCCTGTCCAACTTACAGAAGGGCTTGGTCTTAGCCAAATAATATATGAGCTGTCTGTGCACATCCAAAGAATGGAGAATCCTTTCACTAGGAGATTGTGGCGAAGGAAAGAACGTAGGGAGATTGATGGCCTGATTCAAGAATAGCTCATTTACTACCTTGGGCATAAAGGTTGGGTTGGTACGAAGGCAAACTGTGTAGGGGGAAATGCCATTAGGATCTGCAGTTCAGACCCTTCTGGTTGGGGTGACAGCAACTTGGAGGACTATTTTCCATGTGCAGTGCTGTAGGGAAGAGTCCTTAGCTGGTTCAAAGGGGGCTAAGGTAAGCTTGGTTCAAAGGGGGCTAAAGTAAGCTTTTCTAGCACAAAATTAAGATCTCAAGGGGGTATAGGTTTCCTAGGGGGTTTAATGTTTAGGACCACACTCAGGAAAAGCTCAACTTCCAACCTGGATACCAGGGGAGGAATCAAAGATAAACATGCTAAGATGGCAGAGTACGACAAGCCACTTTTCATCAATTCACACAGGTAAGACATGACCAGTGGTGGCTCTGCAGACAGTGGTTGTGAGCTATGGTTTAGACACCAAACAGAAAAATCTCTTCCATTTGGATAAATAGGATTTTCTAGCAGTGGATTTTCTGGCCTCCTGCAGAACTTGTAGCAAATCCTCAGTGTAAAGGTGGCTAAAGGGAATCAAACCCCCATCACAGGGTTAAGTTAAGGGTGGATATCTGAGGATGTATGAGAGTTCCCTTTTCCTGTGTGATTAGGTCCATCCTGAGGGGTAACTTGAGGTGATTTGCCCTTGGCTAGATGATAGAGAAGGGGGAACCAGTGCTGTCTTGGCCAAAAGGGGGGGGGGTCACCAACGAGATTTTTGGTTATTCTCGATGAATTTTTAGTAGAACTTTCAGAAGAAAAGGGAAGGGGGGAATGCATATGCAAACATCTCCTTCCACAGACAAGAAAGAGCATCCATCTTCCACACCCCAGGGATGTGTATCCTGGTGCAGTATGTGGGAAGCTGTCTGTTCATGGGGGAGGCAAACAGGTCTACCTGAGGAGTACCTTATTGATGGACCAGATCCAAGAACACATCCCTATGTAAAATCCATTCATGAGATAGAGTCATGGACCTGCTTAGTGAGTCTGCCATCACATGCTGAGCTGAGGGGATGTAGACTGCCAGGAGAGAAACCTGGCTCGACTGATCAATCTCCCACACATAAAGAGCCTCTGCTGATCAATCTCCCACACATAAAGATCCAATCTGCAAAGGATGTAGGACCGTGTCTCCCCTCCCCCCTGCTTGTTGATGTACCAGAGGGCTGTGATATTGTCTGTGTACCAGTTTAGCACCGCTGTTAACAGTTGGGAGTTGAATATTTATAGGGCAAAAATCAAGGTCCTCATTTCCTTGATGTTGATATGCTCCTCGACTGGGAGGGAGGTCCATACATCGCTCACTCTCCACTTCCCTAGGGTTGTCCCCAGCATGTGTCTGCTGCATCTGTGTAAAGATCCTGGTTGGGGGAAGGGGTTGGAAAGGAAGGCCTGGGTTTTTTGAAATCTGAGAAATTCACCACTTTAGTTCTTCTGTTAAGCAGGGAATGAGGGGACCACAAACTCTACAGGATGCAGACGCTGTTTCCATACTGTTCCCAGGAACCATTGAAATGTCCTCATGTGTAGCCTTGCCAGGGGTACCATGGGGATGGTGGAAGCTGTGAATCCCAGGAGTCACAGGAACTCTCTGGCAGACAGAGATTGGAGTGGAACTGGTCTCTGAAAGTAAGTGGTGAGGGTCAGAATTTTGTCTAGTGGCAAGCAAGTCATAATTTGGTCTGAGAGTATCCTGCAACCCAGGAACACATGGTCCTGGGATGAGGTCAGGGAAGATTTCTCTTAATTTATGGTGAACCCCAAACTCTTTAGCAGGGTCTTGGTGTAGTCCAGGTGCAGTTGTGCCAACCTTGGGGATGAAACCTGAATGAGGAGATCATCAAAGTAAGGAAAGATATGAATGCCATGCATTCTGCAGGAGGCTATGACTGGGGCCAAGCATTTTGTGAATACTCTGGGGGCCGTAGAGAGACCAAACAGCAAAGCACAGAACTGAAAATGTGATGAACCTGCAGAGAATTGAATAAATTTCCTGAAGAGTGGGTGGATTGGGATGTGCAAGTAAGCATCTTTTACGTCCAAGGACACCATGTAAGCCTGAGAAACAATCGGGAGGAGTGTAGGAGGAGTCAGCATACAGAAAGAAGGCACCTTGAGAAAGGTGTTTAGATGAGAAACGTCTAAGTTAAGCCTCCAAGGTCCTTCCTTCTTGGGGACTAGAAACATTCTGGCAAAGAATCCTTTCCCCCTTAGGTCTGGAGGCACCTCCTGAATGGTGCCCTGGGATAACAGGAAAGAAGGACTGGAGGAAGAAGGCCACTTGATCTTGTGGTGGTTGGGGAGTACCTTGAAAGGATGGTCTAGATTCCCAGGTCATGACATAACCCTGTTTTACAATGGTAAGGGCCCAAGAGTCCTGGGTAATCTGTTTCCAAGCTGGGACAGACAGAGATAGACGAAGAAAGAGAGGACTAAATAGGTTTAGGGCCTGCTAGTCACAAACTACCAGGTTTAGCCTGAAAGGGCTGCTTTTGTGCAGGTGTAGAAGGAGAGGATCAGGGAGGGGCCAGCTTTCTGGAATCCTCTCTCTCTTTTGAAGAGAGGCGCTTCCTAATAAAGGAAGTCTTGACAGGGTAGCTCTTCTGGAAGCAGGGATGTTTTTAAGGTCTTGAAGTTTTTTGCCCTTTTCCTGAAGGGCCTTGAAGTGCTCAGCAGCTGCAGAGCCAAATAAGGGTGTGTCTTAAGTTTTGTTTTGATGTCATCTGGCAAAGGCTGCAGCCTGAGCCAAGGAATACCTTCTCAGGACAGAGCCTGATGCAGCTGCCCTGACAGAAGCCTCCACTGAGTCGTAACTACATTTTATGGAGTGTCTGGTAACCTGGCTGCAAGATTTTAGAAGATTAGCTATTCTGGACTTGTTAGAGCAGTCTGTTAATTTTCCAAATTGCTTGATAGCATCCGTCAACACAGTCAATGCATAGTTTGCCATATGGGTCTGACAGCTGATAGCCCTAACAGCCAAGGTGGTAGAAGTAAAAACTTTTTGCCCAACCTCTCCATAATTCTACTTTCCTTATCAGAGGGGAGCAAGGAAGTGGAAGGTAGGAATTTGGAGGTTTTATCAGCAGCCACAGAATTGGTATCTGGGTCAGCTGATGGGGCATTAAACAGGAACTTAGCATCCTCAGGCACTTTGTAGAAGGTGCAGGAGGTTGAGAGTCTGGGGATTTGGATGCAGCCAAAAAGACATCCAAAAAGGTAGGCTGGACAGGGGGAATTGCAGAAGGGTTGGGAGACTCCATTTGTAGGAGGTTATAATACCGCTTTTATGTCTCAAATACCTGACTGCAATCCCATTTGAAATAGTCTTTCATTTGAACAATGGTCTCCTCAAACGTGACAGCTCCCCCAGAGGAGTCAGCTCCATTGGACTCCTCCTCTGAGGAAGCATACTCCAGAGGAGGAGCAATCTGAGAGGAGTAGGTAAGAGAGTCATCCTCAGAGGAAAAATGGTAAGAGAGTCATCCACAGAGGAAAAATCTTCCAAACGCCTTTTTCTAGAAGTGGAGGGAGAAAGGGCCTGGACCTGAGCTGGCACCTGGCATAAGGCCATGAAATCATTCAAGAGGCCTTGGGTAAAGGCCTGCCAGTCAGGGGCTTCTTCAGATGGAAGAGCATGTTGGACTGGAGAAATAGGTTTGTTTTTCTGTTTTTTTCCTTTTAGGAGGCTCCAATATACAGTGTAGAGTAGGGTGTCCGATGGGTGACATTCCACAACATCTGAAAGAACATCTTCTTGGACCACAATCTGAGTAACCCCACTAGGGCCTTTGTACAAGCTGTGGCCCCCCCCCTCCAGATCGGATGCCTGCAGTTCCCTCTGGTATGTCCTGGCATTCTCCTTAATGGCTTCCACCATGGTACCTGTTAAATGGAGAATCTGTGGTTTTTGAAGCGGCCTCCAGGCCTTCATCAGCCTCAGGAGAGATGCCCAGGGTAGATGGAGCAGCTGTGGTTTCAGGACTAGGATTCCTGGTCCTCTTGAGTTGCGGATCTTCCAAAGGACCCGACATCAGATCCATATCCCATACAAGGCACTTCAGATGCTGATTCTCTAAATATAAGCTAAGGGACTCAAGGCAGCTTCTAAGAGTCTTCAGGACGAAGGCTTTGCAAATATCGCATGACATATGGTCATGTCCTGGGCCTAAGCAGAATAAACAGAGCTTGTGCAAGTCTTTACTTGGAATCTGCCTTCCACACTGACACTTGCCCTTTCTACCCGATATTAACTCACAAGAAAAATAGTAGTAAAATGCAATAAACCACCCCATTGGGTACTTATCTGAACACAGGTGAAGCACAAGGTAACTTTTCCAAGCAAGTGATGACCGGAGCTGGTAGTCAAACAGGTGGCAGCAAAGTTCTGAGGTGGGTGCATGCTGATGTCCGCTTTATACCAGACGTCTGTGTATGGCTGATGTACACTGAGTGATGCGAGCTGACACACATACCTACACAGTAGCAATTTAACTTTGGTAAAATGGCCAGACTTACAAGTCAACCAGAGGTGGACTCCCTCATGTTATGGATACTGCAGCATATGAACAGAAGGACATCATGGGATTATAAGGATAGACAAGCAAATATGCTTATAGCATGAACCTTGACAGATGCATACGTAGGCCTGCTTTAGAAACATCTGACAGTAAGTCAGGATGAAAGACAGCTGAGCCTGGCTTGGGTCCTATCCTCTGATAAGACACCAATGTCAGAACCTCTTCCACTTAAATATAAAGTATTTCCTAATGGTAGGTTTTCTGGCCTCCCTTACTATGTATAGCACATGCTTTGAAAATATGTTCCTGCTGGGGATGAAAATTGGATCTTATATTGGGATGTATGGCCAACTTGTTATGGAAAAGGTGGTCTATTTGCAGGCAGCAGTAAAGGACAAGGTTTAGGAGGATCGAGAACCAATGATCCCCTGACTAAAAGGGTGCTATTAGAATTATCTTTGGCCTCTCCTCTTTGATGTTCTACAATGCCCTGGGGGTGAAGGAATGGGAAGAAAAATGTACTTGAATAGATGGGACCACAAGAAGGAGATGGCATTTGTCACCCAGGCCTCCTTTTTGGGAATCCTGGTGCAGTTCTTCCTGAGCTGTTTTCTAAAGAAGGAAAAGGCTATGTTTTCTAAAGGAAAAAAACAGTCTATCTTCTGGCATATCCCACCTGTGGATCAGGTCCAATGGTACTTCAATTTTTAGCATCCACTGACCAGGATCTAGTGCTGTCCCAAAATCGGTCTGCCAAGCTGTTGTCCTGGTTAAGGATGTACTGGGCCACTGATACCACTCCTGTCTTTTTAACCTCTTCCCAAACTTTTACAGCCAGTCTGAACAGGAAGCAGGAGTGGATCCAATCTTGTTTATTTACCACATCTATGGTGTTGTCTATTGTAATCACAAGTGGACCTTCTTTCCAAATGTCACTGAATGCCCTGAAGGCAAGGATCACTGCTATCACTTCTTGTATGTTTACAAGTTTTTTTTCTTATCAGCTTGTCCCAAGTACCTTGGACTCGCAACTAATGGCACCCAAGCAGTGTCCAGGGAGTCTGTAGTCAGAGTCTGAGACCCTGACAGAAGCATGAAGGGAACACCCTTACTCAAGTGGATGCAATTACCTTCTTCAGGCAAGGAAGCAAGAGGCATAATGGTCTGGAGGAAGTGAAGATGTTGGGATCACCTGCTCCAGAGATGCTACTGTAGTTTTTTTGCAAGTGGAACCTGGCCTAAGGAACCATTAACATGCAAGATGCCATGCACAGCAGCTGTCTGATAAATGCCCTGGCTGTGACACCGGGAAGGCTGGCCACCTTGCTGAAATATTGAGAGAGGAACATGATCTTGTCTGGAGCTGGAAAGCCGCCTTCTAGTTTGGGTCCACATACCATAGAAAGAACACCAAACCAGTAAAAAAATGACAAGGCGAACCAATAGTGTAAACGAACTGCACAGGAACACAAAAACTGCTGAGCAAAGGTTATCCTACAAGTTAAATCCACCAAGAACCACGCTTATTAAGAAGAGAAACACAGGTTTATTGAAGCGCTTTTCGTTTGTCTCATAGACAAACTTCTTCAGAACTACTAACAAACATACCAGTGTGCTTATATAATAAAATCTTAATTGCAATTAATTCAATCAAGCACATTGACCCAATCATAGTGATAAAAAGGAAACTAGCACTTTAAATCAGGATGTGAGCTTCCTTACTTAAAAAAACTGTATTAAAAACAAAACATCAACATCAAAAAACATCAAAAAATCAGTATGTTTAAGCATACTGCCAATTTACAAAAAATCTAATTATTAAAATAAGTATTGTCATACTTTAGAGAGACATAAGTGTGTAAATACAAAAATTGAAAACATGTAAAGTGTTGGAATATTTCTACTTATTCCTGTTCAAGACTGGTGGTATGGGTACATATATTGACCAAACGAAAATTATCTCTTCAGATTAATCGATTTCAAAACACTGGAAATAGTGCAAGCTTTATTCAAACCAGGTGAATGATAAGGCTTCTAGTCTAATCTGCCAATGTAACTCCTTTTCTAAAAGTTTAAGTTGTACCGGTCCACCTCTACTGTCAATAACGATCTGTTCAATGCCAATAAACTTGAACTGGTGTGAAGGGTTGTCAATAATATGCTTTGCTAAAGCATTAGTTTCTTTACGTTTCCTAATAGCATATATATGCTCGTAGATTGGGTCCACAACAGTCCCCACAAAGGTAAGCTGTTTTGTCAGGGTATAAAACTTCTCAAGTTTAAACATAGTTCTACTCTCCAGAAACATATGAAAATAATTTCTAGAGCCCTCTGCAACTCATGACAGGGAAGAGAACGAAGGTGACAATCACCCAGGTATGGGTAAATGTGGGCATTTTGTCTTACAAAAGACAATTGCTGCAGGAAGACCAGGCATTTTGTAAAGATCCTGGAGGTAGATGACAAAACAAGAGGAAAGGATGTAAACCAAGAATGAGAACTCCCCAGCTTTAAACCTTCAGGACTACCTATTCTCTTGTGATATGGGAATATGTATGTAGATATCCTTCAGGTCTAGGGTCACAAGTAGGGCTCTGGGTAAAGTTAAGGATATCAGTTTTTGCAGAGTCAGCATTTTAAATTTTGGTTGTACAGTGGATACAAAAAGTTTGCACACCCCTGTTAAAATGCCAGTTTTTTATGATATAAAAAATTGAGACATCAATAAATCATTTCAAAACTTTTCCCACCTTTAATGTGACCTATAACCTGTACAGTTCAATTGAAAAAGCAAACTGTTAAGGGAAAAAATTATAAAAAATAAAAAACGTACAATATGCTGCTGGTTGCATAAGTGTGCACACCCTTAAACTAATACTTTGTTGTTTGTGCACACCTTTAAACTTGTACTTTGTTGAAGCACCTTTTGATTTAACTACAGCATTCAGTCTTCTTGGGTAGGAGTCTTAGTATGGCACATCTTGACTTGGCAATATTTGCCCACTCTTCCTTGCAAAAGTGCTCCACATCTGTCAGATTGTGGAGGCATCTCTTGTGCACAGCCCTCTCTTCAGGTCACCTCACAGATTTTCTATTGAATTTAGGTCTGGGCTCTGGCTGGGCCATTCCAAAACTTTAATTTTCTTCTGGTGAAGCCTTTCATTTGTTGATTTGGATGTATGCTTGGGGTCATTGTTTTGCTGAAAGGTGAAATTCCTCTTCATCTTCAGCTTTCTAGGAGATGCCTGAAGGTTTTGGGTCAAAAGTGACTGGTATTTGGAACTGTTCAAAATTCCCTCCACCTTGACTAAAACCCCAGTTCCAACTGAAGAACAGCAACCCCAAAGCATGATACTGCCACCAACATGTTTCACAATGGGGATGGTATTCTTTTGGTGATGCAACGTGTTGTTTTTGCGCCAAATGTACCTTTTGGAATTGTGTCCAAAAAGTTCAACCCTGGTCTCATCAGACCATAACACATTTTCCCACATGCTTTTGGGAGATCTGATGTATTGTTCTACAAATTTTATCCAGGCCTGGATGTTTTTTTCTGTGTAAGAAAAGGCTTTCGTCTTGCAACCCTACCCCATAGTCCAGACATATGGAGAATACGGGAGAATATTGTCGCATATAGTACACAACCAGTACTTGGCAGAAATTCCTGCAGCTCCTTCAGTGTTGCTGTATATCTCTTGGCAGCCTCCCTGACCAGTTTTTGTCTCATCTTTCATCACTTTTGGAGGGACGGTCCAATTCTTTGCAACGTCACTGTTGTCCCATATTTTTCCACTTTTTGATGACTGTCTTCACTGTGTTCCATGGTATATCCAATGCTGTGGACATTTTTTCGTACCCTTCTCCTGACTGATACCTTTCAACAATGAGATCCCTTTGATGCTTTGTAAGCTGTCTGCGAACCATGGCTTTTGCTGTAGCAGGCAACTGAGTAAATGTCAGGAAAATCCTTCTAGGACAGCTGAACTTTATTTAGGGTTAATTAGGGTCTCTGATGGCAGGTGTGTACTCAAGACGACTGAATGCTGTAATTAAATCAAAAAGTGCTTCAACAAAGTATTATTTTAAGGGTGTGCCCACACAACAAAGTATTAGTTTAAGGGTGTGCACATTTATGCAACAAGTGTATTGTACTTTTATTTTTTTATATTTGTCCCCCAACAGATTTGTTTGTTTTTCAATTAAATTGTACAGGTTATATGTCACATTAGAGGTAGGAAAAGTTTTGAAATGATTTATTGTGGTTTCATTTTTTATATCACAAAAACCTGACATTTTAACAGGAGTGTGTAAACTTTTTATATCCACTGTAGCAAGTACCTGGTTCAGTCTTGACGAGGTTCACTATGGGTTTCCAAGAATCTTCTTTCCTTGGGACCATGAAAATCCTCAAGTAAAATCATGTTCCTCTGCCTCTTTCAGGGGAAAGTTTTAATGTACTCTGTCCATCTGTCCTTTAGGTACAGTTGGAATGCCTAGAAATATCAGGGTCTGTAAAGCACTAAGCTGTACCCTGACCTTTTGACCTGCAAGACCCACTTGTCTTGGGTAATGTTTTCTCCACTGATCTTTAAAAAAAGGGACAGCCTGCCTTCTATTTTTTTTTGTAAGAGATAGAGAAGAGGAATATGGGATGGGATGGAGGTTGAAGTTTTTTTTTTTTTTGGGGGGGGGGGGGTGGAGAAATTAGCTTTACCCTGAGAGTGCCCTAGTTCTAGGGTTCCTTAGACTTATGGAGTCAGTTAGATCACTTTTTTTTTAATTTTTCCATTTTTGGCTAGTTAACATTTGGGAGAAAAGGCTAACATTTGCTTGGAGAGTTCATGACACAATTAGGCAAAGGGAAATGAAAGAGATCCCTGATGGATTGCATGGATTTTACCTTTTCCTCAAATTTTTTGAGCACTTCTCTGCAGGAAGGCTAAACATGCGCTCCCTATCCAAAGGGGAATCATGGAGCTCTGCCTTTACACGCTCTGGATGCCCAGACTCCTTAACCTCTTTCATGTCTCCTTACTACAGGCCCTGCAGCACCTGTTCTATATGATGCATTATCTGCATCATAACTGCATTTCATGAAGTACTTGGTAACCAGGGAACTGAGGGTGCACAACCCCATCATCTCTTCTCAAAGGTCCTTGTCTTCTGTCTTAAATGCTCACGAACAGACTCTTGAAACTTAAGCATACAATACTGGTAACCGATGGCCCTAGTGGCTAGGACAGATTATGCATAGACTCTTCTTACTAAACTGGTTGAGGATCCTACTCTCCCTACCATCTGGAAGTGGTTTCCTGGCTGCAGCCCTACCAGATCCCTTTCCAGAATCCAGGGAAACCACTAACAGATAAGGCACTGGATTCTCATAAAGGTGTTTGTGGGAATCATGGACCCTAGACAAGTGGTCCAGCTTCTTGGGGCCTTGAGGATGGGGATCAGGTTTCAAAGATGCAGCTTTAAAAATGTTATCCTGGAACACAAGGACTTGGATGGGGCTAGGTTTGTGGAAGCCTGGAAACTATGTACACCCAACAGTGGCCTGAGAAAACTCTTTAGACTCCCAGTTGAAAGATTCATTCATCCTGTGAAGGGCATCTCTAAATAATAAATCTACAAGTGGCAAGGCTGAAAGGTGTATGTCTTCAGAACAAGAACCCAAGGAGCAGGCTGGGGAAAGCTGGTCTACAAGTTCCTGACATTTCTTCTTAGTAGGGGGTATCCCTGAAGCGCAATCTTTTTTCAGAGTTCCATAGAGTCATAAGCCAGTCTAAAAAGGTCCTATGAAGAGACCTGGGGGAAATGTGGCTGAGATCCAGTGAGCTGTGGGTGGTGCAAACCAACTGACAACCACCTAGGCTTTGGTGATTGGGTCTCTGCTTTGGAGCATGATCTGGTTTAAGGGCTTCAGGCAATGGGCAGGTGATTGCGACCTCAATGCTATTCCCTTCACCCTCCTCTCTAACACTAATCCAAGGGAAACTGTCCTTTCTCTTGAAAGCCAGCACTCAAGCACCAGGGGCTGATGCTTGCACAGCAGATCCAGGCCCAGTACAAGGTGGATTCAGCTCTTGAGAACATATTTGAGATCAACAGTATGGAGGTCTCCAGACAGGTCCCAACAGAAGTCTCAGTCAAACTAGGAGCAGGGTGGGTGCTGTAAAAGTACCTTCTTTGTACTGGCTATCTCAAACCTAGGGGTAGCTGTCAGGGACTGAAATCACAAAATCTGCCTCTTGAACAATCTTCTCTTTCTGGACTTTCTTGTGCTTCTTTTTTGATAAGTCTAAAGACTGATCGGCAGATGACATCATATGCCTAAGCTAACCATATGCTTTTTGATGAACATTTTTTTTAAGGGACTGATCCCCAAGTTTTATCAACACAGTACTGAAGTACATGCATTGGGGACAGCTTGGCAAATCTTGCGCTGGTCCAAAGCAGAACAAACAGAAACTGAAAAATCACTAAGGAATCTGCTTTTTACTTGACAGGGAAGTCTTCAGCAGTCACATGAAGTGATAGCGCTGGCTTTTTCATTTCCATAAGAAGGAAGAGGAAAGTACCTGAAGTCAGAATCATCTTGCAAGAGTAAATTCAAAGCCAATCACAATACCATATAAAAAACAAATCCAACAACAACCATATCAAAGAGGTTGAAACCCACCTCAACTATGCATAATCTGAGGGATAAGTGAATGCTGCCACTGAGGTAGACAAAAATTTGAACGTCTACTATTCTATTACAGGTAAGTAGGACTTATGTTACTGTACTATGTTCATTATTCCTACTGCCTTAGTGGCATTTTGGGCAGATTACCAAAGCTTACTGTACATGGGAAGTGGAAGAATAAGGATCCAGGAGCCTGTGGAAAATGGTTCAAGCAAATCATGCTATGGACCTTAAAAAGGAAACCAGTCTGTAGTGCTTTGTAAAGGTATGAACAGAGAAACAGACTGCTGCCTCTAGAATGTTTCTAGAGTCCATCCCTTTTCAATATGCCATCAAAGAGGGTAAAACCTAGTAGAGTGAGACAGTCTTTCCTGGAAGAGATTTACCATGGTGAAACTAACAGCAAATAGCAGAGGACAACCATCATACATTTGCTTTGAGACAGGTTGACCTTTCTTAGTCCCTGTGTAGCATTCCTAAAAAGCCTTGTCCTGTCAAGGTAGTGCCTGAGCTGCATTTGGGCATCCAAGGTAGGTAGAATATTCTCTTCCGTGTTTTGGATCAGGATAGAACACTGGGAGATTGATTGCTTGATTTAAGGTACATCCAGAAACAACTTCAGCCATGAATGATGGATTAGTGCATAACACAAACCTGTCCTTGAGAAAAACTGGATAGGGCTAGACCACCATGAGTTTGCAGTTCAAATACTTGCACTGCAGATGTCAGAGCAATAAGTAAAACAGTCTTCCAAGTAATGAACTATAAATCAGCCGGTTAGGCAGGTTCAAAAGGAGGCAAGGTCAATCTTTTAACAAAAAAATGAGATCCAAGGGAGGAGGAATTTGCTGTCAAGGGTGTCTTGCTCTCAGCACTCCCTTCATAAACTGACCACAAAAATAGACGAAAGATGGGGATCCATGGGCAGACAAGTTGAGATGGCCATAAGATGTATTTTGACAGAAGCATTTGACAAACCATCTCTAAAGTACCTTGCACAAAAATTTCAAAACCATGAGGTCAGCTTTGGGACTTCTATTTGGCTAGGCACCATCTAGAAAATCTCTTTTGCTTGTACAGGTAAGATTTTCTAGTTGCAGGTTTTCTTGCACACTCCACATCCTCATGGAACAACTACCTAAAAGGTATTAAAACAGAATTACCCAGGCTATTGGGTGCAGTTACTTTAAGATGGGATATACCAATCGCCCCTGATGCTGTGTGAGCAGATGTAGTCTGTGAGGAAAGCTCACTGTAACTGCCCTTGGCCAATTCCATTAAAAGGGAGAAATAACTCTGCCTGGACCAAAAGGGGTTTACCATGATGATCTTTGGTAATTTTTTTGAATCTGTGGAAGTGCCTAGGAAATCACTGGAAATGGCAAAAAATGCATACAGGAACATTCCTGACCAAGGGAATAATACAGCATCTGCTTTCTAAGCATGAATGCAAAAATGTCTTAAAACAGACTTTTTTTTCAGTTGTCTGTCTTGAAAGGAGGTGAATAGATCAACTTATCGTGCTCCCCACATCTGAACAGAGTCTTGCAAGACCTCTATGTGGAGACTCCACTCATGAGGGTCTGTCCAGGGTCTGCTTAGTCTGTCTCTGTGTTTTGTTCTGGAGAAAAGTATAAGGGCTGAAGAGTCAAGGAATGTTGTAGAGCCAACTCTCAGGCCATCACTGCCAACTGGCAAAGAGGGTATAACCTTGCACCCCCTTGCTTGTTCACAATCATGGTAATGCTGTCTGTGGCCACTACAAGAGAACCCAGAGTCCTTAAGTTGTGAAGAACTTGTAAGGCATGAATCATTGCCAACATCTCTTTTACATTTACGTGCTTTGGAGTGTCCTGTGTGCCCCACAAACCTTTCACTTGAACTCTCATAGACGCTGTTCCCCTTGCAAAATCTAGAGTGTCCATCTTGACAGATGAGACTTGGGTGTGAAGACAGAAATGGAATCCGGCTTGCAGAGACAGTTGATACTTCTACCAGTCAAGTTCCTGTTTCACAAATCCCAGAACCAGTACCTGGAAATGCAAGGGATGAAGGCGCTGGGTCCAGCAATTTTTCAAGTACCATATAATTTTTCGCATAAGTAGACACCTAGTGGTATCCTGAGGATAACTGATGCCACAAGGCCTAGAATTTTGAGAAACTATTTCAAGGCCATGTCAAGAAGAGACATAATCCAAGAAAATGCCTTAAGTCAGAACTTTGTCGTCGGGCAGGAAGGCCATTTTTTTTACTGTGTCTATCAAACACCTCAGGAAAAAGATCTGACCCTCAGATCCGACTCTGCTGCTTTCCAAAACTTTAGGCTCCGAAGCTCGAGCTCTTCCCCTACCCATAACACCTCATTCCCCCAGATTACCTCAGATCGAGTTTGCTGCTAACATATTGTAGACTATATACAAAAGTATACATATAATTAGGCAACTACAAGAAAGACAGAACAAGGTTCAGGAGCTCAAATGGGAACTTTGGTTCCTATAAACATATCCGTCAGGTTTTTCACAGTCCTGGGTAGGGGGAAGGTTAAAGAAGAAAGAAAATGGACAACACAGATGGAATGTTACGATGAGTACATAACTTCTTTATCCAATAGTGTCATTTTCAGTCGTTCCTCAACCTGTGGGACAGTTCCCAGCTACAGTAACCTTGGGTGGCCCTTATGGAAGGATATTCCACAGCAATGCAGAACTAAAGGCAGCTCTATTTCTGAAAACAATATCTAGCTTATAGTGTGAAATAAAGGTATGAGAGTTTGACCACAAAGGTGCTGCACAAATATCAATCTAGACCAAAAAGCTTGGGATGTTGCCTGGATCTGATAGAATGGGCTTTGACTTGTGTGGGCAAAAATGTACCCTTAAATGCATACACAAAAGAAATGCAATCTTTTAACCATTTGGCTAATGTGTTCTTAGAAACTGGTTTTCCTTTTCTGATATTGGTAAAGGTTACAAACAATTGATCAGACTTCCTGAATGATTTTGTCCTGTCCAGATAAAAATGCAATTGTCTATGAACATTTAATAGATGAAGGATATACTTTCCTTTGTTTTGAAAATTGGGAAATAAAACTGCTGGGTTGATGGACTGGTTAATATTGTTCACTTTAGCAACTCTGGGCAAAAAGAAAGGGTTGGTATGTAAAATTACTTTGTCTTTATGGAAAATCAAATAAGGAGGTTTGGAACAAAGGGCTTATAACTCAGACACCCTTCTTGCAGAAGTGATGGCCACCAAGAAAACAGTTTTCCATTATAAGAATTTCAAATCTACTTTGGCCAAAAGTTCAAAAGGATGGACTAGTGCCTGAAGAATCATAGTCAGATAACAAGGAGAGGTGGGATCCTTGACAGGAGGGTGAAGCAAGAAGGTACCTCTAAGAAAGGCTTTGCACAATTTTGAAGAAGCCAATGACGAAAATATTTTCTGATGTGATAATTTGAAGTGGCTGCCAGTTGCACTTTTACAGTGGAGTAAGTTGTCTTATTTTGGGAGATATCAGCAAGGAAGCCTAAGACAGCAGGAATGGGAGCAGTAAAGGGATCCAACTGCTTCTGTTGAGCCCATATAGGATCACAGGAGGTTACTAGGCTAATGACCCTAGGGTCCTTTCAAGCCTAGCCAAGTTTTACCCTTATTTCCAAGATCAGGGCCTATCGTTCCTGTTCAAGAGGGACACACATGGAACCCCAGGGGTGAATTTATGGTTACCCATCCAATCATTCAGACTGTGTTTGAAGAGGGACAGTAAGGTGCTCTGCTTGACATGAAATGGGAGTCTGTTCCAAAAATGTGGTAACCTCTGGGAGAAAAGTATTAATGTCACATACCAGGTTAAGGCCTTTACAGAGAGTAACCCACGTCACATACCAGGTTAAGGCCTTTACAGAGAGTAACCCATGTACAATTTTGACTTATGGATATGCAGCATTTCCAATAAAGCAGGGTCAAAGATTGCCTTGTATGCAGGACAGAAATCGTCTCTGAGTAGTCTTTATGAAACAGAATACAGTGACAGTGATTTCGGACAACCCTCATAGGACAGATGCTGAAGACCTTGAATTTTCCTTGTGAGGAACCATTTTGGCCTCTCCAATTGCTGCAGGTGCTTGGAAAGGTACATACCAAAAAGTGGCACTGTATTCAATTATTGGCCTGAAGAGGGAAGAGTACAGGGAGGTACTAACTTTTTCTGGAGACAATGGCCTTAATTAAGAGATGAGCAGTACAGAATGCCCTTCTTACCACTGGGGAGACATGGTGATCAAAGGTAAAGTTGCTGTCACAACCTGTGTGTTCAGGTTTCTCACCACTGAGTGTGCACCTAAGATTTTGTTATTGATGTGGTAGTTAGCAGGAACATCGCTCTTACTGAAAGGGATAACTCAATTTTTGCATTGAATTTAAGGCCATGATTTTGGCACCAATCATTTGTCTGTGTAAGACCCTCTTGTAAGATGTTGACATCATTGGGAGATTCTATGACTGCTCCCAGTTTGCAGACATCAGCAAACTGCCAGCCACAGACCTTTAGTTTTAGCTTGTACTTCAGAGAAACAGATTCCAAACAGTAGAGGTCCCAGGACTGATCCCTGTGGAACACTGGTTACAGGTCTGCTGTTGGTGGTGGATTCCCCTATTTTGGCTATGTGTGTTCCATCAGTGAGCCACTTAGCGACCCATCTAATGACATAAGGGGTCAATATCTAGCTGGGTGAGTTTGTCAATGATGCGTGAGTGGGGGGTAGTTTCAAAAGCCTTGGCTAAGTCTAGGTAGGCTGTATGCACACATTTCCCCTCAAGGGCCTTGGTGACCGTCTCGAAGAAGACCACCAGGTTTAACAGGCATGATCTCTCTTTGACAAATCCAAATCGATTAGGGTCAAGTGTTTGGAGATTACCTATATCTTTGTTGATAAGGTCCATGATGATGATGAGCTCCATGGCCTTGCAGACAAGATTAGTCCTGTTAATAGGCCTATAGTTCCCAAGGTCAGTGGACGCACCACCTTTGTGCAAGGGGATAACAGTGGTCTTTTTCCATTCAGCTGGGATGACACTGGTCCTTAGACTATGACTGAAGAGTACCCAATGGTGTTGCTAATTCTTGTTTGAACCCATTTAGGACGCAGCCTGGGATGTTATCAGGTCCCACAGATGCTGTGTTTTTGACCTTAGAGAGGGCGCTCACGACCTGCTCTCTAGAGATACAAGGTAGTGGGCAGGTGGTAGGGCTGTCATGAGGTACGCGTGGCGGGGACAGGGGAGTGAAGTTTTCACAGAACCTGTCGGCTAACAGGTTAGCAATGTCCACAGGTTCAGTGTATGTGGTATCATTAACTACCAGTCTGGCATAAATCTGGGCCTTTCCTTTTAGGTTACAGATGTAATTAAAGAATGCCTTATGGCTGTCCTTAGTTGAGGAAGCTAATTTGGACTCATAGTTAACTTTGCAGGACTTCACAAGAAGTCTTATTTGCTTGTTTAAGCTGAAGGTGGAAGTGTTTCCAATTTAGGGCTCGTTCCCTCTTACTCAGACAGCAATTTCTTCATCTTATTGTAAAGCCTGTTAATGGCAGTTGTCTACCAGTCTGGTTTGCTCTTCCTTGAGGAGCTTGTTTTGGTCCTGTATGAAGAATCTTTTCCACTTGCTCTGATAAATTTTCTTAGTGGATGGTTCGCGGGATGAAATGAAAATCTTTTGGACAGTGGAAGAAAGCCTGGAATGTCTGGCTGTCATCGGAATTGGAGAAACCATGTAGTTAGTTTTAGGCCTGGGGAGATCTGGGTGAATCTGCCCTGATGGATGGGACAGTAGATCTGAAACTGGTTTCAATGTCCATGAAAGGCAGATGAGATGAGACCACAGGAAGGTGAACCAGACGAAGACAGAAAGGAGCAATGAGGATTGCTCTGCTCTTCAACCTGTGTGCTTTCTGAAGAAACCTGGGAATTGGTGGTAGAGGTGGGAATGAGTACAGAAGATCGGGGAAAGACAGGGACAGGACAAGCATACACTACAGCATCTCTTGGAGACTGTCCCTGAGGAGGGATCAGGGCAAAAAGCATGCTGCATTTGGAAGCAAAGAGACTGCAGCAGGGTTGACCGCACTTGTGAAAATCATGTCTGCCACTTGCTGAAGAGATCACTTGTGAGGCATAAGCAAGACTCTGCTCAGCCTATCTGCTGGAATGCTGCACTCCCTCGGAATGTCTGTTGCAATCAGAAAGCGGTTGGTAGAGATCGCCCACTGCCACACTTTCATTACTTCTAGACACAGGGGTAAGACCTGGTCTCTACTTGCTTGTTGATATACCACACAACTGACATATCTCTTTGTACCGCAATAGTTCCTAGAGGAAGAAGCTATGCAGGGCTTGCAACACTAGAAGGACCACTCATCTCCAGGATGTTGATATGCAGAATGGTCTCCTATGACTTCCACGTGTCTTGGATCATCCATCCTAGGAATGCCCCCCCTCCCCCCTTACCTGGGAGGCATCTGTGGTCAATGTGGGATTCAGAGGGGAATGAAAAAAGGGACGTCCTTGCTTGATATCGGAGGAATTAATCCACCACAGAAGCGAGTCTTTTCACATTTTTGGAAGTGTGATTGGAAAGCTTAGATGATGTTGATGCAAGGACCATTGGACTGCTAATGTCCATTGCAGAATTCTCATGTGTAGTCTTGCTGTAGGTAACAGGGTAATCATGGCAGCCATACACCCCAATGCTCTGAGAACGAATTTCACTGGCGGATTTGGTATTGACAGAAACTGTCTGATATGTAGTCTTAGAGTGGAAATTCTGTCTGGAGGAGGAAGGCCAGGGTTTTGGATGTGTCCAGATGTGCTCCTATGAAGACTATTACTTGGACATGGTCCAACTGTGATTTCTTCATGTTGATGCTAATGACTAAAGTTGGGGATAGGTGTAACAAATAATCCCTGGCTGGACCGGTGAGAAGCCAATAGTCTAGGTAAGGAAACGTGGAATCCTTGCATTCTCAAGGCAGCTGTGACTACCGCCATGCATTTGGTGAATACCCTGGGGGCTGTGGTGAGACTAAAAGGGAGGACTTTGAATTGGTAGTGATTGGCTCCCAGCCTGAAGCAGAGATACCTTCTGCAGCGTCGGTTTCTTTTGATATG
Organism: Protopterus annectens; assembly: GCF_019279795.1. NCBI lineage: Eukaryota > Metazoa > Chordata > Ceratodontiformes > Protopteridae > Protopterus > Protopterus annectens. The sequence continues at coordinate 819,477,789 of NC_056743.1, forward strand.
ATAGTAGGCATCCTTCAGATCTATTGAGCACATCCAGTCGTCCATTTGCAGTAAAGGTAGAATGGACTGGACCGTGACCATCCGGAATTTTGTTTTTACTGACTTGTTCAGGGATGTCAGGTCCAATACTGGCCTGAGATCCCCTGCCTTTTGATACTAAAAATAATCTTGAGTAAATCCCTGAACTAATCTGATCTGGGGGGAACCTTCTGGATGACTTTTATCTAGTAGCTTTGCAATCTCCAAAGCTGCTCATTCCCTCTGATTGGGTGAAACATCAGGGATGGATCTGTTTGGTTTGAGATGTTTTAAAAAGGGAATGGAATAGCCTCTGGATATTATCCTTTGCACCCACAGATCACTTGTGATGGCTATCCAGGCTTCTAGGTGCATGGATAAAGCACTCCATGACTGCCTCCAGAGAGGGACAGTCGGGCAGCCTTTGAGTGCTGAAAGGGTTTGTTTGATAACAAATCTTGAGACCCTTGATTTTGCAGACCCCCTCTGCCACGTGGGTGTCGTCGACCATTATTACTGTTTCCCCCTCTGCCCCTGAGGGAAAAGTCTCCATAGGATTCCTGAAAAGGACCTTGAGACTTCTTGAACCACAATTTTTTACATCAACGCTGATTCCTGGAGAAGGATCTTTGTGGGGTAGAAAAGGTCTTTTCATCTTCCTTGCTACGGAACAGTGCATCTCTAACAGTGGGCCCAAACACTGACTATCCATCAAAAGGTGCATTGATGGAGCATGCCTTGAAAGGTTCCGTGAAGGCACACAGCTCATCCAGCATGATGCCTAATGGCAATGCTGGAAATGTCAGCCCTTGAGGTGCCCTCTGCAACATGGCAAATTAACTTCATGGATGCATTGGAAATTGATTGTAGAGTGGCCATTCTGGAAGAAAAGACCTTCCGTTCTTCATCAAACATGGACACTGGGGCAGAGATAGAGAGTTCTTTGAGTAAATCCCTCTGTAGAAACATAGAATGAGAAAAATAGTTTAGCACTCATAGGGTGAAACTGGCTGAATTGTAAACTTTCTTGCCAAACTTGTTAATGGCCCAAGACTCCCTACTAGGGAGATGGGCAGTGGAGCTTTCCTGAGCTAGCTCCATTTTGGTGGCCAATGCAACAACCATGGCATCTACTGGGATCCTTTTGGTCTAATGTGGTCGGTCTGTTGGGGCACAAAGATTCCTATTTGCACATTTGTGGATATCTTCTCCAGTGTCTGGTTCCTTCCACTCCTTGGTTGATACTAGGTCAAGTGCATCAGTGTGTGTGTGTGTGTGTGTGTGTGTGTGGGGGGGGGGGGGGGTTGGGGGGCACAAAAGAGTAGATGGACCGGACCCAAAAGCATCCAAGAGCGCCATTTCCTCCAGTGTATGGTTTTAGGTAGAACAACCACCTTTTTGGCCAAGGATTTTTAAGATGTTTCCAAAGGAGACATCTTCAGGTGGATATCTCGGGAACCCTTCCCCTTCCTCGAAATCGGTGTCTTCTGTGACTGATTCTTGTGGAGAATCTAGGTGCCTTCTCTTGTACCTTCTCTTCTGGAGTACCTCCTTGGGGGAAGGGGGATGCTCCAGTGAGGTATCAGAAGAGACGTGGGGTTCCAAGGGTGGAATGGCTTTGGAGACTTTGCTGGGCCCGCTGTCAGTGACACAGTACTCAAGGAGGTAAGGGGTGGATTTGAAAGTATTAGGAGCCAAGGATCTCCTTGGTAAAAACAGAACCCAATCCACCACCTCGAAGACAGATGGGCCTGGAGACAATGAAGATGTTCTCCCTGGAGCCAAAGCTGTCTGGGAGGAACACACTTGAGCCACACAGGCTATCCGCTCCAAAGAGGGAGTTGGTGCAGAGTTGTTGAATGCAGAGACTCCAAAGGGAAGTGACGACTCTGAAAATTTCGGAGTCAAAATCAACCCCACTGAACCAACGTCGAGGCTTTGGCTCGGAGAGCCACTCTGCTCAGACACGGTTGGAGCCGAGCAAGTCACAGAAACTGGCGGAGTCAGAGAGATAAACACTACTAGCTCTGACACCTAGACTCTTGGGGCCTTCAGACCAGAGGACTATGAAGCAGGAGGTCAGATTGGAGAAGGAGCAACAGGCCTGAGAGAAAGTTGACTCAGAGACCCAGTGGGGGGTGGAACTGGTAACATCCCCATCTGGATCCATGTCTGAAGGAATTGCCTCATAAGTCTATTCACCTCAGATCCAGAAACGCTACGGGAAGACCTGACAGATGATGTGGGAAGTAGTCTAGAGGATCTTTTAGGAGATCTGTACTGCAAGGGAGACCCTAAGGCAGCAGGAGTCGGTCTCAAGGAAGGAAGAGGAGATCAGGTCCAAGGAGATAAGTTGGCAGATTTACGTGAATCCGAGTATGTTGGACCAATGTTCTAGGTGCTTTTTTGGAAGGCTCACTTAATGCGGAGGCAAACTTGTCCAGGGAGCATTTCCTGTGTTCCCGGACATCCTTATGTTTTTTGGCGGGGGTTTGAGCCCCTGAAGTAGAAGAGCTCACAGCTGGGGCAGAGAAAGGAATCAGGTCCTTTAAAATAAGTTTGTTTCAACAGTCAGCCAACTCACATGGGTGAAACCCCTCGCAGATGGAACTGGAAGTTTCCAGATTGAGAAGTGCCAAGGCAATATACATACTCCCAGTGGGCATCAGATAAAGGAATCTTGTGCCCACAGGAAGTGCACTTTTTAAACCCTAAGTGTTTATCAGACATCTTAAAATCAGAGAAAGACAGGGAAAGGAAGAGTCCCGCAAGAATGGATCAAAGAACATCCCTCCCCCCAAAAAAATATATAACCAGAAGATGGGGGGAAAGACAGGTAATAGGAGAGAAAAAAACGACTTCTCTGAAGTTGTATGAGAAACTCTCAGCACAGCTTGAGCGAACGGATCGCGATGCTTCCTGTCACAGCAGCACAAGAGACCTGACGTAATCTGGGGGAATGAGGCATTATGGGTAGGGGAAGAGCTCGAGCTTTGGAGCCTAAAGCTTTGGAAGGTAGCCTAGTTGGATCAGAGACCCCACAAGTTGAGAAACAAATGAAAATGACAACTTCTTTTTCTTTCGGCTGTTCCAGTTAGGGGTCGCCACAGTGGATCATCTGTTTCCATTTCTTCCTGTCCTCTGCATCTTTCTCTATCACACCAACCACCTGCATGTATTCTCTCACCACATCCATAAACCTTAACTTAGGCCTTGCTCTTTTCCTCTTACCTGGCAGCTTCATCCTTAGCATCCTTTTCCCAATATACCGAGCATCCCTCCTCAGCACATGTCCAAACCAACATTATCTCGCCTCTCTGGCCTTGTCTCCAAACCGTCCAACCTGGGCTGACCCTCTAATATACTTATTCCTAATCTTGTCCACCCTTGTCACACCCAGTGCAAATCTTAACATCTTTAACTCTGCCACATCCAGCTCTAACTCCAGCCTTTTTGTCAATGCCACTATCTCCAACCCATATAACATAGCTTGTCTCACTACCCTCTTACAGACCTTCCCTTTCACTCTTACTGGTACTTCTCTGTCACAAATCACTCCTGACACACTTCTACACCCACTCCATCCTGCCTGTACTCTCTTCTTCAGTTCTCTTCCACACTCGCCATTACTCTGAACTGTTGATCCCAAGTATTTAAACTCATCCACCTTCACCAACTCTACTCCCTGCATCCTCACCATTCCTCTAGCCTCCCTCTCATTCACACACATATATTCTGTCTTAGTCCTGCTGACCTTTATTCCTCTCCTCTCTAGAGCATAATATCTCCACCTCTCCAGGGTCTCCTCAACCTGCTCCCTTACTCTCACTACAGATCACAATGTCATCTGCAAACAACACAGTCCACGGGGACTCCTGTCTGATTTCGACTGTCAACCTGTCCATCACCATTGCAAATAAGAAAGGGCTCAGAGCTGATCCTTGATATAATCCCACCTCAACCTTAAACGCATTTGTCACTCCCATCGCAGACCTCACTGCTGCCACACTACCCTCGTACATATCCTGTACCACTCTTACATACTTCTCTGCCACTCCAGACTTCCTCATACAATACCACAACTCCTCTCTTGGCACCCTGTCATATGCTTTCTGTAGGTCCACAAAGATGCAATGCAACTCTTTCTGACCTTCTCTGTACTTCTCCATCAACACTCTCCTAACAAACATCGCATCTGTAGTGCTCTTTCCTGGCATGAAACCATACTGCTGATCACTAATCATCACCTCCCTTCTTAACCTAGCTTCCATTACTCTCTCCCATAACGTCATGCTGTGACTGATCAGTTTTATCCCTCTGTAGTTACTACAGTTCTGCACATCACCCTTATTCTTAAAAATTGGTACCAAAACACGTTCTCCACTCCTCAAGCATCCTCTCACTTTCCAAAATTTCATTAAACACTCTTGTTAAAAACTTCACTGCCATTTCTCCTAAACATCTCCATGCTTCCACAGGTATGTCATCTGAACCAACAGCTTTTCCATTCTTCATCCTCTTCATAGCTATCCTTACTTCCTCCTTGCTAATCCATTGCACTTACTGATTCACTATCCCCACATCATTCAACCTTCTCTCTCTCATTATCTTCATTCATCAGCCCCTCAAAGTATTCTCTCCATCTGCTCAACAAACTCTCCTCACCTGTGAGTACGTTTCCCTCATTATCATTTATCACCCTTACCTGCTGCACATCTTTCCTAGCTCGGTTTCTCTGTCTAGCCAATTGGTACAGGTCTTTTTCTCCCGCCTTAGTGTCCAACCTTTCATGTAACACTTCATACGCCTTATCCTTCGCCACCTATTTTCATTTTTTTTTTTTCATTTTTCAACAAATGAAAATGCCAACATCAGATAAATTCATTGATACGGTGTGAAGACAGACTTTTGAAGGTTCAATTTGAAACCCAGAGGGGAAACGAGATACTGACCTTGTTTAAAGACTCCAAGCACCTGGATACAGCAGCTGCACAAATCAGCAAGTCATCCAAATAAGGAAAAATTTGGATGCCTAGGATTCTGCAATAAGCAACAACTAGAGCCAGACACTTTGTATACACTCAAGGTGCAGTAGTTAGGCCACAGGGTAATGCAGAAAACTGATAATAAAAGCCAGATATAGAAAATCTCAAACATTTCCTGAATTGGAAGGAACAGGAATATAAAGCATCCTTGAGATGTCATCATGAAACAGTGATCTAAAAGCAATGCTCAGACCAGCTGTAAGATGACCATTCTGAATTTTGGAACTTTTATAGAGTTGTTTAAAAAGGACAAATCTAAGATGGGTCTTCAGGGTTGCTCCTTTCTTGGTACCAAAAAGATTCTGGAGTAAAATCCTTATTAAAGGCACTGGTTCTGTGGCCCATGCATCTACCAAGTGATGGAACACTAGGGGGAAACCTATTCCTGGTCTGGTAAATTTCCCTGAAAGGGGAGGATTTTTTATCCACTACCAAGTGTAACCACTAAGACTTGCCAGAACCCATTTGTCTGAGACCACCTGTTGCCAAGATGCAGGGTTGAAAGAAAAAGAAAGAAGGACAGAGTGTGTGTATGTGTGTGTGTGTGTGTGTGGGGGGGGGTTAGATAGATGAGCTCTACTGACTCTGCATGGTTAATTCTTTGCAGGAATAGGGGTTCCCTTCTGAAAGAGAATCAAACAGTTATCCTGCCATTTCTTTTTGGATCCCTCACTTTAGTTTGACTTGAATTTTTGCTTGTTTTGCTTCTTGAAGAAAGATGCCTTGTTTGGGGAGATTTTTTTAAATAAAAAACATCTTTATTCAATTATCACTTATGACATAGACAATCACACATTTATATAAATGAAAACAAACCATATTAACATATTTTCAATTGCAAACCTTATACAGTACACATGATCTTCTATGCAGTCACTGCCAATCAAATATTACATAGCTAATTCAATTCCTGCCTTCCCTTAAACATTCATTTTTCCTCCAAACATTATTCTGCATGTATTATTCCCACAATTTCCATTTTTTTTCTAATCTGTTTCTATCGTTTTCTAAATATCCCACTTCCTGTTCTTTTATCTCTGTTACTATACTCACTACTTCTAATACAATTGTTTTATACTTTGACTTCCATTTTCTAGTAATTGTTTTGTGGCAATGGCCAGAATTAAAATCAGCAAGGCCTAACTATGCTTAGGCAATTCAGATCCTCTATCACAGCTCAAAAAATAATTTCCTTAGTTACACCAGTTTACTCACCTAGTGTTTCTGACAGAGTGGTATGCAGGGAATTTTTAAAGTCTGCCAGCTCATTAAACTCCCAAAAATATGTTTCCAATTACCTCTTTCTCCCCATCATACTTTCAGCATTTGCAATCTACCTGAGGAAAATTTTTTGGAGTCTGCTTGGGGTATATCTATGTAAACACTTCCAAGCAAAAATTTTAAATCTTCTAGACTGTGTTGCATATTTGGAAGCCATACAGATATCCTGCCATTGTTTCTCTGTGAATTGGTTATCCAATCTCTTCCCAAGCCTTTCTAACCTCCTCCAATTGATTCTTATAGTTATCATGCAATATTTTATATGCCTTACTCTATCTCTAACAGCAGCTTCTATTCTAGATTCAACTAAAAACTCTACCAGTACTGGTCTTTTATTTAGGATCCACCTATTCATTTTTCTTTGCATATACTCCAATATTTTGACAGGGAAGTCAGTCTCAAGTCTGCAGTCCAAATGTATTCCTGGCCTCTTCCCATTCTATTATTTTTCCATTTCTAATTATGTGCTCCCAATTCCTTGGTTACTTTGCCAGTTTTCTCCAGTAAATTCCAGCCTGCTCTTGCCTATTCTCTGTACCCTTAATTGCAGTCATCCCTATTGACAGACTCTTTTTTTTCTCCATTCCCATGTTGGCTAGTTCTTATACTTTCTGCTACTTTATGAATATAATATCCTGTCTGGTTGTTGCTATTCTCCTTAAGGATCTGCATTCAAAATCCCAGTCTCTCCTTATTTCTTGAGCTCCTCCTCTGTTTCATCATGATCCCTTTCCACTTTAAATTATTGCTTTCTGCTTGGACTATGTATAGGAGCCTTAACTGTGTAGCTCTGAATTTCCTCTTCAAGTCAAGTCATCCCAAACCGCCTTGTTCTATTGGAAGGAGTAACTTATCTCACTTGACTCTTGCCGTATTCCCCTCCCAGATAAAATCCTTTACTAACTGATATCCACAACTTATCTTTTGGTCAATAAAAAATGCCTGATTTGTGTATAAAACTAAAGGGACTAAAAACATTTTCATTGCTTGTACCTTGACATTCATATTCAGAAAATACAGCTTCCAGTTTCTCAGTTTTTATATTATCTTTAGTCTCTTCCCACATATCCTTAGCTGCCATAACATAATCCTTTTTAACCCACACTCCCAAGTACTTCATTTTATCATATAACTATGGGTGTTGCTGAACCAATGTGTGTGTGGTTACGTAGTTTACAGCTATTGCCTTTGTTTAGCTTCATTCATTTTATATCCTGAAAAGACATGAAACAGTATCAGAATGTTCCACAACACAAATGTCCTTTTCTGGTTTTATAAGGTACAACATATTATCTACAAATGAAGCCAACCTTTCTTCACTGTCATACCAATTATGTGCTTGAATTTCTGACTCCCTTATTTTCTTTGTCAATGGTTCTACATATAACACAAACGGAGAGGATGAGGACAACCCTGCCTGGTTCCTCACATATCCTCCTAACTAACCTTATTAATGTGTCAAGGAATGCAAATGCTTCCATTGCCCTATTCAAAATCCCAGTTTACTCTGTTGAATGCTCTCTCTGCATCAAGACCCACCAACAATTGTATTTTCTTACATTCTGCTTCCATCTGGATCATCACTGCTCTATTAATGTTGTCAAATGTCTGCCTACCCTTCACAAAACCACACTGATCCATATCTATCAATTTTGGCAACAAACTTTCTAATCATGATGTAGGATTGGATGGGTCTTTACCATCTTTAGGAATTACAGCCACCATAGCTTCCATCCAGTATGTCGGTGGTTCTCCTTTTAAAATACTATTAAACAAAGCTTTCAAGATATTTATCACTTTCTTTCTCCTAGCTTCAAAACTTCCACAGGAATACCAGCTATTCCTGTAGAGTTTCCTGTAAATTGGTTATACATCACTATTTTTATCTCAGCTCCTCCTATCCTATTAGTAACGAAGCTTCATTTATCACTAAACCCTGGCATATTTAATTCTAACACAAGTATTTCCAAATGTACTTTTTCTTGATTTCCACATTTCTCTGCTTCATACAGATTTTCATAAAATGTCTGAAATAGTTCTAATAATGGTACAGGATCTGTTTTTTCCTTGTTATAGGCTCCATAAGTTTGTGAATAGCCCTTTCTACTTTGTTGCCTGAGCTGTTGTGCTAAAAGCTTTTGTGCTCTGGAGCTATCAAACAGCTGCTTAACAGCAACCTTTCTAAACTCATGCATATTATCCAGGCAGTCCCTTATTTTCTCTTTAGCTCTCTGCAATTGCGCTTCCCTGGTCTGTGAGATTTTCCTTGCTCTGCAATACTTTAACCTTTATCAGCCCCTCTAAATAATTAGAAACATCTTAACCAGATGTATTTTTCTTTTATTTCTACCCTACTTTCAACCTCCACTTTTATTTTATCCCACTCCCTAGCTATATTTTCTGAAAAAAATTATATCTTCCCTAATAGCTCCCAAATAATTTCCACTTCTCATTCTTTAAATTCCTCTCTGTTTAACAGATAGTGGAAGCATCAATATCTCATTTTTACTTAATTTTTTGCATTTTTATTTTAGTTATTGTTGGTGTGCGATGTGAAATGATTATTGTATGCGTATCAAAACTTTCAACTAAATGCACATTCTCCTAGAAAATATAATTTCGGTCTAGCCTAGCCCAGTTTTTGTACCTTGGGGAATAATATGTCAATTCTCTCCAAGCTCCTACTACTGAATTCACATTTTCCATACCAAATGTTTTCATAATTTTCTTAAAAAATGTCTCTTTTGCTATATTTTTCCCTCTAGGCTTGGTTGGTAAGAACCTCCCTCTATCATCTCACTGTCTAAGAATCTGTGTTTACAGAGGGACCAAACATTAATTTAGAACATAAAGTAGTATTCAAAGTTTCGACTTTTAAATTAGAGAAGTTCTGATTACAAAACCAAGCATACCGTTTCAATACAACAGAAGCAGCATTTCAAAACTATCTGCACATTCAAGCACACCTCTCAAAGCATGTTTCGAAACTTGAGTCAGATTAGAAACAATTTCATTCAAAAAGACTTTTGCTCTGCTGGTAATTATCCAAACTGTACTTACATTGTAAAATACATTTTCATATATAGCCTTAATAATTTTACTAGAAAGATGCATCCTTTTGCTCGGAAGATCCAAACATTTTCCTTCTTTATTAGTGGCAATGTATTAAATGAAGCCATGGACTTTATTCAAGCAGGCAGTAATAGAGACCACAGGTGAGTCAGCAATCAAATCAGAAGAGAGAACTGTCATAACATAGGAGGACCCTATATTTCCTCTGAGCCTTTTTTGGATTGCTGGAATAGATACTGGTGTCCTACAGGTAGCTTTATAAATACCTTCCAAGGTCAGTAAGGGGGGTGATAGCCACAGGACTAGACATCTCATCCTCTGTAAGGTCACATGCCTCCCTAGCTCTGTGGCAGTTCCTGACTGCTCCCAAACAAAAACATCATAACATCTAGCAATCTGAGAAAAATTGAACACTTGTTTGGACTTGAGCTTGGGTTTGCCTTCCAAAGCATCAAAGAGACTAGACTCAATGTCAGCTAGGAAATTACCATTGTCCTCATCAGATTCTTCATCATTCTCTGACACAAAAAGGTCTCTAGCCAAATTAGCACTAGAGCCATATGTGGGTACATAGCCACCAGAATTAGCTGTCTGCAGAACATTCTTAGCTAAGGAAATCACATCAGTCTTATAAACAGTTACAATCTGATTATCAGCTGTATGATGAAGTTTATGTTTCTATTTCTTGTGAACTTCACTGCTAGACAAAATATCTCAGGACAGATTATGTCTGGCAAGGCATCTCTTACCTCAGACTACTTCTGCACCTGAAGGGTATGGTTCTGCCACACCTGCACCAGATACTGGAACAGCCCCAATGAATGTGTTCAAACCCTACTCCATACTGGCCAGCAGAGCTACATTAGACGGAGATAGGGCAAAAGGTTAAGTGTCTGTGGGCCCAGCAATGGCCTTGACAGAATCACTAAATGGAAGCAGAGGCATATTTTTACTGCATTTCTTTTTAGGTGCAACCAGATTTGACTGTTGGTTACCAGAGTTAGGATTCTCCAAGTCAGGGGAGAGAACACCATCCAGAATGATAAACTGACAGTACTAGATAATGTTTAATAGCAAATTAAAGTATATTTTCTTGTCAGAGTAAAGTCTCCACAGTACATTCAAATAACTTCATTCACAGTAAAAAAAATAATAATAAAAAAACAAGCGAGCTGGTGTTAAAAACACACAGAGCAGAGTCATGCATACAAGTAAAGGTATAAATGCTCAATTTCAAGTTCTGCAATATTTTGCTATCAAAAGATGAAATTAACACAGAGTAGCAACAATAAAGACAGAAGTGATTAATTTGTGGTTGTTACTACTCAAGAAAGCCCATAGTGTCTAAGATCACACATGTACACCTCATTGCTGAGAGAAATACTTAAAAAATATTTCCCAGAAACAGTAAAAACAAGCATTTGTCAAAGATAGATGTCAAACAAACATTGCTACAAGCAGAAATGTAAACACTGACAGATATAAAATAATACTGTTTCAACAAAGAAAATGAACGTAAAAAGAATAAAGAGAGAAGAGGAAACAAACCTGACTATTTTTGCTGCTCAACTTCCAACCATTTGATTCAAATGGTTTTCCTTTCTTATCCTGGCATTCTTGCTTTAAGTACTGCCTGCAGAGAACATGTAAAATACATAAAATGGTAAACAGTCAACTCTTAATTTATTGGCACTAATTTAGAAAACATTTTAAAAGCACAACCACAATCACAGAGATGATGCATGGAGGAACAATTCACAAAACATGCATTTTTCTTACACTGACAACAGTACACACTGCAGCATTTTAAAGATCATAATCTGATCAGTCTCACGCAGTGCAAAGGAAGAAATAAGAATGGTATTACAAACTTTCAAAAGATAATTTTTGTCGAGCTCAGCATGTAATCAAGGCAAAAGAATATGTAGCCACATATCAGGTTTCATCATGATTTTCAAAATGGAGCAGCATTTTTGGCACTGATGCTACCTCTTCTAGCTCTACCACAACCAACAAAGGGTCAAAAAATGAGTACTACTGAATGCCTTTATTTTATAGCTTAAAAAAATTGCAACTAGCTTTTGTTTCAACAAACTACAATCAAGTCACTGTTTCATTTCTTAGGAAACCTAACACGCCTATTGATAATGCAAGGGTGCCTTCAACTTTCTGTCATTACTTGTTTACTGTTTTTTCACAAGATTAGCCAAATTAGGCCTACTGCCTTCTGTCAAAGGGAGACTCAATATACTATTTATAATGGTCTAACAAAGTAAAACAGTGAAAATCACCTCATAGTTCTTTAAGTAAGATGCCACAGGATCAGTAACATCCACCTAAAATACAACCAATGCAGGCAGATTAGACAATGTCTCACCTGAAGGATGGCACCCTAGAGACTGCAGCACCCATCTCATTCTACATTGTGGTGTCAGTACGGAACCAAAATCCTTACCCCTATTATATAAAAATACCACTTGTACAATCAGGGATTTATTAAAAAGTATCAGGTTCAACATTTTCCTGAAGTGATACTTATACAAATGCTTTTAATGCAAGAAGGGTGTTCTCCAGTAGCTCAACAGCAAACACAATAGCACCTATGCTGCAACCAAGAAATTAGTCATGATCATTTTGGAGTCTGACATTAACTTAATTCGGCACAGTGCTGAAAAAGGATGGTCAGGCAATAGATGTATTTTCTCTAGGACTGAAAACAGTGAATGCAAGGAGAGAACATTTTCTACTAGCCCCCCCCCCCCCAAAAAAAACTAATAATCACACACAGCGAATGTTGTTTTCAGACTTTTACATGCATCCGTATTTACAGAGTGAAGTTAAGAAACAGAGCCAGCATAATCACTGGGAAGGAGAAGACTGTAAGGGGGGGGGACTGCAATCCCCCAACAATCATTGACAGCAAAACCCTATGCTAATTATAGGTAGTAAAGACAAGTGCACAATTGTGACATTTACAGATTCAGACATTAACCTGAAAAGTATTTTTCTAAAACAGCACAACTGGCTACACTGGCACAGAACAGTGATACAAGATATAATTATACACAATACATTTTTCAAAAGTGTTTTTTTTTCAGGTACCTTTGTGTAGCAGTACCACAGCAAAAATACTAGCCTACCTGAAATCACATCCTGGCCATTAATCACTCAACACCCTTTTTATATGAAAGTTACGTACTCACCATAGCCATAGATCTGTGTTGTCTGTTCCTAAATTCCTCAACATATATATTTTTGGATCTGAGTTGGGTCAGACTTCGTCCATTTTCAAGCTTTGGATCCAGTGCTCAGGCTCCCTCTCCTTACTCATAATTTCCCGTATTAACTCAGTTACTTCAGATCTAGTTTGCCCATAAGAAGAAAATGGGCAAATATACAGTGTTTAAGACAGAAATAAGAAAACCGCTAAAAAACTTGGTCTTGATAAGAATCCTCCAGAAGCTATGGCTAAGTCAGTCAGAGGAGTCCAGGAGTCAGAAAGCCAAATTCCAAACTGTACATGGAAAGGGGAAGGAGGGTGAGAAGTTGAGGAAAGACAAACAGACAACACAGATATATCGTTATGGTCATTATGGAATTTATGAATCTGGTGTTGTCTTTTCCACCTCAATGTACAGGATGGAGTCCGCAACTACTGTAACACTTGGGTGGTCTTATGAAACGATATTCCAGAGCACAGCTGAACCAAAGGAGGCTCTTGATCTGGATTGCGTGTCCAATTTAAATTGGGGGAAAAGGTATGGAACATGGAACACAGCACTGCAAAGATGTCATCGATGGGTACTCTGGAAAAGAAGGCTTTTGAAGAAGCTACAAATCTAGTAGAATGGGCTTGTGGAGATTAAGGCAGTGATGAAGCCCTTTCTTTGCAAACAGAAGACGTACAATGAGACAACCAATGAGAGAGAGTAACTTTGGCTAATCACTTTCCCAAATTGGCAGGGGAGTAAGAAATAAATAACCTATCATTTTTTTCTGAAGGCCTTTGTGCTTTGTAAACAGAATCTTTAACTGTGAAATCCTAGTAAGTGTAATGTGTATTCACCTTTGTTTGAAAATATGTGGAAAAATACAGGGAGATTTATGGATTGGTTGACAGAAGATTCAGAAGCCACCTTTGGTATAAAAGGGTAAGTTCTCAAACAGTCTTCGTGAAACAGCATGTAAGAAGGTTTTGTATTGAAAGCTTGGAGCTAAGAAATCCTCCCTGTAGAAGTCAGAGCCACTAAAAGTTTTCCATGATAAAAATTTCAAATCAATTTGGCAGCAGGTTCAAATGGGGGGGGGTGGCTAATTGGGGCTTGCAGTAAGAGGGTAATGTCCTATGGGGAGGCTGGCTCTCTAAGCAGGGACCATAACAGAAAAGCTCTTCTAAGAAAGGCTTTGGATAGTCTTATTGATGTAATCAGCATGTGATTCTTGCAAATGTGAAGGGAAGATATGGCTGATAACTAAACTTTGACAGTGGAATAGCTGTCTCCATTCTAAAAAAGAAAAGCCAGAAACTCCAAGATTACTGGAACAGGAGCATGGACAATCTTTACCATTTGCTTCTGTAAATCTCATGTGTAGAAGGTTTCTGGGAAGATGTGAGAATAAGCACAACCAAAGATGAAAATCTGGACTGTCTATCCATCATTGGAATTGGAGAAACCATGTGGTCAACCTGAAGGACTGAATGCCTGGGCGAGGCGATTCAGATAGGTAATAGTAGATCTGGAGTCAAACCCAGCACCCAGGGAGAGTGTACTAGATGAAGGCAGATGAAGGGAAACCATAACTGTCAAGACCAGAAAGGGATATGAGGATAACTATGATCTTCACTAGTGCTTCCTGTAACAAATGTGGTGTCAAAGGAATGGACACGAAAGCATAAGAGAGCCCAGGGGCCAACTATGGGTCAAGGCATCCTTTGGCGATTCCCCCTCCTGTGGAATTAGAGCAAAGAACTTGGTGTTGTGGTGAGATGCAAAGAAATCACAGCACAGTTGGCCCCAATATCTTAATATCTGCTCTGTGACTACTAGACTGAGACAGCACTCGTGAGGAGGAAGGACAGACCAGTTCAACCTGTCTGTTAACACACTGAACTTCCCTGGGACATGCATTGCTATTAGAAAGTGGTTAGAAGATATCATCCACTGTCATACTCTCATGCTCTCTTGATATAATGGATAAGATCTGGTTCCTCTCTGCTTGTTGATGTCCCAGACTACTGTTATATTGTCTGTCTGGATAGACATCATATCCAAGGGGAGAGAGTCCTTAAAGGCCTTCAATGCTATGAGGATCACTATCATCTTGAAAGACATCGATGTGAAGACTGCCTCTGATTGCGACCATGCATCTTGGACCCCCACCCCAAGTGAGAAGCATCTGTATTCACCATGGCTTGGGGAGGGGGAAGGTTAAAAGGATGTCTTTGTGAAACTTGTGCTCACTCCAATCACCAACGGATGTGTGTTTTGTAAATTTTCATTAAAAACATTTGAAAAAACATGGGTTGGTGTCTTACTGACTATTTGATTGCAAGAGTCCATTGTACAACTCTCATCTAGTCCTTGGACAAGGGAACCAGGGTGATTGAAGCTGTCATGGACCTTAAAAGACAGAATTGTTCTTGCTGCTGGCTTCTGGCAAGACAAGATAGTTAACACTTGATGGTGAATGGACCTAATCCTTTCTTGGGGAAGTTTTGCAATTTGAAGCCTAGTGGCCAACTCAGCTCCTATAAATTCTAAAAACTGAATTGGACAAAGTTTGGACTTTGTTAAATTCACTGTAATGCTTAGGTCTGAACACAGGTGAAGGAAGGAGTCCCTGGATTTAATGAGTAGATCCTTGGTAGGGGAGATTACTAGTCAGTTGTCTAAATAAGGGAACACCTGGAACCTCTGCAGTCAGACTTGAGTTGCTACTACTGCCATACATTTGGTGAACACCTAGGCGGCTGTGGTGTGACCAAAGGGCAGTGCTCTGAACTGAAAATGTCTGGTTCCCAGCCGTAAGCAAAAGTACTTCCTGGATCACCAGTTCATATTAATGGGGTATAAGCATCTTGAAGATCTATCGAGCACATCCAGTCATTCTCTCTCAATAGGAGAAGGATAGATTGTACAATGACCTATCTGGAATTTCATTTTTCTTACAAAACTGTTCAACTAATTTAGGTCCAGAATTGAGCTTAGGTCCCCATTTTTCTTTGGCACTGAAAAAAACCAAGTAAATTCCAGATGTCTGACAGGACACTTGGATGACTCCATTATTTAGAGGCTTCTTTAGCTCTGTAGCAGCCACTTCCCTTTGAGATAGAACACTGGGAAATGTTTTTGGGGCAAAAGTGGAAATGGATGTAGCAGCCTGTGGTGGTTATCCTCTGCACCCATTTGTCTCGAGTGACGGAGGTCTATATTGTTGGATGCAGAGATAAGTGCCTTCCAACTGCCTTCAGAGTACAGCAGTCAGGCAACTGTTCAGGAGCGCTAAAAAGGCTTCTTAGAGAAATGACCTCTGAAGCCTTGACGTTTGGCCTAACTGTGCCCTTAAGGCAAAAAGAGAGTCCCCCCCTCTGTGGGGGGGGGGGGGGGTCTCCAATAGTATCAAGTGAAAAACTTTGGAATTTGCGGAACCAAGTTTTTTTTGCATCCTTTTAGAGTCCTGTAAAAGGTCCTTTCAGGAGTGGAAAATTGGATCCCTATGTCAGAATGGGATCTACCTTCCTTTTCTTCAGAGTGTGCCATTCATTTTAGGACCAACGATTGTCATCATAAGGGGGCATTCAATAAGGATGTCTTAAAATGTTCAGTGAAATTACAGAGCCTCATCCAAGTATGTCTCCTGATGGACACATACCTGTGCTGGCTGCTCTAAATGCACCCTCCGTGGTACTGGAGAGAAGGCACAGAAAAATTAGACAAGGACTAGAGGGCAGCTAGCTATGCATCAATAGGCTTTCTTTAATCTGCAGGCAAGGTCACTTGGAGAAGATTTGAAAGTCTCCTTGGTTAAATCTCTGAAAATGCAATGGGCTAAATAATTCAATGCCCTCACCAAGAAAGTAGATGGAGGAGTAGACTCGCTTCCCAAATCTGTACAATGCATGAGATTCCCTCTTTGGTGGATGGACAGAGAAACTTTCATCTGCTAGTTCCTTCTTGGTAGCTGGATCCTTGCTCCAATGCGGACGATCTTTAAGAGTGACGAGGAACGTATCTGGTGTACTAGGGATTGGTTTAGCTGTGTCTGGCTCCTCCTTTAGAGATGAGTTTTATTGTCTTTTTTCTTGGGCAGAACTTCCCAAGATGTAGTTGTCCCAGAACCAAAAGCCTCACTAAAAATGGAGTCTTTTGGAGAAAGCACCTGGAAGGACCATCCCCCTTTCTATTTATGCAGTCCAAGGATTTCTACAAATGAAACATCCTCAAGGTAGGATCTGGGGGAAAATTCTCAATCAGTTAGTTGTCAGTGGTGAAAGACTTCTGAAGGGAATCTAGGTGCCTCCTTTTGCATGTATGCTTTCTGTGCAACTCCTCAGCGGGATGTTCTGGGGAGGACTCATAAGTTGAGGTGGTCTCCTCCAAAGGAGTTAGTGCAAGATTTATAGTAACTGATTGTGCAAATGGGAAAAGAAGAATAGGGTCCAGATCCTGGGAGATCCTTTGGGCGAGGGACAGATCTGAACTCAAGGGGGTAGTCTTCTCTCTGGAGAGAGAGAGAGAGAGAAAGAGACAGTACTCTCTTGAAAGCTGAGCTTGATACTGGTCTGAGGAACTGAGCCCTAGGAGGAGGCTCAACTCAGGACACCACACGGCTGAAATCTGAGGCTGACATATGAGTGGAACTGTTCAACACTGAAGCTCCAAAAGGGAGGAATGCCTCTGAAGATCTAGATTCCTAACCTACCCTGTCAGAGTTGATACTGACCATTCAGCTCCGGGACTCAGATGGCTCCAAAGCTTCAGCGTCAACCTAATCAAACAACTTATCACAAAAGAACTGAGCCTAGCTTCCAATGCAGACTTGCTCTCTGTGGAAGTCTGATCTAAGGGCTCTGACCAGAAAGGTCAGATCAGAGAAGAAACAACTACTGAATGCGGAGAAGAAAAACATTATCTTGGCCACAGTAGAGGCCAGAACCAGGACAACTCCTAGGTAGATCAGGGTCCAAAAAAATTCCACATCTGCTTCGGTTAAGTCTCCTGGAAGATCTGACTGACCAGAAGGATGAAGCAGCAGAGGGAGGTCTAGAATGATGGAACAACTCTTCTTGTAGGATTGGTGAGCAGAGTGTAGGTGAAAAGCTCTGGTGAGAACATATGAAGAGTGCTGGATCTCATGATTATCAGACCTGAGGAAAGCATTGGCTCTGAAGGTTTAGAGACTATAGAGGCCAGATCAGAGAAAAGGGAATGGCCCAGAGACCTCTTCGAGGTTTTGGATTTCTCCTTAGGCTTTTCACTGGATTCCTTAGGAGGAGAAGAGGAGGATTTTGAAGAAGACAAAGGAGCATGGTCTTCCACAGTAGCTGGGAGAAGACCTTTCAAAATCAATTTGTTTCATCTTTCAACACTGGCTCACTGTCCAAAGGCTTAAACTGAGCAGGTGTCCAAATGTGAGGGCCCTAGACAATACACACATTTGTCAAGTAGTTTGGTAACTTGTGGGCACAGGTGTACACTTTTTAAAATTAGATGGCGTGTCCGACATCCTGGAAAAAAGTCAAAACAAGATAGAAGACATGCTATCTATAAAAGTATATAATGACTAACAGTAAAAATAACAACTTTAAAGCCCTATGTAGGTGTTAACTTTTTTTTATTATTGGAAAGGGAAGAGAGGACCAATGCCTAAGGTGGAGAAGAAGAAAGGAGCTTAGAAGAGGAGCGGAGGATAAAGGGAAACATCCTTGTTGAAAGATATTTAAAGATAAAGATTTAATGAAAAAATACTTAAAATATTTTAGAAGAAAATTTTCTTTCACTACTTAGCGCACACAGATACATCCTATGCTTGTGGCAGCAAACAAGATCTGAGATAATTGGGTCAATATGGGGAATTATGGATGAGAAGAGGAGCCTCAGCACCAGATCTAAAACTTGAAAGCGTCCGAAGTCGATGCGACTCAGATCCGACGACCCATACTTTGAGGAATGAACAGATATACCAGACTACCGACATGTTGTCTGTTTGAACTGCCACTGTCCCTAGAGGAAGGGCATCCTGGAATGCTTGCAACGCTAACAGCAATCCTCTCATCTCTAGAACACTGATGTGCAAGCTGGCCTCCAGTTGGGACCACGTGCCTTGGACTGTCCTTCCCAGATAATGCCCCCCATATCTGGGAAACGTCCATGGTCACTATGGCTTGGGGAAGAATGAAAGGACGTGGAAAGAGAATTTGACTGGAGTGGAACCACCATATAAGATCCTGTTTGCAGCAACTGGTAATTACAATCAGGTAAGACATGGGGTGGAGTATCGGACACCACTGGGAAGCAAGCAACCATTGCAAGATTTACATATATTTTGCTAAGGGGACAATAGTGATTGATGCTGCCATCGAGCCTAATGCTTTCAGGACTAGTCTTGCTGGGACTCGTTTCGTAGCATTTGTCTTACATGGGATCTGATAAGTTGTAGTCTTTCTGGAGGAAGTGAAGCAACTCCTGTAACAGTGTCTAAACTTCCTCCGATGAATTCTTACTGCTGCGAAGGTTGTAAGCTTGACTTTTCGAAATATTATTCTTATGCCTAGAGATGCACAGAGGTAAAGAGTGTAACCTCTTGCCTGTTCTGATACCTGGTGGTAGCAGTAAGGAGCCGGTCATTGAGGTATGGAAAAACTCGAAAACCTTGCAGTCAGAGATGAGCTGCTACCACTGCCATGCACTTGGTGAACATCCTGGATGCTGTGGTGAGTCCAAATGGCAGTGCTCTGAATTGGAAATGACTGGCTCCCAGCTGAAAGTGCAGAAACCTCCTGGAGCGTTTGTCCATTTTTATATGGTAATATGCATCCTGGAGGTCTACAGAGCACATCCAATCACCTTTTTCCAAGAATGGAAGTTATGGACTGTACTGAGACCATCCGGAATTTGGTTCGTTGTACTGCCTTGCTGAACTGACAGAGATCCAAGATGGGTCTTCCAGTCCCCTGTTTTCTGGGTACTAAAAAGAACCTTGAGTAAAATCTGGATCCTGTTTGGTGTGGTGGGACTTTCTGGATGACTTTTGTCTAGCAGTTTTTGAATTTCTAGGACTGCTGCTTTCCACTGACTGGGTGAAATGTCTGGGAGTTTTTTCTGGGTTATTGGGGGTAAAGATAGCGGAATTTTGTAACCACTGGATATTATTCCCTACACCCATTTGTCCGTAGCGAATATTTGCCAGGCAGATTGGTGCAGAGAAAGTCGACCCCCGACTGCCTCCAGAGGAGGGCAATTGGGACTCCATTCAGGGGTACTGATAGGAAGTACCAGAGAAAAATTCTCTGGACCCCTGGTTTTGCAGTCCATTTCTGCCTCTGGGGCGGCGTCTGGTATTACCCCCCCCCCCATCCTGGGAAAAGTCTTTGCTGTGCGAATCCTGCAAAAGCCCACTGAAATTTTTAAACCATAGTCTCCCACTTCTCTAGTTCCTAGAGTAAGGCCTCTGAGGAATAGAGAAACGTACACCTATGACAGAAAGGGTCTTGCCATCTTTTCACATCTGGCTAAAGTGCCTTTTACCTTGGGACCAAAAAGGGTAGATCCGTCAAACGGAGCACTGACGAATGACACTTTAAATAGCTCTGCAAAGTCACACAAGCACATCCAGGACTGTCTTCTAATGGCTATGCATGAACACGCTGCTCTAGTCCTCTCTTTAGCTTTGTGAGCAATCAGCCTCATAGATGTTAGAAATCGCATCAAGGATTGCCAGTTGAGATGAAACTTTGTCCAGAACCCTTTCAGCCACTGCTCCTGAGAGGATATCTGAGAGCTCCTTGATCAGATCCCTCTGTAATCTTGTAAAGTGCGCCATATAATTCAAGGACCTGACAGTGAAGGTCGCTGAAGCATAAACACACTTCCCAAATTTATCCAAAGTCCTAGACTCCTTGTTAGGTGGATGGATAGTCAGACTTTCCTCAGCAAGTTCCTTCTTCATGGCTGCTGCTATCACGATGATGTCAATGGGTATACCTTTGGACCAGTGTGGATTGTCCTTAGGGGCTGATAGGATATGATTAGGCCTCTTGGGGATCAGTTAGATGGAGTTGGGCATCCTTCATGCCCACTGCCTCACTTAAAGAATCACAGGCCTAAAGCAGATGCCCTACGCTGACCGGCTTAAAAAATTCCAGCTATACTCTGTCGCATATCGTCTACTCAGAGGCAATCTCTACTTAACATATAAGGCCATGTCAAACCCAGAGCTGTTGGACATGCTACACTTAAAGAAATCCCAAATCCCTCAAAGCCACGCGCTCCAGGGATCTAAACTTTGTCATCACAATAAACAAAACATGCTAGAGGGATAGGTTCCTGACCCAGAGACTCCCCAGACTCTGGAATAGATTGCCCATACATGTCAAGCAGAGTGCCTCTTTCGCCCTCTTCAAAAGGAACCTTGATGATTGGATGGGAGAAAGGAAATTCACCCCGGGGATCACGTCAGTCACCCTACCAGACAGGGGTCCAGGGAAGAAATAGACAAGGAATTGTTATGGCTAGGCTTGTATAAGCCCTAGGGCTGATATAGCCTAGTACCAACCTATGAACCTGAGTAATCAATTTAATAAGATCGTCAGTGGGCAGAGAGATCCAAGAAGTAGAGGGCTAGGCACGAAAAGCCTCCAGATATACCAACTCCTGCAAGGGAGGTTGGAAGATCAGCCACCCCTCTGTTTCAGGATTTCAAGGATGTCCCCAAAGGAAACATCATCGGGGGTGACCTGGGGGAACCGTCTTCCATCAAAATAGTTATCTTCAGTGAAAGACTCCTCTGTGGAGTCTAAGTGCTTCCTCTTGCACTTCTTTGCAGGTACTTCCTCAGGGAATGATCCGGGGAAGTATCCGAAGAGGAAACCACCAGAGTGGGTCTATCCTGGGACTTTTATGCCCTCTCTCCTGCAAAAGAGAGGGGTGGTAGCTCAGGTCAAGGAGATGAGGAAACTTGTCCTATCAGAGATGGCCAAGACTGCGAGTTGCCAATGGACAAAACCCTCTCCATGATCCGGAAGGCCACCCCCACAAAGAGGGATGGGATCCTAGAACCGAAATAGACTCCTTCAGAACCAGAGTCACACACCGCACAAAGAAGGTCACCCCCTAAACTGAAGCCTGGGTCGATACTACAAAGGCCGAAGCACTGAGGGACATGAATGGCTCCGAAGACAAGTAACCCAAGTCCATGAACCTTGGACCTGACCAGAGAAACTCGACCCTGGGAGACCTCCGGTACTGAAGGACCAGAGGAACACAAGGTGACTCGCGGTGCCAGAGACGGAGTTGCTACCAGAACAGAGGCAGTTGGTGTCAACAGTGTTGGAACCAAGGGCTCCAAAGTCTCGAATGGTGTTGGAGGACGAATTGGCAGTGTCTAGCAGAAGAGGTTCCAAGGCCGGGTTGGCTAGGAACAGAGGACAATCCCCTCGCCGCTAGGAGCTGATCCACCAGTCTCATGATGTCAGCCTCGGAGAAACTCTGAGTGGATTGAACCAATACTGTAGATGGAGACATAGGAGGTCTGACTTCGAGGAAGGGGCTAGATGGTCTGTCTTTAAAGGGATCAATGGATGGAGAGTACCTAGCTGTAGGTATCAAGATCAGTTCAGGTTTCTCAAGTGCCAATGGAGTTGAAGAACCCAATGTCAACTCCGACGATTACAGAGTTTTGGTGTCGAGTCCCAATTTCGGTGCCGAGGAAGTAGTCAGCACCGAGGAATGTTCTGTTGCCTTCTTAGTCGGTACTGAAGCACTGGGAACTGAAGGACATTTTCTGGTAGAGGCTGAAGACGACAAACTGGCTTCAGTTTTTGACTCAGAAATGGCCACTTCAAATTCTGGTTTTAGAAGTCCTTTCAGTATTAACTTGCTCTTATGTTCAGTGAGCGTTCTCGTGGAGAACCCATGACAAATTGAGCAACTCTCTTGCAAGTGAACTTTGCCTAGACAGTACACACATAAAATATGTGCATCTGAATTTGGCATTTTGCCCTGACATTTTTGACACCTCTTGAAACCTGAGGTGCACTTAGGTTTAACTGGTGATTCAGCTTTTTCTGGTAAATCCACAATAACACACAGTCACACAGTGAAAGAAGAAAAGTTTTTTTTTTTTTCTTGGATAGAAAGAATAAAAAGAAATGGAAGGAAATACCAGCTATGGTATAAGAGCAATACCTTGAAAGGTAAAAAGGGGAAAAGTAAGTACCAGCAATGGTACTTTGACAGGAAACTACCAACGGTAGAGGAGGAATAAGGATTAAGAACACTCACGCACAGACAAAGGTATAAAAAGAGGAATGGAGAGAAGCGTACAGAAACTAAATTTGTTAATAAGGAAAAATTTGAAGTAAATTTATAAAATAACAGAATAATATAGCCAAAGCTTAAGAGCAGTAGAAACGAGTCTGACACATGATGCGGCAAAAGGTAATTTAGAGAGGAGTATTATGGGTAAAAGCCTAGCTCAAGAGTTTGAAGGGAGCGTGCTGAAGTAACTAGCCGATTCGGTTCCAAGGCCCAGAACCGAGCTCACAGTCAAGAGTCGAGTGAAGATTGACATCAGATCACAACATCGGATCCAATTTTATTTTTTTCAATTTTTCTGCAACACACAAAATCATACAAGTTTCTTCCACAAACGTACTCATTTTCTTCAGCTGACTACGCTGAGAAGGTAGGTACTCCCCATAATCTGTCCTTTTATAATCACCAACATTTTCTAACCTGAAAACAGTTTCTGCCTTAAATATTAACATCTCAGGTCAAAAAAAATATGGATTTTACACTCTGATACTTCTCTAGTTAGACTTTGCACAAACACACACTGCTGTGCCCTGCTGACTAAGTGAGACTATGCTGGCCCTGGCAACTACTCAGAATAAGCGACAGGCCCTGCATACCAATCTTCAAGTTTTAAAGAGCTTTTACCAAAGTTCTATTACGATCCTGATTTTGAAGAGCTTTGATACAGTAAGCTATGTGACTCTATTGGAGGTGTGAGATCTGAAAATGAGACCACACACTTCAAAAATTAAATTATGAGTACCACAAAGATCAGCAAATTCTGATCCTCGCTGTTAGCAGATTTAAAGCATTGTAGTGGGCTGCACTCCCACATGCATGTTATATTGTAAATACACTCCTTTCACTGATGATGGGATATCAATTACATCACTCCATGACACAGCAACTCCATGAGTGGCAAACCACTGCATAAAGGAACAGACACTCCTCTCCTTGCAATTTGTCACATCTTAAACCAAACTGGTCATATCATTAACATAGCTGCAATACTCAAGAACAATAAAACACAACACTGTACGTTTATGTGTGGGAATCCACACAACAGCACTCATTTTCTTACTAAAATATACTAATTCCACATTCACACGACCACAGTGAATATTTCAGTAAATTGCTACAGTCAACAAAATTCAGGTAGACTGCAACAATCTTTTAACCAAAACCCAACATGGCTTCGGACCTAGCCACAGCACAGCTACGGGCCTATTATCTTTTACAGACACAATGTAAACAAGGCCAGAGATGCAGGATGCTATACAGCCTTAGTATTCCTTGATCTCTCCAAGGCCTTGACACAGCGTCTCACCCCTTACTATTTAAACACATTGTCTAACTTAGGCTTTGCACATAACACAGTAAAATGGTTTCAGAGCTACCTCAAGGATCGTAAACATGCAGTGAAATGGTCCAATAAACTCTTACCCTTTCTCCACAACCCTACTGGAGTCCCTCAAGGCTCCATCCTAGGACCCCTACTCTTCAACACTTTCACAAACCACCTTCACACTGCCTCTCACCCTGGTACCCTCATTAAGTATGCTGATGATTCCACCATAATCTGTACTGTTTAATCACTACCAGAACTCCTTTCAAAAACTCAACAGTCCTTTACTGCAGTTGAATCCTGGCTAAGAAATGCCAAACTCTTTCTTAATCCAAAGAAGACAAAACTAGTACTCTTTCATCCCCAAGACCACCTCCCCTGTCACTGATCATTTTAACATCCTTGCATCTGACAACAATGTCATAGAAATAGTGCAGGAAAACAAACTTCTAGGAGTTATCATTGACAAACTTTCATTCAACCCCCATATACAGCAAAATATAAAATAAACTCATCAAAAGCTAGGACTCTTATATGGAAACAAACATTTCTGTACTGCAGCACCAAAAACTACCCTTGCAAAAAATTTTTACTTTCCTCCCTTCTTTATGGTGCCTCTGTCCTAACTAACTTAGAAACTTCTACTATAAGCAAGATTTAACAGTGCTACAACAAAATTGCTAAGTTTGCCACAAACTCTAAATATCACACACGCCACTGTAAACCATTCCTAGAAATAAACTGGCTTGAACTTCCCAACCAACTTGCCTTTATTCAAGCTATCCACATTGCACAAGTTATTTTCAAGTCTACTGCCTACCCTGCACTAGCCAATCTAGTCACACCTTACACACCAAATCGATATGATCAGAAGGCATCTCAAAACCCACAAGAAAACCAGGTCACTCTCTGTATTCATACTCTGTCTCTATATTTTGGAATCCACTACCTCTAGCTACCAGGTCTATGCCTGGCCTAACCCAGTTCAAAGTCTTTTTAAAAAAATCATCTCAAAAAGACATGGCTCTGCTCCTGCATAAAAAGCCTGCCTGATACTCAGCACTTCCTCTTCTTCCACATTAGCCTCATCCGCCCTTCTGTCACATTTCAATCCTTCATAGTCTGCAAGATCCTAAAGCTCTTCTAACTCCTTCTCTGTTTCTATACTATATCCTTAAGCTACTGTTCAGGCTGTATTGCTTCTGTTCTTTTTAAATCTCTATCTTTCGGTATCACTAACTTTCTGGTTACTATTTTCCTAACTGAAACTAACATTCTATTTATTTTTGGTCGTGTACCATAGCAGTCAATGTCACACATTGCACTACCTACATACTATTTTTTGGACACTATATCATGTATAGTGAGAGTGACTATTACTGTATATAATGTTTTTAACTCTATAGAATCATCTAGATGTGTAATATGTATATTGTAACATTGTGCAACATAGTTTGTTCTTTCAACTTACTTTGTATAGTACTTCTAATATGATTTGTACTGTACTGGATTTTACTGTATTCTTTACTGTACTGTATGTGAAGCTTTTCTCCCCGGGCCACTGCAGAAAATGGGTTCTGTAGATCCAGTCAGACCACCCTGGCAAACAAATGTCAAATAAATAAATAAACAATAAAATAAATAACAGTACTTGCTAACACATGCATTTGACAATTTTCTGCATCTGTGCTGATTGCCGACAAGCTGACAAACAGCATGGTACATATGAATATTGATCCTTAGGTTACTACACCTTGCAGCAGGAAGAATACTCTGGCATTCTAAGCTTAAATCCTCACTGCTCCAAGATTACTACACCTTGCAGCAGGAAGAATACTCTGGCATTCTAAGCTTAAATCCTCACTGCTCCAAGAATCACAATTACAGTCCACAGACTTTCAGAGGATGCCAATGCTATATTATATATATATATATATATATATATATATATATATATATATAACTGACAATGCATTCTCAGTTTCCATACCTTTAAACATTTTGTATGAGTTTTCCTTCTTTTTTTAGGACATGCTTGTAACATTATTCAAGACAGTTCTTTCCTTACTTTGTTTTGTATACTCGTACATCACTTATACATCTTCATAATTCAGTACACCTTCTCTCTTCTATGGTACGGTATAACATTCAATCTCTCTATCCATTTTTTTTTAAACTTTAGAGCTTCTTTAGAAAGCATCTTTGTTTTACTTTACCACATAATCCAGAGAATTACTCAATCATCATAACAGAGGTGTGTGAAGAAACTGCCATTATATTAAAGTGCCTCTATCATCCATCACAAAACTAGAGGGATACTACATTCTCTATCTATGCACACTATGCAAGCAAAACACATTCCAGTAACAGTGATGAGTGTTTACACACAACCTTCAAGCTCTAAATGGCTGTATACTTAACATTTATAATGACAATACAGTCATGTTAACACCAGAAGCTGAAGTTGAAAGGACTCGTAGAAGTCAAAAAGAAATATAATTAAACAAATCTTAAAGGATTTGTTATATAACAGAAGCTGCAGTAGGTCAACTGTCTTCACTGTATACAAACTAAGCTGAAAGTCTCTGGCACACTACATGCTGTTGTAGTGCGAGAGAGACAGGTTTGCAAAATTGGAACTCTAATAAATACTGCCACAATACAGCTATCAGTTTATCCATCTGCAATTAAAGTCTGATCCATGAAAAAAAGGTAATTTATCAAACCCTGCTTGAGAAAAACATAAGATAAGACTGCAATACTACTGCTGTACTTTGTTATCCTGCCTATTCATATCATTATTATACAGTAGGCCATCTACCACAGTGTTCTGGTGGCAGACCACAGGCTAAAGAAGGCTTGGCTTTTTCATAAAGATTACTTTAATGAAGACACTTTTAATTAATTAATTTTGAATGCGTGCATTTTTTGACTGGTTTTAAACCTTAAGTAAACAGTTTTGTCTCTGTACTGTGTTAAGTCCAGGCTTATACTTATTAAATAAGCTGAAATAAATTTGAACCATAAGTCACCTAGATTCAAAGCCACAACAGTGCTAATAAAACACAACTCTGTAAACAAAATAATGCCACATCAAGAAGGATGCATGCTAAGTCACTACTTTTAAAATAGTGACCCTTCAGTCATAGCAAAGCTGTGCAAGTATATTCACCATAACCACATGTTAGAGTCACTGTTGTAGTACAGATCCTTATTTGTGGGAAACAGCTAAAGTTATGCATTTATTTGCATTTTGTTGACCAAGTTAGTCCCACTAGGCCAATTGGCTTCTTTTCAGGGGAGACAGAAGGTGGTATTCACAATGACTACAGGAAGTTTTGCCAGGGCACTGTGGAACTTCCCCTACTCAAAGCCCTGGAGGCAACAGGAGAGTATGCATGCCCCATTCCTACCACTGTGGCAGCTAAAAAGATGAAGTGTGATGTGGAGAGAATGGCAGAAGAGACAGAGGCAATCACGAGTGCTGTGAAGAATTCCAGCAATGTTATGGAGGATTTGGAGGTTATTTCGCAGTAAATCCGGTTTGCTGAAGCCAGAAAATGAGGAATTGATGAGCAAGTGTCATGTTATTACAACCCTCCAGTTGGGAGGGTTACAGGATGTCATGTTAAAAGAAATGTTGATGCAGAGTGGGTCAGAAAATGAAGGAGATGTCACATGAGGAGACAGTATGGAAAAATATATAAAGAAGTAGCAGAATCGATCATGAAAGATGATGGTGAAGTAGAAAGGACTTCTTATGCAAAAAAGGTGAAGAAAGGCACTACAGGAATAACAGAAAAAAAACAGAAAGCAGAAAAGAATGCAAAGCAGAAGTATGTGATGAGAATTCAAAATGAAGAACTGCATAGGTATGAAGTTTAGCACAACTTAATGGTTTATTTGGATGAAAAAGCTCATGAAGTATGAGCTTTTATTCTTACAAAGAGACATTTTGTTACATTATATTTGAGACTGTGTAAGCAATAGAAATTTTCCTTGGGGAGTATGAAAAAAAGACTAATCCCTAGAACTTGGGACTAGTGCAGGGGTGTAGCTAGGATATTCAAATTTGTACTGACAGCTCTCAAACTGCTACCCCCCTCTCCAGCCAAGCTACGGCCATTCTCGTAATTCACGGTTCGCCCTTTTAGTGTCGATGAAGAGGCATTCGCTGTAATGCCTCTTCAGTAATATAATATAAATTCACTCAAACTCGGTTCCTTGAATTGAAAATTAACCTGAAATGTCAGTTCTTTGAAAAATGCAGCATGGTAGTTGGGGTAGAGACTTTATGCTTTTGTTTTCTGTAACTAAGGTACAGGTTTTGAGCTTGAGTAAATTACTAACCACCTGCTACCACTAACTAGGATGTTTCATTCACACACACACCCCTACCTACCTCTTAGTGCAAGAAATATGGACAAAGCCTAAAATAAACAGGGACATTTATTAAATAATGTTCTCGTGAACTTAGAAAGTTGCTAGAATAACAGGATTTGTGCTAGTATGATTTTTTCTAAAGGACATGAAGTCTGAAGCTCAAATGTCTGTCATTATTTAGCAATTTCAGCCTTCAATGATTTTCTAGAAAATCACAAAATTTATGAGGAACAGACAAAAAATACGGGGCAAAAATCTGGACATTCTGCAAAATTTGGACAGTTGAGAGGTATGCTACCTACCACACACACACAATCTCTCAACCTCTTACAGCAACAAACTCATAAATAAAACTGAGGCAAAGGCCCAAAAATAAGGACATTTTTTTTTAAATATTGCTCTTATAAACTTAGAAAGATAACAGAATAGTAGTAGGTCTTGCATCAGTACGAATTTTCTGAAAGGTATGAAATCTGAAACTGAAATGTCTGCATTATTTTCTAACTTCAGTCTTTAACAATTTGCCACTAATTTGCCAGAAAACTGCAATTTTATGAAAAACGGACCAAAAATGTGATGCAAAAATATAAAATTGCCAGACAATACAGCTGGGAACCTGTCAAAGGAGGGACACCATTTTAATATGAGCACAGTTAACTTAGAGCAGCTGACAAAATTAGAGAATCTACATGCATTTCTGAAATAAATGTAATGTATAACTCTGATCATTACAGTTATTTATAAAAGTAAAGTAAACCCTCTATGTTTTCTTCCAAAATTGATATTTTGTGGAGGGATCATTAGAGCAACATTTTGAGCCAAAATCAGGGACAGTTGAGGTTTGGCTATGCCTAATTCTATAAAGCAATTTGCATGTACCTCTCAACCTGTTAATGCAATAAATCTGGACAAGGCCAAATATATTGAGGGAACATATAAACAGTACTAAAAATTGCTTTTGTATAAACTGGGACAGTTGATACAACAGGTCTTATTTTAATATGCATTTTCTGAAGGTTATAAAGTCTGAAACTAGTGTGTCATTATTTAGTGACTTAATTCCTAAATCATTTGCCAGAAAACCACAAATTGAGGAACAAACCAAAAATAAGAAGCAAAAATCTATTCATTCTTTGAAAATCTGGACAGTTGGGAGGTATAGTTCAGCTGGGGCTGTCTAAGTTTGCCGCCCTTCCCCCTCACAAAACCATGGTCGAATGGAGCCTCCCCCTGCAGCCATTCCAATGATCTATTACTTTGCTATTTCACTCCATTTACCATAAACACTAATGTGCATACTGATTTACTTCTATGATGATTTGAACTTCATTTGAAAGTTTTATTTTGCATTTTACAGCACAAACACTAAGACATCCGCTAAACAAACTTGGCATTAAAACTTCTCTGCCCTTGAAACTCACATTCATTGAAACATTAAAACCCACATTCAAAGAAAAATACATTTTACCCATGGCAGATAAAAATTAATTCTGGGCTGCTTTTAAATCATAGGCCCCTTGCATATGAAACATACATGTGCTCTTTGATACACCTTCCTATTGCTTTGAACATTTTTCCAGTAACAATGAAACAAAACTGCCCAATTCAGAACATTTCCATCATAAAAGTCTAGTCAAACTTCTACAGTCCACCATTATCAGCAAATAATATGCACAATCTCTGAAGTAGTAAAAAAAGTCATCTAAATAATTCCACGTTAAATAAATCTAACTAATGAAGAGGTTGCTGCTAGCAATCACCTTTATATTTCATGACTTCACCGAAAAATAGTGTCTGATGCCCCTGAGGAATAAATTGCCTAAATTACATTAATAATAAGCTAGTAATATTGCAATAGGAAATGGATGGCAAACTGATAACAGGCTCATAGTTAGTGTCTTAACTTTCAGTACAGCAGCATTCACCCCTTATGGGAGTAGAACCAACAACCTTCTGCATTAAAAGCAAGTACACAACATTTTGTGCTACTAGCAATGTGAGCCGACTTTGCATAATCAGCACTAAACTTCTCTTCCCCTGCAGCTCTCAGTTCCTTGTAAAATCTACGCAATACTCAACTACATCTCAACTCAGCGCAAGAAATCTGGAAAAAGCCAAATTTATTGGGGTGGGTCAAGGGCAAAAAACAGGAACACATTAAACATTGCTTGTATAATCTTGGAAAGCTGCTAGAATAAAATGCTGTGTTACCATCATACATTTTACTGACAAGGTCACTGTGCAAAATAGTCAGAACAACATACCACTATGCCAAATCACCTGCTTTGTGAAAGAGAGGAAGACTGAAACTTAAATGGCTATCATTTAATGAATTCAGTTCTCACCATAGCTGTCAACCTCTTGGCACAAAACACCTGGACAAACCCAGTAATGAGGGAATACAGCCCTCAAACATATTCAGTGAATTCAGTTCTTGCCATAGTTGTCAACCTTAGCACAAAAAACCTGGACAAAGCAAATAACAGGGTATTACAGTGCCAAAAATAAGGACAAATTTCAAATAGTCATAAACTTAAAAAAATTGCTATAAAAAAGGTTGTTAGTACATATTTATTGCTAGAATAAAAAGTTGTTTTACTATGTCACAAACACAGGGATAAGATGCAGACTCCACACAGAAGGCACCCCAGCCAAGAATCAAACCAGTAAACCTACAGCTGTGAGGCAACAATACTGCCACTGCACCATCAAATATGTAAGGAAGTAAACATTCAGAAACCTGAAGTCTGACATTTAAATGCCTGTCAATTTGTTAATCAGGACAGTCTGACTTGGAGCAAAAGAAAACACAATTCTCAGCAGAGGCCCAGGAAAAATAATGCAGACATGTCTTTGTAACATGGGAGGACACAAAAGCAAACCCACACAAACACAGGGAGAAGATACAGACCCCCCACACACACACACAAAGAAGGCACCCCAGCCAAGAACCAAACCCAAGAACCTACAGCTGTGAGGCATCAATGCTATGTTGCTACCACTGCACCATCAAATTTCAAGCATTGCAATATTTAAAACCCACAGATACATACAAATATTGATCAGATCAAATATGAGGCAAAAATCTGCAATTTTTTTACAAATGGTGGTGGGTAGGGAATTCAGGTCTTTAACACCTGCATACAAGGTACAGGGTTCAAGCCTGAGGTATTCCCTACCACACCACCATGAGTAATCACACCAGTACATCCCACCTGGGGCATTTTCACACACACACACACACACACACACACACACACACACACACACACACACACACACACACACACACACACACAACCTGCTCACACCAACATAATGAATCCTCTCCCAGTCCCAACGTGCAGTAAAGCGAATCCTGCTCAAATGAACACACACACACTACTCACCAACCCTCCATGACGTGAGACCAGCTCGGGAATCCTATTCACACCAACATAACGAATCCTCTCCCAGTCCCAACGTGCAGTAAAACGAATCCTGCTCACACCAACATAACGAATCCTCCTGTTCGACAAACATTTGCAGCTCCCAGAGTCCCAGTCCCAATGTGCAGTAAAGCGTGACAAACAAAGTTTAAAGCGCAAAAGTTTGAAACGCTACCCGCTCGGAAAGCATTTGGAGCGCTGACTGGCTGCCAAAAGCGCGCTGACGTCATTGTGCAGTAAAGCGCGAAGGAAAAGAAAGTTTAAAATGCTACCCCCCCCTTCTACATACGTTGTACTGAAATCAGTACAGTGCGTATGCCTCCCGACGTCCCTGGACTAGTGGATAGGAATGTAATATTGTGTTAGATAGAAAAGGATAAAATTCTACATATTCCAAATACGATAAATGTTGAAGGAAATAACGGTGTAGTAAAATATTTGGGTCAACCCAAAACATATTTTTGTTGAAAAGGACATTTGATAAATAAACGTGACAAAAAGAAATGTTACATTTGTGGGGACCTAGGTCATGATATAAAAAAACGTGAACTGAAAGGTTAAAACGTACAAAACTAGGCATTTATGAATGGGTCGTAAGACAGAAAAAAATGAATATGAAGGAAAAAAGAGAAGAAAAAGAACAAAGAAAAGAAAGAAGTGGTGGAAACAGAAGAAAGGTTGGATAAAGATAAAGAAAGAGATAAGAAACAAGGAATGGAGGAAGTGATGAGGAAGATATAAACTGGAAAGTAGCAAAAGGGAAAACAATTTAATTGGTAAAAGGTAAACTAAAGGAAAATAAAATTTTAAGGAATAGGCATAAAAGAAAAAAAGGAAATTAAAATACAATCTCTAGAAAGTTAAGGAAAAAAAGAAAGTAACGACTTTAGGATACTTTCTGTGAATGTGAACAGTATTAAAATATAGTGAGAAGGATAGGTGGCTTTGAAATGGTATAGTAAATGTGATGCAGATGTAACCGTACTAGAAGATACAAGAGTATTATCAAATGAAGCAGAGTATAGTTGTGTACACTTACCATAAATATAGATGTTCGAGTGTATTCACTGTTGCAGTCATCACATTTGGGTTATCCTGCCAGGTGTAGCCCTCAGTTGGCCCAGATACCAGAGGCTTTGTATTTCTGCGTCAGCTGCTGTCACTCCAGGACTGACGTCAGTGGTATAAACAGGCAGCCGAAGCCATTACATCAGTTTTTCTTGCCCTGTCAGGAACCCCCAACAGGAAGCTAGGGTATTGTGGAAGAACACCACCAGTAGAAAGTAAATACCAAAATTGCCTTGTAAGGAGAGAGAGAGAGAGATAAGGGGGATGGAGGGAGGGAAACCAGGACTGCAACAGTGAATATACTTGAACATCTACATTTATGGTAAGTGTACACAACTGTACTATGTTCTTCGTGCTTCACTGTTGCAGTCATCACATTTGGGTTGATTCCCAAAGCTGAAGAAAAGAGTGGAGGCAGTCAAGAAGACTGGGGGCTGGCTAGGATGTCCTGCAAGACTGCGGTGGCAAAGCCTGCCCTGGATTTGGAGAAGATAGGCAGGTGGTAATGCTTAGAGAAGGTATGAAAAGATATCTATGTTACAGCCTCCAGGATGTCCCTGGTGGGGACCCCTCTGAGAAAAGCTGCAGAGGTGGAGGTTGCTCTGATGGAATGTGTCCTGACCCCCTTTGGGGGTGGTTTCCCGTGCTGCCTGTAGCAGAAATGGATGCAGTGTGCTATCCATTTGGAGATGGTTTGCTTGGATATGGCCTTGCCCTCTGCTCCTGCAGTGAAGCTGACTAGCAATTGATCAGTTTTTCTAAAAGATTTAGTCCTGTCCAGGTAGAATATGAGCTGTCTGTGCACATCTAGAGAGTGCAGAATCCTTTCCCCCTTGTTTTGTGGGTTAGGGAAAAAGGTGGGCAAATGAATGGATTGGTTGAGAGCCACACTGGACACCACTTTAGGCATGAAGAATGGGTTAGTCCTGAGGGAGACATTGTCAGCATGGAAAATGATGAAGGGCTCCACAGCCATAAGTGTTTGTAGCTCTGATACTCTTCTAGCTGAAGTGCTGGCCAGAAGCAAGGCTGTCTTCCAACAGAGACATTTTAACTCTGCTGAAGCTGCAGGTTCAAAGGGAGGCATGGTGAGCTTTTCCAACACAAAATTAAGTCCCAGGCTGGGATAGGAGCTCTTCTGGGTGGCCTTAAGTTGTTAGCCCCTCTTAGGAACTGCTTCATGAGAGGGTGTGAGAATAGCAGTGGCTCTTTGCTGAAAAGGGCAGAGATGGCTGAGGCATGAATTTTAATAGAAGAGAAGGACAGACCCCTGTGTAGTAGGTCTGCCAGGTAAATCCAGGATGAGGGGTAGGGAGGGCTGTGCCATTCTGGCAACCTTAGTCTGGATCCAGGTGCAAAACCTTTTCCACTTGTCAGCATTGGGTTTTCTAGTGCTGGGGCGTCTGGCCTCACGTATAACATCTAGAACTTGTTTGCTTAGGCTGGCAGCTTGAGGAGAGGTCAAGGAATAAGCCAGGCTGCCAGGTTGAGGGTCTGCAATTGGGGATGCAGGAATTCTCCATTCCTCTGGGTTAGGAGTGGAGAGATCTGAGGTAGGTGCCATGGTGGCAGGGGTGACGGGCTGCGCAGCAGTGGGTACCAGTGCTGGCATGGCCAGTCTGGGGCAATCAAGATTGCCCTCAATTTCTCCTCCCTTACTTTGAGCAGTACCCTTGAAATGAGTTGTAGAGGGGGAAATGCATAGACCGAGAGGTTTACCCACTGGAAGGATACAGCATCCACTTTCCAGGCCTTGTTGTGAGGTTCCCTGGTGCAGCATCTGCTGAGCTGATGATTGGAGTGTGAGGCAAAGAGGTCTACTTTCGGGGTGCCCCATTTCTGGGTTACAAGGGTGAAGGTTCTGAGGTCTAGCTGCCACTTGTGTGGGTCTAGCAGGTTTCTGCTTAAGTTGTCTGCCAGTGAGTTTAGACAGCCTGGCAGGAATTGTGCTAACAGATGTAGTTTCATGGCTGAAGCTGTGTGCCAAAGGGTCATGGCAAGCCTGCAGAGAGGATAAGAGTGAGTCCCTCCCTGCTTGTTGATATACCACATCATTGTGGTGTCTGTTTTGATCAGTAGAGGCCCCGGGAGAGTAGGGGTCTGAAAGCTGTCAGTGCGTGCTGAACAGCTAACATCTCTTTTAGGTTGATGAGGTGCATTTGATTTGGGCTCCATTGGCCCTGAATGCACCTGCCATCCAGGTGAGCAACCCAGGCATAGTCTGATGCATCTGTGGTGAGGGTCTGGGTGGCGTAGGGTTGTGAGAAGGGAAGTCCCTTGTGGTTGCATGCTGCTGCCCACCAAAGAAAATCTTTCCTTAGACAAGGTATCATTGGTATAAGAGTTTCCAGGTCTTAAGAGTGCCGACACCAAAGGCTTTTTAGGTACCACTGTAGTTTCCTCATATGCAGTCTGGTATATGGAATGAGTAGAATGCAAGAGGCCATGAAACCTAGAGCTTGCGGGATTTTCCTTGTGGATAACTGGGTACTGATGGCTAGTTGAGCGAAGAAGCCTGTCAGGTATGCTTGTTTTTCTGGATTAAGGAATGCCATCTGGGATGCTGTGTCCAGGCTTGCTCCCAGGAATACAATTTTTTTGTGAGGGGAATAGTTTTGATTTATTTTCATTGATAGTATACCCCAGGGAGGTCAGTAGGTCCTTTACAAAGGTCAGGTGCTGAAGCAGCTTTTCCTGACTGTCTGCCTGAATCAAGCAGTCATCTAAGTATGGGTAAATTTGAATACTTCTTTGTCTGCAAAAAGCAATGGCGGGAGCCAGACATTTTGTGAAAACTCTGGGAGCAGTAGATAAGCCAAAGGGAAGCGCAGAGAACTGAAAGTGCATAGATCCTGCCCTGAAACGTAGGTATTTCCTGCATGATTCCCTAATTGGGATGTGTAGGTAGGCCTCTTTTAGGTCTAGGGTGGCTAACCAAGCATCCTTGGAAAGCATAGGTAGCTAGAGGGTGAACATTCTGAATTTTGGTATCACCAGAAAGGTGTTTAGAATGGACAGATAGAGTATGGGGCGACATGTGCCCTCTTTTCTGGGTACCAGGAAGAGTCTGGAGTAGAAACCTTGGCCTATCTGTTCTACTGGAACATGCTCTATGGCCCTCATGAAGAGCAGGGAAAGTACTTGCTTTTTGGTCTCTGCCCACTGGTTTGGAGGAATATCTGGGAACCCTTTTAGGGTTGGCAGAGTGTGGAAATAAATTCTGTATCCCTGGGACACCATGTTGAGGACCCAGCAGTCATAGGTAATGGTGGCCCAGTTGCCTCTGTGGAAAGAGTTTTCCTCCTAGGGGCACAAGCAGGTGGGCAGAGGGAGGGGGTGGAAGTGTTAAGTCACTGTGAGTTCTTACCATAAGGGGGTGAGTTTGCACGCCCTGTTTTTGAAGTGGAGGAACTCCATTGCTTAGATCTCTGCATTCTCTGGGGCTGTTGTTGGGGGGGGGTCTGTTTCCCCTGGGTCTGGGCTGAGACAGCCTGGAGGGGGCAGGAAAGGATCAGTGCTTGGAGGGGCAATGCCTACTGAACCTCAGCAGCTGGACCTTTAAGAAGTCTGTCTGCAGTGATTTAGCTTTTTCTTCCATCTTTTTTAAGACCTCTTCTGCCTTGGTGCCAAATAAATGGTCTTTGTTCAAGGGTGCATCCAATAATTTGGATTTGACATGGTCTGGCAAGGTCTGTTCCTTAAGCCAAGCATGCCTTCTAATGACAGAACTGGTGACTGCTGCCCTGCAAAGATGCTACTAGGGTGTCAAAACCACATTGTAAGGTGTGCTTAGTTACTTGACTTGCAGAATGCATTAACTGTTGTAACTCTATTTTCTGCACAAGCAGGAAAGGAAGATATTTTTTGTTTGAGGAGTTCCATGGTATGTTGCTGATATTTCAGCATGTGGAACTGGCAATTTAACGCTCTAATAGCAAGATTAGCAGAGGTGTATACTTTTTAACCCCATCTGTTTAATGCTCAGGAATCCCTATCTGAGGGGGTGGGATTCTTAATTGAGGTTGCTTTGATTCCTTTAGGTCCCTGAAAGATGACCTCGGGGTCAGCAGTAGGATTTTTGAAAATAATTTTGAGAGAGTCAGGGACTCTAATACCAGTCAGGTTTTCTTTGAGCAGGAGGGAGGGTGTCAGGAGTCAGACTGGATTCCATAAAAACACCATCCACGACATCCAGGACAGGAGGAATGGCCAGGTCTGTGCTATGGAAGATCTAAGAAATCCTGGAATATCTTTTTAGACTGAGGATAGTCCAGACATTCCCATTGGAAATGCTCCCTTAAAGTATGTAGGGTTTCCCCAACAGAAAAGTCCTCGGTTGGAGAGGCTGAAGGGATAGATTCCTCTGCATCAGAATCCTCATAAGCAGAGAGGGGTTGCATATCTTCATATTCAAAATCATCAGAGTCATTGGACTCTAGTTCAGATAAGACTACTGGGGACAAGTCTCTTTCTTTTGGAAGGGGTAGCCTGGCTTCCCCTAATAAGCATTATAAGGTCTTCTGCCATTTTAAGCATTTGAGACTGAGGCAAGGAAGTCAGTGCCTGAGTTTGGGTAGTCATTTTTTTGGGGGTGGTTTGTACCCTGGGCCTTAGAAACACGGTTGTTTTTGAAAGAACTGAAGATGTGAAAGAAGTCGTCAGTCTGTGTCTAGTATCAGTAGTCCAAAGTACTTCCTCGGAAGCCGGTGCCTGCTCAGCAGCTCTGGACCCATCCGAGGTAAAGACACCCACAGGATCCTTAGTCGAAGAAGAGTCTCGCAGCATACTGGACTCCGAAAGGGTCTCGGTAGCGACCTGTGAATCCACAGAAGCAGGCATCAGGGGCTGCGAAAGCACCTCACTAAGGACCGGAGAACTGACGACTAGCTTAATGGAAGCATTGGCAGTTTTGGACCTGTGCGGTCTGTCTCTGTCTTTAGCCTTACTTTTTTTGGAAGATCAGTAGTCGAATGGCTTACCAAAGGCATATCGGAATTCGAGGACTGAGAGCGAAAATATATAGCTACAATAAGGGCCCAACGACATATAGTTCTGGTGTTGAACAAAGCACAAAAGCGACAGCGGGGGACGTCGTGGTCTGGGCTTAAACAGGTGACGCAGTAAGAATGGAAGTCTCAGTGTGGTATTTGCTTTCCACAGGCAAGACAATTGTTAACTTTTTCTGACATCTGTTACAGCAAGAAAAAAGGATGCCCAGTGGGGTACTTAGCTTTAGAAGACTTCAATTCGGAACCGAAAACTCAGGTATTGGCTTACCGGCACTCGTGTGAACTGCTTCTGCTTTGGGCTCCTTGGCAAGAAAGACTGATGTAATGGCGTTGGCTGCCTGTTTTTATACCACTGACGACCTGACGTTAGTCTTGGAGCGAAAGCAACCAATGCAGAAATACCAAGCCTCTGGTATTCGGGCTGACTGAGGGCTACCCTGTCAGGATAACCCAAATGTGATGACTGCAACAGTGAAACACGAAGATCATAATTACAAACAGAAGACTATGGGGGGAGCAAAATTTGGAATATGAGAAATGATCGATGTCCTGGAATATAAATATTTTACAGAAATACAGCACAAATATTAGGTATAACATTAGTAAGAATGGGAAGATCAACTATTGTGGATTTTAAAATGGAAATAAGTATATAGAATAACAGCATTACCTACAAAGAAAGAGTAAGTTTATTTAATCAGATTCTAAATTTGTTATTGGTAAATATGAACACTATATTGGCAGGGGATTTTAATTGTGACTTCAGAGGCAGCCATAAAAAGGAAGGAAATAATGTAAGAAAAATATCAGACATTATGAAATTTGGAAAATAGTACTCTTATGAAAGAAATTCATGGACTTATAGAGGGAATACCTATAGAACTGAAACAGATTACTTTATATCAAAAGGACTAATCATAAGGAAAGGAGAAGCGAGTGAAACATTTTTTTCAATCATTTAGCAATATGGATAGAGATAAAATTAAAGTCCATGAACTTGAGGCTATCCTATCACACTACTCCCCAGACTTAGTCATCCTAACTGAGACTTGGCTTAAACCTCATATCCCCAATATTGAAAGTACACCTTCTGGGTATAATAAACTTCGTACTGACAGAACTAACAAAAAAGGTGGGGGAGTATTCCATTTAAAAATAACTTAAATATACAACTTTTGGATCTAAATGTATCCACACCGACCTACTCCTTAGCAAATTACAAATTAATTCTAATAAGCATATAGCTGTGGCTGCCATTTACACCCCACCTGGGAAAAATAGGTTCATAGGTATGTACTAGGCTATCTGCCCAAGGGCATTTATAAGCCTAGCCAGAATGTGTTGGCTTTCACCACCACCTTAGATTAGTTCCCTGTGCCTCTGTCTAGCAGAGCCATTAGTTCCCTGTGCCACTGTCCAGCAGAGCCACTGCAGTGATCCCCGGGGTAAATTTTCTGTTTCCCATCCACCCATCAAGGTTTCTCTTGAAGAGTGTTAGTGAGGGGCTCTGCCCGATGTATATTGGAATCCTGTTCCAAAGCATGGGGGAGTCTCTGAGACAGGAATCTATCCCTCCAGCATGTCCTATTTATCGTTGTGGTGAGGTTTAAATCTCTAGAGCATGTGGCTCTCTGGGATTTGCTTTTTTTTAGGTGGAGCATATCCATCAGTTCTGGGTTGGACATGGCCTTGTATGTCAGGCAGAGATCACCTCTGAGTAAGGGGTATGCAACAGAGTACAGCTGGAGTTTCCTGAGTCGGGCTGCATAGGGCATCTGTTTGAGGCCAGTAATCCTCTTGGTGAGGTACTTTTGTGGTCTTTCCAGCTGTGGCAGGTGTCTTGTAAGGTACATCCCAAATGGGGCGCTGTATTCTATGATGGGTCTAATGAGTGATGAGTAGAGAG
Source organism: Protopterus annectens (assembly GCF_019279795.1). Classification (NCBI taxonomy): domain Eukaryota; kingdom Metazoa; phylum Chordata; order Ceratodontiformes; family Protopteridae; genus Protopterus; species Protopterus annectens. The sequence goes on from NC_056743.1 coordinate 819,517,858, forward strand.
GCACAATAACCTCTTTTGTTCTAGATGCGAACCCTTTTATGATTAGGTGGGCCACGTAGAAGGATTTTCTAACCACCTTGGCAATATGATTATCAAAGGAGAGATTACTATCTACTTGGGTCCCCAGATCCCTTATTACATTTTCTGTATTTAGAGGACTACCACCTATGTGGTAGTTTGCGGGTACTTGATTTTTTCCAAAGGGGATAACTATGCACTTTTTGGCATTTAGCTTGAGGCCATGATTTTGACACCAGGTATCCGTCTCAGTGAGACCCTTCTGGAGGGTATCTGTATCAGCCGGAGAATTAATTATGGCTCCTAGTTTGCAGTTGTCTGCGAACTTGGTCAGCCATAGTCCTCCTATGCTTGCCTGTACCTCTGAGAAGTATATACCGAACAGGAGGGGTCCTAGGACTGAGCCCTGGAGGATGCCACTTGTAACCGGTTTAGAGCCGGACGTAGTGCCTGCAACTCTCACCATGTGGGTTCTTATCCATGAGCCAGTAGGCAACCCATCTCATGACGTAGGGGTTTATGTTCAAGCTGGTGAGCTTGTTTATAGTACTAGAATGGGGAATGGTGTCAAACGCCTTTGCGGGGTCTAGGTAGGCTGTGTGGACCTCCCTTCCCTCGTTTAATGCCTTGGTAACTTGTCTCAAAGAAGTCCACCAGGTTTAGGAGGCATGATCTGCCCTTAACAAAGCCAAACTGGGTAGGGTCCAAGGTTTGGAGGTTCACAATGTCTCTGTTAATGAGTTCCATGATGATGCGCTCCATAGCTTTGCAGACCAGGCTAGTCAGGCTTATAGGGTGATAGTTCTGATGGTAATGGCTACAACATGCTTGGAGCAGAAGCAGGAATAGTTTGAGCAGGCGTGGCTATTTAAGAGCAAGGCAAAAGGGCAGAGAGTTGCCTATGTGCCCTCTTTCTCTTTACTTTGTCTTACTTTTTCAGATGTTTTTGCCTGATCTTTCTTGGTTCTTTTGGTGAATGAAAGACAGAATCCTTTAACATATCTCTTGCAGTGGCAGGGAGAAGGCCCTTGAAAATTAATTTGTTTCCTCTATTCGAGATTGTGGCTCAAATGTTTTGCAGATTTCACACTGGGCATTCAGGTGTGTAGGCTTTGAGCAAAAGAAGCATTGATCATGTGTGACCTGGGGTGGAATTTTTTGCCCACAACTGATGCACTCTTTACAGCCCATAGCTTTCTCTGTTATCACAAAAACATGAGGTACAATAAGTGACAAAGCCAGATATAAAGAAGTTATATGCCTACCATAACTCTAAATCCCTTAAGTCTGCCTTACACAACAGTTGGGTACAGAGCCTCTGCTCAGATCTGATCTAATGGCCAGATCGGATCCAAGCAGAGCCTCTGTTTGGATCTGATCTGGCCATTAGATAGCTCTCTAGTGCTTCAAGCTCCTACAGCCTTTCCCATAATCCCTTAATCCCTTCTGAGCCTACCACTTCAGACAGAGCTTTACTGATTACAAGTACCAAAATACAGCATTAACATTCACAGAACAGAATCTTGACAATCTGGATGAGGGAATCAAGGCAGTGATGTTGTATTGGACAGACTTTGATGAAAAGGATCTAGTGCTATGGCCTTGCTCAGTTTATAAGAGGCAAATATGCTGTTTTGGCATCTGGGACTGTATTTAGAGATAGCTGCTAACTGTACCTTGATTGTGTGTAGTAGCTGGAACCTGCTTCAAACAAGAAAGACAAACTGGAGAGTATCCACAACAGAAACAATATATACATCAAATTCTTAACTGGTGGCCCAGATAGAGAAGCAATTCCATTTGCTGTTATAAATCTTATGAAAAGACTATTTTTGAGTAGTGGACAAAATGTGGATTACATCCCTTAAAAGGGTAACTGGAGAAAATGTGGTTATCTTGAGGTTGTGCAGGTCCAGAGGGGCTGGCCAGAGTGGCATGAAAGATCCAGTCTTGGATCTAGAAGTGAAGGATGCTTCATCAAGTGAGGTGTGAGCAGGGGGGAAACCAAATCTCCCTGGGCCAGTATGGAGCAACTGGGATTATATGCAAATTGTAAGTTGAACACTACCATAGAAGCTTGGTGATTAAGGGAAGAGAGGGAAGGCATAAAGGATGCTGGGGGGGGGGGGGTCTCTGGCAGAAAAGAGCACATCTAGGTGACTGTCTCCCTGAGGAAACTAGGGTGAAGTAGCTTCTATGCTTAGTATATGAGGAAGATGCAAACAAATTTCAGCAAAGCTGGCCCCACTGACTGAAAATCTGCTGAGCCACTGATGGACTGCAAGACCACTTATGACACATTAGGACAGACCTGCCCAGTCTGTTAGCTAGCAAGCTGGATTTCCCCAGAATATGTATTGCCAGTAGAAGATGACCTGAATACAAAGCTCACTACCATACTTTCATATCCTCTCTACAAAATGGGTAAAATGTGGTTCCTCCCTGGTTGCTGATGTAAGACTACTGACATACTGGCCACTTGTGTGGCTATCACTCGAATTCAAGAGATCCTAAAATTCCTGTAATGCTAGGTGGACTGCCCTCATCTCCAGGATGCTGATGTGTAGACTGGCCTCTGTATGACTGCAAATGCCTTTGGCCATGCTCTCCTCGAAATGCACCCCCCCCCCCCCGAGGGGAAGCATCTGTGGTTACTACTGCTATTCCTGTCAGCAGAATGAATGGTCTTTCTAACTCTAGAAAAGGAGATATCAGCTATTAATCTGAAGGATTTCTCCAAGACTAAGTTAGATGAAAGATAGTTGGAGGATCATCTGTCAGATGCAAATACTGTGTGGCTAACATCCACTGGAGAATACTTATGTGAAACGTGGTATAAAACCATAATAAGTGCTGCTGCCAAGAGGCCGATAACTGCTGGTGCCTCTTAATGTTCGTAAAGGGTTTTAACAGAATACTGAAGGGAGGACAGTCTTTCTAGGGTGAGACAATCTCAACATGAAGTTTTGTCCAGCTGGCACCTGATACATGTAATTTGTTGCGAGGGCTGTAGCTGAGATTTGTGGTAGTTTACAGATATGCCTAAAGATAGAAAGAGCTGTAAAAAGTAGTCCTTGGGTATTAGTAAGGACCAGGATCCAACTGTCTAGATTTGGGAACATGTGGATCCGTTTAAGTCACAGGTGGGCTGGGATTATAGCCATGCACTTGGTAACACCCAGTGGGCTGTGGTGAGACCAAAGGGCAGAGCTCTGAACTCAAAAGGATTGGTTCCTATCGAGAAGTGCAGAAACCTCTTGGACTCATTTGTGATCTTTATGTGGAGGGAGGCATACTGAAAGACACATCCAGTCATTTGCTTTGAGACGGGGCCAAATTGCTGATGCTGTGACTACTCTGAAAGAGATCTTTTTTTTATGAACAGTTTTAGATAGATCACAGAGAACCAGAACTGGCCAGAGATTGTTGCTGTTCTTGAAGCAATAAAGAATTTTGGTTGAAAAATAAATAAATAAATAAATAAACAACTGATCCTCTCTGATCTGGTGGACCTCTTGTATGGCTACATTTTCATATGATGGAAGAAGTGTCTAAAGAGCCAGTCACATTTGGCAGGGTGGAATATTTGGCAACAGTGGCTTATGATGTGGTGGCTTTTCGGAAAATGGTACAGTATTGCCATCCACATTGTTAGATGCTGAGAAATCTACCCACTCTCCTGACTGCCTTCAGAGATGGACATTTGTGCAGACCTTCAGGATTGCTGATATGGCCGTTTTGAAGGATTCCCTGTAGATCCCTTCTGCTACACGGTCTACAGTGCTGAAATGGCCACCTCTGGCACGGCAGCTCCTCTCAGAGAGGGAATCATAATGCTGATGCTTTGTTTTCCCAAAAACAGATGGATATGGAACCCTTCTGATTTCTATCTAATGATGCCTGAGGGTTCTTATACCTGACTCTCATGACGGTGTTTTCCCACCTAGCTCGCATCTCATCAGCTTCTCTAAGTGTTGATCAAAATAACAAGGATCCATCAAAGGGAGCACTGGTAAAGGATGCCTCGAAATTGTGAAGTTGCAAAGGTGGAGCCAAGCATTGAGCCGAAGGATTATGTCAGTGTCTGCCACCCTGGCTGCTCCATCGGCTGCACTATGATAGACACATGGAGAGGTTCTTGACTACCCTAATTTCCAAGATGTTGATGTGAAAACTCTCCACAGTGTGATTCCAAAGTCCTTGTACCATGCTCCCCTCATGAAGGGGCATTTTTGGTCACTACTGCTGTCAGTGTAAGCAGAACAAACAGTTTGGTAGAATGCTGTGTCACAGGTTGACTCAAAGTATCCATAACTTGTTTAGCCAGGTCTCTTTGCAATCTGTTCATGTGTGTCTAGTAACTTAACACTCTCTAAGTGAATGTGCCGGAGGTATGAATGTGCTTTCCTCATCCTGTCAACTGTCTGGGACTCTATGCCTGTGAGGCAAGGACAGCACATGAATCATCCAGGGGTTCCTTCTTGGTGGTCACTGTAACAATCACAAAGTCCACCAGAGGACCTTCAGATCAAAATAGCCTATCCTTGGACTTTATTGCATTTGCAGTGGAATGGCTTCGACTACATTAGGTTACTCTCAAGCCTCCAGGTGACCAAGTCTGTGAGACAGTCAACAGGAGGGACAACCCCTTAATTTCTTATCCTGAGAGAGTGGGTTGGAAGCCCAGAATCACATTTGATTAAGCAATTCCACGACTTCAAAAAAAAAAAAAAAGTGACATTTTGAAAGAGGAATGGTGAGAACCCTCTTTCATCCAAGAGTGCACGCTGGAGGCAACAGACTCTGAAGGGGAATCAGCATGCTTCCTTCTGCATGTTCCCTTTCTAGGAATCTCTGGCTGTGACTGGTTGGAGTCAGCAGAAGAGTGAGATCACAGCTGCTATGAGTTGCTGAGGGATATGGCTCTGATCTGTCCCTGACAGCACTGATGAACAGATGGAGGGGCATCTTGGAGTTGAGCTGGCACTGAGGTGAGCCCTGCTGATAGCTTTTGGGAAGAAGAAGCCACAATCCTCTCCACAACCTTGGGCCTAAATTGAGGGAACACTCTTTGGCACTGACTCCACCGCTGCTGAAGCAGATATAGGTGGAGCTGAGGAGGGAAGCCTGGACACTGAGGATTTTGGCAGCCTTGAGACAAACAGTGACACTGGTGGCTTGACCACCAAAGACCCCAACACCAAACTGTCCCCAGGAGAGTAGTAGCGGTCAACAGTGCAGGGGACTGGAGTAGAGTTGGTCAGATGTGGAATAACTGGCATCGAAACCTGAAGGGCTGTCAAAGCCAACAACACAAGATCCAGGTGGGTAGAATGTTCCGAAGCTGCCAACGCAGAAATAGGCACTGAGGAAGGAGATAAAAGAGGTGAGGGGGAGAGTATCCAACTCAATCCACCATGGTAACAGAGGGGATGGGATGATGCCCAGTTCCATCAGCATCTTTAAGAAAGTCCTCATCACAGGCTCCCAATCAGATTCTAATGTAGTTCTAAAAGAACGCATCAGCTTAAAGGGTTATGCAGGTAGAGGACTGGAATCCAAAAAGTCACATAATTCTTGCTATGAAGAATGTCTACTGCTGATTGTGGCTGGAGACTTGTCCCTAAATCAATATTCTTTTTAATATTGGTGATGTGTGTTGTCTGTTCCAGAGAATATTAATTTCTTGCTAATTTTGGAGCAGAGGAGGAAGTTTCCTGATCCTCTGCCTTACGTCTTTTTGACTCTCTGTCCTCTTCTTTTTCTCTTTTCTTCAATGGTTTCACCACTGATTCTGCAGGAAAAAGTCCCATGACAATTAACCTCCTGGTCTTCCTGGCCATTAGGGACAAAAAGCTGAACCCCTTACAAGTGGAACACTTAACATTAAGGTGTTCAGGACCCAAAATAAGAATGCAAAGTTCTTGTGCATTCTGATGTGGGAACTCAATGCTCACATCTGGTGCACGTTTTGAGGCTCTTATCCATTACTTTAACAGCAATACATTACAAATAGAACAATTATATAATACAGCAATAACCAGATTCGTTCACTGTTGGAGTGGTTTTAGTCAGGAGGGCGAAGCCCGAGTGACCAAACAAAGCCAACCGTGGATAAATCCAGCATTACCCACACCTAGCCATGGACTATTGCTATTACATAATGACATTTAAGAAAAAGGTTAGTTACTTTTCTTAAATAATGCCCTTGTGTAAGGGCATTGTGCCGCTTTTCTGTGGTTTTCCCTGTATACTTGGGCTTTTTTGATGTAGTCTGCATGCATGTGGGACTTTGGTTTCCACACTTACACAGTACATCGGTGCTGTTCAACAGAAACCAGAAACAGGTTTGTGTAGTGTCGGACTCGCCAAACCACCAATGAAGAATTCACTTAAAAATGCACAGGAACCAAGTTCACATACAGTCCCCAATGCTCATAGAGTTCCAATAAAATATTCACTTAAAATAAACAGTTTCAAACGAACAGTTGTTTCTTCCACCAAAACTGTAAAAACAAACTACAGGAGCCAGAAAATAAATAAAAATAGCATGTAATGTAGCGTAGTTAAAAACCTCACACTGCACTCGATTTGAAATAAATCATCTTAATACAATGGACTTCTTCAGAAGTTTATTTTTATTTCCTGGCTCCCTGGTGGTCTGTATTTACAGTTTTAGTGGAAGAAACAACTGTTCATTTTAAGTGAATATTTTATTGGAGCTTTACGAGCACTGGACTATTTGTGAGCCTGGTTTCTGTGTATTTTTAAGTAAACTCCTCATTGGTGGCTTGGGAGAGTCAGACACTACGTGAACCTGTTTCTGCTCTCAAAGTTAAACTTGGCTGCACAGTCAAAAAAAAAAAAAAAGAGAAACTAGGAGACTTTCAACATACAGGAGAGATGGGACAGAGAAAATAAAGGAATAATCAGGTACATTTCTCTAGTTTTGCATAACATACCTGATTATGCTTTTATTCTTCTCTGTCCCATCTCTCTCATTGGTTTGAAGTCTCCGGTTTTGCAAGGTTTTCTTCTTTTTTTAAAAAAAAATCAAAGTAAACTTTTTATCACATATATTAATGGAAGAAGGTCCAGGTGACTGGACCTTTTTCCACTAGTATATGCTCGATTTACAATGGGCATGCTGGTTGGGTTGACCAATCAGCGGGCTCATTTTTGAATGTTAATGGACAGTCATTGTATAATTGTCAGTTAAACTGACAAGTCAAATCATATACTCTTCTTATTTTTACAGTAAGGCAAGAGAAAAATGTTAGGTGATCATCTAATGCTGAGGAGGCTAAGGCACTAAGTAAAACTAGAAGATGATGATGACTAATTACCTATAATTCCTGTGAAAAAAGCATAGTCTAAATAAGCACAATCATTGAAAATACTGTTTTAAATTTTGGTAAATGTTAAAAAAAATGAAAGCACTTCGTGACTGGCCAAGAACAAAATCCAGTCACAATGGCAGCAAATGAGATCTTAAGGGGTAGGCTTACAAGGGATTATTGTAAAGTTTGTAGTAGCTTGAGGCATTAAACAACTAGTTAATGGCTGGATCAGATCTGTATTTTAGAACTCCAACTGTCAGACTGGAAGAAACTGATTCATAGGTGTGTACTAGGCTAATGCCCCTGGAGCCTTTACAAGTCTATCTCATAGAAGTTCCCTGGCATCGTGCCGCCTGACGTTAGTTCCCAGTGCCTCTATCAAGAGGTGCCACTGGACTGATCCCCGGGATGAAATTTCTATTACCCATCCACTCATCAAGATTTCTGTTGAAGAGGGTCAGCGAGATGCTCTGGCTGACATGTATGGGAAGTCTATTCCACAGCATAGGCAGTCTCTGGGTGAGGAAGCTGTCCCTCCAGCATATTCTGTTGATTGTGATAATGAGGTTGCAGTCTCTGGAACGTGTGGTGCAGAGGGAATGGGATTTCTTTAGATGTAGCATTTCTAACAGAGCTGCGTTAGACGTGGCTTTGTAAGTCAAGCAGAGATCGTCTCTAAGTAGGCGATATGAGAGTGAGAACAGCTGGAATCTTGAGTCTGTCTGTGTAGGACTTGTGTTTAATGCCTGTGATCCTCTTCATAAGGTACTTCTCTGACCTCTCCAGCTGTTGCAGGTGTCTAGTGATGTACATGCCAAATGGGGAATTATACTCGATGATTGGTCTAATGAGGTAAGAGTAGAGAGAGACGATGACCTCTTTCTTCCTGGATGCAAAACCCTTGGTAATAAGATGTGCCATATAGAACTTTCTGACCACAGTGGCAATGTGGTGGTCAAAGGAGAGGATGCTGTCAACCTGCATCCCCAGAACTCTTATAACGCCTTCATTGTTCAGTGGGCTCCTACTGATGTGGTAATTAGTGGGAACTGAGTATTTACCAAAGGGATGACTATGCATTTTTTGGCATTAAGCTTAAGGTCATGGTTTTGACACCAGTCATTGGTCTCAGTGAGGCCGTTCTGTAGGATGTCTGCATCACTTGGGGAGTTAATAATGGTTCCCAGCTTGCAGTCATCTGCAAACCTGGTCAGCCAGAGTCTCTTTGTGTTGGCCTGGACTTCTGAGAAGTAGATGCTGAACAGGAGAGGACCCAGGACCGATCCCTGTGGGACACCACTTGTGACTGGTCAGCAGTCTGACTTGGAGACCACTACTTTCACACCGTGTTCTATCTGTGAGCCATCTAGTGATATAGGGGTTGATGTCTAGATTGGTGAGTTTATCAATAATTCCGGAGTGAAAAATTGTATCAAAGGCCTTGGCCAGACAGAGGTAGGCTGTATGCACTGCCTTACCTTCATCTACAGCCCTGGTGACTGACTCAAAGAAGTCAACCAGGTTGAGTAGGCATGATCTCCCTTTCACAAAGCCAAATTGCGTGGGGTCTAGAGTTTGGAGATTTCCTATACCTTTGTTAATCAGGTCCATGATGATGCACTCCATAGCTTTACATATCAGACTCGTCAGACTAATGGGGCAATAATTCTCAGGGTCTGTAGTCGCTTCCCTTTATGGAGAGGGGTGACTGTAGCAGCACGCCATTCGGTAGGGACAAAGCCTGAGGTGAGGCTGTGACTGAACAGGGCACACAGATGTGGTGCCAGTTCATTTTGTAGTTCGTGTAGAACACAGCCAGGGATATTATCAGGTCCCATGGAAGCTGTATTCTTGACCTTGGACAATGCAGCTTTAACCTGTGCTGCAGTAATGCTAGGTGCCTGGCATTCTTCCAGTATTGTGATTGGTCCTTTGGGGGGGGGGGGGCAGGGGTAAAGTTGGCACTGAATCTGCCGGCCAGTATGCTGGCAATATCTGTTGGCTGAGTATAGGAGGTACCATTGTGCAGTATCTCAGCAAATCTGGGTAATGCCGTGGCGGTTCTTGATATAGCTATAGAAGGCTTTGTGATTGTTTTTAGTACCTGCCGTAATTCTGCCTTCATAGCTGGCTTTAGAGAATTTGATGAGGGATCTCAACTTTTAGTTGAGGCTAATGAAGGAGTTTTTCCAGTCTTGGGACTTCACCTTTTTCTGCAACAGTTTCTTCCTTCGGTTGTAGAGTTTATTAACGGCAGGTGACCACCAGATTGGCTTCCTTTTTTTTGGAGGAGAGCATCTTTATTCTGTTGTGTATGGGTAGTTCAGTGAATTTGTGTACATGTTTGTACAGTGCATGGGTGTATGATTCGGCAGTCATGCAGCTATTTTCCATTGGCATGGGTACTGTTAAGTTAGCCACCTGTGTTTTTAAGAGTCCAAAGTCAGCTTTGGAGAAGTTTTTCAAGGTGGTTACTTTTGCGGGGGGGTGTGACTGAGATGTGGATTTCCATGGTGATTAGTTTATGGTCGGATCTGACCAAGGTGGGATTGACTATTGGTGTAGAGCAACGGTCGCCCACGTTAGTAATAACCAGATCAAAGACGTTGCTTCCTCTAGTGGAGGTCAGAATGAGCTGGTCCAGGGCATTGGAACTGTTGAATTCCAGGAAGCGTTGGGCCAGTGTATTGGTGCTTGAGAAGTTTTCCCAGTTGATGGAGGGGTAGTTGAAGTCTCCTAGTAAGAGGGTGTTGGGTTGGACCTTGATAGATTCCAGGGTGCTTAGGAACATGGAGTGAGATTCTAGGGACAAGGTTGGGGACCTATAGCAGGCTATGACTTGGATCGCCATCTTATCCAATGTTAGTTGTACCTGACTTATCTCAGATGCGTTATATGCTGGGCTACTAGTCTGGAGGTGTGCATATCCTTTACGAATATGGAGACACCACCACCTTTGGAGCTTCGGTCCATGTTTCGGGGCCGAAAGGTGTGGAATGAGTTATAGCCTGGTAGTGCAGGGGTGTTTTCTGCCTCTTTAAACCAGGTCTCCGTTAGAGCACAAATGTCAATGTTCTCCATTTTGAGGAGTGCTTCGAGCCAGTGCATCTTGAGATTTAGACTTCTAGCATTGAGCAGCATGACCCTCAGACTGCATTTAATTACAGCTGTCATGGTGATATTTTGGTCTTTGGAACACCAAAATAGGATTCCTATGTATAGCTATATGCTTTGCTTGAAAACAAAGGCGAAATCCTGAGTGGGAAAGCGGTGGAAAGCAAAAAGATTTTAACCTTTTCTGTCGGGGAAAAAGGTTGCAGTATTGTAGACTTAGGGAAAGACTACAGAGTTGGGGAGGAAAAATCTATGAAGAGATTTGCTCCATAGAATCAGTCGAAAATATCAATAGTAGTAGTAGTACAATAATGCTAGGGTTTCTTAGAAGTACATATATGAGGAAGAAAGGCACTTATCTTTTTGAAGTAGCTGAAATGTTGAGAACTGTATCTGGTGCTGAAGGCTATAAATGAGATCTTGGGAACAGCAGGATGCAGTGCATTATGGAAGAGATTAGTAGCTTGAGCACTAGAGAAACTTCTAAGTGCAATGCTGCAGGCATGGATTTACCACAAGGGCAGATAACCCAGCCATCAACACAGACTGAGGTGACAATATAGGAACAGTGACTTCCCCAGTCTATGGATCTACAAGCTTACTTCATTTTATTTGAAATAGTACTTCTCTGATGTGGAAGTCATGTAAAAATTATACATTACTTTAACTAAAAGGATGATGAAGAGAAGTTTGTCTTGCACCAAAGCCTCTTTTTACAGCCTAATAAGAACTGCTGCAATGATGAAGCTACAATGAGGCTTATGTGCTTCCCTAATAACCGTCTCGCCACCCTTTCCAGAAGAACAACAATGTCCCACAACCTTTCCAAGAACCCACCTCATGATCAATACCAAGAAGTGCATACAGATTTGATACAGGCCTCTGGAAGCCACCTTCTGGCCACATCTATATTTGTAGAACAGTGATTATGTTATCCTGACAGATGTTTAGGAAGAATAAAACCATGATCATTGGTACATTTTCAGTACAACATTTGAAAAGGGCTCTGTGCTGCCTCCCCACATGTTTGATTAGCAGCACAGGAAGTGGAGGAGATGACCAGGGAGGATGGCAGTTCAGTGGTAAATTCTGGCTCATCCATCTTTGGGAGTGATGCAGATTTGGCTAGCTGCTTAGGTGATACTTGGAGGAGCAATGGCTTGTCACTTGAAGTACTAGTCTACTGTGCACATAAAGAAGACCTGGACATAGAACCATGCATGTTTCTCTAAGGCTGCAGCACTAGTGGAGCTCAAGGAAGCTGCCATGGGGGATATGAATCCATAAGGTCAGGGGATGGGAGAAGGCCAAGGAATTCTACAGACAGGCCCCACTCTCAGTCTCCTCTCACTTCTCTCTCCATTTAAATAATGAGCTGATAACTTTTTCCCTGGTCAGAAATAAATGGGTCACCGGGTCTCTCACTCAGACTGGAGGTGCCTAAACTTCATGCCCTACAAGAGAGCAATTAATGTGTTGATAAGGGAATGACAGTGAAACCATTAAGAAAGGATCCTATGGAAATAAAGAAAAATGCTGATACAATCCTTGGTAAAAGTAGTTTACAAGAAATTTAAACATGGATGGTCTGACCCCCCCCCCCCCAACTCCTTCCAGAAGTTTTTTTTTATATCACCGATGAGGATGGACCCTTGATGCATTGTGGAAAAAATTACGAAAGCTCCAGCTACACTGCAGAATAGCTCTACAAGATGTCCCTGATCATCCAGAATCCAAAAAGATCTAAAACAGTATGACTATACTGTAACAGAACTAGAATCAGAAGACCACAGTTTAACACACATTACTACAGCCAATATGAGATGGCCATCAAAGTGAAAACACACCTTGCAGATAAAATAGTATATTAAAAAAATTAAATTCTACTTACAGCAATAAACTACAAGCTACAGCACCACTTCCACCCATGGAATCGTAATACTCAATTGACTTTTTTCTGAAATCCACAACCTGAAAGAAGAGACATTTTGACAGAAGTATAGAAACTACACAGACACTAACTGAAAAAACAGCTACAAATCTTGACCAAGAAACTGGACAAGTATTGATATTTATATTTTTAATTGACTTTGCCAACTCTCTTCCAAGCTCTAACATTATCTTAGTCTGTGAAGTGTTGATTTTGCAAACTTAATACAGTATTCTCATTTGTCCATTACCATCTAAATCTGCAAAATAAAGATTAGTTTCTAAAAGACTGCAACAAGGTATATATGCAACATGTACACTGCATACGTATGTATATACTATAAGATACACACCGCTAAACACCAGTGAACTCCTAGATGAACAGGAACCAGAAGAATGTCCACTGCAAAAATGTCCACTTTTTTGGTCCACCTTTTCACAGCTTGAAAACCTGCAGATTTTAGTCTTGGAAAGAAAAATGTGTTAAATGCGTGCACTTTTGGTAGCATCTTATTTGTACTTCTGTCCACCAGCATATTCATATAAAAATTGATAATCTGGAAAAACAAAGAAAAAGGAAAATTAGTGGCCAATAAAACAAAACAAAAAAAAAAAGGAGAAAAACTATAATGCTCAACTTGGGAAAGAAATTAAGATCTCAAGATGCAAATAACACACAAGTCAGCAATGAGCAGTACTTTATCAACTGTTGCCATGCTTCCCCATTAAGCCATGTTATCAACAAAACAAAAAGTATCTTCTAATACTCATCTGCACAGAGCTTTCTCACCATATCTACAATCAACTGTGTGCCTTGGTCAAATGGTTGATAAAGCTCTGTGTTTAATTTATATTCCTGACATGAGGTACTGTCTGCAAATGCAGTAACACTGGGGGGCTCAGAATTCATTACTACACTCGTAAGAGATAAAATTCTGTGGCAAAGCCATAATTTATAAAAGCTTCAAAACACTCTAACTGGAAATTTCACAAGGCCAAATAAAGAGTTGTGGGTCTGTAGCATTTAAGCTTTTCAGTGTTTTATGTGAGCACAGCTACATAGGTTCATAGGTGTTTACTAGGCTAACGACCATAAGGGCCTTTTTAAACCTAGCCATGCATCCTGAATCACTGACAAGTTCTGACACCATTGATAAGTGCAAGCATGGGCCTGGGATGTGAACCATTTAGAGGTTACCTGTTTGCATTAGAGACATAGGTGCCAAACCAGGGATGAATTTCTGGTTTCCCCATCCAATTGACCAAGTTGCCCTTGAATTGGGTTAGGGAGGAACTCTACTTCACATGGATGGGGAGCCTGTTCCATAGATTGGGTAGTCTCTGGGATACATACCTATCTCTCCAGCAGGTCCTATTTATATCACAGACAAGGTTTAAGTCTTTAGAATGGGTAACTGACTCACATAACATCAAACAATGAATAGGATACAGTGCCAGAGATGTCTTAAATGTGACAATGCCTCCAGTGATCTATGTTTGAGAAGCTCCTAAGCTACAATACTGGAGGAACCGGTAGGTAAGGTGGAGCCATACAGACAATGGACTGCTCACCAGTCAAGGTGAAGGACAATAAACTAAATCATTACAGAGTTGGCTAAAGGTGGACACCTGAAGAAAGCAACTTACTGGATATCATAAGTAACATTACAAAATGAGAACAGAAAATGAAAAAAAAAAAGTCTGATTGGCTATCAGGAGTGGACAGAACATTTTTAACTCACACCTAAATCAAGTCCTAATCCAAGTAATTCCACCCCCTCCCCCCAACAAAAAGCCATTTCATGAATGCAAGAGCACACAGTTGGCTGGGTCTTGAAAAGACATTACCACACAACCAAGCATGTAAGGCACCCCCAGCTACTGAGCTTATTTATTATTTATTTAACATTCGCTGACCAGAATAGTCCGACCGAGCAGAACCCCTTTTTCAGCGGGGGCCCCAGGGAGAAAATCTCCACAGTAGAATTAAACAATAAGACAGACACAGTATATAATATAAAAAAAAAAAAAGAGCGAGCACACCATGGGTGCATACTGTTCAATGCATACACCTATAAATGCTACTGTTTACCTACAGCCCATTGCTGCAATAATCCATACATACAGTAATGTGCAAACCTGCAATTTCTTCTTGAAGAAGCAGAGGAACTGCTGAGAGGAAAAGTAAACCTTACTGTTAAAGCTGCTGCTGAAGGATTCCACCTCAACCCCCTCTCAAGTAGCAATTACAGATACTAGATTTGCTATCTCGATGGCAGTGAAAGGAATTCAGACAGTAGTCATAAGATCAAAGGCTGTCCTGGTTGAGGACAATGATCATTCACCCAGACTAAATAAATAAAAGGATATACAAGCAGTAAGCAGGGTATACACCCCTGCTTCAATTTACACAACTGCTAGACTGTGTAAATGTATTGCGCCACTGAAGGGTAATAGATATAAGAGTACTTATCACATCAGTTGATTTACAGAGTGCTATCTGTAGTCGAGTAGGGCATTTTGCTGCTACCATCTTGTGCCCTCTCTCACATGTGCCTCTTCACAAAAAAAATCTTAAGTACGCACCCGTGCGGGTGTGCCCTCTTAGGCCAGTGTATGGCATTCCTGAGCCATAGTTACTGGTGTCTATACCCTTAAGTTCCCAGTTCTTAATCCTGATAAAGTGGATTCCAACTGCTGTATCCATCTTACAGCACTACGAATATGAATACACTGTAGAGCTTTTCTCCCCAAGACTTCACTAAAAATGACACTCTGAACAGATAAGACTATCTCAGATAACAAATGGAAGTAACACTAAGCTTACAAGGATATACATTTATAAATAAATTTGTTGTTAGTTCTTATAGAAACTCTGGCTGCAACCTAGAAAGATAAGCAGTAATTAGCTAGAAAAGAAGAATCAGTCCTAGAAATTACTACCCGCTATGTTAACATTTTTATAGATCAAATGATATGTTCACTGCTTAAACATCTGCTTTATCGTATCTGATGGACCATATGCAGTGGATATAAATTCTGAACAGAATGCCAAGCAGCACTCCAAGCATCTCAAAGAGAACTTCAGGGCATAACAGCCTGAAAAAAGTTCTCGCCACTAAGCACTCCAGTAAAGATTCTAAAATATAATTTCAGGATAATGTTTGCATAATTATGTAAAAGCAGAGAAATCTGCTGTTGAGAGATTCTGATATAAATACTAGAAGCAACCAACCTTCTGGTCAGATGCCTTTCAGCTAATAAGCCCTTGGCCATTTTTTTTTTACCAAAATACAATGCAGTGTAATAACCACTTGAACAACCATCCATTAGGAAATCAGAATATCTATCGTGAGCACAAAAACAAGGTTTTTGATGCTTGCAGACACTGAAGAGGTAAAACCACAACTACATAACTGAACATCAACTAAGCAAGGTATTCACCTTAACAGTAAATACAAACATAAGCTACTAAATGAGTTTTCTAGCCAAACAGACACAAAGAATATGCTGCTTTTCAAGTAAACTAAAACAGTCAGCTGAAACAGGACACTAAGTGAAGAAACCAAAACAGTTTTTTAGTGTATATTTTGCACATATGGGTGGGAAGTGTGCCCTGCAGCACCCTACTTATCTTAATCACCACTAAGATATCTCCAGAGTGAAGTGAGAAAACCCCTTTAAAAGAGTATTGCTGATAATGCAACAGTTAGATGGCTGCCATTCGAGCATATGTCTGCCAAAAGTCTAATGCTCTCTCTATTTTTAGAAGTATATCCACAAATGATCCAGCACTGATCTCAATCACTAGCAGAAAGTGATTTTTGCAGAAACAAGCATCCTATACAGTTAACAATGGCAAGCACTAATCTTAAGTTTTCAGAGTACAAAATTCTAAGCAACACTTACAGTAGATAAGTAGTAGCAGTAGTAAATCATCCAATGAAAAATTATCTTGTCAAATATATCTATTTACAGAAAAGAAATTTGTAGAATAGAGAAGCAGGGAGAATGGTGAGTAGAAAGTTTTCTACCCAAATGACTTCTTTCATAAATAAGATGTATTCTTGCAACAAGTGATCTATGAATTAGACTGTCCATCAGGGTCCTTTGATTGGGTTTATCCTCTCCACCAATAAGCAGTTAGTATCTTTTTTTTCTGAAGTTCCTCAGCTTAGGGATGGATGCATGCCTTGGAACCACTAGTCAGCAAATTGTCCCCCCAGCCTGTCAGTTTGACCTTTCTGTTGTCAACAAGCACCTTCATCCAAATTATCATCAAGGATCAAGATTGGTCACATTCACGGCCAACAATTATGCAAGTGTATACTCAACCTGACTCAACAAATTCAGCAAAAAAAGGTATCAGGGGGAACCACCTACCAACAGCGTGCTAGAGAGAGGGTTATCTTCTTCACAGAACTGCTACTGTAAGAAAATATCTGTTACATCTAATGTGGAAGACGAGAACTGACAGTCCTATGGTTAGAATGAATCTCAAACAGTAAAACCATCCAGGTAGAAGAGGTGAGAACTTCACAAGGATCAGGAGGAAGGCTGAACATTGGAGAACACCTAGCCAAAAGGCATGCCTCCTAACAGAGGGTCAAGCCTTGATAGGCTGAATTTCAAAGAGTAAAACCATCCAGGTAGAAGAACAAAGAATTCCACCAGAATCAGCATGAAATACTGGGGAACACCTAGCCAGAAGGCCTAACTCCATGGCTGATGAGGAAGACTACATAAAAAGGCAGCATTCACATTTCACACTGGCCACAGTGACCAATCTTGCCTGAAGCAGACTAAGCATGCAGTGGAGAAGGTTACTTTAAAGAAGCTCAGACTAGACCTGCTTCCTTATCAACAGGATAAATGCCCAGAGGTGTAGAGACCACTTCTCCCCAAAGGAGGAAAAATGGGACAGAAAACCCATGCAATCCCAGTGCACCAAGAAACAAACAGGTTCAGCCACAAACTAGTTCTGAGGGCCAGAACACTCCAGAGGTCTTTGTAGGAAGAGGTCTTCTCATTTCTCCCAACTCCTAAACCCCATAAAGAATGAAGAGAAAAGACTTGCCCACAGAGAGGGCTCACCTTTTCAAGAGACAATACCAAAAAAAAAAAAAAAAATCAAGAAAATCATGACAAACAGGAAAGACAGAGCCAACAGACAGAGAGAGAGAGAGAGCGAGCAAGCGAGCGAGAGAGAGAGCACTCTTAAGCTGGACTCCTATGTCACACAGCTAGTGAACCCTACAGCAAATCCTGCTGAAAAATAAGATCCCCACAAAGTAAGAAACTCCACGAGGAAACAAGAGTTGTGTATGTAAACTTACCATAACAGTAGATATTCTAATAGATCACTGTTGTAGTAGTCTAAGCTATTTGGGTTACACCCTGCCCAGGATAAGACCACCGACCAGCTTTCAAAACTTCAGGTCCACTTCCATGTACCCTAACTGCCAAGGGCTCAAGCACAGCCACTTAAAGAGAGCAGTTTGGGTGCCAAAAGCATAAGAGCTTTAATGTCTTAAGAAGAGAAGCTATTGCCTTAAAAGGAAAATGCAGTAGTGAAACGTAAGTAACTAAAAACACAAGGGTATACACCATCGACACCCCCATACATTAAAAACAAAGCAAGGGGAATGGAGGGAAAGAACGGCTACTGCAACAGTGATCTATTAAGAATATCTACCATTATGGCAAATTTACTGCTTTGACAATGGTTGCCATTTTTCATACTTTCATAGGAAACATAGTTCATCAGCTTTTTTGAAGGATTTTGATCTGTCCAAGAAGCATCCGAGTTGCCTGTGGGCATCCACAGTATGCATGACTGTTTCTTCCTTGTTTTCAAGTTCTGGAAAGAATACAGGGAGGTTAACAGATTGTCTCTAAAACAAATTCTAAAAATCACTTTAGGCATAAAAGAAGGATGTGTTCTCAAATAAACCCTGTCCTTGTGGAGGATGAGATAGGGTTAACACCCTTGTAACAAATATTCTCTTCTTGCAAAAGTCTGGGCAATGAGTAACACAGTTTCCAAGTCAAGAACCTCAAATCAGTCCAATGAACTGGTTTAAACAGAAGTGTTAATTTTTCAAGCACAAAATTAAGATCCCAAAGATTAGCCACCGGATTTCTAGAGGGATGGATGTGAAAACCCCCTTTTAAAACTACCTGACTTGAGAACAGGTAGAAAGGGGGATTCTACAGACAGTCAAGTAGAAAAGTTTGAAAGATGAATCCTGATACAGATGAGGAAGAAAGGCAAGGGGATAATACCTCACACAAATTATCTAGAACCAAAGGCATCTGGGCCTTAAAAGGGTCATGGTTCTTAGCATGGCGCCAACCAGAAAATCTTACACTTACACACATTACTTTCTACTTGCAGGTTTTTAGCCTCCTTTACCACCAACTGCACATTCTCAGAAGAAGGTGCTTAAGAATTTCAAATCGCTATTATCCAGGCAGTCAACTGAAGTATTTTTAGGATGGGGTGCATCAAGCAACCCTTGACTTGTGTGAGAAAATTGAGTCTGTGGTGAGCCTTGTGGTAACTGTTCTTGGCCAATTTCAAAAGAAGCAAGAACCACAAACCACTGTTGCCTGGACCAAAACACAGTCCACCTCTGGACTCTCATTATGGATCTTTAGAAAACACTATCAGTGGAAAGGGTGAAAAAGCATGCACGAACATTCCTGTCCATGGGAATGAGAAGTAATCTATCTTCCAGGCCTGCTTGTAAGGAATCCTGGAGTAGAATTAATTTAATTGTTTTGAAAGGAGGCAGACAGATCTATTTGAGAGGTTCCCCACAGCTGGATCAATTTTTGGAAAGTCCTGCTCGGGTTGTCTGCTATAATATTTTCTCTGATTGAATACACGTGGCCTGAAGAATCAATCTGAGCTGAGTTGTCACCTTCTAGGCCATCATGGCAAGTCTACAAAGAGGATAAAAGCTGGTACCCACTTGTTTGTTTATATATCTCATCACTGTGATAACATGATGATGTCCTGCAGATGAGAAATGATTTAAGGCTTTCCAAGCATTGATTATGCCTAGCATCTCTGCCACTGATGCACTTTTGCCTGTCCTGCTTGCACTTTGCTTGAGGGGCTGTATCCAAAAGAGTCAAAGTCTGAAACATCTGTTGTAACAGACTGAAAAGGAGGCAAAAAGGAGATGGGGAAATCTGGACAGAGAGAACTGGTCCCCCCACCACAATACCTCCTTTCTCACAAACCCCCAGCACTGGAATCTGAAAATAAAGGGTACTGATATACTGAGACCAGATTGGTCCAAGTTACGAATGAATGTTTCTCTTGTGAATTCTGGCCAAGGAGATCATGATAACTATAGAAGCCATGAAACCTAGAATCCTGAGAAATTCCTCAGCAAATGCTAAACATTGTCTGGAGAACCTCAGAAAGATTTCTTAACAGCTCTTTGTCCAGTGGAAGAAAATCCTTTCACAGGGAAGTATCAAAAGATGTGCTAACCTAGATAAGCAAATAATCAATCTAACATTTTTGGACTGTTCTTGGTTGTGTGAGGCTTTGCTTTTCTCTTCTGAATTTTATCGCCATTGCTTTTTAAAATCCTGCTTGTTAGTCCCTTGTTGCTTAAATTGAGAAAAGCAGGGTTGGAATATGTGGGTTATCCCTTGAATCAATGTTGTTCTTTCATCAAGTTTTAAAGAACCTCATCAGCAGGAGGGCCACAGAGAACCGGGGGAAATTAAAACTCTCATTTTTAGTATCTTCTGGTAAGTTTTGAGAATGCAACCAAGCAAAACTGCTCATAACTGATCCTATAGCAGCAGCTCTGGAGACAGCATCAGCAGAATTATAGGTGTATTTTTAAAAAGTGTTTGGTTATATGACAGATACAAATTAATAAATTTGAGGATTTTGTTTTACCTCTGAAGAGAGGAGGTTAACAGTTAACTTTTTTAGGTTCTCAAATGAAGCAAAAAAGTTTTAACATAGGACCCTGTCATTTCAAAATTCTGAAAGTTAAAGTAGCAAATTAACAAACTTTCTTTCCAAATCCATCGAAAGCTTTCCCATTCTTAAAAGTACGAATGGTGTTAGCATTAAGATTTTGTTTCTCAGTAGAAGTTTTAAATATGAAAATAACTCCAGCATTTGAAGCAAGTATTTACAAGTCTGCGGTTCTTTGTATAATCTATTTTTCTATGCTATGTATAAATATATATGTTCATTTGGAGCTTTTCTCTCTTGGCCTCTGCTAAAAAGGGTACTCAGTGCCCAATCGGACCTTCCCGGCCAACAAATGCAATAAATTAAAATAGACAGATATCAGACATTTTAATAGGAGGTTGACTGTCAGATAAGCTACAAGCTGTTAAGAAAACATCTTCTAAAGCTGGTAAACAGGAGGGACAGCTACTGCCTGAGGACTATCCAGTTGCTACAAATATTTACGGAAAAACATGGATTTCATTCTGTTCCTACTGAAATACCTATTTCATTTTAGCAAAGATCTCATAAAATAATAGCTCTTTTGGAGAAAAATCTGAAGTAACATCTTCCTTAGAATCAGGATCTGCAGCCTGAGGAGATATCATTGAAGGAAAAACACTCCTCTTCCCTGTTTTTCTGACTGTGAATCAGTCTCAGAATGTGAGGGAAATATTTTTTTCTATTTGTAGTCAGTGAAGAAACAGAATTTGAAACATGGAAAACATAAATTAATTCCTTAGCAAATCCCACGCCTTCTCTGCCCATAATCATTGAAACAGAAGTACATTCTTGTTTTCTTTTCCTGGGAGACTCCCTGGAAAATGATTGAATCATGGCAAGGGTACTAATCATGGGGATCAGACATCCTGACCTAGCCATGTGGTAAGCCTTCACCTACTCCATCTGAAACCAACAGTGGTTCTCCATTGCCCAGAGAGGACAGCCCTAGAGTTTTAGTGGATGTGTCTAACCCCTGGGCATTAGTGGCTTCCAAGGAGTTACACCAAATGGCCAGAGAGACATCGATGAGTGGTTCAAGGAGTCAAGTTCTGCCACAGCAGAGTCGCACACTGGTGACTGAGGTAAAATGAGGGTATTGAGCCTGCAACCCAAACACTCCCACAAAATGCTTTTTTTTCTTGCAGATGGCAAAAGGAAGAACAGAGAAGACTGGCAACTGCTCTATGGTTTAACCAAAGGGAAGCCTGTGAGAGCTGGTAAACCTCCTGAAAGAAAAACAAAGATTTCTGAGGTTAAAAGAAAAAAGCCCCCAAAAGCACAATGCCCTGCCCTCTAACACACTAATTCTACATAGATATATAAAACAAAATACAGAAAAAATAATTACAAGGTTTTGTCACACAAGCATTCACAGAGTAAAATTCGTCCCTACAAGGCATTAACAGTCAATAGCATAAAATTATAAATTTCACAGAAATAAAATGATTTTATTTAGATAAATTAATTTGTGGAAAGGTTTCCCCAGCAGGGTACTTATCTGTCCAGCCAACCATCAGTTTCATAAAGCCTAAAGAGGCAACGAACTTCAACACAGAGAAAGTTCTGAAGTCGGTCACCCAAGCCGCTCTTTTTGTGTGGCTTTATTTGAACCCCTGGTAGTTAGGGCACATGGATGGTACCCTAAAGCTTTGAAAGCTGGCTGATGGTCATATCCTGGGCAGGATACAATAAGTAGTTTAGGTTAATGCAACTGTGATCTAATGCTGAACACCAGGGATGGCCTCTACGCCACATGGTACAACAGCTGGGTCAAAGTTCCCATCCTAACCCTCACTCCCCCTCCCCTATATGGGGCCAAGGGTAAGACCTCACCCCCCCAACTCACTAAGTGGAGACAGGATATAGTAACAGGCATTCAAAACAAAGTGGAAGACCACAGCAAGCTGAATGAGGAGGTCCAAGTCTGTTCCCATGAAGTGAAGAACCCCTCTCACTTAAGCGCAAGTGATTTGACTCCTAATAGCATCCATCTTCTCCTGGACCCCAGCAAAAGGTTGAGGGGACATGGCAGACAAGGCCCTGACCAAAAGTCATAAAAGGATCCAACTCACCCCACAATTAAGGACAAGGCCTAAGGGGGATGCCTGAATCACAAACAGGAAAGGCATACTATGCTCATCTAGAGCCACAGTGATGCCCTGTGGATTCATTTGTGTCCCTGAAGACTCCAGAAGCTTGTAAAGTACAATTACATGAGATATGCAATAAAACATTGTATCTCTGAGGGCAGATACAATAAAAGTAAGATCACACCACTTGAGGTCATTCTCCATCTGAGTTGTGTTGGTCTGGCCAGTTCTTCAAGTAGGAGTTTTCAACCATGTGAAGATTAACACTGATCTTGAATTAGCAAAGGTGCGGCTAAAGATGGAATGAGCCTCCACTTAACAGCAGTAGAATGCACACTCCTCAGTTCTCAGAGGCCAACACCTCTGCAAAAGGTGTACACTTGTGGAACACAAATATATCAGCATGCCTATGTACATTCCAACTATATAAAACTCCTTCAGTAACTAAAAACAATAGTGTAGACTTTTGTAATCTTTAGCCAACAAAAACAGGGAGGGGAGGGTGGGCAGCCCTACTCTTAATGACTTCCTCACAAAGATTTATTATTATGGTGAACCTTTCACATAAATGTGGTACCTTACATCAGAGAGTGTAAATTTAACAGCAAATTGTAATATATGGTTAGCACTACAGCCAGTGACAGGGTAACCCAAAGAAGATGCACCAAGGTCACGTCTGACATACAGCTATTCACAGACCTTTCCTACCGTTAGACTGAGCCTCAATCTTAAAGTTTTGTGAATGTATGGACAGCAGCCCACAAAACAGTTTCTAAAAAGTACTAACTGAAAATGTTTCAGCAGCATGCTATATAAACAGTTACCACCCTAGTAAAATTATCTTTATCAGGACCCTAACAGCACAAAGCAATACAGTGGTTCTGCCACTTATACAAAGCTAGTCTGTTGACAGGCAGAACTTATTTTCCTTTTGTGAAAAATGTCAACAAATTATCTGCTTTCTTGAAAACAGCTCTTCTGGTATAGTACCTTATTTGTTTGTGAACATCCAAGATATGCAAGCACTATTCAGCATTTTGACAGGATTAACCTTCCACAGACCCAGAGAATTACAGACTCATAAGTCTGATCAGCCTCATATGCAAAGCCATGGAAAGACTTATGGAGATAATCAGGACACAGGAAACCTCCAAACATTGGACCTGTCTCAGTTTGGATTTGTCAAGGACAGGTCATGCTTACTCAACCTGGTGGATTTTTGAAAAGGTCATCAAAGCAATAGATTAAGGCAAAACACTGCAATACCACAACCTGGCCAAAGCTATTGACACAATTCTCCAAACCTCTATGTCACCCACTGGATTGCCAGCTGGCTCAAAGATAATTCGCAGGAAGTCAAAATGGGGGAAGTCACCGCCACAGAGAGACTAGTCATCAGTGGAGTCCTCCAGGGTTCTGTGTTGGGACTTCTCCTGTTTGGCATCTACTTTTCTGAAGTAAAAGCCAATACAAAAGTGCTCTGACCGACTAAACTTGCAGATAACTTTAACTTTAAGCCAAGTCACCGAATCCCCAAATGATGGACATCTTTAGGAAGGGTTGTCCCACATAAATAACTGGTGCCAAAATGAAGGACTGAAACCAAATATAAAAACAAAATGCATTAGTGCATCCTTTGAGAAGTCATCTACCCCAGGGAACTATGGCACTGGCAATACAGCTCTTAAGAGTTGACCTAGTTGTTCAGGATTTGGGAACTTTATGTGGACAGTGATCTGACTTTTGACCAACATGCGTTCATTGTTGGAAGAAAATCCTTCTACATTGCACAGCTTATAAACAACGGGATTTTGACTGACACTAAGAATGTCACTGTCCCCCTTTACTCAGCCCTCTTAGGCCAGTCATTGAATATAATGCTCTCTTTCACACGTATCTGTCCAGACACATGCAACAAATGGAAAGCCCACAGAGATACATTATTAAAAGGATAGAAGGCCTAAACAACATGTGTTAAATCAACTGACTCAAAGCCCTGTCACTATACTCTATATCCTACAGACTGCTAAAAAGTTACCTTTATCGGGCATAAAAGGCATCCTCTGACCAAATACTGATGGATTTATTGCACAAAAGCAAGTTAAATGTCATCAGAAATACTTGGTCAAAGGATCTAAACTTGTTCTGCAACATCAACAGAATGGTTTGGAGGGACAGGTATAGCTTGCAGAAGATATCACTGCTCTGGAACAGACTGCCATTCACATAAAACAAATTTCATCCCTGTCCATATTCAAGTGCAACTAGGATCTACAGATAGGGAAACAGAAAATTTAGCCCAGGATCACCGCCTGTATTACTGATAGACAGAGACAGCTCCTAAATGCTTTATCCCATGCATGGGTACCCTCAAATTATCTATGGTATGATCCCAGTTATTCTCATTACATATAATAGATAATTATCGACCATGGGATGAGTGAGGCCAATTTCTAACCCAATGGGATAAGTCAATTCAAGCACAAAAAGGGAAACTGGCTAGGCTTAACATGACCTGCAAAAGCAGCTAGCCTAGAAGTTACCTATAAACCTATAAAAAAAGTAGTTCAACTGATAATTTCAAGGTACAACTGATACAATTTTTGGCATAAAAGAAAAAAGTTAGTCATTACTGCATGTTAACAACCGATACAATTTTGAAATAAAAGAGTTAATCTTCAGTGATACCCTTTCACCATGGAAAGGGTGTGTAAGATCTATGCATTAGTACTTGTACCTTAGAAATCCCCCGTTTTAAGTAACAGTCACTAGGAAAAGGAATTTACCCAAAAGGTACTTAGTGTGTGTCCTGACCTCAGTGTATATAGGGATGAAGTCCTGGATGCAAGTCAAATGACCCATATTCAAATGTCACGAGCACTGGAAGGGTCAGGTCAGGAGGATTGGAGTAAACAGATGACACTGTCTTGCCACTAGTGCAGGGAGGTAAACAGCTTTGGCTCACAGCGTGGTTGACACCTACAGGGAGTACTGGTGCTCCTTCCACAGGGAATGGGCTTACTAAGTACATGCTGCCAATAATGCTCAGGATAAAGCTAGGGAATTGTGTGAGAGCACGCACATTTCTCCTTGGCATGAAGAAACTGTGGAGCTCAACAGAGCTGCTGGGGTTTGGGTGGGGTAAAGTTCTCAAGTGGTCACACGGGGATAGCCCAGTGAAATCAGACTAACTAGCCCAATCCCTATGGCCAGACACTTGTTTTGTGAATGAATGGTCTCATCAAACCCTCTAAAAAGAGAAAGAATGGGCCAAAAGAATCTCTTCATGACTGAAGATGCCTGGTTTTCATCTAGATAAATGAACCAAAAGGTAAGCGGTAGCAGAAAGGGGGTCCTCATAACAAGATCTGGCGGATGAAGGGGGAATAAAAAAGTGGCATACTTAATATACACAGATTTTCCAGTATCAAAATGGGTAAAATATTTTTCCCCCAACCTGGAATTTGAGTCCCAAGAGGGTATGATATGCCTTTCTGGTAGTATCAAATGAAAAACATCCTTATGGAGAGCCTTAACAGAAGGGTCTTGCTATTAACCAGGGAAACACAGAAATGTGAACAATTTTGTGGCTTTTTTACAGTTTCCTCCCACCTCCAGTGCCTGAAGGCTATCCATTCTTGTTGCTGAAACTATATCTGTTTGCTTTCCCTTCACCAGAATGAGAGCTAGTTAGGGCACAACTACGACCCAGGGACATGAAAGAGTTTCCTACTTAAACCCATTCCTGGCACCTGGCATGTATGCTCAAAGACAATGTCCCACTACATCTTCTGCTACACATGTGCATACTACAACGCACAAATAAAGGCTACTGCATGAATGTGACTTGGAAGGGTAAAGCTGGCATCAGAGGCCAGAATACACTACATGCTGTACACCTCTGTCCGACTAGGTCAGCCTTGCAATGGGCTAGACTGCATCTCACTCCAATCCTTCTCTGCCAGTTACTCCAGTGCACAGGTAACTAACCAATTCTTGCACTTTTTGGCTGCCTTCAGGATTTATCCTTCTATACCAAGCAGCAGGCCTTATAGGCAAAGTTAATTTCAAAGAAATGACTGAAATAAAGTCACATCAGTTTTGATACTGGGCAACTGAAAAGATCTTCACCATTACAGGATTTCCAAACTACAATCTGTTTACATTTTTGACTGCATATTTTTTTCTAGAGGGTGGGCCTCAGTCTCCTTAACAAAGCTCAACACTTGCAGAAAACACATTATGCCCAGAAAGGAAAATGAATTATTTTGATTAAAATTTTATCCTATCTTTCAATTAAAAAGTTCATGAACTTGACATTACAATGAACAAAGACATTAGGGCTTATAACTACGATACTCTTCTAGCTGAGATTACAGCAATAAGTAAAGCTGTTTTCCAGATAAGAAACTTCAGGGAAGAACTAGATGATGTTCAAATGGAGGTAAAGCTAGTTTCACCAGAACAAAATACAGATCCCATGATGTAACTGCCTTGTCTTCTAGGCCGGTCTATCATGGAACATGCCTTTCTAAAACTGATTAGCTTAGAAGGGGAGGGGGGTAATCTAAAGGTAGACAAGATGAAATGGCTGAAAGGTGTACTCTGACAGACATGTATGACAGGGCAGAACTGAGCAATCCACACAAGTACTGGAGAACCAGTGGAACTCCTGTTTCAGATGGGTCCTGGTCTCTGGTATGGCACAAAGTAGCAAATCTTTTCCATTTAGCCAACTATGATTTTTTAGTAGTGGCTTTTTCTAGCCTTCTTTAATATCTATTGCATGTCTTCTTAATACAAGTTCCTAAAATGGATAAAACACCCATCATCCAAACATTCAGGTAGGTTGAGAATGTTGGGCTGAATGACAGGTCCGTTGTCCTGTTTAAGTCTACTCTGTAAAGAAAGTTTTCGTAACTGCTCCTGGCTAGGTGCACGACAAGGGAGAACCAATGTTGTCTGGGCTGAAAGACAGTTACCAGAAGAATCTTGGGGGAGTTCTCCATGACCTTTAGAAGGACTCTGGTAATTAATTACAGGAAAGGGGGCTGGCATAGTGGAACATCCCCATCTTTGGAAAAGAGAAGGCATCTGTTTTTCAGGATTGATTGCAAGGGAGAATAAGCTTGTTTAGAGGACTGAACAGATTGAAAAACTCTAAACAATCCTTTTGCAAAATTGTATCACTCCTCTTGGGACCCCTTAACAATAGTTGGATTACAAGGAAGAATGGTTGGTTGGGGGGGGGGGGGGGGGGTTGACCCAGATGGAAAAAGTCAATATGAATCTATCACTGTGTTAAGTACAAACCTTTTGTATCCGATGTTGTCTTTTCCATCTGGATTCAATCTGTGGGACAAGTCAGGTAACAACTGAGGGTGGTCTCAAGGAAGGATATTCAGTTTAACCAAACAAAGCTATACACCTCAACTAGATATTCAATTTGTAGTGGGACATGAACATGTGATGACCCACCCAAGTTGCAGCTTTGGAAAAGAAAACTGCAGAAGTAGCCTTAACTCTGGTAGAATGACCTTTGGGTTTGTCACACAAAGACATTCCTTTTAAACCATACCCAAAGGAAATACAATCAGAAAGCCATTTGGACAGAGTAACTTTAGTTGTAAGAGTAGCCAACCAAGACTTGGAGAATGAGACAAATAACTCATTAGACTTTCTAAAAGACTTTGTCCTATCTAAATAAAACCTCAATTGCCTATGTATATCAAGACAAAGCAACAGATATTCAACTCTATTGCAAAGATTGGAAAAAAAAAGACTGGCAGATGAATGGACTGGTTCAAATTATTCTCTAACACCACCTAATAGAAAGGTAGGCTACAGTCTAAGGAACACACTCTGTCTTGATGAAAGGCCAAATAAGGAGGGACAGCAGAGAGGGCCTGCAGTTCTGACACACATTAAACATAAGTAATGGCCACCAAGAGAGTCTTCCATGAAAACAACTTCAAATCAACAGTAGCAGAGGGCTCAAAAGGAGGTATGGTCAGCACCTGGAGCATAAAAGGCAAGTCTCATGGAGGAAAAGGATCTTGAACAGGAGGACAAAGTAAAAGCATTCCTTTAAGAAAGGACTTTGAGATTTTAAGAGCAGCCAATAGCATATTATCTCTACCAATGTGAAAATTCAATATAGTTGGCAATTGTGCTTTAATGGTTGAGTAACTAGACCCAGAATTAAACAAATCCACGAGAAAGTTCAGGATAGCCTCCAAAGGTGCTTAAAAAGGATCCAGGCCCTGAAGTTTAGCTCACAAGGCAACACACTTCAACTTACTAGCATACACCTTATGAGCAGACATCTTCTAGGAAGTTAAGTTGTGAACAACTGCCTGAAAGCTTGGGATTCCTGGCCATCAAGGGAATTAGTGAAACCAATTGGTTAACCAGAGCATCCAAAGGTTGTGCAGATCCAAACTAACTGGGTGAGAAATGAGATCTAGAGTAGGATCCAGGCAAGAAGGCTACCTCAAGAAAGGTAAAAGGTAGTGAAACACTTGGGAAGGCCAAAAGGGAACAATGAGGAATTCAGTTCACTCTGCAATGGGCCACTTACTGAAGAAACTTTGTTATCAAATGGGTTGGAGAACACACATAGGAACACATGAAAGAATACGCTATGTACACTACAGTGTACAGTAACTGGCAATGGGAGTAGCAAAGCTACTAAAAAATATGCATTTACAAAGGGTAGGCTCCTGGATAAAGCAAATTATTGCTTAAAGGTTACGAGTTAAGATTGTCACATAGGTAGGTACTAGGCTATAGGGCCTATATAAGCATAGCCAAAAAATGTACCCTGGCTTTCGCCACCCAAGAAAATTATTTTCCTGTGCCCCTGTCGAGCAGAGCCACAGAAGTGATCCCTGGGGTGAATTTCCCATTTCCCATCCAATCATCAAGATTTTTCTTGGAGTGCTAATGAGGAGCTCTGTTTGACATAGATAGGTAGTCTGTTCCAGAGTATGGGAAGTCTCTGGGACAGGAATCTATCCCTCCTGCATATTCAGTTTATTGTGGTGACAAGGTTTAGGTCCCTAGAGCATGTAGCTCAGAGGGATTGGGATTTCTTTAAGTGGAGCATGTCCAACAGCTCTGGGTTTAACATAGCTTTGTATGTTAGGCAGAGATCGCCACTGAGTAGGCGATATGTGATGGAGTAAAGCTGTAGTTTTTTGAGACGGTCTGCGTAGGGCATCTGTTTGAGGCCAGTAATCCTCTTTGTGAGGTATTTCTGTGGTCTTTCCAGTTGTTGTAGATGTCTTGTGAGGTACATACCAAAAGGGGCGTTGTACTCTATAATGGGTCTAATGAGTGATGAGTAGAGGGGAACAATGACCTCTTTTTTTCTGGATGAGAATCCTTTTGTGATGAGATGAGCCACGTAGAAGGATTTCCTGACCACTGTGGCGATGTGATTATCAAAGGAGAGACTACTGTCCACCTGTGTTCCCAAGGTCTCATCACATATTCGGCATTAAATAGACTACCAGCTATGTGGTAGTTCATGGGTACAGAGTTTTTACCAAAGGGGATGACAATACACTTTTTGGCATTGAGCTTCAGGCCATGGCTTTGACACCGGGTATCTGTCTCAGTGAGGCCCTTTTGTAGTTTGTCCACAATGTTAAGAGTTTCGATTATGGCTCCTAGTTTGCAGTCATCTGCAAACTTTGTTAGCCAAAGACCTTCTGTGTTAGCCTGCACTTCAGAGAAGTAGATACCAAACAGGAGAGGACCCAGGACTGAACCCTGTGGTACTCCACTTGTCACTGGTCTGAAGTCGGATTTGGAATCCGCTACTTTCACAGTGGGTTCTGTCCGTGAGCCAGTTGGCAACCCATCTTGTGACATAGGGATTTATACCTAGTTTAGTGAGCTTATCTATAATTCCAGAGTGGGGGTGGTGTTGAAAGCCTTGGCGAGATCTAGATAAACTGTGTGAACCACTTTACCCTCATCTATGGCTTTGGTGACTGCTTCAAAGAAGTCAATCAGGTTTAGGAGACATGATCTGCCTTTTACAAATCCAAACTGGGTAGGGTCCAGAGTTTGGAGATTACCAATGTCTTTGTTTATGAGTTCCACGATGATATGTCCCATGGCCTTGCAGACCAGGCTCGTCAGGCTAATGGGCGGTAGACATCTCAGAGAAACCCTTTGACTGCTATTTAACAGAACCACTGAAAATTTGCTATGTTGGTGTTGAGCCTGCCTAAGGTGTTAAATGTCCTTTGCACCTCTTTTGTTGTTCCGACTATTGCAAGCTTTTGGGGGAGGGAAACTAATTACCCTAAACTGACTAATATAATTTCACTCTGAACAGCCGACAGTGTGTTGTATCCCATTTAGAATTTCACTACACTGGTATGGTTTTCCAAAACATACAAATGTTACAGAACTGTAAACAGTGTACTGCATGCTGCAGGGGTGGGGTATGTTTTATAACATTGGTATGTGATCTGTTGCTGCTAAGGTTATAAAAGCATTTATGGGCTACTGTACACTGTGGAAGTGGGATCACTGTTGCCAAATTTTAAGTCTTCACTTTCATCATTTAAATTACAAGACTTTACTGTCAGCAACTTTAGATTGGGCAGCCACGGTGATGCAGCGGTTAGTGTTGCCGCCTCACAACAAGAGGTTCTCTGGTTCGATCCTCAGCTGGGGTGCCTTCTGTGCTGAGTTTGCATGTCCTCCCTGTGGTCGCGTGGGTTTCCTCCCACATCCCAAAGACATGCTGTAGGTGGACTGGACACTCTAAATTGGCCTAAGATATGTGTGTGTGTGCCTTCTGTGGAAGGTCGGGTGCTGGGCTGGCAACTTAACACCGTAAAACTCCACTGCCAATCATGAGCAGACAGGTGATCTGCTGTGGTGACCCCTAACCGGGAACAAGCCGAAAGAAGAAGAAGACTGTCAGCAACTTTAGATTAATTGCTGCACTAACCTTCGACCACTCCTCATTTGACGGAGAGTTACGATTTTCACCTTAGTTTTATTGGGTCTGCTCAGTAGCTCCACTTCATCCTTAGACTGCTCTGATTTCTGCTCTTTCATTGACTCAAGTATAAAGCCAATCCATTAATCAAGGTCAAAAATACAGTTGGTGACCTTGAAACCTAGCAGTTACTTCAAAAGCAGTTAGGCATGCAATAATGTGACCACTTTAAAAATCAAAAGAAATGACTTTGGGATGTGTTGAGGTAAACTTAAAAGCTCAGTTTGCTGGAAGAAGTCTGACTTTTGATCGTGCCTGTTTGCATCTGGTATTATTAGAACTGTTAAGAGATCGGGGAACAACTGCTGCATTGAGATAGATGGAGGGAGAGAAGGCAGAAAAGGTAAACATAACTGCTGCAACTACAAGATAATTTCTTTACAAGGAAAATCACAGACTTGGAAACATGAACTGTTCAGAAAGCTTTCAGCAGCTGTTATTAAAATGGGTCCATACCACAGCTGCTCAACTCCCCAAATTTTTCCATAATGTTTCTTCTGATCTTGATTCATATTTTTGGTTCTGTACCTTATTAAATTTTTGATATTCTGGTAAATCACCAACAATTACAGTAATGCCAGACATTAGACTTTCATACTATGTATTGTTCAGAAAATGCATGTTGATGCAAAGCCTAAAAGTTCTATTAACTTTTAAGCAAAACTAGAGTAATAATTAAACACAGGTGCTTATTTTGGATCTTTGTTCCCCCACTACTTTTGGCTTTGTCTCCAATCCTTGAGCAAAGTTGTTGACAGGCAAGTCTGTGTCTTACAGTGTCCTTAAGGGTGTCTTCTGCTGGTCTATAAGGCAGTGTCTATTGAGTCTGCTAGACAGTGTCTTAACTGGTTTTAAAGTCTGCACCTGAAACATCATGGCTGCATATCTCACGATGATTCAGAGCAGGAGATATTACAGAAATTATAAAGATGAATTCCAGGGCTTATCTTGGTGAATATTCTACAGATTCCTTAAAGGAAAACAACAGGATATTAAAGCAGATTCCCCAACCTGCTGACTCTTCCAGTCCCTGTTCTTTGATAAAGCTTAAAAAAAAACACCCTTGCAGCTTTAAAAAATAACCCACTCAACTGTTTTCCCTGTTCTGCTTCCTAGCTTTCTATACTGTTTTTGTTTCACTTTGCAAACCAACTTGAAAAACCTGTAGCTGGCTCTGAAATTATGATGTCACATCTGCCATCTGCTCTTGCTCTAGCTATCGGGATGTTTCCTCCCCCAAAGTGATGTAATACCCGCTTGATTTGCATGCTGTATAGAAGAGCCAGTGTTCCTCCCACATTGTGATGTCAGACCTGCCTTACCCAGCCCACTCAGCCTAATAAAACCCATGTGGTGTGTGGAACTCCTTTTCACTGTACGTGTATCCTGTCGACTGCATTTGTTTGAAGGATGATGAAAAGTTTGGATTGCCTGCATTGTCTTCTGCATTTTTTGCTTCATTGATAAGATAAGTCTTCCTAGTGAATTAAAAATGTAATTCTACACACAGCCCCTGTTTGAATGCACTTCTAGCCCTATTTTGTGCTGCCTGATATAGTTTATGCTTCTGTTTGCCACATGGTTCAGTAGTGTATGCTGCTGCCAACTATCTAGATTAGCCTTCTGTTGTATTTGCTTGCTGCTTGTATATAATTATATGTATTTTTTATATTATTATTGTATTATGGTTATACATTTTATTTGTTACTGCTGGTTCTCGGTTAATTATCTAGTCATTGTGTTCCCATGTGTGAATGCTGCCTTCTGTTTTAGTCAGGTCCCATGCTGCATGCTGAATTCAGCTTGGTATTATCTGCATTTATCTTCGTTACTGATACTCAGAATGAGCCGTCTTTTCTTTTTTTTTTTATGCAAGTGTTGGTTTATAGTGATGGCTTGTATATTTATCACTACTGCTGCTCGTTTGTTTTTTCTAATTTTAGCATGTTATTAATGCTCATTTCGGCATCTGTGTGTGCCGTGCTTGTTTATATATATATATATATATATATATATATATATATATATATATATATATATATATATTTCTGCTGCACGTTAGTGTTTCATGCAGCCGTTTTAAATGTTAGAGGGAGTTGGACTGCAATTGTGACGTTCTCTCATCGGCAAGTATCATGTTTACATGCCCTTGTTTTGCTATGTATGCTGTGGGCCATGTTTGTGTGTGCCGATATCCTCTACATTTTTGAAGAGACCCCTCACCCCGAAGAAAGTTTCTCTTTCATGGTATATTCTGAACCAAGTTAGGTACTGCTGTAGATATTTTAGCTGTGTGAGCTGTTCTTGGTATTGTGACACATAACACTTCTATTTAAAAAATCCGATGAAGTGTAATGTTGGTGTAGGTCTGAAACTGTTCTAACTGAAACCTCCGAGGTCCGGAAGGGGATGTTCATTGTGTTTCACTGTTGCAGTCATTACTCTTGGGTTATCCTGCTGGCAGGCTACT
Source organism: Protopterus annectens (assembly GCF_019279795.1). Lineage (NCBI taxonomy): Eukaryota > Metazoa > Chordata > Ceratodontiformes > Protopteridae > Protopterus > Protopterus annectens. The sequence continues at coordinate 819,551,837 of NC_056743.1, forward strand.
CGCAGTCGGCCTGAATTCCAAAGTCTTGGTCCGGCGTTGGTTACTGTCGCCTCTTCCCTGACGTCAGTGCGCTAGGGGTATAAAAGATGCAGCTGACACCATTTTCTCCGGTATTCCTTGCCGTGCAGTGCCCGAAGCAGAAGCAGTTTGCAAGTGCCAGTCGGCCGACTCCTGAGATTTTCATGTTCGAATTTCAGATCCAAAGTCTTCATTTAAAGCTAAGTACCCCATTGGGGAAACTTTTTTCTTGCTCCAGACCGATGTCAGAAAAAGTTAATAATTGTATTTCTTGTGGGAAGCAAATATCTCATAAGGACTTTCATTCTTATTGTATTCCTTGCCTAGGCCCTGATCACGACGTTGCTAATTGCAGGTTTTGTGCTAGATTTAACCAACGCATTATTAAGCGTCGGTACGATTTTGCATTTCATTACTTTGGCCGAAGATTTAATTACACGATGTCATCGGATAGCCATCAGACTACCACAATTCACAAGAAAAGCAAGGAAAAGGACAGGCATCTGAGGTCCAAAACTGACGACAAGGCTTCTTCTAAGCCAGTCGCCGGTTCTCAGTGAGGTGCTTTCGTAGCCCCTGACGCACGCTACCTCAGAGCCGCAGGCCGCTTCCGACTCCCACATGGAGCAGACTAGGCCGCTGGAAACTCAAGGTATTGGACACTTGGAAAATATTCCTTCAGATGGGTCCGGAGCCGCTGAGCAGGCATCGGCTTCTGAGGGTGTTTTCAGGCCTACACAGTTATATGTAAAACCGACTACAGCTTCAAAGGCAAAGACTAAAGCACCACTTAAGACAAAGAAACAAGTGCAGCAAGCCCATGGACAGGCCTCCATGCCTAAAAAACAGATGCTCAAAATGGCCGAAGACCTAATTACTTTGATCAGGGGTTCCCATCCCCCTCCTGATAAGAGGCCTAGGCAAGAGACAGAATATGAATCTTCAGATCAGGTTTCCATTTCCTCTTACCCCTCTTCTGAACAGGAATACTCTCTTCCTCCCTATGAGGACTCTGCTGCTGAAGAATCTATCCCTTCAGCCTCTCCTCCTGAGGATTATTCTTTTGGGGAAACCCTGCATACCATGAGGGAGCACTTCCACTGGGAGAGCCAAGACTACTCAGAATCTAAGAAAAGGCTCAGAGACTTTCTTTTACTACCTCAGCACAGGCCTCTTGCTATCCCCCTGTTTTAGACATTGTAGATGATGTATTTTCAGAGTCCAGCCTGTCTCCTGACTCTCTACTCCTCCTGATTCTTTACCCCCTGCACCTGTTAAGCCAGACAGATACTACAGGGTTCAAGATTCACATAAATAAAAACCCTGCTGCTGACCCAGAAACTATTTCTCAGGGTCCCAAAGGGGTCAAGGCTTCCACTGCAAAAAAACCTATCCCCTCTGATAGGGATTCAAGGGCACTGGACAGATGGGGAAAAAAGGTTTACACTTCTGCTACCTTGGCTGTGAGGGCTTTAAATTGTCAATTTCATATGCTTAAATATCAGCAATACTTAATGTCACTGCTTAAACAGAAAATATTAACAAATTCTGAATGTGCAGAAAACAAGGAAATGCAGGATTGATTGCATGCTACTGAACAAGTGGGAAGGCATACTTTGCAATGTGGTTTTGATTCTCTGGAGGCCTCTTGCAGGGCTGCTGTTACGGGTTCTGTCATTAGGAGGCATGCTTGGTTAAAGGAACAGAATCTGCCTGATCATGTTAAAGCAAAATTATTAGATGCTCCATTACAGCATGATACTTTGTTTGGTGTTAAAGCAGAAGAGGTGTTGAAGAAAATGGAGGACAAAGCAAAATCTATGCAGACAGTTAAGGATTTCTTACAGGTGCAGCCACCTAGATTTAGCAGGAACTGGCCCACAAATAACTGGCCCTTTCCAGTGTCAGACAGGCCACAAAGAGGCAGATACAGATGCCCCAGAGGCAGACCCCAGCCTCAAGGTTCATACAGGCCTAAACAATGGGGTGCTTCTACCTCCAAAAGCGGAGAAGACAAATCACAGCCATACAGGAAACAGTCCCAATGACTTTCCTCTGCCAGCACCAAGCACTTACCTTTTGGCAGCCCCCTTAGGGGGGAAAACTAGCACTTGTTTCACAAAAATGGCACATAATCACCCAGGACAAATGGGTCTTGAATATAGTGTCTCAGGGCTACAGATTCCACTTTCACACCCTGCCAAGGGCAAAAGGTATGCCAGACCTGCCACACAATCAATGGGCAGAGGCACAAAAGCAAGTTTCATCCCTCATGGACATGAGGGCCATTCAGCAAGTACCACAGCAAGAGCAGGGACAAGGATTTTATTCGAGACTTCTCTTGGTACCCAGAAAGGACAAAGCCTGGAGACCAATACTGGACCTGTCTATTCTAAACACATTTCTGGACATTCCAAAATTCAAAATGTTGACTCTGCAGCAGCTTCTGCCCATGCTGGGCAAGAAGGCTTGGCTTGTAACTTTGGACCTAAAAGAGGCATACCTGCATGTCCCAATCAGACAATCTTGCAGAATATACCTCAGATTCATAGCTGGCTCAGTGCACTACCAATTCTCTGCACTGCCCTTTGGCTTATCTACTGTGCCCAGGGTCTTCACAAAATGCCTGGCACCAGTAATTGCATTTTGCAGACAAAGAGGAATTCAAATATATCCTTACTTGGATGACTGCCTTATTCAAGCAGAGAACAAGGACATTCTACTAAAGCATCTGGCATTTGTAAAAAGATTACTAATTTGCCTAGGGTACACAGTAAACGAAAAGAAATCAAAACTAGTACCCTCTCAAGAGATAATATTCCTGGATGCAAGCTTAAATACAACTGCCCAGATGGCTTATCGCCAGACAGACAAAGGCAACTGTCATCTTCAAAATGTTGGCAACAAAGACTCAGTTATCTGCAAGAAAAATTCTGCAGCCTTTGGGCTTCATGGCATCCTGCATTCTGCTAATTCCACATGCCAGACTGCATATGAGGAAACTACAATGGTATCTAAAAAGTGTTTGGACTCAACATTGCCACAGCCTGGAAACATTAATTACCCTCATTCCCTGCCTGCAACAGGAGTTTTGATGGTGGGCACAGGCCTGTCACCACAACAAGGGACAGCCATTCACTTTACCCACAGCCAGGCAGACACTAACAACGGATGCATCAAATTATGCCTGGGGGGCCCACATGGCAGAAAAATGTATACAGGGCACATGGCCCGCAAGCCAGATGCATCTTCATATCAATCAAAAACAGATGCTAGCTGTTCAAAATGCCCTGACAGCTTTCAAGGATCTACTTCATCCAGGACAACTACTGATAAAGATGGACAATACTACAGTCATGAGGTACATAAAAGCAGGGAGGCACACATTCCTACCCCCTCTGCAGACAAGCCATGACTTTGTGGGACACAGCATTGAATTATCAAGTTCACCTGCAAGCACAATTCCTGCCAGGAAAGATAAATACTCTGGCAGACTAACTAAGCAGAAACCTCATGGATCCCCACGAGTGGAAACTGGATCCACAAGTCTTCAGCATGATAACAAGGAAATGGGGATGCCCAGACATAGATCTATTTGCCTCCCCTCACAACTGCCAACTACAGAGGTTCTGCACAAGGACTTATCACAAGCAAACATGGAAAGTGGATGCCTTACCCTTCAGCTGGAAAAACCTAACCGTATATGCCTTTCCTCCACTGCCTCTCCTCCCCAAGGTACTCCTAGAGGTCAGACAAGAGAAGCCAAAAATTATACTGATTGCCCCAGACTGGCCACGCCAGCACTGGTACCCAATCCTAAAAAACTTGTCTCAAGGTCCAGTCTGGACATTGCCTCAGATTTCTCACTTACTGACCCAACAAAACACACAGATCCTGCACAGCCAACTCAGGACCTTAAATCTGGCAGCATGGCGGATAATGTAGCCATTCAGAACACTCCTCTCTCCAAAGCTGTGATGGATGTTATTTTGGAGGCCAGGAGGCCCAGTACCAGAAAATCTTATGCAGTAAAATGGAAGAGATTCTGTGCTTGGAACCAGGCACAAGGAATTGACACGTTTGTTCCAAACATTCCTCAGATTTTACAATACTTAACTGAGATGCTGGACAGAGGCCTATCCTTTTCATCAATTAAGATCCATGCCTCTGCCATTTCAGCCCATTACAATATATAACCACCTATCTTTTCTCATTCTTTAATAAGGCAGTACCTCAGAGGGGCCAAAAACATAAGACCTCCAAGGAGAGCACCGATACCTGCATGGGACCTCAATTATGTCTTGGAAAAACTCACACTGCCTCCTTTTGAGCCAGCCTCAACAGCTGATATAAAATTCTTATCCTGGAAAACAGCTCTGCTCCTAGCAATAACCTCTGCATGATGAGTCTTGGAGTTACAGGCACTTATGGCTGTGGAACCTTTTATCATTTTCCATCCAGACAGAGTTTCTCTGAGGACAAACCCGAGATTTATACCTAAGGTGGTGTCCAGTGTGGCCCTTAACCAAACCATTCACTTGCCTACCTTTTATCCAAACCCACAGAACAAGGGGGAGAGACTTCTGCATTCTTTGGACATACACAGACAGCTACGCTTCTACTTGGACAGAGCTAAAGCTTTCAGAAAGACTGAGCAACTTTTAGTGGCATATGCTGCAGGATCACAAGGAAAGGCTATCTCAAAACAGACCATTTCAAAATGGATAGGCCATTGCATTCATTTCTGCTATTCACAACATGGCAAATCAGTGCCTAAGGACATTAGGCCACATTCAACCAGAGCAGCAGCTTTCCTCAGAGGAGAACCAACCAAAGACATCTTAGAGGCTGCAACTTGGAGTTCGGTGCACACCTTTACAAAGCACTACCACTTACCTCTCTACTCTAAATCCAGAGCAGGCTTTGCCACTGCAGTTCTGCAGGGCCTCATAGCCTCTCCTAATCCTATTTAGTCCCAGCCACCCATCCTCAGCTTTGGGATTCAACCCAAGAGTAATGACTGCAACAGTGAAACACGATGAACATCATACAGTTGTGTACCTACCATAAATGTAGATGTTCGAGTGTATTCACTGTTGCAGTCCAGGTTACCCTCCCACCATCCCCCTTTGTTTTGCTGGGTCTTATCTGTACTTCTCTGTTCTATACAACCTATGTGGTGTATTTGCTTGTAGATGAATGAAATGATTACCTTAGTGCATGCATGTTTATTGGCATAATTTTTAGCCTACCCTTTTGGGGGGCACCTGACATCTGGGGCAAGAAAAACTGAAGAAAATGGCGTTGGCTGCATCTTTTATACCCCTGACGCACTGACGTCAGGGAAGACATGACAGCAATTGACGCTGGACCAAGACTTTGCAATTCAGGACGACTGCGGGTAGCCTGCCAGCAGGATAACCCAAGAGTAATGACTGCAACAGTGAATACACTCTAACATCTACATTTATGGTAGGTACACAACTGTACTTTCTGCTGAGTCAGCGTAGCAGGAGCATTCATTATGAATGGAGAATACTATATAATTTCATCAGTGGCACCCATTTGTTTCCACTTATATGTATTATTAGCATTGATATTTTGCAGTAACACTGGTCTTGTGCAAACTGACCGTTCGCTCAGGTCTGCTAGATTGTCTTACTGTAACACATCAGTAGCTTTAGTGGTGTTAATTGTACCGTGCCAGATTTTTCAGTTATGGACATTGAAATTGCTTTATCAGCATAGGCAGTATGATTAGATACTAACTTGATTTCAGGGCTGTATGGTCTAATCTTGCTCCTTGTTTAGCTTTATAACGTGTTTAATGCATCTCCTCTAAACATTCCTGTGTCTATTTTTAGTACCACTGTTATGCAAGGATATGATGGGGGTTCACACCTGTGGTTAGTTGGGCAAGCAGCAGCTCAATTCAGTCATGTTTTTGGACCAGTATAGCATTGTATTAGTGCTTTAAAAACATTGAAACCACCTCCTCCATATGTTTTATTCAGAGCTGAGGGAGATCAAAATGTATGAAAGACACTGTAGACTTTAATAGCCAGAGTGATTACTATGGTTCTGAACTATGTTTCTGTGACTGCATATATGTGTGTGAATTTTCTAGGGTAAGGAGTGCTTCCAGGTAATTTTTTTTATATTTAAACTACTAGCATTGAGAAGCAGCACCTTTAGGTATTTCTGACTGATTTTTATTATGTTGGCGGGCTTAACTTGGCATATCCTAAAAAAGGCACTATGTTGACAAAGTTTTTGTAAATATTCAGAAGCCAAGTGGTGATAAGTGCAAACCATCTCTTGAAAAGCATAGTGGCTTGTCGGTTATGTCTACCCAAGCTGTCAGAGATTGAATCCCCTTGTTGTGACACCAGAAACTAAGCCATTTGATGAAGTAGGTAATTTTTGCTGGTCCTGTCGTATAATCATTGCTGAAGGCAGGATGCGACTCAAGGCTAGATTCATACCCACCTGGGACACATGTATTCAGAGAGCTCTATGTCCCTCTTCATATAGTCCAGTGAGGTATCATGGACTATGACCGTCGTACTTGTTCTTGTGTTTTAAAGCCACAAGTGTGTATGTGTGTATGTGAATGCAAGCAAGGGGCAAGTGTGTGTGTGTGTGTGTGTGTGTGTGTGTGTGTGTGTGAATGCAAGCAAGGGGCAAGTGTGTGTGTGCGTGAATGCAAGCAAGGGGCAAGTGTGTGTGTGTGCATGAATGCAAGCAAGGGGCAAGTGTGTGTGTGTGTGTGTGTGTGTGTGTGTGTGTGTGTGTGTGTGTGTGTGTGTGAGTGTGTGTTTCAGAATGCAAGCAAGGGGCAAGTGTGTGTGTGTGTGTGTGTGAATGCAAGCAAGGGGTAAGTGTGTGTGTGCGTGAATGCAAGCAAGGGGCAAGTGTGTATGTGTGTGTGTGTGTGCATGAATGCAAGCAAGTGTGTGTGTGTGTGTGTGTGTGTGTGTGTGTGTGTGTGTGTGTGTGTGTGTGTGTGTGTGTGTGTGCAAGCAAGGGACAAGTGTGTGTGTGCAAGCAAGGGACAAGTGTGTGTGTGCAAGCAAGGGACAAGTGTGTGTGTGTGTGTGTGTGCAAGCAAGGGACAAGTGTGTGTGTGTGTGTGTGTGTGTGTGTGTGCAAGCAAGGGACAAGTGTGTGTGTGTGTGTGTGTCAGAATGCAAGCAAGGGGCAAGTGTGTGTGTGTGTGTGTGTCAGAATGCAAGCAAGGGGCAAGTGTGTGTGTGTGTGGTGTGTCTATGTGTGAATGCAAGCAAGGGGCAAATGTGTGAAGTGTGTGTGTGTGTGTGAATGCAAGGGGCAAGTGTGTGTGTGTGTGTGTGTGTGTGTGTGTGAATGCAAGCAAGGGGCAAGTGTGTGTGTGTGTGTGTGTGTGTGTGTGTGAATGCAAGCAAGGGGGCAAGTGTGTGTGTGTGTGTGTGTGTGTGTGTGTGAATGCAAGCAAGGGGCAAGTGTGTGTGTGTGTGTATGCAAGCAAGGGGCAAGTGTGTGTGTGTGTGTGTGTGAATACAAGCAAGGGGCAAGTGTGTGTGAATACAAGCAAGGGGAAAGTGTGTGTGTGTGTGAATCCAAGCAAAGGGCAAGTGTGTGTATGTGTGAGAATACAAGCAAGGGGCAAGTGTGTGTGTGTGTGTGTATGAATACAAGCAAGGGGCAAGTGTGTGTGTGTGTGTATGAATACAAGCAAGGGGCAAGTGTGTGTGTGTGTGTGTGTGTGTGTGTGCGTGTGTGAGAATGCAAGCAAGGGGCAAGTGTGTGTGTGTGAGAATGCAAGCAAATGGCAAGTGTGTGTCTGTGTGTGTGTATGTGTATGAATGCTTACTAAGCTGGGCATTAATCCCTACGTCACTCGATGGGTTGTCAAATGGCTTACTGACAGAACCCACGCTGTAAAAGTAGCCCACTCCAAATCCAGCTTCTGACAAGTCAGAGTACCTCAGTGGTCAGTCCTGGGACCGCTCTTGTTTGGCATCTACTTCTCTGAAGTACAGGCCAACACTTAGGGATGCTGGCTAACAAAGTTCACAGATGACTGCTGGCTAACAAAGTTCACAGATGACTGCAAACTGGGAGCCATTATTGAATCCCTAAATGTTGTGGATACTCTAGAAAAGGGCCTTACAGAAACAGATGCTTGGTGCCAGAGCCATGGGCTCAAACTCAGTGCCAAGAAATGTATAGTTATCTCGTTTGGGAAAAAACATGTACCCATTCTGGGACATGCTACACAAAGAAATCCCAATCCCTCAGAGCTACATGCTCCAGGGATCTAAACCTTGTCATCACAATAAACAAATGCTGGAGGGATAGGTTCCTGACTCAGAGACTGCCCAGACTCTGGAATAGACTGCCCATACATGTCAAGCAGACCGCCTCTTTGGCCCTCTTCAAACGGAACATTGACAATTGGATGGGAGAAAGAAATTAACCTCGGGGATTACGTCACTCACCCTGCTAGACAGGGGTCCAGGGTAGAAAATAGTGTGGAAGTAATAGCCAGGGAATTGTTATGGCTAGGCTTGTATAAGCCCTAGGGCCGATAGCCTAGTACCAACCTATGAACCTATAGTTAACAGACTGCTATCAGAAGGAAGAAGCCCTTGGGTCATTTTAGCTGTTGCCAAACAAACTTTGTGTCTGTGTGATGCATGAGTGTGTGCATCTGTGTGATAAGGGGAAAGTGTGTGCACGTTTGTGTGATAAAGGGCACTCTGCCAGTATCTGCTGAATTTTACAAAACCACTTTTATCTCTAAAGCTGTCCCAGCACAATCTGGTAGTTAGATGTAACTTTAAATACACTATACTGGTATGTTCTTCATATACTGAATTGATAGTCTGTTTTGTGATTTATGATTTAGTGTTGAATTGTCACTTAATTCCATTAGGTACTGGTGTGCCTTTGCTGGGTAATTTTTTCCCTGTGGTTGTGGAACTGTGTAGTTATAAAGACAGGAAGAATTTGATTGTTCCCAGGTGGTGTGGGCATGGTTGCTTAACCCTCCCTCAAAACCGTAACACCTTTAGTTTTGCAGCCATGTTTGGATGGATTTGGATCAGGGTGATTGCAGTTTACAGGTCTCCTTTTGCTGGGATTTATGTAAGACCCTAAAGTGGGAAGGATGAAAGTTTAAAAATAAAACATCCTTCATGAAAGGTCTGAGGTGGAAGATTGTGTATGTGGTTATGCTGATAAGAACTGGAAATTCCTATGTTAACACTAATGTACAGTAGACAGTTTATTGGACTGTGCTGTAGAAGCTGAATCTGTGGACAGGTTTACTGGCTGTGTAAAGTAGGGCTCACTAGTGTTGGATTAAAGTACTTAAATAATGTTGTAGGTGGAAAACTGTTCAATGGGTGCATTTCATGTACAATTTGAATGGAGCGGCTTGATGTGTAAGATCTGTATAGGCATGTGTTTCTGTTTCTGATGTCTGCACAGCCAAAGTACATAATTACTCTTGCATTCCTCGGACAAAGGCCTGGGGTCATTCTTGGTGTTGCCAAACAAACGTGGTTATGTGTGTGAGTTGAGTGAGTGTGTGAGAGTGGGGGGGGTGAGTGTGGTGTGTGGGTGAGTGAGTGTGGTGTGTGGGTGAGTGAGTGTGGTGTGTGGGTGAGTGCAGTGTGTGGGTGGGTGAGTGCAGTGTGTGGGTGAGTGCAGTGTGTGGGTGGGTGAGTGAGTGTGGTGTGTGGGTGGGTGAATGTGGGGAGTGAGTGTAGGTGAGGGTGAGTGTGGGTGGGTGAGTGGGGTGAGTGGGTGTAGGTGAGTGTGGTGGGTGGTGAGTGAGTGTGGGTGGTGAGTTGAGTGTAGGTGGGTGGTGAGTCAGTGAGGGCGGTGAGTGAGTGTAGTGAGTGAGTGTGGGTGGGTGAGTGGTTGAGTGTGGGTGAGTGGTTGAGTGTGGGTGAGTGAGTTGGTGAGTGTGGTGGGTGAGTGTGGTGAGGGTGGTGAGTGAGTGTGGGTGAGTGAATGTGGGAGGGTGAGTGGGTGTGGTGGGTGAGTGAGGTTGGGCGAGTGAGCTGAATGTGGGTGGGTGAGATTAGTTGAATGTGGGTGGGTGTGGTGGGTGAGTGAGTTGAATGTGGGTGGGTGGGTGTGGTGAGTGAGTGTGGGTGAGTGTGAGTGAGTGTGGGTGAGTGTGAGTGAGGTGTGGTGGATGAGGGTGAGTGTGGGTGGTGATTGTGGGTGGATGAGTGTGGGTGGATGAGTGTGGGTGGTTAGTGAGGTGTCAGAGTGAGTGGTGAGTGTGGTGAGAGTGAGTGTGGTGGGTGGTGAGTGAGTGTGGTGGGTGAGTGAATTGAGTGTGGGTGAGTGTGGTGAAGTGAGTGGGTGAGTGTGGTGAGGTAAGTGAGTGAGTGTGGGTGAATGAGTGAGTGTGGGTGAGTGTCATTTTTGGATATAATTTCTAAATTTTGTAAACTTTGTTTTTGTATTGTCATATTGCTTTACATTGCCCTACCGATATGTGACAAAGTACAGGCAGAAGCACAGTAACAGCTGCAAAATCTAAGAGCATAAATTTGCAATAACCATGCGTATACATTAATTGTATGTTTTTACATAAGAAGCAGATGTCTGTCACAATTAATCGACAACACTACATCAGATTACAAGTAGTATGCAATACCATAATTTTTTAAATTATGCCTTAAAAATACATGTTGGTGCTGTCATGCAAGTCTGTGAAATATTTCATGTTTATAGTGTGTCATTTGTTAGCTATTTAACCAAACGGGAAGGAAAAATAAGTGGGAGTTTGATGCTTTGCAAAACGGTGATTATTCCCAGTGCTATGTAGCTTGGTTCTAAATTTGACAGGAGGAGTGTAACAAAAAAGTGTCCCACTGTAAGGAGGGAAAGGCTGACAAGCAAACAGTACATTACTCTGGTCACCTGCTGTGATGAGCTGTCAATCACATGCAGATAATGGGTCAAATTACCCTTGGCTCTTTGACAGCTAGGGAAGGTAGGTGTGAAGTGGGAGGGAGATGCCTTGAAGAACTAGATTTCAGCCTTCACAAAAGAAAGCAAGTTAGCATTTCTAAGAAACAAAAGCAATAAAATACACTTTCCAGTTCTGTTCTGTAGCATTTGCACTGCTTGTGTTTGAAGTAATCATTGAAAAAGGATAACATTTTAACCAAAAGTAGGGGACTTTAAGACAGCAGTGAATGCCTGTTAAGTCAATGAAGTGACAGCAGCTTAAGGGAAAACGTGGCAGATCTGATGCAATTTTTTGGAGACAAACAATGCATTCTGGGATACTTAGAGGCAGAGTAAACAGTCTGAATTATTTCAAAATGCCAGCCCCAATGTGGTCAGAGTCAGAAATTGCATATAAAAATATCTAAAAAGCTCTAAATAGTCCCAGAGTGCTGTTAAAATGTAGGAAACACCTAACCATGATGAAATAAATATGTTTTTTGAGTCTGAGGTTGCGGTTGTCCTTTAAAGTTTAGTTACTGCATTTATTAAACAAGCATGATGAACACAGACCGCTCAAAATGCTAACCTGCACCAAAATTGCACAAATGTACTATTTTTTTATTATTTTTATTTAAGTTTGATGACCAGGAAAGTCCACTGTGCTGAGAAGAGCCCGTTTTCAGTGGAGACCAGGGAAGAAAATCTCCATAGGCAATAAAACACAAGTATACAAAGTACACAGACAATTATAAACATTGATAGCAAGTACAATTAACCACCTTCTACAGTTCAAAAAAGAACTCGCACTGCACCTTCTCAACTCCAAGACCTGCCCCTGCCTTGACCTCAACTAACTTTTTCTCCCTTGTTTCATATCCCCACCACCTAAAAATATATAATATTCTCTCCTGATCTCTTAACTGGTAACCTACGAGGTGTTTACCTAGTCATCTCATCTCATCTTTTCAAAAGTGAACACTTGAATACTGCAATGTATTTTCTTTTTATATCTCTTCGCATAAATGCTACATGCTGATGCACTGTGCCTTTTTCAAACTGTCTACTCTATCACTGTTTACTTCTAATTTTTGTACTATCTTGAAGTGTGAATTTGTTATAAATACTGTACATTGCTGAGTGCGATTTTTAATCTGTAATGTCTTTGCAATCTAAAATGTGTTTGTAATGTGGAGCTTTTCTCCTCAGGTCTTCACTGAAAATGGGTTTCTGCCCAGTTGGGCCAACCTGGTTAACAAATGTCAATCAATAAATAAATAAATGAAATAATACAGTATTCAAAGAGTAGAATAGAGTACAACTGATGGAATGCATATGAATACAGAGTAGCAGTTGTTTCAGAGGAACAAAATAAAATATGCTACATCGAGTCTGTAACTAATTCATATATTTGGAGAATTGAGGGTTTCTATATGCAAAGAGTAAATAAAGGCAGAAATAGATTGAGAGAAAGCAAGTGTATATAGTAGAGAGTAGGTAGCACGTGTGAAGAAATACCAGTGAGTACAGAGTAGATGTAAATATGCATTCAGAATGACATTCAGGCTAGTTATTAAGGAGAGCATTAACAGTTGTTGTGTCTTTCGGCTTTTCCCGGTTAGGGGTCGCCACAGCGGAACTCCGGTCCGCTAATGATTGGCAGTTGATTTTTACGTGCCAGGTTGCCAGCCCTGACGCACAGCCTTCAACAAAGGTACGCCCATTCACACATGTCTCCATGCAGAAGACACTCTAGCTGAGAGTTGAACCGGTCAGCGTCTTACTGTGAGGTGACAACACTACCGCAGCACCACCACAGATCAAGGAGAGCATTAACAGTAAAGCGACTATTTCAGAATTGTAAAACTTTTAGTGAAGTGGAGTATAATGGAGGTGAAGCTTCCATTATTGTTGAGTGATCATATCTGAAATGTCAAGTTCCACAGAATCCTCTTTTTTAATTACTATTAAAATGGCCCACATTCCTGAATTTGACCAAATTTTCCCCCCTAGGGAAATGTTAAAATGTAGTTTTAGTCATTTTATTTACTTGTCCATTTGTTTGATTTATTTATACATTTGTTAATCCAGTGGGGTGGACCAGTCAAATTACTCTTTTTAGCCATGACTAATGACATAGGCATGCAACAGAGTGCTTAACATTGTTACAAATATATACATATAAGCAATATTTGGGTATGTCTAAAATTAATGAAGAATGTTACAACCGTTTGTAGCATTACTGTATTCTACACCTGAATAATATGTGAGCTGCAGCTCCTGTGGTACAGGGTTTGATACCCTCTGCCCTCATTTGTCTACTGTGTGCCCTTGAATAAGTCAATTAAGTTGATATTGCTCCCGGGTTGCCCCTGAAAAGGGACTATTTCCAGTGTGCCTACCTGGTTAATAAATGATTATATCTATTTATTTTTACTAAGGTCTGCCTCTGGGGGGGTCAGAAGCCATGCTAAGTCATTCATTCATTAACTTTCTTCCGAAAATATTTTTATATATGAAAGTTTCTGTAAAAGTGACTAATGGGTAGCTTGTCATTCTCTCAAGTCCACAATTCCAAAATGTTATGTTTCCATGACTGTTACTTCTATTGTAGGAATTAGGCTGTGAAACTGCACTCAGTTTGTGCATTTATTATGTATACCTTTTAAGAGTTTCTGTTTCTATTCCATGTTGCGTGACAGTGGAATTAGTACACTGAAGTAAATGGGGTTTGTGACATGCCAGCTGGTTTACTGTTTTGTGGTTTAGTATTTCATGTGACTGCTGATTGCAAGGGAAGAGATCATGGTGCATTGGTTGTTTTTGTACTGCATGGCATTGTGTAGGTGTAATCTCACAGTACAGTAAAGCTATGTAGATGTGTTAACTGTTAGCACCGCAAGGGTCATCATTTTATAGGATTTGCCCCCAAGAAGGCAAATTTATACATCATGTGCCCCGTCCCAAAGGTACAAATTTACATACATGCAAATTTTGGTTGCTATGATTTTTGATGATCCCAGCTACGACTTTGAAAACTGAGAGGCTGAGAGGTAAATGTCTCACCTTTCTGTCTAGCAAACTGAAATTAAACTTCTCAGAGCTCTCAAATGTCCTTGATTTTACCTTATATTTTTGCTGTGCCTCTCATGCAAATAATTACTTTTCCTGGTAAAACACTGAGGATGACAGACAATTAATAATGCTAGAAATTAGAGTCTCATATTTTTTCTTAAAAAAAAAAAAAAAAAAAAGTTATGTTCTTACCATAACGTTCCATGTGTTGTCATTCTTCATTCATTCTTGAACTGTTGGGTCTCTGTTCTGTCCTCGGAACAGGCTTGGCTGTTTTATCAATTTCATGCCAGCCAGAAATTCTCAAGCTAAGGTTACACATAGTGCCCATCTTTCCTTCAGATCCAGTCTTGCCTGTAGAATATGGAGAAAAAGTGACAGCTTTGTCTGTGCACCTACCGTATCCAAGGACTATTTCCAAACCTCCACGAGTCTTTGGAGGGGATAGGAGGGTGAGACGTCAAGAATGAATGAAGACTGACAACACAGATGGAATGTTAAGGTAAGAACATACCTTCTTTATCTGATGTTGTCAATCTTCATTCATTCTTGAACTGTTGGGAGGCCCTAGGGAAGGATGTTCCTGAGCACCATAGAGCCAAAGGATGCTCTCCCCCTGGAGACCATATCCAATTTGTAATGAGTGATAAAGGTAAGGGGGTAGCCCAAGTTGCGGCTGCGCATATGTCATCCATAGAAGCTCTGGAATGAAAGGCTACTCAAGTGGAAATAGATCTAGTAGAATGTGCCTTAAATTTTGTTGGTAAGTCCAGCTTTTTTTTTTTGAATATAAACAAAAAGTGATGCAATCTCTCAACCATTTTGATAGCGTAACACTTGAAACTGGTTTGCCCAGTCTAGTACCTGAAAAGGACAGAAACAGTTTGTCTGATTTTCTAAATGATTTAGATTGATCCAGATAAAAACGTAATTGTGTACGTCCAACAAATGCAAGCAATATTCACCCTTGTTTGAAAAGTTTGGGAAGAAAACCGGTAGGGTTTACAGACTGATTGACATTGGAGTCTGATACTACTTTAGGCAAAAAGGAAGGATTAGTTCTCAGTAATACTACTCTCCCCTTCTGATAAATGATATATGGATGCTTCACACAAAAAACCTGCAATTCTGATATTCTCCTGGCTGACGTGATGCCCATCATGAATGAAGTTTTCCAAGATAAATATTTAATATCACATGTGGCTGCTGGCTCAAAGGGCTGATGGACTAAACTTTGTAAGACTACTGTTAAATTCCCGGGCTCAATGGGCTCTTTAAAAGGTGGATTCAAATGCAAAACACCCTTTAGAAAGGTTTTGCAAAGGCGATGAAACATGAAAAAAGGTAGTCAAAATTTGAAACAGCAGCTAAATTAACTCTAACAGTAGAGGCAGAGGATCCCGATCAGGAACAAAGTCGATAAATATTCCAATACCTTGTCAACTGAAGCTGAAAAGGGCTCAAGTTGCCCCCCCCCCGCCCCCCCCCACCGAGACCAAAACACAAATCTATTCCATTTATAAGGTAACGTTTCCTGGTGGATGGTTTATGAGAAGCTAGAAGTATCTTTTGTACTGGGGAAGATAGGTTATTCTGTCTTGCAATTACTGGAAGTGGAGGAACCAAGCCGTCAGCTTGAGGCTTTTTAGATTGGGATGAACTAGTCCCTGTGTGTGAGACAACAGATATGGAGTTGGATCCAGAGTCAACGGGAGGTGAACCAGGTGAGGGCAGAGAAAGGGAAACCAGACTTGACAGGGCCAATAAAGTGCAATGAGGATCACTTTGCTTCTCAACTGTTGGACTTTTTTCAAAAATTGGGGAATTGGTGGGAAGGCATAAAGTAGTCCCTGGGGCCAATCGTGTAGGAGAGCATCTCTCGGAGTCTCCTCTCCTGAGGGGGATTAGGGCATAAAAGCTGCTGCATTTGTGGTTTGTGGGAGAGGTGAACAGACTGGAGCAAGGCTGACCCCATCCACAAAAAATCTTCACTGTCACAATGGGATTGAGAGACCACTCATGTGGCAGGAGAATGCATTTGTAAAATTTGTCCACAATCACGTTGGAATTCCCCGGGATGTGCATTCCTATCAGAAAGAGGTTGGAGGCAATCGCCCATTAACAAACTCTCACGGCTTTCTGACAAAGGGTAGAATCTGGTTCTTCCCTATTTGTTGATGTACCAGATCTCTGACATGTTGTCTGACTGAACAACAACTGTCCCCGAAGGGAGGGCGGATGGAAAAGCTTGCAACAGTAGGAGAACTGCCCTCAGTTCTAGGACGTTGATATGCAAACTGGCCTCTAGAGGGGATTAAGTGCCGTGGACTGTCTTTCCCTGAAAATGCCACCCCCCCCAACTCTATCAGGGAAGCATCCGTGGTCACTACTGCCTTGGGCTGAGAGAGTGAGAAGGGATGGAGTTTTTTCTTCTTGTTTCATCCACCAAAATAAATCCTGCTTGCAAGAGTTGGTTATGCGGATTCGGTGTGGCATTAGATCCGTTAGCAGAGACCACCGATTCGGTGTGGCATTAGATGCGTTAGCAGAGAACACAGAGATGTGAGGAGCCACTGAAGCAGCCTAGTATAGTATCTCGCTAGAAGAACTAATGTGATTGTTGCTGCCACAAACCCAAGAAGTTGTAAACCAGATGACCCGGAACTTTGTCTTGAGAGAGTATCAATTGGAGCTATGACCTCAGCCTGATCAGTCTGTGAAAATGGAGTGTGGCCATGCAAGATCTTGTGTTTAATGTTGCTCCAATTAATTTTATGTCTTGTGTGGGGGCTAGTTTGGACTTTTGTTTACTGGGATGTCTAGGAACTCTGTAAGCCTCACAATGAAGTCCAAGGCGAAAAGTAGTAGATGCCTGGAGGGGGCGGTGAGGAGCCAGTCTAAATATGGAAACACCCGGAATCCTTGTAGCCTTAAGTGAGCTGCTACCACTGCTATTCATTTGGTGAACACCCTGGGAGCTGTGGTGAGACCAAAGGGCAGTGCTAGAAATTGGTGAAGACTGGCTCCCGGCCAGAAGTGGCGATATCTTTTGGAGCTCTTGTCCATTTTTATGTGGTAATACACATTCTGAAGATGTATGGAGCACATCCAATCATCTTTCTTCAGAAAAGGAAGGATCGACTGAACCAAGACCATCCAGAATTGTGTCTGTTAAACAAACTTGTTCAATACACTGAGGTCTACGACTGGCATCCAGTCCCCTGCCTTTTTTGGCACTAAAAAGAATCTTGAGTAAAATCTGGATCCTATTTCGTCTGGTGAGACTGTTTGGATGACTCTCTTTTAAAGCAGCTTTTGGATTTCTAGTGGTGCTATATCCCCTCTGACTTGGTGGAACATTGGGGATTCGCTGTGGTGGTCTGGGATAAAGGGGACACAGTAACCTCTGGTAATTATTGTCTGCACCCAGGAATCTGATGTTACTGTGTGCCAGTTTAGATGGTGCAGAGAAAATCTTCCCCCGACTGCCTCCTAAGGTAGGCAATTGGGCTGTTGCTCAGGAGCACTGGTAGGGTTGTCCAGAGAAAGAATCTCTGGAACCCTGGTTATGTGGACCCCCTCTGCCATGGGAGGGGCGTCTTCCTGAAGAATTCCTCCTTCTGCCCCAGGGAGAGTACTCACCACATGTGTCCCAAAAAGGCCCTTGGGACTTACTGAACCACATCTTTCCACTCCTCTGATTCTTGGAGTAAAATCATTGAGGAGCGGAAAAACCTATGCCCACAGCAGAAAAGATCTTTCCATCCTTCTCACACCTGGCTAATATATCTCTGACTTCTAGGCCAAATAACAAGGTAGCATCTACCGGAACATTGATAAAGGAGGACTTGAAAGGTTCCGCAAAGTCAGATAGTGCATCCAGGTGTGACGCCTAATAGCAATGCCTGTACCCACTGCCCTGGCCGTCCCTTCGGCTGTCTGCAATAAGCCACATGGACAAGTTGGATATCGATTCAAGGGTCGCAAACTGGAAGTTAACCTTATCACACACCCAGTGAGATACTGCTCCTGCCAAGGTCCCTGAAAGCTCCATTATCAGGTCCCTTTGAAGTCATGTGAAACGTGCCAAAAAATTCAACGACCAAATGGCAAAGGTTGTTGAAGCATAGACCCGCTTCCCGAATCTGTCCATCATCCAAGACTCTCGGTTTGGAGGATGGACAGCAGGGCTCTCTTCTGCGAGTTCCTTTTTTGTGGCAGCCGCCACCATCATAGCATCTACCACTAGACCTTTGGACGAGTTGGGCTGATCTTCGGGTGCAGTGAGAATTTTGTCCGGTCTCTGGAGGATTGGTTCTATAGTGTCAGCGGCCTTCCACACATGCTGCATGATGAGCTTAACCAAATCATCAGCAGGTGGGGGTCACCAAAGAAGCAGAGGGTCAGGCATGAAAAGCCTGCAAGAAAATAGATTCTTCCGCAGAAGGATTTGTAGACTTCCAATCACCCTTCTGTTTTAAGATTTCCAAGATGTCTCCAAAGGAGACATCTTCAGGGGGCAACTGTGGGGACCCTTCCCCTTCATCGTAATCTGTATCCTCAGTGACAGATTCTTCCGGAGAATCTAGGTGATTCCTCTTGCACGATCTCTTATGAGTCGGTTCCTCAGGGGGGGAGGTCTGAAGAGAGGGTACCCTGCAGTAGGATGTCTAGCTGCTCTTGTGCCCACTGCCCCGATGTAGCAGATTGTGACAGCTGCGAACCAGAGGATACATAGATGTGACACTCTGATGGGGATGGTGCCCACTGCGGAGCCTGCTGAGGCAAGAGCTCTCTCCATAATCTGGAAGGCAAGCCTATCCAAAGAGGGATGGGAGCTCAGAACAGAGAAAGACAACCTCAAAACCGAGGCCACATCCTGCTCCGACGAGCCCACCTCCAGAGAAGGAACCGTGAGAGGACTCGGAACTGTCAGAGCAACAGGAACCGTAGATGGTGCCGTGGAAAAAAAAGCCGAACTAGGGATTCAGAAGCTGGCAGCCAAGTCACGGTCCCGCGGATGGGTCGGCTCTGTCAGAGCCACCAGCCACCGAGTAGGTTTCTGAACCAAGGTGAGGTCCACCATGAGTACTGAAGTAGTTGGCACCGGAAAAGTCAAAGTTGAGGGCACCAAGACCTGCGGAGAAGTTGAAGAAGGAAGACAAGTAGAGTCCTTGGAGAAAAGCCTCTGATCCAGATGGGAGAAAGGCCCTAGATGGGGCAGGAAGACCTCTGGCCAAGAGCTGACCCACTAATCTGACTACATCAAGCTCTAAAAAGCTCCTGCTGAAATGGATGGGCATACCCGTGGGTAGGGACTCAATTGCTGATCAAGGAAGGGGTCAACAGATGGGGAGTATCTAGGCCTGGGTAAGGATTCTACCTTCGGCACAGTGGTCAGCTGACCAATGATTTATTTTGGAGGGGGAAGTGACTGGTTTAATTGAAACTATTGTTGGTGCAGAAAGGGTCACAGGTACCGATGGAAGGGTTGGTACAGAGGTGGCTTTCCTAGGTTCAGTAGTTGTCGGCACAGTGGGGGAAGCTGCAGGCTTCAGTGTCAAGACAGTAGCAGGTGTCAATTTTTTTAATTTTAGGCCTCAGTTCCGAGATATGCTAAGAGGCCTGGTCTTTGGAAGATTTAGGTTCCTGGGATTTAAGAGGAGCTGGAACACAGTGGCTCCTCTTTTTTGATTCCTTTTTGGCAGACTTCAATGTCTCTGCCTTAGACAAAGCCTCACTGAAAGGACATTTTAACAGCCCTTTAAGGATTAACTTGTGCCTCTCTGCAAGAGCTGGAGCACTGAATCCCTTGCAGAGTTCACAAGATGGTTAGACCTCTAAATGTGGTACCCCTAAACAATAGGCACAAGAAAGATGCCCATCTGAGTTGGGCATCTTTCTATCACATCCGTCGCACTGTTTGAAACCAGTGGTTCCTTTATGTTTCTCAGCCATTATCAAAATTTTTAAATGAGAAGGCACTCACAAAAACAACTTATTCACATACACACAGACAGAGACACACACACAGAGACACACACACAGAGACAGACACACACACACAGACAGACACACACAGAGAAAGACACACACAGAGACAGAGACACACACACAGAGACAGAGACACACACACAGAGACAGAGACACACACACAGAGACAGAGACACACACACAGAGACAGAGACACACACACAGACAGAGACACACACACAGACAGAGACACACACACAGACAGAGACACACACACAGACAGAGACACACACACAGACAGAGACACACACAGACACACACAGAAGAAGGAAACAACAACGTAAAGAATTCTTTTTAAAGGGTCTTACCAGCAATGGTAACTAAAGAAATATACCCATAAAGGGGGTGAAGGGTAATACCAATGATGGTATTTACAGAATTACCAAAGTTAAGAGGGAAGGGTGGGCCTACACCAGTGATGGTACGACAGTAAATACTGATAAGGTAAAAGGGAATAAACAGCACTCTCACTGAACCAGACAAATCAGTAAGTTAAAGAAATCAACTAAATAACTAATTTACAGTTGAGACAAAAATTGTAATATATATATATATATATATACACACACATAAGAGAGAAGGTTAACACTTAACTGAGAGCATGACTGATGCTTCCAAAATTCTACGTGGCAAAAGAGAGCTGAGGGGAAGGGAAGAGAGGCACTATGGGTAGCCTTAGCTTGAGAGTTTCTGGCTGGCGCAAGCTTGATAAAATGGCCGGGCCAGTTCCAAGGACGGAACTGAGACCAAACAGTTCAAGAATTAATGAAGGCTGACAACATCAGATTACAAGTGGCCACAAATCCTATTACAGTAAATTTTAAAATTAATTTGAGTAATATTTAAAAGCTAGCCTTGATTTTGGGTTATTGTTCCACATTTTTGTGGTTTTTCCTTTCATTTTTTACCAAGATGTTGAAAGGTATAGTTTCTTTAAGGATATGACTGACTTTTTTTCTTCATTTCCATTCCAGTCTGACACTACAGGGATGTACAGAAGGTGACAACACCTTTACTTAAATGGTCTAATTGTGCAGGTACTTCAAAAAACTAGCTTTATAGCAATATATTTAGACCATCAGCTTGAAGAAATTGTTGCAGAAGTGGACCATCTTAGAAATGATTTGTGGGACTTTTTAGCTAAATTCTGTGCAGTATTTATTTATAACTATACCTCATAAAGAAGGGCCTAAATAGTTTTCAGATTATAAGGCACATACAATGAAATTAACACAGAAGAAAGTCAATATTTATACACAGTTAATGGAAATAGTGCTATACAACACTATATACATATTGTGGAAGGGAAGTGTTTTCATCAAGAAAAGGGAGTTGCTATGGGCATTGCTTGCAGCCCCTTAAATGCCAATACTGTCATGTCAGAATGGAAAAATAAACATACATTCATTAGTAAATATAAATCTTCATAGGTTTATAGGTGTGCACTAGACTAATGGCCCTGGTGCTTTTACAAGCCTAGCCCATAGTATTACCCTGGCATCGTGCCACCCAACCTTTGTTCCCACTGCCTCTGTCGAGTAGAGCTAGTGGAGTGATCCCTGGGGTGAATTTTCTGTTTCCCATCCTCTCATCAAGATTCCTCTTGAAGAAGGCCAGTGAGGTACTCTGTTTGACATGTATGGGAAGTCTATTCCATAGGATGGGCAAGTCCTGGGTTATAGATGGAACTGGCTATCCCTGTGGAATAGGTCTGATAGACACAGAGCTTGGAACTGAAAAGAAGACAGGGGTGGATCCGAGGGGTGAGTGACCGGATCTCTAGAGTGAGAAAATAGAAGTTATGTTCTTACCATAACGTTCCATGTTAGTTGTCCTCTTCTCGCCTTCTTTCTTGCTGGATGGGTTCGGAGCCGACCTCGGCTCCGACTCGGCCACTCTAAAAGCTCGAGAGTTGGTTCCACCGGCTCGAGGCTCCCCTTATATCCCACAATGCTAGGCGGTATTACCTCAGATCTCGTTTGTAAGCTAGGCCCAGCCAAAATTAATTCCAGAACTACTGGAAAAGGGAAAACCCACCTCTATAAAAATAAAGGAAGAAGGTGACCTGAAACCTCATAAGGAATATATACATAGTATAGTATATACATATATACAATAGAGGTGGTAGGAAGAAAGGTCACAATCAAACTCCTCTAGGTCTGTCCAGGCTAGGGGGAAGGAGGGTGCGACGCAAGAAAGAAGGCGAGAAGAGGACAACTAACATGGAACGTTATGGTAAGAACATAACTTCTATATGTTAAGTTGTCCATCTCGCCTTCATTCTTGCTGGATGGGGCCGCGTCCCTAGCACCTTGTCCCGGGTGGCCTATCGGAACAGACTCTTGAGTACAGTGGAACCAAAGTTAGCTCTATGTCTAGAAGCTAAATCCAACTTGTAATGAGAAATGAAAGTGTGAGGAGTAACCCATGTAGCTGCTGCACAAATCGTATCAATAGGCAGCCTGTCTTGGAACGCTATAGAAGTAGCCAAAGCTCTAGTTGAATGAGCCTTAGGTCTGTTAGGCAACTTTTGGTGTCTAATCTCATACACAAAGGAAATCAAGGATGTAAGCCATCTGGAGAGTGATACCTTTGAAACTGGAAGGCCCTTTCTGCCTTCTGCATAAGAGACAAACAATTGGTCAGTTTTCCTGATCTGTTTGGTCCTATCCAAATAATACCTTAATTGTCGATGAACATCTAGCCAATGTAATTTTTGTTTAGACCTGTTAGAATAGTTAGGAAAAAACACAGGGAGGTCAATGTTTTGATTTAGATTTGCCGCAGAGGCTACTTTAGGTAAAAAGGATGGATTGGTCCGTAAGGAAACCCTATCCTTATGAAACAAAAGATAAGGTGGTCGACTGCAGAGTGCATGAAGCTCTGAGACTCTTCTAGCCGAAGTAATGGCTATCAGAAAAAGGGTCTTCCAGGATAGCAATTTCATTGAACAGGAAGCTGCAGGTTCAAAAGGGGGAGAATCAAAGATGCGAGAACTAAATTAAGGTCCCAAGAAGGAGGAGGATTTCTTATAGGAGGCTTAAGAAGAAAAACTCCCTTCAAGAAAGCTTTGCAAAGCTTGTGAGACATGATGGCAGAATCTGAGATGCCCACATGAAAGTTAGATATAGCTGCCAATTGAACCTTAAGAGTAGATGGAGACGAACCTGCATGGAATAGTTCGGCTAGGAAA
Source organism: Protopterus annectens (assembly GCF_019279795.1). Taxonomy (NCBI): domain Eukaryota; kingdom Metazoa; phylum Chordata; order Ceratodontiformes; family Protopteridae; genus Protopterus; species Protopterus annectens. Next base: position 819,575,112 of record NC_056743.1, read on the forward strand.
TCAAGGACTATTTGAATGGGAGCCGTGAAAGGATCTATGTCCCTTCCTTGAGCCCAATAGGAGAAACGTTTCCACTTACTAAGATAAATCTTCCTAGTGGAAGATTTATGGGAAGCTATCAAAATATCTCGAACAGAGTGAGATATTTGAGGAAGCCTGGCTAAGGTTGGAATTGGAGGAACCAAGCAGTGAGGTTCAGAGAGGGGAGGGAGCGATGTAACTGACCCGACTGATGGATCAAAAGATCTGGAACTAGGTCCAGATGCCAGGGTTGCTCCAACAGAAATTGATGTAGAAAGGGGAACCAAACCTGTCGAGGCCAGTAAGGTGCAATGAGGATCAATGAGGCCTTCTGAGTCATAGCTTTCTGTATCACTTGAGAGATCAGTGGGAAGGGAGGGAATGCATACAGAAGTCCCCGGGGCCAAACTTGGACTAGAGCGTCTCTGCTGGGCTGGCCTGGTAGAGGAAAGAGGGTGAAGTAATCTTTGCACTTGCTGTTTTGGGGAGTAGCAAAAAG